>NC_143077.1:2500-602500 GCF_052426305.1 Pelodiscus sinensis
AAAGCCCAAACCCTAAAGCCCAAACCCTAAAGCCCAAACCCTAAAGCCCAAACCCTAAAGCCCAAACCCTAAAGCCCAAACCCTAAAGCCCAAACCCTAAAGCCCAAACCCTAAAGCCCAAACCCTAAAGCCCAAACCCTAAAGCCCAAACCCTAAAGCCCAAACCCTAAAGCCCAAACCCTAAAGCCCAAACCCTAAAGCCCAAACCCTAAAGCCCAAACCCTAAAGCCCAAACCCTAAAGCCCAAACCCTAAAGCCCAAACCCTAAAGCCCAAACCCTAAAGCCCAAACCCTAAAGCCCAAACCCTAAAGCCCAAACCCTAAAGCCCAAACCCTAAAGCCCAAACCCTAAAGCCCAAACCCTAAAGCCCAAACCCAGGCTCAGGTCTCTCCAGGCTACAGAGAATGACACCACAACAGGATTTCACATCAAGTTTATTTGGCAACAAAATGGCTTCCTTTTCAGCAACAGCTTACACATTGTACTGTGACCAATACTGGACAAGTCCTATGACATGAACAATAATAATGTTCCATTTTCAGAGTCTTACATGACATGGTGAACATACACCGCAAGCAATACCTTCTCATATCAAAACCTCTCCTCTACAATATCTTGGCCCACATCTCTAGCCTTTGTGATCCAGAGTTGACCACGTGTCGCCTGGCAAACAGCCAGCATGGTTCCTCCTTAGCACCATCTTGTCAAAAAAGTTAAGTCAAAGACTGTCCGGGACAGTCCCAACCCTGATGCAGTGCAGCGAAACAGCCGGAAGGCTGACAGTTTAAAAAAAAAGTCAGCCTTGCGGCTGTTTGACTGCACTGCATCAGGGTTTATCATCACTGCAGTGATGATGCACTTTATGACTTGGATGACAAAATGAGTCATCTCACCAAGACTCAAACTACACATTACACTCTTAGAAATACAGCACTTACAATACATCAAATGCATGACAATACATCAAATGATACAGCACTCCAATACATCAAATGCATGACAATACATCAAATAATAAAACACTCCAAAACAAAAACACATACAACACATTACAGTGCCCTCTCATTACTTTGATGGCTAGAACACACACAATAACCACCAACTTCATTAATTTTGAATTTTTGGTACATTAACTTGACATATCTACCAATTGGGACTGTGAAAATATTAACAATGCCAACTCAGAACTTTGGTACTAGCCATCAAGACAAGAGAACACTGCAAATCACAAAGCGAGAAATACACAAACTCCACATCTTCCAAACAAAGGCACGCCAAATTCTTCTCCAGCCACGTAGAAATGTTCAGATCACACCAAAGAGGAAGACTTCCTACAGAAAGACAAAACAATTGTCACGGTTAATGCCCATACGACAAACTCGAGCCGCTTCCGCTTCCAAAAAACACACATATACGGTGTAGTGCGAGTGAATTTCCCCCAGTGACATGCACCCGGTGAAATACATTTTCCCGAGCAAAATGCACAGCTCGCACAATCCCTGATCAGAACCATACTTAACTTGGAAATCTGAAAGCAAATCCAATGCAAACTCTACATCTTCAAAACCAGCAAAGACACACCAAACTCCTCTCTGATAACAGACAAATCTCCAGATGGTACCGATGGAGAACGCTTCCTATAGAAATGAAAAACAATTCTTACAGTTAAGGCCTGTACAACAAAACACAAACCACCTCAGCTTGAAAAAGGGCTCTATACAATCTAGCACAGGTAAACTTCCCCAGCGACATGCACCCAGTGAAATACAAAAACACAACAAAAGCCCTGATCGAGGACCATACTTAACTTGAGAATCTGAAAGCAAATCTTCCAAACTAGCAAAGACAAGCCAAACTCTTCTCCACTTACAGAGAAATCTTTAGAGCACACCAACAGGGAACGCTTCCTATGGAAATGAAAAACAATTCTCACGGTTAAGGCACACACAACAAACACAAACTACCTCAGCTTGGAAAACACGCATATGTGCAACATACCGCAGGTGAATTTCCCCAAGTGACATGCACCCGCTGAACCACATTGCTCAACTGAAACTCAGACCACGCACGACAAAATCCAACCGCTGATCAAGCACCGTACTTAACTTGAGAATGTGAAATCAAATCCTAGGTAAACTCTACTGCTTCAAAAATTGCAAAAATCACACAGAACTCTTCTCCGCTCACAGAGAAATCTTCAGATCGTAACAATGGAGAACACTTCCTATTGAAAGGAAAAACAATTCTCACAGTTAAGGCACATACAGCAAACACACACATGCTACGTTATGTATGTGAATGTTCCCAGTGACATGCACCCGGTGAACCACATTTCCCAAGTAAAATGCAGAGTGCGCACAAAAAACAAAACCCCTGATCGGGACCGTACTTAACTTGAATCCTATGCAATCTCTTCATCTTCCAAACCAGCAAAGACACACCAAACTGTTCTCCGGTCATGGCAAAATCTTCAAATCACACAGACAGGGAACACTTCCTATGGAAACGAAAAACAATTCTCACGGTTAAGGCACACACAACAAACGCAAACTACCTCACCTTCAAAAACGCACATATGTGCAACATACCGCAGGTGAATTTCCCCAAGTGACATGCACCCGCTGAACCACATTGCTCAACTGAAACTCAGACCACGCACGACAAAATCCAACCGCTGATCAAGAACCGTACTTAACTTGAAAATGTGAAATCAAATCCTATGTAAACTCTACAGCTTCAAAAATGGCAAAAATCACACGGAACTCTTCTCCGCTCACGGAGAAATCTTCAGATCGTAACAATGGAGAACACTTCCTATTGAAAGGAAAAACAATTCTCACAGTTAAGGCACATACAACAAACACACACGTGCTACGTCATATATGTGAATTTTCCCAGTGACATGCACCCGGTGAACCACATTTCCCAAGTGAAATGCACAGCATGCACAAAAACCAAAACCCCTGATCGGGACCATACTTAACTTAAGAATCTGAAACCAAATCTTCCAAACCGGCAAAGACAAGTCAAACTCTTCTTCGCTCACAGAGAAATCTTCAGAGGGCACGAACACAGAACGCTTCCTATGGAAATTAAACACAATTCTCACCATTAAGGCACACACACAAAACGCAAACTACCTCAGGTTCCAAAACACGCATATGTGCAACATATCACAGGTGAATTTCCCCAGTGACATGCACCCGGTGAACCACATTTCCCAAGCAAAACACAGAGCACACACGAAAAACAAAACCCCTGATCAGAACCGTACTTAACTTGCAAATCTGAAAGCGAATCCTATGCAAACTCTTCATCTTCCAAACCGGCAAAGACACACCAAACTCTTCTCCGGTCATGGCGAAGTCTTCACATCGCACCGACGGTGAATGCTTCCTATGGAAATGGAAAACAATTCACAGTTAAGGCACGTACAACAAATGCAGACCTTCGCTTCCAAAAAACACACGTGATTTTTCCCAGTGACGTGCACCCGGTGAACCATGTTTCCCCAAGTGAAACACAGAGCACGCACAACAAACATCCCAATCAATGGCCGTACTTAACTTGCAAATGTGAAATCAAATCCACTGCCGTGAGGGAAAAATTCCCCCGCTCGCCAACTGCATCGCTGGTTTTCCAAATTAGATATCTTCTGGAGGCAGAACCTACAACAATGACAAAAATTGAACGTGACAAACGGCCTGTGCGCTAAAGACTATTGTAAGCCAGTTACATTTATGGAAATGACATCTATTTCGACATGACTCTGTCCCATTCCCCCACAAACCCTTAAATAACTAAATCAAGAATCGCATGTCACGAGACCCCTCACCACGCTAGTATCACAATGATCCCCCCCCCACGCACGTTCCACACAGCCCTCCTCACCGTTATTCCCATGCTTCCAATAATACCGACGAATCTCCACACCTATATCGCACATCTACGATCCATTCGAAGAAAGTGACAAAACTCAACACGTTCGATTGTACGGGACGATGACCACACTGATGACCAGACGACAGCACGCCACCTTACAAGCGACAACGGGCATGGAAAAACAGCATCCGAGTTAACTTATGTAATTAGCCGAGGACCCTTTCGCAATTAGCCCACCGCACCTAACACAGCAAAGGCCACATTGCCTTGGTCAAGGCTGCACTCAAAGCTCTAACTTAACACTTACCTCACGGACGCCACCGGTTATGCCACTTCCGCTTGCGTCTCCGTTGCTTCAAACCGCGAGGACTGAACAGGATGGACTTGCCATGCCTCGCTCCCTCGGCTCTGTACTCGAATCCTCCTGTGGCATGTCAACAACAAATTCCACATTATCGCTAAAAGCGACGATACTATGTTATTGCTCTCCGTTTGCTAAAATTACCAAAAGCCCAAAAGACCCCTGACGCATGTGTATCTATGACAAAGATGCAACTCGCTTCCTGAATGTAGCCCTCCACATTTCCCACCCCGCTGGGGCCTCTCGCTAGCTAGGATGCTCGCATCTGCCTCAGAAAACCACAACTGCATATAGAACCAAAGACAGAGATAGTGGTGATCGCTTGTGCAAACCCAGTGCATCTCTAGTGACATTCTTGCATAAATTGCTAGTTTCGTCCCCTGCAGGCTAGTTCAATTTGGCTCAAGACAGTCACGCTTTCAGGCTGGGTCCAACTCTATTTTATTGTTTGCAAACAAGTTGGGCGGAGGAGCTCGGTGCTCAAAGCAAGGTCGACCTTGAGCATTGCCTGAGCTGAAACTTTTATAGATTTCACATTCCTTCTGGTCAGCATGTTGCAACGTGATTGGTCACTGCAAGTTTACTCAATTCCCTGGCAGAAAGATTAGCAGCTTCTACAACATATGCAATCGGCTAAACAATACCTGCTGTTTCGAGCTTAAGCAATGCAGGGGAAGAAGCACGCTTAGTTTTTACTACAACATGCGCATCGCTCTCTCGGGAGAAATACTCACTTCCTCCATATAATGACCCCCCCCCCCGCTCCCATCCCTCTTCACAATAGCCATGTGTGACAGGACTTCCGTTCCTAAACAATGAACCTCAGCCTCACAAATCCTTCTGACCATCCAACTCTCGGAAAGACGCTTAACTTTGATGTCCCCTCCTGATCTCAAGCTCTTCTTTTCCTTTGTCTACAGGCCATCGCTCTCGTACGTCGTCGTCCCTCGGTCGGTGACGTCTTCCCGGACAAATGAACAAATGGTCACGATCCTCCGTGGAACGTGACGACCGGCATCCACATCCGGTACCGTTCTTGCCAATGAGCAAACTTCAACCGCCTACTGCTTCATTAACAAAAGACATTTCTTTTACAAAGTACACTCCCCGTGCCCTGCTGCCGCACCCCCTCGATCGCTTTTCAGGACACAGAAAATGGCTACACTTCTACATACTCCTGCTCATCCTCCCTCTCTCGCTGCCACAGTAACCCATCATTAACTAAGATGCTCTAGTGCTCTGCAGAAAACCGACACCCAGAAGAGGATGAAAGAAAAAAGTAGCAGTGACCGATTATGCAAGCCCAGTGCACTGTAACAGACAGGAAACTGAGCGTGGAGCATCTCTAGCTACAGATGGGTCACTGGCCCAGAAACACCCTTTCCTCCAGAGGAAATGCATGGTCCCTTCCTACAATGACCTCCCACCAGCATGCCTTTCCTACTCCCGTTAGCAACGGTCACTGTTTAGAGAGCTTCTATACAAAAACGAGAAGACACAACAACAGGAATGCTTCTCGTCATCAAACCCTTTGGCAGATACTTAACTAGGACGATTTGACGGGCGTTTCCCCTCTCAATGTCTCATTCCCCTCAGTAGTCGAGGACTCACGGACCTACGAGAAAAATGCATAAAAATATTCATGCATCTTGAAAATGACAACACCGATCCATACAAAATTGGACAATACTGGCAAATGCAAATAAAACCCGACTGCAAACCTGATTGCTAACTTCAGCTATATTTTTTCCCCTTTTCTTTCACGTTCAGTCATCTAAAGCCCCATGAGTACAATGAATCAGAGAGAACTTGCATTACACATTACAGTAATCTCAGAGCAGCCCCTGCCTAACCCAGCCAGAAAACTGCTATGCTTCTGCAGCAGACACTCTAGAAATCCTATTGATGCTAATGATGTGTGTTTTGCAGAATGGCTATCAGAAACAATTCCCTGTATCATCTTCCCGCATGCATTAAATACGCTACAAATAACATAAAATGCAATTAAATCACAAATCAAAAATGAGAACAGAAGAATGGTACTTTAACCAAAAATACAGCCCAGCATTACCCAATATCAACACTCACCATGATCGTAGGAGTACCTACCTACACCTCCTCAAAGGAACCCAAAGCTGAATGACTCCCTAGGCCTAGATGCCCAGCTTAAATGCTACCATAAGCTCCGCCCTTCAATATCCCAGCATGCCTTGCAGGCCAAAGGAAGGTATAAATGCAGACTCATACGCCACAGACTCCCTTTACTCCATTTCTACATTAGCAGCAGCAAGAGCAGCTCATGCTGAAGCATTTATCATCTCTTCTTCTAACAAATACTAATCTCCACAGACTCAAACTCTGTGACCAGGTGAGGCTACAGTCACCCCTCTTTCTGGGGGCAAGGTTTTCCTTTTAGGAACCTGAAATAGGGTTTCTCAGGGCGTACATAGCTACTGGGTGCTGAAATAGCTACTTTAGATGTAGTGAAGAGGGTGTTTCAACTGGAGTATATGCAGAGTGCAGGAAACATTACTTGCCTGGTGCCACAGAGGATACACGCTGCCTCATTCTCAAGATGAAGGAGGGTGGTCATTCCCTGTTATAGTGCCAGGCCACCTGATACAAACAAGAAACCCACCATGCCCCCCAGAGCCAATATGATGGGCAAATGGCAACCTGTGAGAACTTGTACTCTGATGATGTGAGCTTCAACACTGGCCAACGCTTCCTTTCAGGCTCCCTCCCCCCATCTCCTCTAGACCCCACTGGCTCCGCCAATACTTAATTTTCATACACAAAGGTCTCAGACCTCAATCCTGACACAAATTAGAACATGGGTGGCTAAGTATGGAGCAGCAGCTGCTAGGACAGTGCTCAGTTCTAAAGGCAACCCAGCCCTACACCCACCCACCCACCCCAGCACCACTAGTAAAGGACAAAGGTAGCAATTACTTAGGAGCCATTCCATTTCAAATGTCCCATGGGCCCGAGACAGTGGAGGTAAACACAAAACCCCTCACCCCTTCCCACCCCACAAAACCCTGCCCCAACCCACACACCTCAAAAATCTCACCCAGAGCCAGACCCCTTACTCTTGCCCAAACCCGAGGCCCAGTCTGAGGAAACTGAATGTACGTGGAGGACAACTAGCAACAGACACAGGACAAATTGAGTGAGCATGAATTGGCCTGTTATTTTGAAATACCTCTGGGGAATAGTTGTGTCTAGACTGGCCAGTTTTTCTGGAAAAATCAGCCACTTTTCCAGAAAAACTTGCCAGCTGTCTATACTGGCCGCTTGAATTTCCACAAAAGCACTGACTTCCTACTGTAAGAAATCAGTGCTTCTTGCAGAAATACTATTCTGCTCCCTTTTGAGCAAAAGGGCCAGTGAAGACAGCTCAGATTTGTTTTCCACAAAAGAGCCCCAAACACAAAAATGGCAATTGGGGCTTTTTTTTTTTGCAGAAAAGCGCATCTAGATTGGGACACATGCTTTTCCACAAAAGCACTTTTTGCGTAAAAGCATTCTTGCCAATCTAGATGTTCTGTTCTGAAAATGCCTTTAACGGAAAATTTTTCCATTAAAAGCATTTCCGGACAATCATGCCAGTCTAGACGTAGCCTAAAGGTGCATCTAGACTGGCAAGATTTTGCGCAAAAGTGGCTGCTTTTGCACAAAATCTTGGCAGCTGTCTAAACTGGCTGCGAGAATTTGCACAAGAACACTGATGATCTACTATAAGATTGTCCATGTTCTTGCGCAAGAACAGTGATGCTCCCGCTTGGGAAAAAGCACTCTTGGGCCAATGTACACAGTCTAGACCAGGCATGTCCAAAGTCCGGCCCGGGGGCCAATTGCGGCCCGTGTTCTGGTTTAATACGGCCCCACAGGTAATTTGGCAATATCTATCTTTTATGGCCCCCAACGAATCCATATGTATTGAGATGAATACATTGTAAAATCTCAGTTAATGTCAGTTGGTCTAAATCAGTTATAAATATATTTGGACACAACATGTATACTTGGTGTTATGTTCCTGTTCATATTTTTTGAACTTAAAAGTTGACAGACAACCTCTATTACCAATAATATGTAATGTACTTTACAATGTTCCTGACATATATTTCAGCTTCCTGGATTTTTTTTTTCATCTGGCTTTCAGATATGAAAGGCAGAGTGATTTAACACCTGTTTAGATTTGTCATCCATGTGACGAAATAAAAGTATGCCGTTTGCAATAAACTTTGCATAAAATAGTTAATTTGCATTTAATTTTAATGGTTCAAAGAATGTCAGGCAAAATGGTCGGCCCTCACGCATGTTCACTTCATCAAATCTGGCCCTCTTTGAAAAAAGTTTGGACACCCCTGGTCTAGACACAGCCTTAGAGAATAGTGCCCACAATACCGCAAATGGCCACGGAGTGTAACTCTGGAGGCGCTAAAGAATTATACGTGCATTACCTGCAATGACCACCGAGTGTCACTGTGGAGGCGCTGCACAATTATACCTGCATTACCGGCAATGACCACCGAGTGTCACTGTGGAGGCGCTACAGAATTATACGTGCATTACCTGCAATGACCACCGAGTGGCACTGTGGAGCCGCTACAAAATTATACGTGCATTACCGGCAATGACCACCGAGTGTCACTGTGGAGACGCTGCAGAATTATACGTGCATTACCGGCAATGACCACCGAGTGTCACTGTGGAGACGCTGCAGAATTATACGTGCATTACCGGCAATGACCACCGAGTGTCACTGTGGAGACGCTGCAGAATTACACGTGCATTACCGGCAATGACCACCGAGCGTCACTGTGGAGGCGCTACAGAATTATACGTGCATTACCGGCAATGACCACCGAGCGGCACTGTGGAGGCGCTACATAATTATACGTGCATTACCGCCGGTGACCACCGAGTGTCACTGTTGCTCTGCTAAGAGCAGTTATTTCGGAATGGGGCATTTCTACCCTAATAATATTTCCTGTTTTAAATTGACATGGATTCAGTGTATATGCTCAGATGATCTTATAAAAGATTGTTATTTCAATGTAAGGCTTGTGCTGTATAACAAAGTAAGTACTCCCCACAGTCACTCAAAATGGAGTCCCAGGAAGCACTGGGGAGTAACTAACAGCACGTCTATAAGACATCACTTTAGAAAAGTGGTAACGTGAGCATCCAGAGGGGAAGCCCGTTATTTTGAACGTATTTCAGAATAACAGGCTTCTTATTTTTTGTGACATGAGTTTGTTCCAGAATAATGCCATTGTTGAAATTGCTATTTCTAAATAGCAATATTGTGTATGCTCCACTGTCGCTATTTACAAATAGCTCCTTCCTACGGCCATTAAAGTAATTATGCTCTAGTGTTTCCTGGGGCTCTAAATCAAGGTAGCACATCCACTTTAAGAAAGCCTGCCTCAGATAGAGTAATTACAAGTCTTCTCTATTTTGAAATAGCATTTCCCCATTACATTTTGGCACGTTTTATTCTGAAATACTTGTTAAAGTATGTCTACACTACATTGACTCTTAGAATATGCTATGTAGCATGTCCTTACTAAGGGAGCCTACCTCTCACAAATTTTGATGCTTCCCTGATGTGGGAACACACTATTTTGAAAAATATTTTCAAATACTTTATTTGAAATAACCCCCAAAATACCTTAATTCCCCAGTGTGAACATAGCATTGCAGTGTAGCTGTAATGTTTGGCTATTTCCATATACCCAAGAATCCCAAAATATCAACCCCTCATCTTCACAGCAAACTTGGTTTTTTTGGATTCATTATTCCAAAGTCCCTGTAAATATCATTCTATGAGGCAAAAGGGACGTTTTCTTAGAGCACCTTATTTTGAAATTTGGCATCACATAGACAGCGCCAAATGATGAAATCATTTGTATAGCTCAAATTGTGTATCTTGAGTATCTTATCTCAATGCTATTTCAAAATGGCTTATTTCAAGTACTCTGTAGAACTCTGAGACTCTCTTTACCCCTCCTTCACCCTCAAAGGTTCTCCCTCCACCCACTTTCCTCTCCCACATTCTTTCCCCAGCCCCTCTCCAGCTACTTTGACCCCAAATAAAAAACACACCCACTTTGTTTCCAAAAAACAATGTCAGTTTTATTGTCTCTGCAGGGGAAGACGGGGAGGATTGAGAGAGGAAAGGCAAAGAGGGGCAAGACACAGGCCCCTAGTTGGGAGATCCTGGGGAGCGTGTCACTGGGGTCCTTGTGAGAAACTTTCCCTCAGGGGCTCCCGGATGTGCACCCCCACCTGATGAGCCTGCTGGATGGCAGCTGTGCACAGCTCTTCAAAGAGCCTGCTGACCTGGCCTGCCTTTGCTCCCCCACCCCCCGCCCAGGAGGAACACCTCCCCCTTCAGATCACAAATATTGTAGAGCACAGAACACTGGCCACTACTTCAGGGAATGTTTCATTCCCCAACATCCAGCCAGGTGACAAGACATTTCAACCTATTGGGGGAGGAATACCTCAGTGGTTTGAGCATTAATCTGCTAAACCCAGGGTTGTGAATTCAATCCTTAAGGATGGGATTTGGAGCAAATCTGCCACGGATGGTACTTGGTCCTGCCACGAGGACAGGGGACTGGATTCAATGACCTATCAAAGTCCCTTCCAGGTCTATGAGATAGGTATAACTCCATATATTTACTTAATATAAATAAATATATGGAGCTATACCTACCTCACCTTGAGACACCCAAAGGCACCCTCCACTACAGGGCGGGCCCAGCCAAGCCTGGAATTGAAGCATTCCTTGCTAGGGTCAAGGTGTACGGTGTAAAGCTTCGTGAGCCAGGGCAACAGAATGTAGAACACATCCCCCACCCTGATGATGAGATCAGGGAATAAACTGCCTGCCTCCAGCTTCTGGAAGACTCTGGAGTCGCAGAAGATGCAAGCATCACGTGCCTTCCTTGACCAGCCTAAGAAAATGTCAATAAACTGCCCACGGGAGTTGAGAGGGCCTGTGGGACCATGGAGAAGTAACCTCGTGGTTTATATACATACATGGCTGGTAGTCAGCACTTGGGCAGGGATGTGGGTGCCGTCAATAATATCACTGCCACACGGTTCCGTGTTGCTGAGGTGGATGACCCTGACCAGCTGGCTGGTGTCAATGGCCCACATGTGACATAGTGCGGGTGCTGTCTACTTTGTAACCCAATGTTCCCTCCTGGCTGTGTTGCTATGTGTAATTCCCAATGAGTCACTCCTCATGTGTATTAGCCCCAGACACCTAAGTCTCAGCCTGAGCAGATAAGGCTGTTCCCAGAGGGTGAGACAAAAGAAGAGACGCAGGGTCAGCAATCAGGCTGGGTGGTAGGGCCTGGGAGTTGAGTTGGTCTAAAACATCCTCACTCCACCTAGCCCAGCCAAGACTAAGAAAGGGGGTGAAGCCCCTTCCCCACAAGAGGACTAAGGCTGTCTGCCCTCGCTCCTGTGTTAACATCTCTCCTATGCTATGCTGTGTCGCTGAGAAGAAATAAACCCTTTAACTCTACTGGCTGGCCAAGAGACACATCTGGCTGGGGATGGGGGCCCAGGGTCGGGGGCTCCCCGACACACCATCACACCGCACCACCTGTAGCAGGAGACCACCAAACAGAGAATCACTGGGGTGCCTGAGCCCCGTGCACGACCCCCAGCCCACCCCTTCCCTGCCCACACATATCAGGAGCCACCCCCTACGTAGCCTATCCCTGGCAGGGCTCTGTGAGGGTGGGACTGAAAAATTGCCTGGGAAAGCAGCTTCTCCACCACCCCCAACCACCCTTTCCCTAGGATTCCCCATTCCAGCACTTCACACCCCTCTTCCAGGACCTTTGGAGAGAGCCACGCCTGCATGACGTGGGCCCTGACGGTCAACTTTTCCGCACCAACCTGATTCCCGACACATCGGTAGCTGTCCGGCATGGAGACCTTCCACACAGCAATGGTGACCCTCTTCTCCAGAGGGGAATGTGGGTCGCATGCGTGTGTCCCGTCGTGTGAGGGCAGGGGAGAGCCAGGAACACAGCTCCAGGAAGGTCTCCTTCCTCATGCACAAATTCTGGAGCAGCTGTTGGTCATCCCAGAGCTCCATGTCGAGCCGGTCCCACCCGTCAGATCTAGTCTCCAGCGCAAGAAGCAGCGGTGCACAGCGTGGTGCAGCTGGAAGAGCTGCGCTCCCAGACAATCAGCTGGTGGTTACGTTCCTGCATGGCCAGGAGGGCAGCCTGTAGAAACTGCACCACGATAGCTAAGGGCCATTGAGTGCCCAGAGGCAGCTCTAGCTCCACGACTGGCAAGCTGAGGTGTCTGCAAGGGCAACCAGATCAGTCAGAGCAAAGGCTTTGCTGTCCCTCCAGGGAAAGGAGAAGCACCCGAGAAATGGCTGTACCGGGGGCGGGGTCACTTTGCTACCTTCAGAGGGTCCCTTATCCCCCTTCTCTAACACAGGACCTAGGCCCATCCCTGAGGCAGATGGTGTGGGCAGAGGAGGGTGGGATCAAGCCCACCATTCTGTGCTCCCCAGACAAATCCCTGCCCTATCCCTGAGTTCACTGCAGATCCCACTCTGTCTCCCTGCCTTCAGTAGGTACCTTCTCCTGCCTTCCTAATGTGGGAGCCAGCTCCATCCCTGGGGGGGTCTATGTTGGCTATTTGGCCGCTCCCAGGGTGGGTGGGATGGGCCCACGAGCCTGCCCTGCCAGGTGAAAGGGTCTCAGATAGCCTCAAGCAGCAGCTCCCAGAAGTAATTGCTGACCAGAAGCCCTGCCTGAAGTGGTTCTGAGTGGCCTTAAATGCAATTCTGCATCCAATCAGTGTGGAGCTTTAGTTGGTGATTTCAAAGTGCTTTTTGAAATACCCTTAGGATATGTTTACACTGCAGGCTTATGTCTTCACCGCAACTTTCGTTCGGACAAAGCTATTCTGGAAGATATCTTCTGGAAAAGCTGATTTTGGAAATAGCACATCTACATTAGGGGAGCTTATCTCAGACTAATTTTGAGGCTTCCAGGGAGTGTGGACGCTCTATCTCAATTTAGCACCCCAGGATGCACTGGAAAGGACTAACTTTAGAATGAGGTGCTATTTTGACATAGCAGCAGTGGAGCATCCAGTCGCTCACCCGCTGCTGAAAAAGCTTTTTCAGAAGAGGCGTTTTTCCGACACTGGTACATCTCATTCCCTGAGGAATAAGCCCTCCATTGTTTCAATTTTCTTTTGAAATAACGCAATTGCTGTGTGGATGCTACTGTTGTTCTGCCAGAATAATGTCCCTTATTCCAGAAAAATGGTACAGTGTAGACACACCCTTAGGATATGTCTACACTGCAGCACTAATTGGAACTAACTTAATTCAAATTAGTTAATTCAAACTAAGCTAATTCAAATTAGTGCATCTAGACCTAAAAACTAATTTGAATTAGCATTTTGCTAATTCGAAATAGCATATCCACATTGAGTGGACCCTGAACCAAAGTTAAGGCTGGCCAGAACCAGTGCCTGCACGGCATCAGGTTAGGACTTAGAGTGTGGAGCTCCTAGCCGAGGGTTGTGCTTAAAGGAACCCGACCCCCACCCCAGACAGACAGTTCTCAGGGTTCCCCACTTGCTTGTCTACCTCGATGAGGGACAGCAAAGCAGTCCTGTCTTGGAGGCACATCAAAGCACTTGGCCATCAGCCCAGCTGCACTTGCCACAGGCTGCCATCCAAGGGGATCAATTGGGAGGCTGTCAGGATCCAGGAGGCCCTGCAGGAGAGCTTCCACCCCGAGGAGCCCGCAGAGCCACCCCAGCCCTCCCCATCGGGGGCTCATTCCCCATTCCTCCCTAACCTCCTTCCACTTACCCTTCCTGATGTAAAAAATAAATGACACGTGTGTTGTTAAATAAAGAGAGTTTCTATTTTTGAAAACTGAAGGGTGGGGATTAACCTCTGGGGAGACTGAGGAGAGAGGCTGGGAGAGTGGAGGTGGAAACCTGGGAGGAGGGAGCTGGAAGGGGGAAGCCAGGGGAAGCAGGAGAAGGGGAAGTATAAAACTATGGTACACCATACATTCAGTACTGTGTACAGATGTGGTCTCCTCACCTCAAAAAAGATATTTTGGCCTTGGAAAGGGTTCAGAAAAGGGCAACTACAATGATTACCCTATCTTCATATGGGACCTGTTCCAAACCCCTAAAGAGACTAGGACTTTTCAGCTTAGAAAAGAGGAGACTGAGGGGGATATGACAGAGGTCTATAAAATCATGAGTGGTATGGAGAGGGTGAATAAAGAAAAGTTCTTCATTAGTTCTCATAATAGAAGGACTAGAGGACACCAAATGAAATGAATGCACAGCAGGCTTAAACCTAATGAAAGAAAGTTCTTCACACAGCACATAGTCAACCTGTGGAACTCCTTGCCGCAGGAGGCTGTGAAGGCTAGAACTATAACAGAGTTTAACGAGAAGTTAGATAAATTCAGGGAGGTTGGATCCATGGAGTAGGAACGGTGTCCCTGGCCTCTGTTTGTGGAAGGCTAGAGATGGATGGCACGAGACAAATCGTTTGGTCATTGTCTTAGGTCCATCCCTTCCAGGTACCTGGTGCTGTCCCCTGTAGGCAGACAAGCTACTTGGCTAGATGGACCTTTGGTCTGACCTAGTATGGCCGTTCTTATGTTCTAAACTCAGGGCCGGGAATCTCACTGGACCAACTTGATTTTCATGAAAACCTGCTCATGGGTTCACATGTGACCTTTGGTGGCCAGGCTGGCAGCTATCCTGCCCTAGATGGCCATATTCCTGTGCCTAGTGTGGAGATCATGGATGTTGGAGGCCTCCCCCCAAACCTTGATGAGATCCACGATCTCCGCACTATATCAGGCAGGCGCCCACCTCTTTCAGCCCCAGGCAGGCTCCTGGGAGCCGTCGGCCTGGTTCTGGGAAGAGGCAGAGGGCTGGGTGGCAGCCGCTGGCTGGCTCGTGCCGTGCCAGGTGCAGGGTCTGCTGGCTGGGTGCTGGCAGGCTTGCAACTGGCACGAGCACTCTAGCCAGACCATGGCCCTTTAAGGGCTCCGGGGCCAGGAAGACGGCAGAAAAGTTTCCCTGGTTTCGCCCACAGTGGCCACCAGGGCAACCTGGGAAGGGCTAGCCTCCAACTAGTTCGAATTAAGTGGCTACACAGCCCTTAATTCAAACTACTTAATTCGAACTAGGTAAACCTCACTCTACGAGGAGTAACGCCTAGTTCGAATTAAGCGGTTTGTATGTATAGCCGCTATTAAAGTTAATTTCAACTAATGGCTGTTTGTTCAAATTAACTTTGTAGTGGAGACACACCCTTAGAGATTTGTGCCTGTCTATCAGCAAATGGCCACCAACGGTGAATCTAAACTACATGCCTTTTTCAACAGAGGCTTTTTCTAAAGTATTTTTCGAAAAAGCCTCTGTTGAAAAAGCTTCTAGATTGATTTTTTTGCTCCGCATCATGCTATCAGCTTTTTTGAAAAAGAGCGTCCAGACTGCCAGATGCTCTTTCAAAAAAAGAAGGCACCCAGAAGTGCTTCTGGCAGGGCATGGGGGCAGCCTTTATTTCCAGGTGTTGCTGCCTGCCCTTTGCAGACGCGCGTGCTTAAAGGGATCCCCTGGACAGCCGTTGCTCTGCTCCTGCTTCTGGCTTGCCTACCTCCTGGAGGGAAAGCAAAGCTGCTGCAGTGCTTGCTCTGGTTGCCCTGCTTCCTCGGACACCACAGCAGTTTATTTTCAGGTTCAGGGTTTTTTTCTGCTTTTCACTGTGTTGGGGAGAATTCACAGACATTTGCGTCGGGTGGTCAGGCCGGGCACGCAATGCCCGCATCTTCCAGAACTCATACCTGTACCGCAGCCTGCAGGCTGGGTCATTCTTTCTGGAGTGAAACTATGCAGTCAGGGATGTGCAGATACCTACGTGCATTGTGGCTGACACGGCGAACCCCCTTATGACCTGGCTCATGAAGCCATTCACTGGACACCTCGATGCGAGCAGGGACCTCTTTAACTCTCACCTGAATCGGGCTCAATTGGAGGTGGAGGGCGCCTTTGGCCGTCTGAAGGGCAGGTTTATATGCCTTCTCGCTCGGCGGGACATGGGGGAACACAACATCCCCGATGTGGTTGCTGCATGCTGTGTGCTGCACAACCTAGTGGAGAGAAAAGAGGAGGCCTTCCTCCCAGCATGAGGCTGCTGTGGAGGGGAGGCACTTTGAGCAGCCCCGGACAGCTGCCATCCAGCAAGCCCTCCAGCTGGGATTGCACATTCAGGAAGCCCTGAGGGAGCGATTCTCCCAAGGAGCCCAATGAGTTTCCCCACAGCCTTCCAAATGTGGGATTGCCCCATGCCTCCAGTGCCTTCCCCCCCCTCCCCGTCCAAAGCCCCTCCCAGCCCCACATTCACACTGAGAACAGAGACAGGCTGTGACAGACCGGGCCGGGTCTGGGCACAGCTGACGTCATCTGCTCTGGGCAAATTGCTCAAACTATGGGCTCCTTACAGTCCCCAGACTGGTGACCTTCCCAAACAGGCCACAAACCAGTCCCAAAAATAAATTGTTTGTTAACAAAGTAAAGTGCTTCCCTTACTGACTCACACAGATGGGAAGGGGAATGTCAAGCTGGAAGGGAGGAGGGAGGCTCAGGGCTGAGGGTGCCACCTGGATGAAGAACCCCTGCCACCTTGGCTGCGGAGGCCGGCTTGGAGATGGCTGCGCGTGCTGGCTGGGCCTGGGCAGGAGGTGCGGCTGTACCTGAGTCTGGGATGGCAGCGGGTGAAGGGGGGCAGGGGGGTGACGGGAGGGGTGGGGGAGCTGGTGGGAGGGGGAGGGCAGGCTGAGCAGGAGGAGCAGGAACAGACACAGGACCGGGGAAGGCCATGGCCTCCCAGATAGCAGTGCAAATAGCAGTGCGCTGTGTTGGGGAAATCTCGCTCCCCTGGGGTACAGAGTCCCCAGAAAGGTCCAAGGCTGGAGGTCAAAGCAGTGAGGCAGGAGAGAAATCCAAAAGGAAAATTTTATTATGCATGCAGGCTGACAGCTACAAGAGTGAGAGCAGCAGCAGCCCTGAGAGAGAGTTTCCGGGATCCTTTATACAGTATGTTCAGACAGTTTAGTTGTTGATTGTTTTCTTTAACATATTAAAGTCTCAGCAGAAGTACTCTGAGACGTTTCTGTTCACACCAGGTGTGCTAGAAGTAAGTTTTACAGAACAAAGGCACATGAGAACCTGAGTGAGGAGTCTACAAGGCAAACTGTGACAAAGATAACAGTTTACATAACAATTTGTGACAGACTAGGAGTCTCGTGAAGTTGAGATACGCATTGTAAGGGTCTTGATTAGAGTTAAGATGATTTCTCTCTGTTACAGGGAGAGAGGCCTGGAAAACTTTTAACCCTTACAGCAGTTTTCTGTTAGAGAGTTTTGATTTCCTGCACAGTCCCTCCTTAGACACAATTGGAGTTATTTGATTTTTTCCCACAGCTGCTGCACAAACTCATCCAGCAAGCGACTGCGCCACTCTGTCTCTGCCTGCATCCTCTGATTACATGTCTTCTGCATCCCTCGCAGGGCCGAGATGTGCTGCCACACCAGGTCCAAATACTTGCACCAGTGCCGATGGGTTCCCTGCAGCCGTCTGGGAGGTGGGAGAGGTGTGGCCCCCCACCCTCCTGGACAGCTGGGCTGGATGTGGAGGACAAGAGAGAAAAGTCATCAGTCATGCATGCTCACACTTTCCCTGAGAGACAGCATGCCCTCCTCAGCAGTCAGTGCCTGTCCTCTAGGATCAGCGGATGCTCATGTGGTCACAGCAAGGAGTGGTATGCCCTGAGCAGCATAACACTCATTCCTACTCTCCCCGTCATAGCCACCAGGCTGCTGGTCAGTCCTCGTGGTTAAGGGGTTATCCTAGCCAGATATTTGGTCAGCCAATAACAATGCAGTTAGGGATTTCAAACTGGGAACAAAGGAATTTTTAACTTTTTCCTCCTCTGTCTGAGGCAGAGTGGATTCTTCCAGGTAACAGGGAGCTTCGAGGCTGTCTCGCTCTCCCTAAGAAAAGTCTTTTCACAATATGTAAGTAGGGCAAACTTTAATTAATCTATCAGGTTTTTAATTGTTTTAACATCAATTTGAAATTCCCAAACCATAAAAGTGGTTTTTTTTCTCTTTTGTAATGAAGCTTTCTAACCCACAGAATTGTCTCTGGCTACGTCTACACTGGCATGATTTTCCGGAAATGGTTTTAACGTAAAACTGTTCCGTTAAAAGCATTTTCGGAAAAGAGCATCTAGATTGGCACGGACGCTTTTCCGCAAAAGCATTTTTTGCGGAAAAGCATCCGTGCCAATCTAGACGTGCTTTTCCGCAAAAAAGCCCTGATCGCCATTTTCGCAATCAGGGCTTTTTTGCGGAAAATAAACCTGACCTGTCTATACTGGCCCTTTTGCGCAAAAGTTTTGCTCAAAAGGACTTTTGCCCGAATGAGAGCAGCATAGTTTTCCACAAGAACACTGACAATCTTACATGAAATCGTCAGTGCTTTTCCGGAAAAGCAAGCAGCCACTGTAGACAGCTGGCAAGTTATTCCGGAAAAGCGGCTGATTTTCCAGAATAAGTAGCCAGTATAGACACAGCCTCTGAGTATACAAATTGGTGGCCCTTACCATCTAGCCACCTTAACTATACTTGCAACGGCAGTATTGTTTTGATAATAAAAAGTTTGTTTTCTTTTCTAATTAACCTGCTATAGGTTTATTTTGGTGTCCTAGTTTTATCTGTAAACTCTCTGTCTGTCTGACTGTCTGGGAGTCACCTAGCACAGACTGCAGCTTGTTTTTCTCTCTTCTTTTTCAAGCTCTGAGGGGAAAAAGAGCTTCAGGTACCCCTGAGGTTTTAGGGAGGAGGTTTCCCAAGTGATCTCATCCCTAGTTTTCTTGGACTACTTGGGTGATGGCAGTGGATATTCCCTAAAATTTCGGTTTTAGGATTTTGGGGGAAAGTTTTTGTACCAAAGCCTGGAGAGATCAGGTTTTGGGGTACTTTTGCAGACCCCTGCTCCTGCATTTGTTGTGCCAAAGTGGGTTACTCCCCCCCATCTTTTACAGGGAGTACCCAGCAATGTTTTTATGAGGATCTAACAATACTTCAACTGCTTGAATGTCCATCCATTGTTATAAAGAATGAGAGGGGCAGGGTGATTTAAGCATAATAAAGTCCATGCCCCAAAGGCAAAGCTGCATCAGCTCAAACTCTGTTACATTTAAGAACTACCTCTAGAGTTAGGACATGGGCTTTAAGCACACCTCATGTATGAAATCCAGGGTTTCAAACTCAGGAGGGGGGCTACTGCCCTCCTACCCCATTTCTCTACCCAATTCTACACCCATAGGACCAAGGGCACCTACCCCCCTCAAACAATGGTGCCCTTGCCCCTATGGGTGGAGAAAGGGCAGGGTTAGGAGTGCACATTGCCATGGGCTGGCAGTGTTAAAAGGAAGAGAAAGGAGGGGTTGAGAGATCCACTGGATGGACGGGTGGACTGGAAGGATCAAGAGCGTGTTGGGCTGGGGGCCGTTAGTGAGGAAGAGGAGGGTGGATGAGGGGGTCCTTATCTGTTGAAAGATGAATGGGGAGAAGGTACGGTGAGGGTTGAGGTGAGCTGGGAAGGTGGCTGTGACGGACCGGGCCAGGTCTTGGCACAGCTGAGGGCGTCCGCTCAGGGCGAATTGCTCAAAACTCAGGGCTCCTTACAGCCCCAGACTGGAAGCCTTTCCCAAATAGGCCATAAACCGGTCACACTGAGTGCTTTAGCTGCCAATGTGGCCAGCCAGAAGCCTCAGGAGCAAAACCCCTCAGACACCCCAGCTCTCCCTGTGCCACAATTAGCCCCGGGCCTGCACACAGGTGAGGGGGTTGTAGAACCCAATCTCACCTTCCCCGAACGGGTCTTTCCGGTCCCAAAGAACCAGCCACAAATCCCCGGACAGTTTACACTTTGGATCTTACCCACAAGATCACGCTGGGCCAATCCTTTAGAATCTAAAATCTAAAGGTTTATTAATAGAAGAAAAGCAAAGCATGAGAGTAAGGTTGTTAAGGAGAATACATTACATGCACCAGTCACCAAGTTCTCGATGCAGGCTCTCAGGAGAGATGTTACAACTGCTATCTTAAAGGTCTCTGGTGTTCATCCTTTGTCAGAATGGGTCAGCAATCCTCCTCGGCTCTCTGTTCCTTGCAAGGCTGTATCTAGGATCAGTAGCAGAATTGAAGACAAGATGGAGTCCGCCTCATGGCACTTGTATATCTCCCCGGTACCTTCCAAGTGGAGCAGGTCACATGGTCGAGTGACTTAGCTGTTTCATATGTCAGCAGCCATTTTGCCCTGGCTGGGTTGTATGTTCCCAGACACAGTCCTCAGGTGTGTATTGGGCATCTTGAGAGCCATTATCCCTGGACCAGTGCTAATTAGCATACTCATTCAACGGACAATCCTCCTTTACAACAGGCAGTGTAGGCCAATATCAGCACAGACTCCATATTCATAACTCCACATACAGATATCATACAAGTACATGAGTAGCATATACAGAATCAGTAGAACATGACTTTCATTTGACATCTCGCATGGCCCCCTTTGTATAGACTTTGGGGCAAACACCTCCCCCCAATTGGTGCAGCACTGATCTGGCTGCTCCCCTTAAAATCCAGTAATATGACACCCAGACAAAAGACCAGAGTCTCTGCTTTCCGCTTCCTTTGAGGCCACTCCCGACCACCCACTGCTCGGACTTAAGGACAAAAGCAATTGTGTAACTGTTTAACTTCAAAAAGATCTCACCAAATATAATGATTGCGCAACAAAATAGCAAATGAAATTTGATGTGGATAAGTATAAAGTAACACACATTGGAAAAAAATAACCCCAACTATACATACCATATGATGAGGGCTAATTTACCTACAACTAATCAGGAAAGATATCTTGGAGTTATCGTGGATATTTCTCTGAAAATGCACTATACGGTCAAAAAAGCACATAGGATGCTAGTAATTATTTAAAAAGGGATAAAAAATAAGATGAAAAATATCTTAATGCCCCTATATAAAACTTCTATACACAGTGTTCAAGATGTAGGTGTACTATATGTGGTCTCCTCACCTCAAAAAAGATACTGTACTTTGGCATTAGAAAAGGTTCAGAAAAGGGCAACTACAATGATTAGGGGTTTGGAGCACGTCCCATATGAAGAGAGGCTAAAGAGACTAGGACTTTTCAGCTTAGAAAGGAGGAGACTGAGGTGGATATGACAGAGGTCTATAAAATCATGAGTGGTGGGAGAAGGTGAATATAGAAAACTTCTTTACTTGTTCCCATAATATAAGAACTAGAGGACACCAAATGAAATTAATGGGGAGGAGGCTTAAACCTAATGAAAGAAAGTTCTTCACACAGCGCACAGTCAACGTGTGGAACTCCTTGCCACAGGATGCTGTGAAGGCTAGGACTATAACAGAGTTTTAAAAAAAAACTAGATAAATTCATGAAGATTACGTCCATAAAAGGCTATTAGCCTGGGGGTAAGAAGAAATGATGCCCCTGGCCTCTGTTTGTCAAAGGCTGGAGATGGATGGCAGGAGACAAATTGCTTTATCATTGTCTTCGGTCCACCCCCTCTGGGGCACCTGGCACTGGCCACTGTTGGCAGACAGGCTACTGGGCTAGATGGCCCTTTGGTCGGACCCAGTATAGCCATTCTTATGTTCTTATCAGTATCAGAAGTGCACCGATGGATACGGAGCACATAGCTCCGCGGGATCTGGTGCTTCTGGGGCGATGACTTAAAAGCCAGCTCCCCACGCGCACAGGCTCTCACCTCTCCCGAGCCCTTGCGGACTCTGTATTAGAGACAGCAAGGGGGAGGGAAGTGTGTGTAGTTGTCAAGATTAACCGATAAGCCCAGGCTTATCAGTTAATCGTATACACGACTATACGCTAATATCCCATTCACCAACTGTCACTGTTAGCATTTCTGTAACGGAGTAAGTGCACTGCCGGGAGCAGGTACACCTTGAGAGGCCTCCAAGCTTACCCAGTACATGGAGAGACCTTTTCTCAAAGGCCCAGCTTCTGATGGGTTTGGTCCTCCTTCTGGGATGCCAGCGGATGTGCTGGGATTTCACTGAGACTACTTGCTCCACTAGCCTTGCCTGCTTCTCCCTGTTTTGCTGACTTAGGCTCTCTGGCCTCTAGGAGCCCACGCAGGTTGGGACGCACCAAGTGTAGAAACACAGAGTCTGCAAACAGCTCTCTACAGTAATGCTTAGCTAGAAAATCGTCCAGCACTCAATTGCACTTCCCCTCCGGAAAGTACACCCAAAATAATATTATCTGACGCGGGAGAGAAATCACTACAATGCAAGCTCATACGTTTGCCCATCCCCTCAATGAGGAGTAACATACGCACAATTTCTCCCGCTCCCCTCCTGCTGTTAGATTTTAATAAAACAAATGTAGTTTGTGTAATTTCTAACTTTTACAGTAGAGAGATTGCTGTCGTTTATCAAAACAAAATAAAGCACGCATACCGTGTATGGGTGTAGGCATGGATGGAGGAAGGGCAGCATTAGGAATGCAGGTTGCCATGGGATGTGGGTGTAGAAAGGAAGAGAAGGGGGCTGGGACCCAATGGATGGGAGGATGGACTGGAAGGGTCTGGAGTGTGGCATGGCTTGGGATGGGGGTTGTTGAGAAGGAAGAGAAGAGTGGTTGAGGAAGTCCTTACATGCGAAAGGAGGGCTGGGGGGAAGGTAGTGATGGCAGGCGCGATGGGAGTGGGGAAGGAGGAACTGTGCATTAGGAAGGGCAGAAATGGGGGTTAAGGGTCCTATAAATGGGGAAAATATAGGAATAGGGATAGAGTGTGCGATGGGGAGTGTCCTAGGCAGGAAAAAGAGGGGCTCCTGGAAACATGAATGGAGGTATGCTCTGGGGGTGCAGGTTCCTCTGAGTCTCTGAAGAGAAGAAGGGAAACTGAAGGACACCAGGAATAGGGGGTATTCTGGCTAGCAAAGAGCACTGGTAGGGGTGCAGGTTGTGTGAGGGGGAAGTTGAAATGTACTGCGGGAGTGGAACTTCCGCTCAGACTCGCTGTCTCAGCAAACGTGACTTCCCTTCCTAGACCCGAGTGGGCCGTAAGCCAAGAGATTTCCAGACCCGACACTTATCTCCCGGTCAGCGATGGCTGCTCCGCTCCCAGCAGGACGGTTCACGCCTCGCTTCGACCAAGCTCCCGAGCTCGCCGTTCTCTTTTCCGTTCCATCCCCAGACGGGAGGACACCGGGAGGGTTGACTTCTTATCGCTCGCTACCAAACACAGCAGAGGGGAAAAACAAACAAACAACTTAGCTTTTCAGTCCGCAAGGACGCGGCATCGCTTCTCCTCCGACCATCGGCCACCCCCTCCCTCTGCCACTCCAGGAACGCGGAGAGAACGGAGACCTTGAATATCTATCCACGCTCTGTTGAACCGCCTACTACCCCTTCACCAGTCCCCAAGCCAGCAGGCTCCGTGCCCCAGCAGGAAGCTCTCTGCCTCAGAAGAAACATACTGCCAGGACGCTTGAAGATTTCAAAGCACGCACCTCTTACTCACACAGAGCCATGGGAAGGCCGAACGCTGAGGACCCTTCACGTGTTCCGAGAATCACGTCCAGGCAGCTCAAGTACATCTCGGACAATTTATTCTCCACCCACGGCCACGCACTGATTCCTCTGCAAGGGTGGCCAAAAAAGCCCAGCGTTAGCTCTCACTCACTAAAGTCTGTGGCTGTGGGAATTCTATCCTTTAGCCCTTTCCCCCCTGTCGCCTATGTATGGGGCCCTCTACAAGAACACTGAGTCAGTCAGCCATGACGCACCACCGCTCTCCCTTGCGCGACATGCGAACCTGCAAAATTCCCGTTGGCTCCTGAGCCCTTAACCCTTGGAGATGCTCACCTGGAATGCCTGCAAGTGTGCTGTACAAGGACACGGCAGAAGCAGAGCAAGGACAAAGACACAGACAGAAACAGACAGACAGAACGTATTGGCCAATACTAGAGAGCAACAAGAGAGAAACACATAAGAGGCAGTCAGAAACCTTACAACCTTGCATCTTCCTCCTCCAGCCAAGCATCTGCTGAGAAGGACACCGTGTTCCAGAGAAACCAGCACCCCTGACAAACGGGAGCCCTGTTTCTCCCACTACCAAGGAAGCACCTCGGAAACCTCCGCTCGGACTCGCTGTCTAAGCAAACGTGACTTCCCTTCCTAGACCCGAGTGGGCCGTAAGCCGAGAGATTTCCAGACCCGACACTTATCTCCCGGTCAGCGATGGCTGCTCCGCTCCCAGCAGGACGGTTCTCGCCTCGCTTCGACCAAGCTCCCGAGCTCGCCGTTCTCTTTTCCGTTCCATCCCCAGACGGGAGGACACCGGGAGGGTTGACTTCTTATCGCTCGCTACCGAACACAGCAGAGGGGAAAAAACAAACAAACAACTTAGCTTTTCAGTCCGCAAGGACGCGGCATCGCTTCTCCTCCCACCATCGGCCACCCCCTCCCGCTGCCACTCCAGGAACGTGGAGAGAACGGAGGCTTTGAATATCTATCCATGCTCTGTTGAACTGCCTATGCCCCTTCACCAGTCCCCAAGCCACCAGGCTCCGTGACCCAGCAGGAAGCTCTCTGCCTCAGAAGAAACATACTGCCAGGACGCTTGAAGATTTCAAAGCACGCACCTCTTACTCACACAGAGCCATGGGAAGGCCGAACGCTGAGGACCCTTCACGTGTTCCGAGAATCACGTCCAGGCAGCTCAAGTCCATCTCGGACGATATCTTCTCAGCCCACGGCCCCTCACTGATTCCTCTGCAAGGGTGGCCGAAAAGCCCAGCGTTAGCTCTCACTCACTAAGGTCTGTGGCTGTGGGAATGCTATCCTTTAGCCCTTTCCCCCCCTGTCGCCTATGTATCGGGTCCTCTACAAGAACACTGAGTCAGTCAGCCATGACGCACCACCGCTCTCCCTTGCGCGACTGGCGTACCTGCAGCATTCCCATTGGCTCCTGAGCCCTTAACCCTTGGAGATGCTCACCTGGAATGCCTGCAAGTGTGCTGTACAAGGACACGGCAGAAGCAGAGCAAGGACAAAGACACAAACAGAAACAGACAGACAGAACGTATTGGCCAATACTAGAGAGCAACAAGATAGAAACACATAAGATGCAGTCAGAAACCTTACCACCTTGCGTCTTCCTCCTCGAGCCAAGCGTCTGCTGAGAAGGACACCGTGTTCCAGAGAAACCAGCACCCCTGACAAACGGGAGCTACCAAGGAAGCACCTCGAGAACCTCCGCTCGGACTCGCTGTCTAAGCAAACGTGACTTCCCTTCCTAGACCCGAGTGGGCCGTAAGCTGAGAGATTTCCAGACCCGACACTTATCTCCCGGTCAGCGATGGCTGCTCCGCTCCCAGCAGGACGGTTCTCGCCTCGCTTCGACCAAGCTCCCGAGCTCGCCGTTCTCTTTTCCGTTCCATCCCCAGACGGGAGGACACCGGGAGGGTTGACTTGTTATCGCTCGCTACCGAACACAGCAGAGGGGAAAAAACAAACAAACAACTTAGCTTTTCAGTCCGCAAGGACGCGGCATCGCTTCTCCTACCACCATCGGCCACCCCCTCCCGCTGCCACTCCAGGAACGCGGAGAGAACGGAGGCCTTGAATATCTATCCACGCACTGTTGGACCACCTACTGCCCCTTCACCAGTCCCCAAGCCACCAGGCTCCGTGCCCCAGCAGGAAGCTCTCTGCCTCAGAAGAAACATACTGCCAGGACGCTTGAAGATTTCAAAGCACGCACCTCTTACTCACACAGAGCCATGGGAAGGCCGAACGCTGAGGACCCTTCACGTGTTCCGAGAATCACGTCCAGGCAGCTCAAGTACATCTCGGACGATTTATTCTCCGCCCACGGCCACGCACTGATTCCTCTGCAAGGGTGGCCGAAAAAGCCCAGCGTTAGCTCTCACTCACTAAAGTCTGTGGCTGTGGGAATTCTATCCTTTAGCCCTTTCCCCCTCTCGCCTATGTATCGGTTCCTCTACAAGAACACCGAGTCAGTCAGCCATGACGCACCACCGCTCTCCCTTGCGCGACTTGCGAACCTGCAGAATTCCCGTTGGCTCCTGAGCCCTTAACCCTTGGAGATGCTCACCTGGAATGCCTGCAAGTGTGCTGTACAAGGACACGGCAGAAGCAGAGCAAGGACAAAGACACAGACAGAAACAGACAGACAGGACGTATTGGCCAATACGAGAGAGCAACAAGAGAGAAACACATGAGAGGCAGCCAGAAACCTTACCACCTTGCGTCTTCCTCCTCGAGCCAAGCGTCTGCTGAGAAGGACACCGTGTTCCAGAGAAACCAGCACCCCTGACAAACGGGAGCCCTGTTTCTCCCACTACCAAGTAAGCACCTCGGGAACCTCCGCTCGGACTCGCTGTCTAAGCAAACGTGACTTCCCTTCCTAGACCCGAGTGGGACGTAAGCCGAGAGATTTCCAGACCCGACACTTATCTCCCTGTCAGCGATGGCTGCTCCGCTCCCCCAGCCGGACGGTTCTCGCCTCGCTTCGACCAAGCTCCCGAGCTCGCTGCTCTCATTTCCGTTCCATCCCCAGACGGGAGGACACCGGGAGGGTTGACTTCTTATCGCTCGCTACCGAACACAGCAGAGGGGAAAAACAAACAAACAACTTAGCTTTTCAGTCCGCAAGGACGCGGCATCGCTTCTCCTCCCACCATCACACCGCTGCCTCCCACCATCGGCTACCCCCTCCCGCTGCCAGTCCAGGAACGTGGAGAGAACGGAGGCCTTGAATATCTATCCACGCTCTGTTGAACTGCCTATGCCCCTTCACCAGTCCCCAAGCCACCAGGCTCCGTGACCCAGCAGGAAGCTCTCTGCCTCAGAAGAAACATACTGCCAGGACGCTTAAAGATTTCAAAGCACGCACCTCTTACTCACACAGAGCCATGGGAAGGCCGAACGCTGAGGACCCTTCACGTGTTCCGAGAATCACGTCCAGGCAGCTCAAGTCCATCTCGGACGATTTATTTTCCGCCCACGGCCACGCACTGATTCCTCTGCAAGGGTGGCCGAAAAAGCCCAGCGTTAGCTCTCACTCACTAAGGTCTGTGGCTGTGGGAATGCTATCCTTTAGCCCTTTCCCCCCTGTCGCCTATGTATCGGGTCCTCTACAAGAACACTGAGTCAGTCAGCCATGACGCACCACCGCTCTCCCTTGCGCGACTGGCGTACGTGCAGCATTCCCATTGGCTCCTGAGCCCTTAACCCTTGGAGATGCTCACCTGGAATGCCTACAAGTGTGCTGTACAAGGACACGGCAGAAGCAGAGCAAGGACAAAGACACAGACAGAAACAGACAGACAGGACGTATTGGCCAATACGAGAGAGCAACAAGAGAGAAACACATGAGAGGCAGCCAGAAACCTTACCACCTTGCGTCTTCCTCCTCGAGCCAAGCGTCTGCTGAAAAGGACACCGTGTTCCAGAGAAACCAGCACCCCTGACAAACGGGAGCCCTGTTTCTCCCACTACCAAGGAAGCACCTCGCGAACCTCCACTGGGACTCGCTGTCTAAGAAAACGTGACTTCCCTTCCTAGGGACGAGTGGGCCGTAAGCCGAGAGATTTCCAGACCAGACACTTATCTCCGTGACAGTGACGGCTGCTCCGCTCCCAGCCGCACGGTTCTCTCCTCGCTTCGACCAAGCTCCAGAGCTCGCTGTTCTCGTTTCTGTTCCGTCCCCAGACGGGAGGACACCGGGAGGGTTGACTTCCTATCGCTCGCTACCCAACCCAGCAAAGGGGGAAATCAAACCAAGCAACTTACTTTTCAGTCTCTCTGTACCAGGGAAACCAGTACACCTGACAACGTAAAAGGGAATACGTTGGCATCTCAGTCCGTAATGTCGCGTAACCTCTTCTCACATCTAAATTATGCTGCTGTCTTCCACCCTCCCACTCCGCCTCTCCCTGGCACTGCAGAAATACCAGTGGAGAAGAGCGCTTTGAGCCCACATCCAAATAGTCTCCTTACAGAGCATACCCAGCAGAATTCTTCGTCCCCAAAAGGAAGCTCATTGCCTGTGATGAAACCGACTGCTAGTTGTCCCCTACTTTTTTGAAGGCTCCCAAGACCATGTCTGTGGAGATGTTCACCCAGCAGACCTGCCCATGTCCTGTGGAGGAAGACAGCAGGACTGCGAAGAATAGAGTCTCAAAGGGGCTGATCAGTGGAGAAGTTCATTTCCTATTTTGGTCTCTACGTGGGCGCATCTAGACTAGCAAGATTTTGCGGAAAAGCGGCCGCTTGTGCAAAAACTTCCCAGCTGTCTACACTGGCCACTTGAATTTGCGCAAGAGCACTGACGTTCTAATGGAAGAATTCAGTCCTTCTTGCGCAAACACTTTGATGCTCCCGCTCAGGGATAAGCCCTCTTGCGCAGGAATACTCGCACAACAAGGCCAGTGTAGACAGGCACCGTCATTTTTTCTGCAAGAAAGCCCCGATGGCTAAAATGGCTATCGGAGCTTTCTTGCGCAAAAGCGCGTCTATGCTGCGCACGGGTGCTCTTGCGTAAAAGCACTTTTTGTGCAAAAGCATCCCTGCCAATCTAGACGCTCTTTTGCGGAAATACTTTTAACGGAAGAACTTTTCCATTAAAAGTATTTCTGCAAAATCATGCCAGTCTAGACGCAGCCCCTAAGTATGACTGTCTTGAATACGTGGTATTGGGGGCTGCACTGTGGAGGGGAGAGGTCTGAGGATCCCAGGGACACTGACAGTTTGGGGGATTTAGAGGCCCCAGAGTTGAAGAATAGCATGGAGGAGTGTTTGAGGGCCCTTGGTTGGCGGGCAAAGTCAACTCAGCAAGTTCATGGGGAACAATAATTGGAATTGGGGAGAGCTGGGGCTTAAGGGATCCCATGAATGGAGGGAGAACCGGTGCGGGGAGCAGATTAGGGAAGGATATGGCAGGCTGCCAGTGTTGGGAAGAAGGAGGACTGAGGGGGTAGGAGTGCAACTTGAGGGCGCGGACGAAGGAATAACAGAGGCTGACAGGTTCCAGGCCTGGCGAGACAGGGGTGTGTGGGATGGGAAGGAAGGAAGAAGGGAGGCTGGAAGGTCGCAGACCTGGCGAGACAGGGGTGTGCGAGGAGGGTGTGTGGGTTGGGAAGGAAGCCAACAGAGAGGTGAGAGGTCCCACGTACGGGGGATGGGCAGGAATAGGGCGCAGGTCGGGGTGAGCTTGGGGGTGTTGCAGGGAGCAAAATGGGGGACCGATAGACCCCATGAATGGAGAAAGGGGCTAGAGGGGACATGTTGGTTTGGGCGTTGTGGAGAGGAAGGAAAGCGAGGGACCCGAAGGATAAAAATATGGTTGAAGCGAGGGAGAGCATTCATGGGAGATAAGATTGGCTTGGGGGTGTTGTAATGCACTGGGGAAGTGAGGGAAGGGAGGTGCCGGTTCGGCTGCAGCACAGATAATGGGGGGGCAGGTTAGGCTGCGGTAGGAGGAGTGGGGGTGCTGTTGGACTGGGGGTGTGATGGATTGGGGGTGGAGTGAAAGGGGGTGTGGGAAGCACTGGGGGCAGAGGAAGAGGGGCAGGTCGGGCTAGGGATGCAGGTTGGACTGGGAAGCGGGGGAATGGGGGTGTACGTTGGACTAAGGGTGCTGAATGGAGTGGAGAGTGAGAAGAATGGGGGTGCAGGTTGGGTTGAGGTGTAGAGTGCACAGGGAGTGTGAGGAGGGTGCAGGTTCAGCTAAGGATATTGAATAGACTGGGGGTAGGGTAACGGGGGTGCAGGCTGGGCAGGGGGGTATTGAATGGACTGGGGAAGAGGGGTGCAGGTTGCGCTGGGAGTGTTGAAAGGACTGGGGGAGGGGGTGCAGATTGGTTGGAGGGTGTAGAATGGACTGGAGGGCAGGGGAGGGGGGGTTCAGCATGCACTGGGGTGGGGGGTGTAGAATGGCCTGGGGGCCGGGGGAGGGGCTTGCAGGTTGAGAGGGGGGTGTTGAAAGGACTGGGGGGGGGGGGGGGGGTAACAGGGGCAGGTTGGGTGGCGGGTGTAGAATGGCCTGGGGGGGTAACAGGTGCAGGTTGGGTGGGGGTGTAGAATGGCCTGGGGGGGGTAACAGGTGCAGGTTGGGTGGGGGGTGTAGAATGGAGCAGTTGATGCAGGTCGGGTGGAAGGTGGGGGAGGGGGATGCAGCTCGGGGGGGGCTGTGCAGAGCGGGGGGGGGCTGAGGATCGCGGGGCGGGGGCAGACAGGGGCGGGGCCTGAGTAGCGCTGCGGGGGCGCCCTACGATGCAGTTGGGGGCGGGGAGAGGCTGGAACACGCTGGGCGTGGCTATGACGGCCGGGGCGGGAGGGGCGTGGCTATGATTGGGGCGGGGCGCACTGAGACACGCCCCGGGAGGCCGCACTGCGGGAACTACAACTCCCAGGATGCATCGCTCACGCTGGGCGTGACACCGCGCGAGACCAACCCCTGGATCAGCGGCTGGATTGTGATGTCACTTCCGCTGCTCCCGCCAAATCGAACAGCCCATGGGAGCTGCGGATTGGGGCACGGAACGTTTCCCACAAGCCACCGCGGCTACTTTCCCTGCTCCCCTCGGCCCCCCCGTCTCAGAGACCCCCCCCCCCAAAACTGCCCAGCCGGCTTGTCCTGTGGCGTCAGGACCCCCCAACCCCCCACTCTGCCCCCCAACCCCCCACTCTGCCCCCCCACCAAACCCCCTGTAGTCTGCCCCCCAACCCCCCACTCTGCCCCCCCAACCCCCCACTCTGCCCCCCCACCAAACCCCCTGTAGTCTGCCCCCCAACCCCCCACTCTGCCCCCCCACCAAACCCCCTGTAGTCTGCCCCCCAACCCCCCACTCTGCCCCCCACCAAACCCGCTGTAGTCTGCCCCCCAACCCCCCACTCTGCCCCCAACCCCCACCAAACCCCTCTGTAGTCTGCCCCCCAACCCCCCACTCTGCCCCCCCACCAAACCCCCCTGTAGTCTGCCCCCCAGCCCCCCACTCTGCCCCCCACCAAACCCCTCTGTAGTCTGCCCCCCAACCCCCCACTCTGCCCCCCACCAAACCCCCCTGTAGTCTGCCTCCCAACCCCCCACTCTGCCCCCCCTGCACTCTACTCCACCCCAACCCCCTTGCAGTCTACTCCAGCACCACCAAACCCCCCCCCACTCTGCTCCCCCACCAAACTCTTCATTCAGTCTGCTCCTCCCCAACCCCCCCACTCTGCTCCCCCCACCAAACTCTTCATTCAGTCTGCTCCTCCCCAACCCCCCACTCTGCTCCTCCCTACCCCCAGCAGTCAGCTCCCCCCACCACTCTGCCCCCCTGCACTCTACTCCACCCCAACCCCCCCTGCAGTCTACTCCAGCACCACCAAACCCCCCCACTCTGCTCCCCCACCAAACTCTTCATTCAGTCTGCTCCTCCCCAACCCCCCCCACTCTGCCCCCCCTGCACTCTACTCCACCCCAACCCCTCCTGCAGTCTACTTCAGCACCACCAAACCCCCCCACTCTGCTCCCCCACCAAACTCTTCATTCAGTCTGCTCCTCCCCAACCCCCCCACTCTGCTCCCCCCACCAAACTCTTCATTCAGTCTGCTCCTCCCCAACCCCCCACTCTGCTCCTCCCTACCCCCAGCAGTCAGCTCCCCCCACCAAATACCCCCCCACACACACACCCAACTGCCCAGCGGGCTTGTGTGGGACAGGCAGATGCTGCTGCTGCCTTACAAAGTGCAGCGGGGCAGCGTGAGGCGGGTTGGGGGGGGGGGGGGCTGCCTCGGCTGCGTCCGGTTTGAAAACACTGAGGCTGTGTCTGCACTGGCGCCATCTCGCGCCAAAGCGGCCGCTCTTGCACGGAAACTTGCTGCCTGTCTACACTGGCCGTGTGTGCTTGCGCAAGGAAACTGACCTTCTCCTGTGTACAACCAGGGCTCCTGGCGCAAGAACTAGGATGCTCCTGCTCAGGAAGAAGCCTCTTGCGCAAGAGCCCTTCCGGCACAGGCCAGTGCGGACAGGTAACAGGAATTTCTTGCGCAAGAAAGGCCGACGGTTAAAACGGCCGTCGGAGTTTATTGCGCAAGAGAGCGTCCACACTGGCACGGATGCTCTTGCGTAAAAGCACATGCCAGTGCAGACGCTCTCTCAGAATCCTAGAACCACAGAGCTGGAAGAGACCTCAGAAGGTCAAGTCCAGCCCCCTGCGCTAGGCAGGACCAATCCCAACTAAATCAACCCGGCCAGGGCTGTGTCAAGCCGACACTTAAACACCTCTAGGGATGGAGACTCCACTGCCTCCCTAGGGAACCCATCCCAGTGTTTCCCCACCCGCCTAGGGAAATAGTTTTTCCTAATATCCAACCTAGACCTCTCCCACCGCAACTTGAGACCTTTGCTCCTTGTTCTGCCATCTGTCACCACTGAGAACAGCCTTTCTGCAGCCTCTTTGGAACCTCGCTTCAGGAAGTTGAAGGCTGCTCTCAAATCCCCCCCAATCGACTCCGAGCCCTGTTCCCGGGGGGCGCGCTTGGAGCACGTACCTGGACACCTTCCGGTCATGGTTCCCAGTCGGTTGCTGTCAGGCCGTGGACCGAGCAAACGTCACTTCCGGTCCGTGGGACGGGGCGCGGGCGTCCACCGCGCCACACGTGCCGGCACGACGCTACATTGTGAGAGCTCACAGCGCCCACGTGACTGCTGTTTGTTGCCCCGCGAGGGATGTGAGACGCACAGCTCCTGCCTCGTGCCAGAACGCGCCAAGGAGTTACAATCCCCCCGCCCACATCAGTGCATCATGGGAGACCGAGTGGGGTTGCCAGGTGTGAACTGTCAAAACAAGAGACCCCCTGAGAGGGCGCGTGTCCATCTCAGCGTCTGCCAGCTCCCGCTGCAGTCACGGGTGGGGCCCTGAGTCCGAGTCCCTGTCCCGCCTGCCTCTTCCCTCTGGCCCTCTCAGACTGTCTGGGCCATTGCAGGCTCCGGCTGGGGAGGGGAGGGGTGTTGCTCTCCAGGAGTGGGACCCTAGGATCCGCCTGGCACTGCAGCCAGGACACCGTCTGACTGGAATACGTCACGAACACGTGCCCCTGCAAAAGCCACACGCCGCGCCAAATGCTTCCATGCAGGAACGCGCTGCCATGGCCCCGTCTGACTGTCACGCCCCCTCTCTGCACACTCCTCAGGCACAGGCAGCAGCGTGGGCAGGCAGGCAGGCAGCTCTGCGAAGCCAGCACCAGCTCCTGTCTCCCCCTCTTGCCTCTAGAAGAGGCAGCAAGGGGTTTGACAGGTGGGTCCATGAAGCCACCACACACAGTACTCATGCATATCAGCTCCCGCCTGCCTCCTTCCACCATGGGGGAGGGGGCTGGGGGTGGGGTGTCTGGCCTGGGGGAGGAGGGGGCGCGAGGGAAGATGGGGGAGCGGGCTGGGGGTGGGGTGTCTGGCCTGGGGGAGGAGGGGGCGCGGGGAAGATGGGGGAGCGGGCTGGGGGTGGGGTGTCTGGCCTGGGGTGTCTCCCCCAGGCCAGACACCCCACCCCGGACAGCCTATTGGTCGAGAGCAGTGGCAGGGCGTGCTCCCTAGTTACACCCCATTTGCAGACACAGCTGTCCGTTAAGGTGCAGCAGGGTCAGCCTATTGGGCGCCTCCGATTCAGAACACGCCCTTTACTCACAGCCCATTCGCGGACAGAGCAGTCCATTATGATCAGTCCGCGACAGCCTATTGGCCACCCTTAGCTTTAGGACACGCCCTTGAGTCACGCTCCATTGGCGCTCCAATCAGGACGCCCTGCACTGTGCGCTGGGAGAGCAGGCGCGGGTCCCTGCCCCTCTCACGTGCTGCTGACCCCGCAGTGGCTGCTGGGAGATGTAGTTGCCACATCTCCATCTCCCACAGGCCACTGCGGCTCCCTCCGCCCATCCAGGCGCCCCTCCCGCCCCAAAGCCCGCCTGGTTGGAGCTGGGCAGGAGCAGCAGGCCACGGCGCAGTTCAGGGGGCGGGGCCGCGGCTGGTCCTGCGAGTGACGGGCGGGAGTGGCCGGCCGGGCTGCAGCGCAGCCTGGGCCCCGCTGGGGAGCGAGGGGCAGGTGCCGGATCCAGGGGAGGGGATGAGGTGATTGCAGAGGAGGAAACTGAGGCACGTGGGGAAGGGTGGCGGCCAGGGAAAGCAGAGCTGGTGGGGCCGGGGCCGGTCCACGTCGGTTCACGGAGCAGCCGATGGACTCGTGAATTCTCGGCGGCCACTCGATGACGCCGCAGTCCCGGGGCCGGTGTGACGTCACAAACAGCTGCCGTCGCAATTGGCTCCCCGTAGCCGTTTCTGACACACACACGAGCCGCTCTGATTTGGCTTCTAACACTTTTAGCTGCTCAGTTCTGCAAGCGCGGAGAGGAAGCCGCGTCCGATAGATGGAGGTTCTCCGCGACACATTTGGCAGCCTGGACCCCCTGCCTCTGGTCCAGAGGGTCTCACCCTGCCCCCGACCCCGTACCCCTTGTTCTCCGTGATTCCGCCAGCTGCTTGGTGCCTTTAGTACCCGGCCCCTGCTGTGAGATCTCTGTAGAGAGACGGGCCACAGGGGCACCTGCAGAGACCCTAGGAGACCGTCCGTTTGATCTTTGAGGCCAGCTGGAATGAGGGATGTAAAATCCTGTTTAACTGGTTAGCTAATTAACGGGGACAGGTGGACAGGCTGGCGGCTCTCTGCCTGCAGTGCAAGGGGCCCTGTGACAGTGAAGCAGATCTCTGCCTATGGGGGGCGGGGTGCTGCTCCAGGCCCGCCCCCCCCAGTTAACTGGACCCACTAGATGAGGCTCCTCAGCGAACAGGTTGACCGAACTTGTCACATGCTGCCGAGACACTTTTCTGTCCTCTCTCAACACTTCAGCAAATGTCCATTTCCCTTCCCTCCTTAGCTATTTGTTTTCATTCCTCCGGGAGGGGCTTGTTGCATAAATTGCTGGTTTCGTCCCCTTGGAGGCTAGTCTGATTTACCCCAAGAAGAGAGTCACACTTTCAGGCTGGGTCCAACTCAAGTTTATTGGTTGCAACCAAGGTACGGCTAAGGAACTCAATGTTCAAATCATAGCCGACCCCCAACATCTCATAGGCAGGGGTTTTTATAGGGTTCACATATTTCCTGGTTTAGGTGCCTTAACATGATAGGTTACTTCATCTTTGATATTTAGCATTCCTATAGGTCAGGTTAATTTTCCAAATGAGGTTAAATACAATGCCTACTTGCTGAACAATGGGCAAGCCATACTTCCCTTTTCCCTTTCCTGCTTGAGCCGGTCACAAGTTTAAAGGATGTGGAATCTATCCATATCTCTACTTAACAGAAGACTGGTTTCACTTCCCCTCGTCTCCTTATTATAAGTTATTACCTGTGACAGGCCTTGACCTTTGTCATGTCTTACTCCTATACAAATAGCAAATATATCTAAGCATTAGCAATGTATGTATATTGTACGTGCCCCTCATAGGGGAATCAATGGCTCCGGGGGATTTGACTTCCCTTTTACACATCAGGCTCAGGGGCCTGCTCCTTTTCCTTCTCCCTGCTGCGGGTTTGCCAAGATCTCATCTCCCCAGGTCACTCCCAGACCATCTCCCCAGACCACTCCCAGAAGAATCACCCGAGAGAGGGGCCAGAGATCACTCCCAGAACAATCACCCGAGAGAGACACCAGAGATCCCCCCCAGCATCGCGACCCAAGAGCGGACCCAGAGACCCCTCCTCAGCAGCGTGACCCAAGACCAGCGCCAGACACCCACCCCCCCAGCAGCGCAAACCGAGAGCAGCGTCAGAGACCCCCCCCAACAGCGCCACCCGAGAGCAGCACCACAGACCCCCCCAGCAGCGCAACCCGAGAGCGGCACCAGAGACCCCCCCACACCAGCGCAACCCGAGAGCGGCGCCAGAGACCCCCCCCACCAGCGCCACCCGAGAGCAGCGTCAGAGACCCCCCCCACCAGCGCCACCCGAGAGCAGCGCCAGAGACCCCCCCAGCAGCGCAAACCGAGAGCAGCACCAGAGACCCCCCCAGCAGCGCCACCCGAGAGAGACACCAGAGACCCCCCCCCAGCATCGCGACCCAAGAGCGGACCCAGAGACCCCTCCTCAGCAGCGTGACCCAAGACCAGCGCCAGACACCCACCCCCCCAGCAGCGCAACCCGAGAGCAGCGTCAGAGACCCCCCCAACAGCGCAAACCGAGAGCAGCGTCAGAGACCCCCCCCAACAGCGCCACCCGAGAGCACCACCAGAGACCCCCCCCAGCAGCGCAACCCGAGAGCAGCACCAGAGACCCCCCCAGCAGCGCAAACCGAGAGCAGCACCAGAGACCCCCCCAGCAGCGCAACCCGAGAGCAGGGTCAGAGACCCCCCCCACCAGCGCCACCCGAGAGCAGCGCCAGAGACCCCCCCAGCAGCGCCACCCGAGAGAGACACCAGAGACCCCCCCCCAGCATCGCGACCCAAGAGCGGACCCAGAGACCCCTCCTCAGCAGCGTGACCCAAGACCAGCGCCAGACACCCACCCCCCCAGCAGCGCAACCCGAGAGCGGCGCCAGAGACCCCCCCCAACAGCGCAAACCGAGAGCAGCGTCAGAGACCCCCCCCCAACAGCGCCACCCGAGAGCAGCGCCAGAGACCCCCCCAGCAGCGCCACCCGAGAGAGACACCAGAGACCCCCCCCCAGCATCGCGACCCAAGAGCGGACCCAGAGACCCCTCCTCAGCAGCGTGACCCAAGACCAGCGCCAGACACCCACCCCCCCAGCAGCGCCACCCGAGAGCAGCGCCAGAGACCCCCGCAACAGCGCCACCCGAGAGCAGCGTCAGAGACCCCCCCAACAGCGCCACCCGAGAGCAGCACCAGAGACCCCCCCAGCAGCGCCACCCGAGAGCGGAGCCAGAGACCCCCCCCAGCAGCGCCACCCGAGAGCGGCGCCAGAGACCCCCCCCCAACAGCGCAAACCGAGAGCAGCGTCAGAGACCCCCCCCCACCAGCGGCACCCGAGAGCAGTGCCAGAGACCCCCCCAGCAGCGCAAACCGAGAGCAGCGTCAGAGACCCCCTCCCACCAGCGCCACCCGAGAGCAGCACCAGAGACCCCCCCAGCAGCGCAAACCGAGAGCAGCACCAGAGACCCCCCCAGCAGCGCAACCCGAGAGCAGCGCCAGAGACCCCCCCAGCAGCGCCACCCGAGAGAGACACCAGAGACCCCCCCCCCAGCATCGCGACCCAAGAGCGGACCCAGAGACTCCTCCTCAGCAGCGTGACCCAAGACCAGCGCCAGACACCCACCCCCCCAGCAGCGCCACCCGAGAGCAGCGCCAGAGACCCCCCCAACAGCGCCACCCGAGAGCAGCGTCAGAGACCCCCCCAACAGCGCCACCCGAGAGCGGCGCCAGAGACCCCCCCCAGCAGCGCCACCCGAGAGCGGCGCCAGAGACCCCCCCCCAACAGCGCAAACCGAGAGCAGCGTCAGAGACCCCCCCCCACCAGCGGCACCCGAGAGCAGCGCCAGAGACCCCCCCAGCAGCGCAAACCGAGAGCAGCGTCAGAGACCCCCTCCCACCAGCGCCACCCGAGAGCAGCACCAGAGACCCCCCCAGCAGCGCCACCCGAGAGCAGCACCAGAGACCCCCCCAGCAGCGCCACCCGAGAGAGACACCAGAGACCCCCCCCCCCAGCATCGCGACCCAAGAGCGGACCCAGAGACCCCTCCTCAGCAGCGTGACCCAAGACCAGCGCCAGACACCCACCCGCCAGCAGCGCAACCCGAGAGCAGCGTCAGAGACCCCCCCAACAGCGCAAACCGAGAGCAGCGTCAGAGACCCCCCCAACAGCGCAAACCGAGAGCAGCGTCAGAGACCCCCCCCAACAGCGCCACCCGAGAGCAGCACCAGAGACCCCCCCCAGCAGCGCAACCCGAGAGCGGCACCAGAGACCCCCCCAGCAGCGCAAACCGGGAGCAGCGTCAGAGACCCCCCCAACAGTGCCACCCGAGAGCGGCACCAGAGACCCCCCCAGCAGCGCAACCCGAGAGCAGCGTCAGAGACCCCCCCCAACAGCGCCACCCTAGAGCAGCACCAGAGACCCCCCCCAGCAGCGCAACCCGAGAGCAGCGTCAGAGACCCCCCCCAACAGCGCCACCCGAGAGCAGCACCAGAGACCCCCCCAGCAGCGCAACCCGAGAGCGGCACCAGAGACCCCGCCAACAGCGCCACCCGAGAGCAGCGTCAGAGACCCCCCCAACAGCGCCACCCGAGAGCGGCACCAGAGACCCCCCCCCAGCAGCGCAACCCGAGAGCGGCACCAGAGACCCCCCCAGCAGCGCAACCCGAGAGCAGCACCAGAGACTCCCCCAGCAGCGCAACCCGAGAGAGACACCAGAGACCCCCCCAGCAGCGCAACCCGAGAGCGGCGCCAGAGACCCCCCCCAACAGCGCCACCCGAGAGCAGCGTCAGAGACCCCCCCCACCAGCGCCACCCGAGAGCAGCGCCAGAGACCCCCCCAGCAGCGCCACCCGAGAGAGACACCAGAGACCCCCCCCCCAGCATCGCGACCCAAGAGCGGACCCAGAGACCCCTCCTCAGCAGCGTGACCCAAGACCAGCGCCAGACACCCACCCCCCCAGCAGCGCCACCCGAGAGCGGCGCCAGAGACCCCCCCCAACAGCGCAAACCGAGAGCAGCGTCAGAGACCCCCCCCAACAGCGCCACCCGAGAGCGGCGCCAGAGACCCCCCCCAACAGCGCAAACCGAGAGCGGCGTCAGAGACCCCCCCAGCAGCGCAACCCGAGAGCGGCGCCAGAGACCCCCCCCAACAGCGCAAACCGAGAGCAGCGTCAGAGACCCCCCCCAACAGCGCCACCCGAGAGCAGCACCAGAGACCCCCCCAGCAGCGCAACCCGAGAGCGGCACCAGAGACCCCCCCCCACCAGCGGCACCCGAGAGCAGTGCCAGAGACCCCCCCCAGCAGCGCAAACCGAGAGCAGCGTCAGAGACCCCCTCCCACCAGCGCCACCCGAGAGCAGCACCAGAGACCCCCCCAGCAGCGCAAACCGAGAGCAGCACCAGAGACCCCCCCAGCAGCGCAACCCGAGAGCAGCGTCAGAGACCCCCCCCCAACAGCGCCACCCGAGAGCAGCACCAGAGACCCCCCCCAGCAGCGCAACCCGAGAGCGGCACCAGAGACCCCCCCAGCAGCGCAAACCGAGAGCAGCGTCAGAGACCCCCCCAACAGCGCCACCCGAGAGCGGCACCAGAGACCCCCCAACAGCGCCACCCGAGAGCGGCACCAGAGACCCCCCCAACAGTGCCACCCGAGAGCGGCACCAGAGACCCCCCCAGCAGCACCACCCGAGAGCGGCGCCAGAGACCCCCCCAGCAGCGCAACCCGAGAGCGGCACCAGAGACCCCCCCAGCAGCGCAAACCGAGAGCAGCGTCAGAGACCCCCCCAACAGTGCCACCCGAGAGCGGCACCAGAGACCCCCCCAGCAGCGCAACCCGAGAGCAGCGTCAGAGACCCCCCCAGCAGCGCAACCCGAGAGCGGCACCAGAGACCCCCCCAGCAGCGCAAACCGAGAGCAGCGTCAGAGACCCCCCCAACAGTGCCACCCGAGAGCGGCACCAGAGACCCCCCCAGCAGCGCAACCCGAGAGCAGCGTCAGAGACCCCCCCCAACAGCGCCACCCGAGAGCAGCACCAGAGACCCCCCCAGCAGCGCAACCCGAGAGCAGCGTCAGAGACCCCCCCCAACAGCGCCACCCGAGAGCGGCACCAGAGACCCCCCCAGCAGCGCAACCCGAGAGCGGCACCAGAGACCCCCCCAGCAGCGCAACCCGAGAGAGGCACCAGAGACCCCCCCAGCAGCGCAACCCGAGAGCGGCGCCAGAGACCCCCCCCAACAGCGCCACCCGAGAGCAGCGCCAGAGACCCCCCCAGCAGCGCCACCCGAGAGAGACACCAGAGACCCCCCCCCAGCATCGCGACCCAAGAGCGGACCCAGAGACTCCTCCTCAGCAGCGTGACCCAAGACCAGCGCCAGACACCCACCCCCCCAGCAGCGCCACCCGAGAGCAGCGCCAGAGACCCCCCCAACAGCGCCACCCGAGAGCAGCGTCAGAGACCCCCCCAACAGCGCCACCCGAGAGCGGCGCCAGAGACCCCCCCCAGCAGCGCCACCCGAGAGCGGCGCCAGAGACCCCCCCCCAACAGCGCAAACCGAGAGCAGCGTCAGAGACCCCCCCCCCACCAGCGGCACCCGAGAGCAGCGCCAGAGACCCCCCCAGCAGCGCAAACCGAGAGCAGCGTCAGAGACCCCCTCCCACCAGCGCCACCCGAGAGCAGCACCAGAGACCCCCCCAGCAGCGCCACCCGAGAGCAGCACCAGAGACCCCCCCAGCAGCGCCACCCGAGAGAGACACCAGAGACCCCCCCCCCCAGCATCGCGACCCAAGAGCGGACCCAGAGACCCCTCCTCAGCAGCGTGACCCAAGACCAGCGCCAGACACCCACCCGCCAGCAGCGCAACCCGAGAGCAGCGTCAGAGACCCCCCCAACAGCGCAAACCGAGAGCAGCGTCAGAGACCCCCCCAACAGCGCAAACCGAGAGCAGCGTCAGAGACCCCCCCCAACAGCGCCACCCGAGAGCAGCACCAGAGACCCCCCCCAGCAGCGCAACCCGAGAGCGGCACCAGAGACCCCCCCAGCAGCGCAAACCGGGAGCAGCGTCAGAGACCCCCCCAACAGTGCCACCCGAGAGCGGCACCAGAGACCCCCCCAGCAGCGCAACCCGAGAGCAGCGTCAGAGACCCCCCCCAACAGCGCCACCCTAGAGCAGCACCAGAGACCCCCCCCAGCAGCGCAACCCGAGAGCAGCGTCAGAGACCCCCCCCAACAGCGCCACCCGAGAGCAGCACCAGAGACCCCCCCAGCAGCGCAACCCGAGAGCGGCACCAGAGACCCCGCCAACAGCGCCACCCGAGAGCAGCGTCAGAGACCCCCCCAACAGCGCCACCCGAGAGCGGCACCAGAGACCCCCCCCCAGCAGCGCAACCCGAGAGCGGCACCAGAGACCCCCCCAGCAGCGCAACCCGAGAGCAGCACCAGAGACTCCCCCAGCAGCGCAACCCGAGAGAGACACCAGAGACCCCCCCAGCAGCGCAACCCGAGAGCGGCGCCAGAGACCCCCCCCAACAGCGCCACCCGAGAGCAGCGTCAGAGACCCCCCCCACCAGCGCCACCCGAGAGCAGCGCCAGAGACCCCCCCAGCAGCGCCACCCGAGAGAGACACCAGAGACCCCCCCCCCAGCATCGCGACCCAAGAGCGGACCCAGAGACCCCTCCTCAGCAGCGTGACCCAAGACCAGCGCCAGACACCCACCCCCCCAGCAGCGCCACCCGAGAGCGGCGCCAGAGACCCCCCCCAACAGCGCAAACCGAGAGCAGCGTCAGAGACCCCCCCCAACAGCGCCACCCGAGAGCGGCGCCAGAGACCCCCCCCAACAGCGCAAACCGAGAGCAGCGTCAGAGACCCCCCCAGCAGCGCAACCCGAGAGCGGCGCCAGAGACCCCCCCCAACAGCGCAAACCGAGAGCAGCGTCAGAGACCCCCCCCAACAGCGCCACCCGAGAGCAGCACCAGAGACCCCCCCAGCAGCGCAACCCGAGAGCGGCACCAGAGACCCCCCCAGCAGCGCCACCCGAGAGCGGCACCAGAGACCCCCCCAGCAGCGCAAACCGAGAGCAGCGTCAGAGACCCCCCCAACAGTGCCACCCGAGAGCGGCACCAGAGACCCCCCCAGCAGCGCAACCCGAGAGCAGCGTCAGAGACCCCCCCCAACAGCGCCACCCGAGAGCAGCACCAGAGACCCCCCCCAGCAGCGCAACCCGAGAGCAGCGTCAGAGACCCCCCCCAACAGCACCACCCGAGAGCAGCACCAGAGACCCCCCCAGCAGCGCAACCCGAGAGCGGCACCAGAGACCCCCCCAGCAGCGCAACCCGAGAGCGGCACCAGAGACCCCCCCAGCAGCGCAAACCGAGAGCAGCGTCAGAGACCCCCCCAACAGTGCCACCCGAGAGCGGCGCCAGAGACCCCCCCCAGCAGCGCAACCCGAGAGCGGCACCAGAGACCCCCCCAGCAGCGCAACCCGAGAGCAGCACCAGAGACCCCCCCAGCAGCGCAACCCGAGAGAGACACCAGAGACCCCCCCAGCAGCGGAAACCGAGAGCAGCGTCAGAGACCCCCCCCCAACAGCGCCACCCGAGAGCAGCACCAGAGACCCCCCCAGCAGCGCAAACCGAGAGCAGCACCAGAGACCCCCCCAGCAGCGCAACCCGAGAGCGGCGCCAGAGACCCCCCCCCAGCAGCGCAACCCGAGAGCGGCGCCAGAGACCCCCCCCCAACAGCGCCACCCGAGAGCAGCGTCAGAGACACCCCCAACAGCGCCACCCGAGAGCAGCGCCAGAGACCCCCCCAGCAGCGCCACCCGAGAGCAGCGTCAGAGACCCCCCCCCCAGCATCGCGACCCAAGAGCGGACCCAGAGACCCCTCCCAGCAGCGTGACCCAAGACCAGCGCCAGAGACCCCCCCAACAGTGCCACCCGAGAGCGGCACCAGAGACCCCCCCAGCAGCGCAACCCGAGAGCGGCACCAGAGACCCCCCCAGCAGCGCAAACCGGGAGCAGCGTCAGAGACCCCCCCAACAGTGCCACCCGAGAGCGGCACCAGAGAACCCCCAGCAGCGCAACCCGAGAGCAGCGTCAGAGACCCCCCCCAACAGCGCCACCCGAGAGCAGCACCAGAGACCCCCCCAGCAGCGCAACCCGAGAGCAGCGTCAGAGACCCCCTCCAACAGCGCCACCCGAGAGCAGCACCAGAGACCCCCCCAGCAGCGCAACCCGAGAGCGGCACCAGAGACCCCCCCAGCAGCGCAAACCGAGAGCAGCACCAGAGTGTGACGGCGCGTTGGGGGTTCCCCGTCTCCTGCACCCCGAAATGGCACAAACAGACTGTACCAGCCAGTGGAATTGAGGGTGGTTTATTGCTCCTCCAGCACAGCGCAGCACAGATGTAATCTGGTTACAGGAACTGGGCTAGGATGCCTCAGGCCCCCTTGAGATGGGGGAGACTGGGCCCCTAAAACTCCAGCTCCTCTCCCTAGGCTGTCTCATCCATCCTCCCAGACGGCCACCAACCAACTCCCTAACTTCCAGCCCTGCCCCCAGCCAGGGCCAGCATTCCACCTTCCTTTGTTCCTCTCCATGGGGGGTGTCTGGCCACTGGTTTGCATAGTGACTCATCCTGTTTTGCTGGGTCGTGGTACCCACGGCAGCCAGTGGGGGTTACCCCAGAGCCAGCAGCATAGAAACCAGCCAGGTACCCCCACTACGTCACACAGAGACCCCCCCAGCAGCGCAACCCGAGAGCGGCACCAGAGACCCCCCCAGCAGCGCAACCCGAGAGCGGCACCAGAGACCCCCCCAGCAGCGCAAACCGAGAGCAGCGTCAGAGACCCCCCCCAACAGTGCCACCCGAGAGCGGCACCAGAGACCCCCCCCAGCAGCGCAACCCGAGAGCGGCACCAGAGACCCCCCAGCAGCGCAACCCGAGAGCAGCACCAGAGACCCCCCCAGCAGCGCAACCCGAGAGAGACACCAGAGACCCCCCCAGCAGCGCAAACCGAGAGCAGCGTCAGAGACCCCCCCCCAACAGCGCCACCCGAGAGCAGCACCAGAGACCCCCCCAGCAGCGCAACCCGAGAGCGGCGCCAGAGACCCCCCCAGCAGCGCAACCCGAGAGCGGCGCCAGAGACCCCCCCAACAGCGCCACCCGAGAGCAGCGCCAGAGACCCCCCCAGCAGCGCCACCCGAGAGCAGCGTCAGAGACCCCCCCAGCAGCGCGACCCAAGAGCGGACCCAGAGACCCCCCCCCCAGCAGCGCAAACCGGGAGCAGCGTCAGAGACCCCCCCAACAGTGCCACCCGAGAGCGGCACCAGAGACCCCCCCAGCAGCGCAACCCGAGAGCGGCACCAGAGACCCCCCCCCAGCAGCGCCAACCGGGAGCAGCGTCAGAGACCCCCCCAACAGTGCCACCCGAGAGCGGCACCAGAGACCCCCCCACCAGCGCAACCCGAGAGCAGCGTCAGAGACCCCCCCAGCAGCGCCACCCGAGAGCAGCACCAGAGACCCCCCCAGCAGCGCAACCCGAGAGCAGCGTCAGAGACCCCCCCTCAGCAGCGTGACCCAAGACCAGCGCCAGAGACCCCCCCAGCAGCGCAACCCGAGAGCGGCACCAGAGACCCCCCCAACAGCACCACCCGAGAGCAGCACCAGAGACCCCCCCAGCAGCGCAACCCGAGAGAGACACCAGAGACCCCCCCAGCAGCACAAACCGAGAGCAGCGTCAGAGACCCCCCCCCAACAGCGCCACCCGAGAGCAGCACCAGAGACCCCCCCAGCAGCGCAACCCGAGAGCGGCGCCAGAGACCCCCCCCAGCAGCGCAACCCGAGAGCGGCGCCAGAGACCCCCCCAACAGCGCCACCCGAGAGCAGCGTCAGAGACCCCCCCCAACAGCGCCACCCGAGAGCAGCGCCAGAGACCCCCCCAGCAGCGCAACCCAAGAGCGGCCCCCCCCCACCAGCGGCACCCGAGAGCAGCGCCAGAGACCCCCCCAGCAGCGCAAACCGAGAGCAGCGTCAGAGACCCCCCCAACAGCGCCACCCGAGAGCAGCGCCAGAGACCCCCCAGCAGCGCCACCCGAGAGAGACACCAGAGACCCCCCCAGCAGCGCGACCCAAGAGCGGACCCAGAGACCCCTCCTCAGCAGCGTGACCCAAGACCAGCGCCAGACACCCACCCCCCAGCAGCGCAACCCGAGAGCGGCGCCAGAGACCCCCCCCAACAGCGCAAACCGAGAGCAGCGTCAGAGACCCCCCCCAACAGCGCCACCCGAGAGCAGCACCAGAGACCCCCCCAGCAGCACAACCCGAGAGCGGCACCAGAGACCCCCCCAGCAGCGCAAACCGAGAGCAGCGTCAGAGACCCCCCCAACAGTGCCACCCGAGAGCGGCACCAGAGACCCCCCCAGCAGCGCCACCCGAGAGCAGCGTCAGAGACCCCCCCAACAGCGCCACCCGAGAGCAGCACCAGAGACCCCCCCCAGCAGCGCAACCCGAGAGCAGCGTCAGAGACCCCCCCCAACAGCGCCACCCGAGAGCAGCACCAGAGACCCCCCCAGCAGCGCAACCCGAGAGCGGCGCCAGAGACCCCCCCAGCAGCGCAACCCGAGAGCGGCACCAGAGACCCCCCCCAACAGCGCCACCCGAGAGCAGCGTCAGAGACCCCCCCCAGCAGCGCAAACCGAGAGCAGCGTCAGAGACCCCCCCAACAGTGCCACCCGAGAGCGGCACCAGAGACCCCCCCCCAGCAGCGCCACCCGAGAGCGGCACCAGAGACCCCCCCAGCAGCGCAACCCGAGAGCGGCACCAGAGACCCCCCCACCAGCGCAACCCGAGAGCGGCACCAGAGACCCCCCAGCAGCGCAACCCGAGAGCAGCACCAGAGACCCCCCCAGCAGCGCAACCCGAGAGAGACACCAGAGACCCCCCCAGCAGCGCAAACCGAGAGCAGCGTCAGAGACCCCCCCCCCAACAGCGCCACCCGAGAGCAGCACCAGAGACCCCCCCAGCAGCGCAACCCGAGAGCGGCGCCAGAGACCCCCCCAACAGCGCCACCCGAGAGCAGCGTCAGAGACCCCCCCCAACAGCGCCACCCGAGAGCAGCGCCAGAGACCCCCCCAGCAGCGCCACCCGAGAGAGACACCAGACACCCCCCCCCCCAGCATCGCGACCCAAGAGCGGACCCAGAGACCCCTCCTCAGCAGCGTGACCCAAGACCAGCGCCAGACACCCACCCCCCCAGCAGCGCCACCCGAGAGCAGCGCCAGAGACCCCCCCAACTGCGCCACCCGAGAGCAGCGTCAGAGACCCCCCCAACAGCGCCACCCGAGAGCAGCACCAGAGACCCCCCCAGCAGCGCCACCCGAGAGCGGCGCCAGAGACCCCCCCCAGCAGCGCCACCCGAGAGCGGCGCCAGAGACCCCCCCCCACCAGCGGCACCCGAGAGCAGCGCCAGAGACCCCCCCAGCAGCGCAAACCGAGAGCAGCGTCAGAGACCCCCTCCCACCAGCGCCACCCGAGAGCAGCACCAGAGACCCCCCCAGCAGCGCAAACCGAGAGCAGCACCAGAGACCCCCCCCAGCAGCGCCACCCGAGAGAGACACCAGAGACCCCCCCCCCCCAGCATCGCGACCCAAGAGCGGACCCAGAGACCCCTCCTCAGCAGCGTGACCCAAGACCAGCGCCAGACACCCACCCCCCAGCAGCGCAACCCGAGAGCAGCGTCAGAGACCCCCCCCAACAGCGCAAACCGAGAGCAGCGTCAGAGACCCCCCCCAGCAGCGCAACCCGAGAGCGGCACCAGAGACCCCCCAGCAGCACAAACTGAGACCAGCGTCAGAGACCCCCCCAACAGTGCCACCCGAGAGCGGCACCAGAGACCCCCCCAGCAGCGCAACCCGAGAGCAGCGTCAGAGACCCCCCCCCAACAGCGCCACCCGAGAGCAGCACCAGAGACCCCCCCAGCAGCGCCACCCGAGAGCAGCACCAGAGACCCCCCCAGCAGCGCAACCCGAGAGCGGCGCCAGAGACCCCCCCCAACAGCGCCACCCGAGAGCAGCGCCAGAGACGCCCCCAACAGCGCCACCCGAGAGCGGCACCAGAGACCCCCCCAGCAGCGCAACCCGAGAGCGGCACCAGAGACCCCCCCCAGCAGCGCAACCCGAGAGCGGCACCAGAGACCCCCCCAGCAGCGCAAACCGAGAGCAGCGTCAGAGACCCCCCCAACAGTGCCACCCGAGAGCGGCACCAGAGACCCCCCCCAGCAGCGCAACCCGAGAGCGGCACCAGAGACCCCCCCAGCAGCGCAACCCGAGAGCAGCACCAGAGACCCCCCCCAGCAGCGCAACCCGAGAGAGACACCAGAGACCCCCCCAGCAGCGCAAACCGAGAGCAGCGTCAGAGACCCCCCCCCCAACAGCGCCACCCGAGAGCAGCACCAGAGACCCCCCCAGCAGCGCAACCCGAGAGCGGCGCCAGAGACCCCCCCAGCAGCGCAACCCGAGAGCGGCGCCAGAGACCCCCCCCAACAGCGCCACCCGAGAGCAGCGTCAGAGACCCCCCCCCCACCAGCGCCACCCGAGAGCAGCGCCAGAGACCCCCCCAGCAGCGCCACCCGAGAGAGACACCAGAGACCCCCCCCAGCATCGCGACCCAAGAGCGGACCCAGAGACCCCTCCTCAGCAGCGTGACCCAAGACCAGCGCCAGACACCCACCCCCCCAGCAGCGCCACCCGAGAGCAGCGCCAGAGACCCCCCCAACAGCGCCACCCGAGAGCAGCGTCAGAGACCCCCCCAGCAGCGCCACCCGAGAGCAGCACCAGAGACCCCCCCAGCAGCGCCACCCGAGAGCGGCGCCAGAGACCCCCCCAACAGCGCAAACCGAGAGCAGCGTCAGAGACCCCCCCCACCAGCGGCACCCGAGAGCAGCGCCAGAGACCCCCCCAGCAGCGCAAACCGAGAGCAGCGTCAGAGACCCCCTCCCACCAGCGCCACCCGAGAGCAGCACCAGAGACCCCCCCAGCAGCGCAAACCGAGAGCAGCACCAGAGACCCCCCCAGCAGCGCCACCTGAGAGAGACACCAGAGACCCCCCTCCCAGCATCGCGACCCAAGAGCGGACCCAGAGACCCCTCCTCAGCAGCGTGACCCAAGACCAGCGCCAGACACCCACCCCCCCAGCAGTGCCACCCGAGAGCAGCACCAGAGACCGTCCACAACAGCGCGACCTGAGAGCGGAACCAGAGATCCCCCCCCCAGCAGTGTCACCCAAGAGCAGCGCCAGAAACCCCCCACAGTAGCATCACCTGAAAGAGGCGTCAGAGATCCACCGAGCAGCTCCACCTGAGAGTGACACCAGAGACACCCCCCAGCAGCGTCATCCGAGAGCGGAGCCAGAGCCCCCTCCCCCAGTAGCGGAGACCCTCACCCCCAGCAGTTCCAGGAGATTGGCGCCAGAGCCCCCCCCCAGTAGCACAACCCGAGAGCGGTGCCAGAGACCCACCCCAGCAGCATCACCTGAAAGTGATGCCAGAGACCCCCGCTCAGCATCACCCGAATGCGGCGCCAGAGACCCCCCCAGCAGCGCGACCCTAGAGCACCGCTGGAGACCCCCCCCCAGCAGCGTCACCCGAGAGTAGCTCCAGAGCCCCCCCCCAGCAGCGTCACCCAGGAGCGGTGCCAGAGAGCCCCCCATCTGCGTCACCTGAATTTGGCACCAGAGACCCCCCCCCAGTATTGCGACCCGAGAGCGGCGCCAGTGTCCCGCCCCAGCAGCCTCACCAAAGAGCGGCGCCAAAGACTCCCCTCAAGCAGCGCTACCTGAGAGAGGAGCCAGAGAACCCCCCAAGCAGCACAACCCGAGAGCGACGCGATAGACCCCTCCTACCCAGCAGCATCACCCGAGAGCGGCGCCAGAGACCCCCTCCCCCCAGCAGCTCAACGAGCCTCGCTTTGACCAAGCTCCCGAGCTCGCTGTTCTCATTACCGTTCCGTCCCCAGACGGGAGGACACCGGGAGGGTTGACTTCTTATCGCTCGCTACCGAACACAGCAGAGGGGGGAAAACCAACCAAACAACTTAGCGTTTCAGTCCGCAAGGACGCGGCATCGCTTCTCCTACCATCGCACCGCAGCCTCCCACCATCGGCCACCCCCTCCCGCTGCCACTCCAGGAACGCGGAGAGAACGGAGGCCTTGAATATCTATCCACGCTCTGTTGAACCGCCTACTGCCCCTTCACCAGTCCCCAAGCCACCAGGCTCCGTGCCCCAGCAGGAAGCTCTCTGCCTCAGAAGAAACATACTTGGACGCTTGAAGATTTCAAAGCACGCACCTCTTACTCACACAGAGCCATGGGAAGGCCGAACGCTGAGGACCCTTCACGTGTTCCGAGAATCACGTCCAGGCAGCTCAAGTCCATCTCGGACGATTTATTCTCCGCCCACGGCCACGCACTGATTCCTCTGCAAGGGTGGCCAAAAAAGCCCAGCGTTAGCTCTCACTCACTAAAGTCTGTGGCTGTGGGAATTCTATCCTTTAGCCCTTTCCCCCTCTCGCCTATGTATCGGTTCCTCTACAAGAACACTGAGTCAGTCAGCCATGACGCACCACCGCTCTCCCTTGCGCGACTTGCGAACCTGCAGAATTCCCGTTGGCTCCTGAGCCCTTAACCCGTGGAGATGCTCACCTGGAATGCCTGCACGTGAGCTATACAGGGACACGGCAGAAGGACAGCAAGGACAAAGACACATACAGAAACAGACAGACAGAACGTATTGGCCAATACGAGAGAGCAACAAGAGAGAAACACATGAGAGGCAGCCGGAAACCTTACCACCTTGCGTCTTCCTCCTCGAGCCAAGCGTCTGCTGAAAAGGACACCGTGTTCCAGAGAAACCAGCACCCCTGACAAACGGGAGCCCTGTTTCTCCCACTACCAAGGAAGCACCTCGGGAACCTCCGCTCGGACTCGCTGTCTAAGCAAACGTGACTTCCCTTCCTAGACCCGAGTGGGTCGTAAGCCGAGAGATTTCCAGACCCGACACTTAGTTCCCAGTCAGCGATGGCTGCTCCGCTCCCAGCTGGACGGTTCTCGCATCGCTTCGACCAAGCTCCCGAGCTCGCTGTTCTCTTTTCCGTTCCATCCCCAGACGGGAGGACACCGGGAGGGTTGACTTCTTATCGCTCGCTACCGAACACAGCAGAGGGGAAAAAACAAACAAACAAACTTAGCTTTTCAGTCCGCAAGGACGCGGCATCGCTTCTCCTCCCACCATCGGCCACCCCCTCCCGCTGCCACTCCAGGAACGCGGAGAGAACGGAGGCCTTGAATATCTATCCACGCTCTGTTGAACTGCCTATGCCCCTTCACCAGTCCCCAAGCCACCAGGCTCCGTGACCCAGCAGGAAGCTCTCTGCCTCAGAAGAAACATACTTGGACGCTTGAAGATTTCAAAGCACGCACCTCTTACTCACACAGAGCCATGGGAAGGCCGAACGCTGAGGACCCTTCACGTGTTCCGAGAATCACGTCCAGGCAGCTCAAGTCCATCTCGGACGATATCTTCTCAGCCCACGGCCCCTCACTGATTCCTCTGCAAGGGTGGCCGAAAAAGCCCAGCGTTAGCTCTCACTCACTAAAGTCTGTGGCTGTGGGAATTCTATCCTTTAGCCCTTTCCCCCCCTCTCGCCTATGTATCGGGTCCTCTACAAGAACACTGAGTCAGTCAGCCATGACGCACCACCGCTCTCCCTTGCGCGACTGGCGTACCTGCAGAATTCCCATTGGCTCCTGAGCCCTTAACCCTTGGAGATGCTCCCTGGAATGCCTGCAAGTGTGCTGTACAAGGACACGGCAGAAGCAGAGCAAGGACAAAGACACAGACAGAAACAGACAGAAAGGACGTGTTGGCCAATACGAGAGAGCAACAAGAGAGAAACACATGAGAGGCAGCCGGAAACCTTACCACCTTGCATCTTCCTCCTCGAGCCAAGCGTCTGCTGAGAAGGACACCGTGTTCCAGAGAAACCAGCACCCGTGACAAACGGAAGCCCTGACAAACGGGAGCTACCAAGGAAGCACCTCGGGAACCTCCGCTCGGACTCGCTGTCTAAGCAAATGTGACTTCCCTTCCTAGACCCGAGTGGGCCGTAAGCCGAGAGATTTCCAGAGCTGACACTTATCTCCCGGTCAGCGATGGCTGCTCCACTCCCAGCCGGACGGTTCTCGCCTCGCTTCGACCAAGCTCCCGAGCTCGCTGTTCTCTTTTCCGTTCCATCCCGAGACGGGAGGACACCGGGAGGGTTGACTTCTTATCGCTCGCTACCGAACACAGCAGAGGGGAAGAAACAAACAAACAACTTAGCTTTTCAGTCCGCAAGGACGCGGCATCGCTTCTCCTCCCACCATCGGCCACCCCCTCCCGCTGCCACTCCAGGAACGCGGAGAGAACGGAGGCCTTGAATATCTATCCACGCACTGTTGAACCGCCTACTGCCCCTTCACCAGTCCCCAAGCCACCAGGCTCCGTGCCCCAGCAGGAAGCTCTCTGCCTCAGAAGAAACATGCTGCCAGGACGCTTGAAGATTTCAAAGCACGCACCTCTTACTCACACAGAGCCATGGGAAGGCAGAATGCTGGGGACCCTTCACGTGTTCCAAGAATCACGTCCAGGCAGCTGAAGTCCATCTCGGACGGTATCTTCTCAGCCCACGGCCCCTCACTGATTCCTCTGCAAGGGTGGCCGAAAAAGCCCAGCGTTAGCTCTCACTCACTAAGGTCTGTGGCTGTGGGAATTCTATCCTTTAGCCCTTTCCCCCTCTCGCCTATGTATCGGGTCCTCTACAAGAACACTGAGTCAGTCAACTATGATGCAACACCGCTCTCCCTTGCACGACTTGCGAACCTGCAGAATTCCCGTTGGCTCCTGAGCCCTTAACCCTTGGAGATGCTCACCTGGAATGCCTGCAAGTGTGCTGTACAAGGACACGGCAGAAGCAGAGCAAGGACAAAGACACAGACAGAAACAGACAGAAAGGACGTGTTGGCCAATACGAGAGAGCAACAAGAGAGAAACACATGAGAGGCAGCCGGAAACCTTACCACCTTGCATCTTCCTCCTCGAGCCAAGCGTCTGCTGAGAAGGACACCGTGTTCCAGAGAAACCAGCACCCGTGACAAACGGAAGCCCTGACAAACGGGAGCTACCAAGGAAGCACCTCGGGAACCTCCGCTCGGACTCGCTGTCTAAGCAAATGTGACTTCCCTTCCTAGACCCGAGTGGGCCGTAAGCCGAGAGATTTCCAGAGCTGACACTTATCTCCCGGTCAGCGATGGCTGCTCCACTCCCAGCCGGACGGTTCTCGCCTCGCTTCGACCAAGCTCCCGAGCTCGCTGTTCTCTTTTCCGTTCCATCCCGAGACGGGAGGACACCGGGAGGGTTGACTTCTTATCGCTCGCTACCGAACACAGCAGAGGGGAAGAAACAAACAAACAACTTAGCTTTTCAGTCCGCAAGGACGCGGCATCGCTTCTCCTCCCACCATCGGCCACCCCCTCCCGCTGCCACTCCAGGAACGCGGAGAGAACGGAGGCCTTGAATATCTATCCACGCACTGTTGAACCGCCTACTGCCCCTTCACCAGTCCCCAAGCCACCAGGCTCCGTGCCCCAGCAGGAAGCTCTCTGCCTCAGAAGAAACATGCTGCCAGGACGCTTGAAGATTTCAAAGCACGCACCTCTTACTCACACAGAGCCATGGGAAGGCAGAATGCTGGGGACCCTTCACGTGTTCCAAGAATCACGTCCAGGCAGCTGAAGTCCATCTCGGACGGTATCTTCTCAGCCCACGGCCCCTCACTGATTCCTCTGCAAGGGTGGCCGAAAAGCCCAGCGTTAGCTCTCACTCACTAAGGTCTGTGGCTGTGGGAATTCTATCCTTTAGCCCTTTCCCCCTCTCGCCTATGTATCGGGTCCTCTACAAGAACACTGAGTCAGTCAACTATGATGCAACACCGCTCTCCCTTGCACGACTTGCGAACCTGCAGAATTCCCGTTGGCTCCTGAGCCCTTAACCCTTGGAGATGCTCACCTGGAATGCCTGCAAGTGTGCTGTACAAGGACACGGCAGAAGCAGAGCAAGGACAAAGACACAGACAGAAACAGACAGACAGAACGTATTGGCCAATACGAGAGAGCAACAAGAGAGAAACACATGAGAGGCAGCCAGAAACCTTACCACCTTGCGTCTTCCTCCTCGAGCCAAGTGTCTGCTGAAAAGGACACCGTGTTCCAGAGAAACCAGCACCCCTGACAAACGGGAGCCCTGTTTCTCCCACTACCAAGTAAGCACCTCGGGAACCTCCGCTCGGACTCGCTGTCTAAGCAAACGTGACTTCCCTTCCTAGACCCGAGTGGGCCGTAAGCTGAGAGATTTCCAGACCCGACACTTATCTCCCCGTCAGCAATGGCTGCTCCGCTCCCAGCAGGACGGTTCTCGCCTCACTTCGACCAAGCTCCCGAGCTCGCTGTTCTAGTTTCCGTTCCATCCCCAGACGGGAGGACACCGGGAGGGTTGACTTCTTATCGCTCGCTACCGAACACAGCAGAGGGGAAAAAACAAACAAACAACTTAGCTTTTCAGTCCGTAAGGACGCGGCATCGCTTCTCCTCCCACCATCGGCCACCCCCTCCCGCTGCCACTCCAGGAACGCGGAGAGAAAGGAGGCCTTGAATATCTATCCACGCACTGTTGAACCGCCTACTGCCCCTTCACCAGTCCCCAAGCCACCAGGCTCCGTGCCCCAGCAGGAAGCTCTCTGCCTCAGAAGAAACATGCTGCCAGGACGCTTGAAGATTTCAAAGCACGCACCTCTTACTCACACAGAGCCATGGGAAGGCAGAATGCTGGGGACCCTTCACGTGTTCCAAGAATCACGTCCAGGCAGCTCAAGTCCATCTCGGACGGTATCTTCTCAGCCCACGGCCCCGCACTGATTCCTCTGCAAGGGTGGCCGAAAAAGCCCAGCGTTAGCTCTCACTCACTAAGGTCTGTGGCTGTGGGAATGCTATCCTTTAGCCCTTTCCCCCCCTCTCGCCTATGTATCGGGTCCTCTACAAGAACACTGAGTCAGTCAGCTATGACGCACCACCGCTCTCCCTTGCACGACTTGCGAACCTGCAGAATTCCCGTTGGCTCCTGAGCCCTTAACCCTTGGAGATGCTCACCTGGAATGCCTGCAAGTGTGCTGTACAAGGACACGGCAGAAGCAGAGCAAGGACAAAGACACAGACAGAAACAGACAGACAGAACGTGTTGGCCAATACTAGAGAGCAACAAGAGAGAAACACATGAGAGGCAGCCAGAAACCTTACCACCTTGCGTCTTCCTCCTCGAGCCAAGCGTCTGCTGAGAAGGACACCGTGTTCCAGAGAAACCAGCACCCCTGACAAACGGGAGCCCTGTTTCTCCCACTACCAAGGAAGCACCTCGAGAACCTCCGCTCGGACTCGCTGTCTAAGCAAACGTGACTTCCCTTCCTAGACCCGAGTGGGCCGTAAGCTGAGAGATTTCCAGACCCGACACTTATCTCCCGGTCAGCGATGGCTGCTCCGCTCCCCCAGCCGGACGGTTCTCGCCTCGCTTCGACCAAGCTCCCGAGCTCGCTGTTCTCTTTTCCGTTCCATCCCCAGACGGGAGGACACCGGGAGGGTTGACTTCTTATCGCTCACTACCGAACACAGCAGAGGGGAAAAAACAAACAAACAACTTAGCTTTTCAGTCCACAAGGACGCGGCATCGCTTCTCCTCCCACCATCGCACCGCTGCCTCCCACCATCGGCCACCCCCTCCCGCTGCCACTCCAGGAACGCGGAGAGAAAGGAGGCCTTGAATATCTATCCACACACTGTTGAACCGCCTACTGCCCCTTCACCAGTCCCCAAGCCACCAGGCTCCGTGCCCCAGCAGGAAGCTCTCTGCCTCAGAAGAAACATGCTGCCAGGACGCTTGAAGATTTCAAAGCACGCACCTCTTACTCACACAGAGCCATGGGAAGGCAGAATGCTGGGGACCCTTCACGTGTTCCAAGAATCACGTCCAGGCAGCTGAAGTCCATCTCGGACGGTATCTTCTCAGCCCACGGCCCCTCACTGATTCCTCTGCAAGGGTGGCCGAAAAAGCCCAGCGTTAGCTCTCACTCACTAAGGTCTGTGGCTGTGGGAATTCTATCCTTTAGCCCTTTCTCCCCCCTCTCGCCTATGTATCGGGTCCTCTACAAGAACACTGAGTCAGTCAGCTATGACGCACCACCGCTCTCCCTTGCACGACTTGCGAACCTGCAGAATTCCCGTTGGCTCCTGAGCCCTTAACCCTTGGAGATGCTCACCTGGAATGCCTGCAAGTGTGCTGTACAAGGACACGGCAGAAGCAGAGCAAGGACAAAGACACAGACAGAAACAGACAGACAGAACGTATTGGCCAATACTAGAGAGCAACAAGAGAGAAACACATAAGAGGCAGCCAGAAACCTTACCACCTTGCGTCTTTCTCCTCGAGCCAAGCGTCTGCTGAGAAGGACACCGTGTTCCAGAGAAACCAGCACCCCTGACAAACGGGAGCCCTGTTTCTCCCACTACCAAGTAAGCACCTCGGGAACCTCCGCTCGGACTCGCTGTCTAAGCAAATGTGACTTCCCTTCCTAGACCCGAGTGGGCCGTAAGCCGAGAGATTTCCAGACCCGACACTTATCTCCCTGTCAGCGATGGCTGCTCCACTCCCCCAGCCGGACGGTTCTCGCCTCGCTTCGACCAAGCTCCCGAGCTCGCTGTTCTCATTTCCGTTCCATCCCCAGACGGGAGGACACCGGGAGGGTTGACTTCTTATCGCTCGCTACCGAACACAGCAGAGGGGAAAAAACAAACAAACAACTTAGCTTTTCAGTCCGCAAGGACGCGGCATCGCTTCTCCTCCCACCATCGCACCGCTGCCTCCCACCATCGGCCACCCCCTCCCGCTGCCACTCCAGGAACGCGGAGAGAACGGAGGCCTTGAATATCTATCCACGCACTGTTGAACCGCCTACTGCCCCTTCACCAGTCCCCAAGCCACCAGGCTCTGTGCCCCAGCAGGAAGCTCTCTGCCTCAGAAGAAACATACTGCCAGGACGCTTAAAGATTTCAAAGCACGCACCTCTTACTCACACAGAGCCATGGGAAGGCCGAACGCTGAGGACCCTTCACGTGTTCCGAGAATCACGTCCAGGCAGCTCAAGTACATCTCGGACGATTTATTTTCCGCCCACGGCCACGCACTGATTCCTCTGCAAGGGTGGCCAAAAAAGCCCAGCGTTAGCTCTCACTCACTAAAGTCTGTGGCTGTGGGAATGCTATCCTTTAGCCCTTTCCCCCCCCTCTCGCCTATGTATCGGGTCCTCTACAAGAACACCGAGTCATTCAGCCATGACCCACCACCGCTCTCCCTTGCGCGACTTGCGAACCTGCTGAATTCCCGTTGGCTCCTGAGCCCTTAACCCTTGGAGATGCTCACCTGGAATGCCTGCAAGTGTGCTGTACAAAGACACGGCAAAAGCAGAGCAAGGACAAAGACACAGACAGAAACAGACAGACAGGACGTATTGGCCAATACGAGAGAGCAACAAGAGAGAAACACATGAGAGGCAGCCAGAAACCTTACCACCTTGCGTCTTCCTCCTCGAGCCAAGCGTCTGCTGAGAAGGACACCGTGTTCCAGAGAAACCAGCACCCCTGACAAACGGGAGCTACCAAGGAAGCACCTACCAAGGAAGCAGCTCAAGTCCATCTCGGGCGATTTATTCTCCGCCCACGGCCCCGCACTGATTCCTCTGCAAGGGCGGCCGAAAAAGACCAGCGTGAGCTCTCACTCACTAAGGTCTCTGGCTGCAGGAATTCTTGCCTTTAGCCCCATGGTCACCAACCAATAGATCACGATCTACCGGTAGATGTTGAGGCTCTAAGAATAGCTCTTCAGCCCTCTCTGAACTGCGTGCGTGCGCAGTACATTTACATTAGATTTCCTCATTTGAGGACCAGCTACTCACCGAGCAACAACACAGGTGTGTAGCTGCAAGGAATGGTGGGAGCTGGGAGGTCTGGAGGGCTGAAACACCCCAGCCAGCTGACTGTGGCTTTCAGCAGAAAGACGCTGCCCCGCGCTCCAGCTGATCGGCGGCTTCTCCTCTGCGCCTGCCCACGTGGAGCTTGGTGCACCCTGGCTGAGCGCCACGACCAGCTCTCCGGGCAGCCGCTTCTCTTCACTCCAGCCTGGCTGCCCTGCGGTCAGTCCGGAGGGAGCGCGGGTCGGAGGCTTCCCTCCGTGGCTGGTGTAGGGAACTCCCTGCCCCCAACCTTGTTTCCTCTCCTCTGCCCCAAACCTGTCCCCCGCCCTCCTGGCCCCGTTCCCTCTCCCTTGCCCCCTCCCACCCCGCTGTATAACCCTTCCCCACTCTGCAGAAACTTGTCCCACGGCACCCTGCCCCCCCTGCAGGAACCGGTTCCCTCTGGCACCCTGTCTCCTACTGCAGAAACCTGTCCCCCCCCCAGGACCCTGTCCCCTGCTGCAGAAACCTGTCCTGGCACCCTGCCCCCTCTCCCCTGCCCCCACTGGCACCCTGTTCCCTGTCCCAGAACCCACTAGCACCCCTCCCCAGTATTGTGTCCCCTGCTCCCAAAGGACTTTTCTATGCGTCAGTGACCCCTGACTCAAGGCAGGTTCCCTGCCATTCTCATAAATAAAGACACTGCAGAAACTTTTTGTGCTTAACATAGTATTTTATTTAAAAATGGAGCTTGGCCAACAAACCCCCAATTGGGGCCTAGCCCCCATCTGGCCACAACCACTCCTGCACTCCCCCTTCCCCAGACCCTAGATCTGAGCCTATCAAACACTGGAACCCCCTGCCCTGAGCCCTTCACATACCCCAACCCAAATTCCTGCACCCTCACATCCACAAGCCTGTGACTTGCTTAGTATCCCAACACCGCCCAGCCTGGAGCCCCCTCCCCGAGCCAGTGTCCCCTTCTCCACCTCCTCCTCCATCCAGATTTCCTCCCACAGCTTGCACCTCTCACCCCTTCCCACACCCAAATCCCTCATTCCCACCGCAGAGACTACACATCCTGTCTCAACCCAGCTGGGGTCCGGCTAGACTGCAGGAGTTTTTCAGGATTCTGGAGATATCTCAGAAAAACTCTTCTGCATCCAGGGTTGCATTTGTTCTTCCGCTTTTTTAGTGGAAGAACAATCTGGCTCTTTCGGTCACCCCTATATTCCTCTTTCCCCAAGGAATAAGGTGGCTTCCAGAAGAAGGGTTTTTTTTCTGACATTTGGTCCAGTCTAGACAGGCCAAATGTTGGAAAAACCTCATTCTACAGAAGAATTGTTTTTTTTAAAGAAAAGTAGCAGTATAAGGATTGGGGACAGCAAGTGATGGAGAGGAGGAGAATAGAGAGAGCGGGGCTTCAAGGAAGGGGCAGGGCAGTAAATCTTGGCTTGGTCTGTCATTTAAAAGTGATCTTGGGTGTAAAAAGGTTGGAGACCACTGCTTTAGACCCCCACTCTCCACCCCTCTGTATCGGGTCCATTACAACAATACTGAGTCACTCTGCCATGACACACCACTGGTCTCCCGTGCTCTCCCTTGCGCGACTGGCGTACCTGCACAATTCCCCTTAGCTCCTGGGCCATTAACCCATGGAGATGCTCACCTGGAATGCCTGTACGTGTCCTGTACAAAGACACCGCAAAAGCAGAGCAAGGACAAAGACACAGACAGAAACAGACAGACAGAACCTACTGGCCAATACGAGAGAGCAACAAGAGAGAAACACGAGAGGCAGTTTGGGTGGGAGGGGAGGGGAGGGGTTGAATACACTTAGTGGTCAGGGAAGGGGGTGCAGGTTGAGGAGGGGGTGTTGACTGGCCTAGGGGTGGGGAAGGGAGTGCAGGTTAGGCAGGGGGTGTTGTACGGACTGGGGGTGGGAGAAGAAGGTTGCAGGTTGGGCAGAGGGTGTAGAATGGCCTGGGGGTGGGAAAGGGAGTGCAGATTGGGCAGGGGGTGTTGTATGGACTGGGAGGTGGGGGAAGGGAGTGCAGATTGGGCAGGGGGTGCAGAATGGACTGGGGGGTGCGGTAAGAGGGTTGCAGATTGGGCAGGGGGTGTAGAATGGACAGGGTGGTGGGGAAGGGAGTGCAGGTTAGGCAGGGGGTGTTGTATGGATTGGGAGGTGGGGGAAGGGAGTGCAGATTGGGCAGGGGGTGCAGAATGGACTGGGGGGTGCGGTAAGAGGGTTGCAGATTGGGCAGGGGGTGTAGAATGGACAGGGTGGTGGGAAAGGGGTGCAGGTTAGGCAGGGGTGCAGAATGGATGGGGGTGGGGAAAGGGGTGCAGATTGGGTGGGGGGTGCAGAATGGACTGGGGGTGGGGAAAGGGGTGCAGATTGGGCTGGGAGTGAGGAATGCACTGAGGTGGGAGAAGGGGGTGCAGGTCGGGCGGGGGGTGCAGAATGGACTGGGGTGGGGCAGGGGGTGCAGAATGGATGGGGGTGGGGAAAGGGGTGCAGGTTGGGCAGGGGGTGGGGAAGGCGGTGCAGATAGGGCACGGGGTGCAGAATGGACGGGGGGGTGGGGAAGGCGGTGCAGATTGGGCAGGGGGTGCAGAATGGACTGGGAGTGGGGAAAGGGGTGCAGATTGGGCAGGGGGCGCAGAATGGACTGGGGGTTGGGAAAGGGATGCAGATTGGGCAGGGGCTGCAGATTGGGCAGGGGTGCAGAATGGACTGGGGGTGGGGAAAGGGGTGCAGATTGGGCAGGGGGTGCAGATTGGGCAGGGGGTGCAGAATGGACTGGGGGTGGGGAAAGGGATGCAGAATGGACTGGGGGTGGGAGAAGGGGGTGCAGATTGGGCAGGGGTTGCAGAATGGACTGGGGGTGGGAGAAGGGGGGGCAGATTGGGCAGGGGGTGTAGAATGGACTGGGGGTGGGAGAAGGGGGTGCAGATTGGGCAGGGAGTGTAGAATGGACTGGGAGTGGGGAAAGGGATGCAGAATGGACTGGGGGTGGGAGAAGGGGGTGCAGATTGGGCAGGGGTTGCAGAATGGACTGGGGGTGGAAGAAGGGGGTGCAGATTGGGCAGGGGGTGTAGAATGGACTGGGGGGTGGGGAAGGCGGTGCAGGTTGGGCTGGGAGTGAGGAATGCACTGAGGTGGAGAAGGGGGTGCAGGTCGGGCGGGGGGTGCAGAATGGACTGGGGTGGGGAAAGGGGTGCAGATTGGGCAGGGGGTGCAGAATGGACTGGGGGTGGGGAAAGGGGTGCAGATTGGGCAGGGGGTGTAGAATGGACTGGGGGTGGGGAAAGGGGTGCAGATTGGGCATGGGGTGTAGAATGGACTGGGGGTGGGGAAAGGGGTGCAGATTGGGCAGGGGGTGCAGATTGGGCAGGGGGTGCAGAATGGACTGGGGGTGGGAAAAGGGGTGCAGATTGGGCAGGGAGTGTAGAATGGACTGGGAGTGGGAAAAGGGATGCAGAATGGACTGGGGGTGGGAGAAGGGGGTGCAGATTGGGCAGGGGGTGTAGAATGGACTGGGGGGTGGGGAAGGCGGTGCAGGTTGGGCTGGGAGTGAGGAATGCACTGAGGTGGAGAAGGGGGTGCAGGTCGGGCGGGGGGTGCATAATGGACTGGGGTGGGGCAGGGGGTGCAGATTGGGCGGGGGGTGCAGAATGGACTGGGGGTGGGGAAAGGGGTGCAGATTGGACAGGGGGTGCAGAATGGACGGGGGTGGGGAAAGGGGTGCAGATTGGGCGGGGGGTGCAGAATGGACGGGGGTGGGAGAAGGGGGTGCAGGTTGGGCAGGGGGTGCAGGTTGGGCAGGGGCGAGGGGAAGGCGGTGCAGGTTGGGCTGGGAGTGAGGAATGCACTGAGGTGGGGGAAGGCGGTGCAGGTTGGGCTGGGAGTGAGGAATGCACTGAAGTGGGAGAAGGGGGTGCAGGTCGGGCGGGGGGTGCAGAATGGACTGGGGGTGGGGCAGGGGGTGCAGATTGGGCAGGGGGTGCAGAATGGACTGGGGGTGGGGAAGGGGGTGCAGATTGGGCAGGGGGTGCAGAATGGACTGGGGGGTGGGGAAGGGGGTGCAGATTGGGCAGGGGGTGCAGAATGGACTGGGGGTGGGGAAGGGGGTGCAGGTCGGGCGGGGGGTGCAGAATGGATGGGGGTGGGGAAGGCGGTGCAGGTTGGGCGGGGGGTGCAGAATGGACTGAGGGTGAGGAAGGGGGTGCAGGTCGGGCGGGGGGGGGGCCGTGCAGAGGGCGCGGGCAGACGTGAGCAGGGCCTGAGTAGCGCTGCCGGGACGTCCTGAGATGCAGGTGGGGGCGGAGAGAAGCTGGAACACGCTGGGTGGGGCTATGCCGGGGGGCGGGGCTATGATAGGGGCGGGGCGCGCTGCGACGTGCCCCGGGAGGCCGCACTATGAGAACTACAAGTCCCAGGATGCGTCGCTAACACTTGGAGTGACAGGAGCGCGGGACCAACCGCGTCGCTCCCTGGTCAATGCCCCGTTGTGATGTCACTTCCGCTGCACCCGCCCAACCGAACAGCGCCGGGCCTGCCCTGGCCCTGCAATGGCCGATGGGAGCTGCGGACAGGGGCACTCAGTTTCCCACAAGCCACTGCGACTACTTTCCCTACTCCCCCTCATCCGGCCCCTCCCCATTGCTGGGCGGGGCTCCTGCCTCAGAGACGGCAGCGTCCGCAGCTGATGCCCCGCCCCCACTCGGGAAAGGAGACTCCGCGGCAACCCTTCCCCCCCAAACTCCTCCCCGCCCCGTGCAGTCTGATCCCCCCCAAACTCCTCCCCGCCCCGTGCAGTGCGATCCCCCCAAACTCTTCCCCGCCCCGTGCAGTGCGATCCCCCCAAACTCCTCCCCGCCCCGTGCAGTCCGATCCCCCCCAAACTCCTCCCCCCCGTGCAGTCTGATCCTCCCCCCCGTGCAGTCTGATCCCCCCCAAACTCCTCCCCGCCCCGTGCAATCCGATCCCCCCCAAACTCTTCCCCGCCCTGTGCAGTCCGATCCCCCCAAACTCCTCCCCGCCCCGTGCAGTCTGATCTCCCCCAAAACTCCTCCCCGCCCCGTGCAGTCTGATCCCCCCCAAACTGCGCTCCGCCCCGTGCAGTCTGAACCCCTCCCCAAACGCCTCCCCGCCCCGTGCAGTCTGATCCTCCCCCCCGTGCAGTCTGAACCCCTCCCCAAACTCCTCCCCGCTCCGTGCAGTCTGAACCCCTCCCAAACTCTTCTCCGCCCCATGCAGTCTGATCCCCCCCAAACTCCTCCCCGCCCCGTGCAGTCTGATCCCCCCCAAACTCCTCCCCGCCCCGTGCAGTCTGATGCCCCCCAAACTCCTCCCCGCCCCGTGCAGACTGATCCCCCCCAAACTCCTCTCCGCCCCGTTCAGTCTGATCCTCCCCCCTCAAATTCCCCCCCGTGCAGTCTGATCCCCCCCCAACCTCCCCCCCCGTGCAGTCTGATCCCCCCAAACTCCTCCCCGCCCTGTTCAGTCTGATCCCCCCCAAACTCCTCCCCGCCCCTTGCACTCTGCTCCCCCCCAACTCCTCTCCGCCCCTTGCATTCTGAACCTCTCCCAAACTCGTCTCCGCCCCGTGCAGTCTGCTCCCCCTCACCACCAAACTCCTCTCCGCCCCGTGGAGTCTGATCCCCCCTCGCCAAACTCCTCCCCGCCCCGTGCAGTCTGATGCCCCCCACCAAACTCCTCCCCCCCGTGCAGTCTGATCCCCCCAAACTCCTCCCCGCCCCGTGTAGTCTGATCCCCTCCCCAAACTCCTCCCCGCCCCGTGCAGTCTGATCCCCTCCCCAAACTCCTCCCCGCCCCGTGCAGTCTGCTCCCCCTCACCACCAAACTCCTCTCCGCCCCGTGCAGTCTGATCCCCCTCCAAACTCCTCCCCCGTGCAGTCTGATCCCCCCCAAACTCCTCCCAGCCCCGTGCAGTCCGATCCCCCCCCAAACTCCTCTCCGCCCCGTGCAGTCCGATCCCCCCCACCAAACTCCTCTCCGCCCCATGCAGTCTCCTCCCCCCCACCAAACTCCTCTGCACCCCGTGCAGTCTGCCCCCCACAACTCCTCTCGGCCCTGTGCAGTCTGCTCCCCTCCCCAAACTCCTCCTCCCCCCGTGCAGTCTGATCCCCCCAAACTCCTCCCCCCGTGCAGTCTGATCCCCCCCAAACTCCTCGCCCCGTGCAGTCTGATCTCCTACCCCCCACAAAACTCCTCCCCCCGTGCAGTCTGATCCCCCCCAAACTCCTCGCCCCGTGCAGTCTGATCTCCTACCCCCCACAAAACTCCCCCCGTGCAGTCTGATCCCCCCCAAACTCCTCCCCCCCGTGCAGTCTGATCCCCCACCACCACCAAACTCCTCTCCCCCCCGTGCAGTCTGCTCCCCCCAACACCAAATTTCCCAGCCGGCTTGTGTGGGGACTGGCAGCGGGACAGGCTGATGCTGCTGTTGCCTTCGAAAGTGCAGCGGGGAGCGTGAGGCGGGTGGAGGGGGAGGGGGGGCGGCTGCCTCTGCTGCGTCCCGTTCACAAGCCCAGAGGGGCCGCGCGAGGATTTTCCGGAGACCCCGAGGAGTTTTCTGCCGCTCACTTCTGTGTCCCAGCTGAGTTCCTGCCGGTCAGTGGCCCCGCCCCCAGACCAGGCCACGCCCCTGCCATTAATGACGGAGCCTGGGACCCGTCTGTGTGCCCCACAAACCCACGTGTCACTCGCCGGGGAGCCGATAGAACGTGCCCCGCGTTCCATCATTTGCATGCACCGCGCCAGGGCAATGACGTCACTAGCAGTGCGCTGCTGTTCGTAGCCGGCAGTGGCAGCTTCGCACCGAGCCGGGCCACGAGGCAGCGGGCGCAGCGCTGGGGGCGGAGCTACAGGGGAGCGGCCCGGCCGGGCGGGGTGCACACTGGGGCGCCCAAGGGCTGAGATCCGGGCGGGGCAGCGTCACGCTCTGACCTCGCTGCCGCCTCCCGCCGCCTCTCCCTTGGGGCCGGGTGGCGCGGACCGGAAGCCGCTGCACTGCCCGGATTTCCTGGGGAACACGCTCCCTGTGACGTCAGGGCCTGCCACAGAGGCAGGGCGCCACCCCGGCCAAGCAAGGAGCAGAGCTAGGGTTGCCAGATGGTTTCACCAAAATACCAGACACGCCTGACATGACATCACAATCTGCATTCCATCTGATTTAGAAAATACCAGACATTTATCAGAGGAGTAGCCGCGTTAGTCTGAATCTGCAAAAGCAGCGAGGAGTCCTGTGGCACAGAACTCCTTGCCGCTTTCGCGGACATTTATATTTTCTCAATTTGTTTCCCCGAAGAAAAAGCTGAAAGCCTGGACCGTCCAGTTCAAAACCGGACACCTGGCAACCATAAGCAGAGTGGTGCCTTGTCGGAGCGGTTCCAGCCTCCGCTCTGCTGTCCTTCCTCTGCCCCACGTACCACGGGAGCTGGTGGCCTACGCTGGCTGCACCGCCGCAGGAAACCTCCAACCCCAGTCGCTGTCCCAGCCAGGCACCCCGTGTCTGAACCCGTCCCGCCTGGCCCCGTGTCTCCTGCCTACCACCCGCTGACCTGGCACCAGCTGAGCGCTCGTACCTGGGCACCTTCCGGTCACGGTTCCCAGTCGGTTGCTGTCAGGCTGTGGACCGAGCAAACGTCACTTCCGGTCCGTGGGACTGAACGCACGTGGCGCCGGCATGATGCGAGGCCGCTCCTTGTTGCCCCACGTCGGATACAAAAGGAGCAGCTACCGCGCGGCAGTTAGGGCCTCGTGCTGAAACGCGCTGCAGCAGTGCTACTCTTCCCTGCCCCTCTCATCCCAGTTGCATGCTCCAGATGGGAGGGGAGGGGTGTCGCTTTCCAGGAGCTACTGCTGCCAGGGCACCGTCTGACTGGCACACGTCAGACGCACACGCCCGTGCAACAGCCACTCACCCTGCCAAATGCTCACACGCAGGGATGCGTGTACACACTCACAAACGCGAATTAACAGATTAACACGCCTGGGCGCCCACTCGTGCCCTCGCTCAGATGCCCACACACGCATCTGCTCAATCTGCCCGCACGCAGGCACGTGCACACACACGCAAATGGACACTTGCGGACGCACACACTTGCACTCATACTTACGTGCGCACGCATGCACGCCGAGTAACAGTCGCCTAGAAGGACTCACCAATAATATCAAACTCAAAAGCCAAAGATTAGATCAATTAGGAGACAACTATTCCCACGAGGCCCTAATCCATGGCTGGGGCTCCTCGGTGCTGCTGGGAGACCAAGTCTTTATTTCAATCCCAGTTTTGCCAACTCTCGGCATGCGTGACGCTAGGTCAATTGGCAGCCTACTCACTTAGTTTTCCGTATGATCCTAGACACGTTAAGTATCGCCAGCCAGGAGATTCGGGGAGGGTGGCGGGGGGGGGGGGGGGATTAATGACATTTTTAAAAATACAAAAATCGGTGTTCAGTTTCTGTTGTAGATAAACCTATGTACTTCATATGACTTGACACTGTGCCTCTCCATATAACCTTGTAACTTTGTATTAATCCATATGACCTTGTCACTTTGTATTAGAACTTGAATCCATATAACCTTGTAACTTAGTTTTCTACATAGGGTTCTAATACAGAGTATATAGTTAAAGAGGTAAAAATGTCATTTGCTAGGAGTAGAATAAGATCTTTCCCCCACTCTCTCCCCCCACTCTGTAATCAATTGCCCAGTTGAATGAACGAGGTGTGAATGAGTAACACTTGGGAGCCAAGCACCTCCAGAGAGCTACACCAGTTGAAAAGGGGGTAGAAGCCAGACCCAAGGTGTCAAGAGGGCTCAAGAAAGAAGAGCAGACATATTGAAGGCCTTGGGGATTAGAAGCAAGCACCTTCTTTGGAAAACACCCTCTCTTAACAGACAGCACCCACAAAGGGACCAAAGGACACAGACCCAGATTTTGAATCTGGGATATATTTGCATAAGAGGGAAGCTGCTATAAAAGTGAGTTGTCTTGCAGAGGACTCCGGGTCTCATCTTGTCACCATCGGAGCATCGATCCGGATCAGCAGAAGCCCGGCTCCACCCCTCCCCCATCTAACTCACCTGGCCAGTGAAGTTAAGGGGAGCAACAAGTTGGTAACAACAGCAAGACGGAGTGTGCTTGTGCACGTGTGTGTGTGTGTGTGTGTGAGAGAGTGAGTGCGTGAGTGACACAGAATAATCAATACTTATCATATGCATGTGGTAAATAAATATATATATATATATATATATATATAAATTAATGTGTGTGTGTGTGATCAATAAATGTGGCGTGTTGCCTTATCCCTCTGAAAAAGATCCCGAGTACTTCTTTTAAGTACAACACTGTGACTTTTGTACTTCGTATTTTCAAGTTCTTCCACCACGAGCCAGAGGGCCTTTTCTCAGGGACCCGTACCACGCTCGCAAACGTCTGTGCGGCCCTCCCTCGATACTTACCTTGAGCCAATTGCTATTTGCTCTTCTTCCATAGATCGCTGTCTGGTTTCCATCTGCCGGCAGGGTCTCGGGAGGGTGGCTCCTTTCGGTCTCTGCCACCACATGGCCAGCCTCTCATCTCCTCCAAGTCTACAGGGACCGAAAAAGAGACAGAGAACGGTTAGGAGCTAGGCCACCCTAGATGTGTGGAAAGGACAGACACGTGCGTCACCTGGCTGCTGCTCACTGGAGCCCAGTGTTGCCTCTAACATTTCCCCTCCAGGAGCGGAGTGAGTTTTGTCTCGTGCTCCAAGATCGAGGTCACGTGCCCTTCTTCGGATGCCTGCCACCCAGGCGAAGACATGTCTCGTCTGTGTTTTTAAAACGTTCTGGAAGAAAGAGTACTAACACAAGGGAGAATTAACAAGGTCATTTAAACTGTAAATATTTGTTTGATATGAAGTCAAATAAAAGGAAAATTAATACTGCAACATTTTCAGTGGCCAACCTCCTCTCCTCTCCTCTCCTCTCCCCTCCCCTCCCCTCCCCTGCCCTGCCCCCTCCAGCTGGCCTAGATGATCTCTCCGGGTCCCTTATGGTAAAGCCCGCCCCGGGACCCTGTGCTGAGGTGACAAGTTCTTCACAAGATACTGGGTATGTAAACGTTTTACGGAAAAGCGTCCGTGGCCAATCTAGACGCGCTTTTCTGCAAAAAAGCCCCAATCGCCATTTTCGCCATCGGGGCTTTTTTGCGGAAAAGAACTCTCTGCTGTCTACACTGGCCCTTTTGCGCAGAAGTCTTTCGGAAAAAGACTTTTGCCCGAACGGGAGCAGCATAGTATTCCCGCAGAAGCACTGACAATCTTACATGAGATCGTCAGTGCTTTTGCGGAAATTCAAGCGGCCAGTGTAGACAGCTGGCAAGTTTTTCCGCAAAAGCAGATGATTAGCACACTTTCCTAGTTGAAAATCCAAGGAGAAGAAAGGGGAGAATTGCAAATCAAGACTCTCTTAAGGTGTCTGAAAGCTACTTTGGTCTGGGCCGGTACTCAGTGGTACCAAGGCAGACTTTTCTGTGGCTCGGTTGTCTAATGCCACACTAGAACAAGTCTACCACACCGAACGAAAGAGCAGACAATTACATGAAAGGGAAAAAAGGTGGCTTGGCAGAGAATTTGCTTCCGGACAAAAACAAGAGACTGCGGTGGTTAAAGAAGAACGGGAGGCATACCTGTGCATAAACCAATTCACCAGAAACCTTCTGAACAACCAGTTCAGTCACATGTCCTTACAGGGACAAGCACCTTAATGACGGTAGCCCTGACATTTTATTTTGCAGACGATTCTACTCGTGGAAGGGCTGCTGGAGTGAAACTTGAGGCCCAAGCAGGAGGAAAGTTTGATTTTCTAGTACCAAATAGAAAAACAATAATAGAACAAAAAGGCTAAAAGATGCCTAAGGGCGGAGATAGGGTCCAGAATGACTTAGACAAATTGGAGGATTGGGCCACAAGAAATCTGATGAGGTTCAACAAGGACAAGTGTACAGTCCTGCACTTGGGATGGAAGAATCCCAAGCATAGTTACAAGCTGGGGACCAACCAGTTAAGTAGTAGTTCTGCAGACAGGACCTGGGGGTTACAGTGGATGAGAAGCTGGAGATGAGTCAACAGTGTGCCCTTGTAGCCAAGAAGGCTAATGGCATATTAGGTTGCATTAAGAGGAGCATTGCCAGTAGATCCAGAGATGTCATTATTCCCCTTTATTCGGCTTTGGTGGGGCCACATCTGGAGTACTGTGTCCAGTTCTGGGCCCCCCACTACAGAAGGGATGTGGACACATTGGAGAGGGTCCAGCAGAGGACAACCAAAACGATTAGGGGGCTGGAGCAATTGCTCTATGAAGAGGCTGAGGGATTTAGGTTTCTTTAGTCTGAAGAGGAGACCATGAGGGGGGATTTTATAGTAGCCTTCAACTTCCTTATAAGGACACAGGAACGCAAGGTAACCTGTTCTCCCAACTCTCGCTTTCAGACGGGGTGGGGAACCTTATTGGGGGGGCGGAAGGCACACACTAGTAGGGTTGCCAGATGGTTTCAGAAAAAAAAAAAAAAAAAAAAAAAAAAAAAGGGGCCAGGAAAATTTTTGTTGAGGGAAAGAAGCCAACCAAACAAAAAAACCCCACCAGGAACATTTTTGTTGAGCAAAATCCAGTTGTGACCCCTTTAATTAGTCAGCCAATCTCCCCGCCCCGGCTTATTTCTGCTGGGCACAGAGGAAAAGCAGAAAATACTGGACATTTTGTATGTCCGGTATTTTCTAAATTTATTTACCGGACAAAAAGTGCAACTACCGGGCTGTCTGGCTCAGTGCTAGACACCTGGCAACCCTACACACAAGTGTGAAGAAAAAAAAATCCCAAACCCCACCATCCGCATTAACACATGCCCCAACTGAGAAGGAGGAAGAGGCTTCCCACATTCCCCTCGCACACAAGGCTTCCCTTGTGAGGAGGGGGGGGCGGGGGGCGGGGCGGGGCAGGCTAGCAGAATTTGTCTGCTCCAATCTGGCCACCCAGAGAAATAAAAAAGCAAATTGAAAGAGCCAGACGAATACCTAGAAACCATCTACTTCAAGACAGACCCAAGAAAACCAACAATAGAACACCACTTGTCATCACCTACAACCCCCAACTTAAACCTGTCCAACACATTATCAATAAACTACAGCCTATATTGGAACAGGATACCATACTCAAAGAGGCTCTGGGAGACAGACCCATAGTCTCCTATAGACAACCACCTAACCTCAAGATCATTCTTACCAACCACCACAGGACATACCACACTAATACCAACCCTGGTACCTTCCCTTGCAACAAACCCCGTTGCCAGCTTTGTCCACATATTCATTCTGCTGATACCATTATTGGACCCAACCAAGTGAGTTATAAGATCAAGAACACATATTCCTGCGCATCCAGAAATATAATCTATGCTATCGTGTGCCGAAAGTGTCCGTCTGCTATGTACATTGGACAAACATCTCAGACACTTCGCCAAAGGATTAATGCCCACAAAACAGATATCAGACAAGATCACAAAGAGAAAACAGTTTCTTGCCATTTTAACCAGAAAGGACACTCTCTCAATGACTTGACCACCTGCATTCTGCTACAAAGACCTTTTACTTACATCTGCACTTGAAAGGGAATCCTCTGAACTGTCATTCATGTTAAAATTCGACACTTTCCAACAAGGACTTAGTTCAAATGTTTGTTATCTCACCCATTACCAAGATAGTTTCCCCAATTATCACCTCTAATACCATTAACTCACAAACATCCCACTCTCCCTACCTCTAATATCATCAATTCACAGACACTTACCTTCCTTCCCCCTCCCCCCCACCGCATCCCCCTCCTGTTCTGCAATGTGATTTGTCCTTTTCATATTTGTTCTTTTTTTTAATTGTATCCTTTGGTATATACGGTTGTGACTACTTTCTTCCACTATTTGATCTGAGGAAGTGGGTCTGGCCCACGAAAGCTCATCATCTAATAAACCATCTTGTTAGTCTTTAAAGTGCTACATTGTCCTGCATTTTGCTTCAACTACCCCAGGCTAACACGGCTACATTTCTATCACCAATCTGGAGGGGAGCTAGAGCGTTAGTGTGGGAACCTTGAGTCTCGAGGGCCACACTCACGTGAGCTGGGGTATTAGGTTCCTCACCCCTGCTTTAAAAACAAAACCTCTTACTCTTAAAAATCGATCCCCGTATCTCTGGTCGGACCAGCTTCACGCAGGTCCTCGGGGATGGAAAACTGCAGCAAACTGTATGAACAGAAACAAACAGAAGCCCCAATCGCAGCTGGAGGTGGGGCGAGGCTGCCCCAGCAGGGACACAACGGGGCAGCCGCCCTCCACCAGATCAGGAAAACAACCGCGCCATTCCCCGGCCAGCAGGAAGGCGAGTGCCGCTGCAAGGCTCCGCAAGGGAGGTGGGCGGCAGAGGGGTGTTTGTGCGCGGCCGCGCGCCTTCAGCGGCAACTCCCCTGGTGCCCCCTTCTCTAGTCCAGCCAGGCCTAAAATGCTCAGTGCTTAGAAGGCGGGTGGGGAACCTAAGGCCTGGGTGCTTGGGGCTCCTCCACCGTCGCCCCCTCCCCACGCCGTGGGGCTGGAGCGCACAAAGCGACTAGGCTGGGCCCTGCAGTGCTCTGGCGCCAGGGGGACGTTTCTCCGCTCAGCTGGGGGCCAGGCAGGGAGGCTTTTCTGTCGGTTGGTTTGTCTGTCACCTGTTTGCCCCCCAATTCTCAGCCACTCCCCCCCTCTCCCCACACGCCCCCACCCAGGACGCTCTCGGCCTCTGCAGGAGGCACAGCCGGGCACTGGGCGGCACTGCGGGCAGCCAGGGCCAGAGCATCCCCCCCCACAGCGCCCCCCGCCGAACTGCCCCCCCCGGGCACAGGGGGGATTCAGCGGGCACCCGGCCCCGCCCCCAGGCAGCGAGCAGCGCGGGGAGCAGGGCTCAGGCCGCCCCGCCCCCCCGCGTGCGGGACACGTTCTGTGCGTGCCCCGCCCGCGGGAACCACCCCTCGAGGGCGCGCGGCTCCCCGGCGGGGGGAAGGGGCACGTGACACTCCCGGGCCCCGGTGGCCCGCAGCCCCCCCTCCCCGAGACACCCACGTGACTGGAGCCCGGGTCAGCTCCCGCGCCCGGCACCACGGGGGGGGGGGGGTCACAGGGGCGCTGCTCCCCGGGGAGGCAGCAGCGCCGGGGGGGGGAGGGGCAGAAATCGCCCCCCCACCTCCGCCAGGGGCCGCCCCGCCGATGTCCAGCCTGGGGCCCGGAGAGAAGCAGGCGGGGGGGGGGGCTCCACGTCACTGCCAGCTCCCGCCCCGCCCCCAGGCTCCGCCCCTCAGCGCCCCCCGCAGCGTTTTCCCGCCCGCCTCGTGGGCGCGAGCGTCCCGGGAGTTTCCCGCCCAGCCAGCGCCGCCCGCGCCTGCGCTCTCCCGCGCCCTGTCCCCTCCTGCCCCCCCCCAGTGCCAAGGCCCCCCCCGGCCCCTCCCCCTCCCTCCTGCCCCCCCAGTGCCGAGCACCCCCCCGGCCCCTCACCCCCTCCTGCCCCCCCAGTGCCGAGCACCCCCCGGCCCCTCACCCCCTCCTGCCCCCCCAGTGCCGAGCACCCCCCCGGCCCCTCACCCCCTCCTGCCCCCCCAGTGCCGAGCACCCCCCCGGCCCCTCACCCCCTCCTGCCCCCCCCCAGTGCCGAGCACCCCCCCCCCCCCGCCCCTCACACCCAGCCTGCTCCTACACCTCACCCCTGTCCAGACACCCCACCCCCAGCCCGCTCCCCCACCTTCCCTCGCGCCCCCTTCTCCCCCAGGCCAGACACCCCACCCCCAGCCCGCTCCCCCACCTTCCCTCGCGCCCCCTCCTCCCCCGGGCCAGACACCAACAAGGGGCGGGCTGGGGGCGGGGCAGCTTCGCACTCGGACCCAGGATTCGCTCGCGCCCCCGCGCGCTCCTCGGACCTTCCTGTCATGGCGGCGCCGGCCGCCCAGTCAGACAACGCCCCCCTGCGACAGCCCATTGGCCGAACCAGAGGCAGGATCCCCTTTGCTGACAGCCCATTGGGCGACACTATCCTCCGCCAAGGCTGTCTTCCGAAAGCCCATTGGCTGGCACACAGCCAGGAACCACCCCTAAGTCACAGACAATTCGAGGACAGAGCAGCCCATTAAGATCCACCCCGGACAGCCTATTGGTCGAGAGCAGTGGCAGGTCATTCCCCCTAGTCACACCGCATTCGCAGACAGAGCTGTCCGTTAAGATGCAGCCGGGTCAGCCTATTGGGTGCCTCTGATTCAGAACACGCCCCTTAGTCACAGCCCATTCGCGGACAGAAGAGTCTGTTATAATCCACCCCGGACAACCTATTGGCCGCCAGCAGCCCCAGAACACGCCTTTAGTCACCGCCCATTGGCGCACGGAGCAGTCCGTTAAGAGTCACCTCGGACAGCCTCAGATTGGGCGCCACAGATTCCGAACACGCCCTTTACTCTCAGCCCATTCGCGGACAGAACAGTCTGTTACGATCAGTCCGGGACAGTCTCTCGGCCAGCCTTAGTGTAGGGATAACATAGTCAAGTATGAAACATGATTCCCCAAGTGGAAGTGACTCCCCAGAATTTGTTCCCCACAACTAAAAGTCTAAGGAGGAGAAGTTTGTGTGTGGGATCCTGGCGCGGAGCCTGGTGTGTGGGATGAGGGGGCCGGGGGCAGGAGGGGAGAGGGCTGCGCGGAGCCTGGTGTGTGGGATGAGGGGGCCGCGGGCAGGAGGGGAGAGGGCTGCGCGGAGCCTGGAAATAACGAGCTTCTTACTTTGCCTGCTGTCAAAGGGCAAGACTGGGGCCACGTGGCGTGCGGAGCAGGGACAGCAGCTGGGGGCGATGGAATTACACGTGCATTACCCGCAATGACCACCGAGCGGCACTGTGGAGGCGCTTCGGAATTACACGTGCATTACCCGCAATGACCACCGAGCGGCACTGTGGGGGCGCTACGGAATTACACGTGCATTACCGCCGGTGACTACCGAGCGGCACTGTTGCTCTGCTAAGGGCCGTTATTTCCGAATAAAAAAGATTGTTCTTAGGGTAGAAATGCCCCATTCCGAACTAAGAACACGCTGGGCGGGGCTATGCCGGGGGGCGGGGCTATGATAGGGGCGGGGCGCGCTGCGACGTGCCCCGGGAGGCCGCACTATGAGAACTACAAGTCCCAGGATGCGTCGCTAACACTTGGAGTGACAGGAGCGCGGGACCAACCGCGTCGCTCCCTGGTCAATGCCCCGTTGTGATGTCACTTCCGCTGCACCCGCCCAACCGAACAGCGCCGGGCCTGCCCTGGCCCTGCAATGGCCGATGGGAGCTGCGGACAGGGGCACTCAGTTTCCCACAAGCCACTGCGGCTACTTTCCCTACTCCCCCTCATCCGGCCCCTCCCCATTGCTGGGCGGGGCTCCTGCCTCAGAGACGGCAGCGTCCGCAGCTGATGCCCCGCCCCCACTCGGGAAAGGAGACTCCGCGGCAACCCTTCCCCCCCAAACTCCTCCCCGCCCCGTGCAGTCTGATCCCCCCAAACTCCTCCCCGCCCCGTGCAGTCTGATCCCCCCTCAAACTACTCCCCCCCGTGCAGTCTGATCCCCCCAAACTTCCCCCCGCCCCGTGCAGTCTGATCCTCCCCCCCGTGCAGTCTGATCCCCCCCAAACTCCTCCCCGCCCCGTGCAGTCCGATCCCCCCAAACTCTTCCCCGCCCCGTGCAGTGCGATCCCCCCAAATTCCTCTCCCCCCGTGCAGTATGATCCCCCCAAACTCCTCCCCGCCCCGTGCAGTCCGATCCCCCCCAAACTCCTCCCCCCCGTGCAGTCTGATCCTCCCCCCCGTGCAGTCTGATCCCCCCCAAACTCCTCCCCGCCCCGTGCAGTCTGATCCCCCCCAAACTCCTCCCCGCCCCGTGCAGTCCGATCCCCCCCAAACTCTTCCCCGCCCTGTGCAGTCCGATCCCCCCAAACTCCTCCCCGCCCCGTGCAGTCTGATCTCCCCCAAAACTCCTCCCCGCCCCGTGCAGTCTGATCCCCCCCAAACTGCGCTCCGCCCCGTGCAGTCTGAACCCCTCCCCAAACTCCTCCCCGCCCCGTGCAGTCTGATCCTCCCCCCCGTGCAGTCTGAACCCCTCCCCAAACTCCTCCCCGCTCCGTGCAGTCTGATCCCCCCCACACTCCCCTCCGCCCCGTGCAGTCTGATCCCCCCCCCAAACTCCTGTCCGCCCCGTGCAGTCTGATCCCCCCCAAAGCTCCTCCCTGCCCCGTGCAGTCTGATCCTCCCCCCAAACTCCTCCCCGCTCCGTGCAGTCTGATCCTCCCCCCCGTGCAGTCTGATCCCCCCAAACTCCTCCCCGCTCCGTGCAGTCTGATCCCCCCAAACTCCTCTCCCCCCCGTGCAGTCTGATCCCCCCAAACTCCTCCCCGCCCCGTGCAGTCCGATGCCCCCCAAACTCCTCTCCGCCCCGTGTAGTCTGATCCCCTCCCCAAACTCCTCTCCGCCCCGTGCAGTCTGAACCCCTCCCCAAACTCCTCGCCGCCCCGTGGAGTCTGATCCTCCCCCCCCCGTGCAGTCTGTTCCCCCCGCAAACTCCTCCCCGCCCCGTGCAGTCTGATCCTCCCCACGTGCAGTCTGATCCCCCCCAAACTCCTCTCCCCCCCGTGCAGTCTGATCCCCCCCAAACTCCTCCCCCGCGGAGCCTGCAGTGCGGGATGAGGGGGCCGGGGGCAGGAGGGGAGAGGGCTGTGCGGAGCCTGCAGTGCGGGATGAGGGGGCCATGGGCAGGAGGGGAGAGGGCTGCGCGGAGCCTGCAGTGCGGGATGAGGGGGCCGGGGGCAGGAGGGGAGAGGGCTGTGCGGAGCCTGGAGTGCGGGATGAGGGGGCCATGGGCAGGAGGGGAGAGGGCTCCGCGGAGCCTGGAAATAACGAGCTTCTTACTTTGCCTGCTGTCAAAGGGCAAGACTGGGGCCACGTGGCGTGCGGAGCAGGGACAGCAGCTGGGGGCGATGGAATTACACGTGCATTACCCGCAATGACCACCGAGCGGCACTGTGGAGGCGCTACGGAATTACACGTGCATTACCGGCAATGACCACCGAGCGGCACTGTGGAGGCGCTACGGAATTACACGTGCATTACCCGCAATGACCACCGAGCGGCACTGTGGAGGCGCTACGGAATTACACGTGCATTACCCGCAATGACCACCGAGCGGCACTGTGGAGGCGCTACGGAATTACACGTGCATTACCGGCAATGACCACCGAGCGGCACTGTGGAGGCGCTACGGAATTACACGTGCATTACCCGCAATGACCACCGAGCGGCACTGTGGAGGCGCTACGGAATTACACGTGCATTACCGCCGGTGACTACCGAGCGGCACTGTTGCTCTGCTAAGGGCCGTTATTTCCAAATAAAAAAGATTGTTCTTAGGGTAGAAATGCCCCATTCCGAACTAAGAACACGCTGGACGGGGCTATGCCGGGGGGCGGGGCTATGATAGGGGCGGGGCGCGCTGCGACGTGCCCCGGGAGGCCGCACTCTGAGAACTACAAGTCCCAGGATGCGTCGCTAACACTTGGAGTGACAGGAGCGCGGGACCAACCGCGTCGCTCCCTGGTCAATGCCCCGTTGTGATGTCACTTCCGCTGCACCCGCCCAACCGAACAGCGCCGGGCCTGCCCTGGCCCTGCAATGGCCGATGGGAGCTGCGGACAGGGGCACTCAGTTTCCCACAAGCCACTGCGGCTACTTTCCCTACTCCCCCTCATCCCGCCCCTCCCCATTGTTGGGCGGGGCTCCTGCCTCAGAGACGGCAGCGTCCTTAGCTGATGCCCCGCCCCCACTCGGGAGAGGAGACTCCGCGGCAACCCCTCCCCCCCAAACTCATCCCCGCCCCGTGCAGTCTGAACCCCCCAAACTCCTCCCCGCCCCGTGCAGTCTGCTCCCCCCCACCAAACTCCTCCCCGCCCCATGCAGTCTGCTCCCCCCCACCAAACTCCTCCCCGCCCCATGCAGTCTGCTCCCCTCCCCAAACTCCTCCCCGCCCCCTGCAGACTGATCACCCCCAAAATTTCTCTCCGCCGCGTGCAGTCCGATCCCCCCCAACCTCCTCTCCGCCCCGTGCAGTCCGATCCCCCCCAAGCTCCTCCCCCCCGTGCAGTCCGCTCCCCCCCACCAAACTGCTCTCCGCCCCGTGCAGTCTGCTCCCCCCCAAACTCCTCCCCGCCCCGTGCAGTCTGCTCCCCCCCAAACTCCTCCCCGCCCCGTGCAGTCTGCTCCCCCCAACTCCTCCCCGCCCCGTGCAGTCTGCTCCCCCACCACCAAACTCCTCTCTGCCCCGTGCAGTCTGCTCCCCTCCCCAAACTCCTCCCCCCCCGTGCAGTCTGATCCCCCCAAACTCCTCCCCCCGTGCAGTCTGATCCCCCCAAACTCCTCGCCCCGTGCAGTCTGATCCCCCCCCCCTCCTCCTCCCCCCGTGCAGTCTGATCCCCCCCAAACTCCTCGCCCCGTGCAGTCTGATCTCCTACCCCCCACAAAACTCCCCCCGTGCAGTCTGATCCCCCCCAAACTCCTCCCCCCCGTGCAGTCTGATCCCCTACCCCCCAAACTCCTCCCCGCCCCGTGCAGTCTGCTCCCCCCCACCAAACTCCTCCCCGCCCCGTGCAGTCTCCTCCCCCCCACCAAACTCCTCCCCGCCCCGTGCAGTCTCCTCCCCCCCAACTCCTCTCCCCCCGTGCAGTCTGATCCCCCCCCACCAAACTCTCCCCGCCCCGTGCAGTCTGCTCCCCCCAACTCCTCCCCGCCCCGTGCAGTCTGCTCCCCCTCACCACCAAACTCCTCTCCGCCCCGTGCAGTCTGATCCCCCTCCAAACTCCTCCCCCCCGTGCAGTCTGCTCCCCCCAACTCCTCCCCGCCCCGTGCAGTCTGCTCCCCCTCACCACCAAACTCCTCTCCGCCCCGTGCAGTCTGATCCCCCTCCAAACTCCTCCCCGCCCCGTGCAGTCTGCTCCCCTCCCCAAACTCCTCCCCGCCCCCTGTAGACTGATCACCCCCAAAATTTCTCTCCGCCGCGTGCAGTCCGATCCCCCCCAACCTCCTCTCCGCCCCGTGCAGTCCGATCCCCCCCAAGCTCCTCCCCCCCACCAAACTGCTCTCCGCCCCGTGCAGTCTGCTCCCCCCCAAACTCCTCCCCGCCCCGTGCAGTCTGCTCCCCCCAACTCCTCCCCGCCCCGTGCAGTCTGCTCCCCTCCCCAAACTCCTCCCCGCCCCCTGCAGACTGATCACCCCCAAAATTTCTCTCCGCCGCGTGCAGTCCGATCCCCCCCAACCTCCTCTCCGCCCCGTGCAGTCCGATCCCCCCCAAGCTCCTCCCCCCCACCAAACTGCTCTCCGCCCCGTGCAGTCTGCTCCCCCCCAAACTCCTCCCCGCCCCGTGCAGTCTGCTCCCCCCAACTCCTCCCCGCCCCGTGCAGTCTGCTCCCCCTCACCACCAAACTCCTCTCCGCCCCGTGCAGTCTGATCCCCCTCCAAACTCCTCCCCCCCGTGCAGTCTGATCCCCCCCAAACTGCTCCCCACCCCGTGCAGTCTGATCCCCCCCAAACTGCTCCCCACCCCGTGCAGTCTGCTCCCCCCAACTCCTCCCCACCCCGTGCAGTCTGATCCCCACCAAACTCCTCTCCGCCCCGTGCAGTCTGCTCCCCCCCAAACTCCTCTCCGCCCCGTGCAGTCTGCTCCCCCCAACTCCTCCCCGTCCCGTGCAGTCTGCTCCTCCTCACCACCAAACTCCTCTCCGCCCCGTGCAGTCTGCTCCCCCCAACTCCTCCCCACCCCGTGCAGTCTGATCCCCACCAAACTCCTCTCCGCCCCGTGCAGTCTGCTCCCCCCCAAACTCCTCTCCGCCCCGTGCAGTCTGCTCCCCCCAACTCCTCCCCGCCCCGTGCAGTCTGCTCCCCCTCACCACCAAACTCCTCTCCGCCCCGTGCAGTCTGCTCCCCCCCACCAAACTCCTCCCCGCCCAATGCAGTGTGAACCCCCCCAAATTCCTCTCCGCCCCGTGCAGTCTGAACCCCCCCCAAATTCCTCTCCGCCCCGTGCAGTCTGCTCCCCCCCAACTCCTCTCCCCCAGTGCAGTCTTCTCCCCCTCACCACCAAACTCGTCCCTGCCCCGTGCAGTCTGCTCCCCTCCCCAAACTCCTCCCCGCCCCCTGCAGACTGATCACCCCCAAAATTTCTCTCCGCCGCGTGCAGTCCGATCCCCCCCAACCTCCTCTCCGCCCCGTGCAGTCCGATCCCCCCCAAGCTCCTCCCCCCCGTGCAGTCCGCTCCCCCCCACCAAACTGCTCTCCGCCCCGTGCAGTCTGCTCCCCCCAACTCCTCCCCGCCCCGTGCAGTCTGCTCCCCCTCACCACCAAACTCCTCTCCGCCCCGTGCAGTCTGATCCCCCTCCAAACTCCTCCCCCCCGTGCAGTCTGATCCCCCCCAAACTGCTCCCCACCCCGTGCAGTCTGCTCCCCCCAACTCCTCCCCACCCCGTGCAGTCTGATCCCCACCAAACTCCTCTCCGCCCCGTGCAGTCTGATCCCCCCCACCAAACTCCTCTCCGCCCCGTGCAGTCTGCTCCCCCCCACCAAACTCCTCTCCGCCCCGTGCAGTCTGCTCCCCCCAACTCCTCCCCGCCCCGTGCAGTCTGCTCCCCCTCACCACCAAACTCCTCTCCCCCCGTGCAGTCTGATCCCCCCCAAACTCCTCGCCCCGTGCAGTCTGATCCCCCCCAAACTCCTCGCCCCGTGCAGTCTGATCCCCCCCAAACTCCTCGCCCCGTGCAGTCTGATCCCCCCCAAACTCCTCGCCCCGTGCAGTCTGATCCCCCCCAAACTCCTCGCCCCGTGCAGTCTGATCTCCTACCCCCCACAAAACTCCTCGCCCCGTGCAGTCTGATCCCCCCCAAACTCCTCGCCCCGTGCAGTCTGATCCCCCCCAAACTCCTCGCCCCGTGCAGTCTGATCCCCCCCAAACTCCTCGCCCCGTGCAGTCTGATCTCCTACCCCCCACAAAACTCCTCCCTCCGTGCAGTCTGATCCCCCCCAAACTCCTCGCCCCGTGCAGTCTGATCTCCTACCCCCCACAAAACTCCCCCCGTGCAGTCTGATCCCCCCCAAACTCCTCCCCCCCGTGCAGTCTGATCCCCTACCCCCCAAACTCCTCCCCGCCCCATGCAGTCTGATCCCCCACCACCACCAAACTCCTCTCCCCCCCGTGCAGTCTGCTCCCCCCAACACCAAATTTCCCAGCCGGCTTGTGCGGGGACTGGCAGCGGGACAGGCTGATGCTGCTGTTGCCTTCGAAAGTGCAGCGGGGAGCGTGAGGCGGGTGGGGGGGGAGGGGGGGCGGCTGCCTCTGCTGCGTCCCGTTCACAAGCCCAGAGGGGCCGCGCGAGGATTTTCCGGAGACCCCGAGGAGTTTTCTGCCGCTCACTTCTGTGTCCCAGCTGAGTTCCTGCCGGTCAGTGGCCCCGCCCCCAGACCAGGCCACGCCCCTGCCATTAATGACGGAGCCTGGGACCCGTCTGTGTGCCCCACAAACCCACGTGTCACTCGCCGGGGAGCCGATAGAACGTGCCCCGCGTTCCATCATTTGCATGCACCGCGCCAGGGCAATGACGTCACTAGCAGTGCGCTGCTGTTCGTAGCCGGCAGTGGCAGCTTCGCACCGAGCCGGGCCACGAGGCAGCGGGCGCAGCGCTGGGGGCGGAGCTACAGGGGAGCGGCCCGGCCGGGCGGGGTGCACACTGGGGCGCCCAAGGGCTGAGATCCGGGCGGGGCAGCGTCACGCTCTGACCTCGCTGCCGCCTCCCGCCGCCTCTCCCTTGGGGCCGGGTGGCGCGGACCGGAAGCCGCTGCACTGCCCGGATTTCCTGGGGAACACGCTCCCTGTGACGTCAGGGCCTGCCACAGAGGCAGGGCGCCACCCCGGCCAAGCAAGGAGCAGAGCTAGGGTTGCCAGATGGTTTCACCAAAATACCAGACACGCCTGACATGACATCACAATCTGCATTCCATCTGATTTAGAAAATACCAGACATTTATCAGAGGAGTAGCCGCGTTAGTCTGAATCTGCAAAAGCAGCGAGGAGTCCTGTGGCACAGAACTCCTTGCCGCTTTCGCGGACATTTATATTTTCTCAATTTGTTTCCCCGAAGAAAAAGCTGAAAGCCTGGACCGTCCAGTTCAAAACCGGACACCTGGCAACCATAAGCAGAGTGGTGCCTTGTCGGAGCGGTTCCAGCCTCCGCTCTGCTGTCCTTCCTCTGCCCCACGTACCACGGGAGCTGGTGGCCTACGCTGGCTGCACCGCCGCAGGAAACCTCCAACCCCAGTCGCTGTCCCAGCCAGGCACCCCGTGTCTGAACCCGTCCCGCCTGGCCCCGTGTCTCCTGCCTACCACCCGCTGACCTGGCACCAGCTGAGCGCTCGTACCTGGGCACCTTCCGGTCACGGTTCCCAGTCGGTTGCTGTCAGGCTGTGGACCGAGCAAACGTCACTTCCGGTCCGTGGGACTGAACGCACGTGGCGCCGGCATGATGCGAGGCCGCTCCTTGTTGCCCCACGTCGGATACAAAAGGAGCAGCTACCGCGCGGCAGTTAGGGCCTCGTGCTGAAACGCGCTGCAGCAGTGCTACTCTTCCCTGCCCCTCTCATCCCAGTTGCATGCTCCAGATGGGAGGGGAGGGGTGTCGCTTTCCAGGAGCTACTGCTGCCAGGGCACCGTCTGACTGGCACACGTCAGACGCACACGCCCGTGCAACAGCCACTCACCCTGCCAAATGCTCACACGCAGGGATGCGTGTACACACTCACAAACGCGAATTAACAGATTAACACGCCTGGGCGCCCACTCGTGCCCTCGCTCAGATGCCCACACACGCATCTGCTCAATCTGCCCGCACGCAGGCACGTGCACACACACGCAAATGGACACTTGCGGACGCACACACTTGCACTCATACTTACGTGCGCACGCATGCACGCCGAGTAACAGTCGCCTAGAAGGACTCACCAATAATATCAAACTCAAAAGCCAAAGATTAGATCAATTAGGAGACAACTATTCCCACGAGGCCCTAATCCATGGCTGGGGCTCCTCGGTGCTGCTGGGAGACCAAGTCTTTATTTCAATCCCAGTTTTGCCAACTCTCGGCATGCGTGACGCTAGGTCAATTGGCAGCCTACTCACTTAGTTTTCCGTATGATCCTAGACACGTTAAGTATCGCCAGCCAGGAGATTCGGGGAGGGTGGCGGGGGGGGGGGGGGATTAATGACATTTTTAAAAATACAAAAATCGGTGTTCAGTTTCTGTTGTAGATAAACCTATGTACTTCATATGACTTGACACTGTGCCTCTCCATATAACCTTGTAACTTTGTATTAATCCATATGACCTTGTCACTTTGTATTAGAACTTGAATCCATATAACCTTGTAACTTAGTTTTCTACATAGGGTTCTAATACAGAGTATATAGTTAAAGAGGTAAAAATGTCATTTGCTAGGAGTAGAATAAGATCTTTCCCCCACTCTCTCCCCCCCACTCTGTAATCAATTGCCCAGTTGAATGAACGAGGTGTGAATGAGTAACACTTGGGAGCCAAGCACCTCCAGAGAGCTACACCAGTTGAAAAGGGGGTAGAAGCCAGACCCAAGGTGTCAAGAGGGCTCAAGAAAGAAGAGCAGACATATTGAAGGCCTTGGGGATTAGAAGCAAGCACCTTCTTTGGAAAACACCCTCTCTTAACAGACAGCACCCACAAAGGGACCAAAGGACACAGACCCAGATTTTGAATCTGGGATATATTTGCATAAGAGGGAAGCTGCTATAAAAGTGAGTTGTCTTGCAGAGGACTCCGGGTCTCATCTTGTCACCATCGGAGCATCGATCCGGATCAGCAGAAGCCCGGCTCCACCCCTCCCCCATCTAACTCACCTGGCCAGTGAAGTTAAGGGGAGCAACAAGTTGGTAACAACAGCAAGACGGAGTGTGCTTGTGCACGTGTGTGTGTGTGTGAGAGAGAGAGTGAGTGCGTGAGTGACACAGAATAATCAATACTTATCATATGCATGTGGTAAATATATATATATATATATATATATATATATATATATATATATATATATATAAATTAATGTGTGTGTGTGTGATCAATAAATGTGGCGTGTTGCCTTATCCCTCTGAAAAAGATCCCGAGTACTTCTTTTAAGTACAACACTGTGACTTTTGTACTTCGTATTTTCAAGTTCTTCCACCACGAGCCAGAGGGCCTTTTCTCAGGGACCCGTACCACGCTCGCAAACGTCTGTGCGGCCCTCCCTCGATACTTACCTTGAGCCAATTGCTATTTGCTCTTCTTCCATAGATCGCTGTCTGGTTTCCATCTGCCGGCAGGGTCTCGGGAGGGTGGCTCCTTTCGGTCTCTGCCACCACATGGCCAGCCTCTCATCTCCTCCAAGTCTACAGGGACCGAAAAAGAGACAGAGAACGGTTAGGAGCTAGGCCACCCTAGATGTGTGGAAAGGACAGACACGTGCGTCACCTGGCTGCTGCTCACTGGAGCCCAGTGTTGCCTCTAACATTTCCCCTCCAGGAGCGGAGTGAGTTTTGTCTCGTGCTCCAAGATCGAGGTCACATGCCCTTCTTCGGATGCCTGCCACCCAGGCGAAGACATGTCTCGTCTGTGTTTTTAAAACGTTCTGGAAGAAAGAGTACTAACACAAGGGAGAATTAACAAGGTCATTTAAACTGTAAATATTTGTTTGATATGAAGTCAAATAAAAGGAAAATTAATACTGCAACATTTTCAGTGGCCAACCTCCTCTCCTCTCCTCTCCCCTCCCCTCCCCTGCCCTGCCCCCTCCAGCTGGCCTAGATGATCTCTCCGGGTCCCTTATGGTAAAGCCCGCCCCGGGACCCTGTGCTGAGGTGACAAGTTCTTCACAAGATACTGGGTATGTAAACTTTTTACGGAAAAGCGTCCGTGGCCAATCTAGACGCGCTTTTCTGCAAAAAAGCCCCAATCGCCATTTTCGCCATCGGGGCTTTTTTGCGGAAAAGAACTCTCTGCTGTCTACACTGGCCCTTTTGCGCAGAAGTCTTTCGGAAAAAGACTTTTGCCCGAACGGGAGCAGCATAGTATTCCCGCAGAAGCACTGACAATCTTACATGAGATCGTCAGTGCTTTTGCGGAAATTCAAGCGGCCAGTGTAGACAGCTGGCAAGTTTTTCCGCAAAAGCAGATGATTAGCACACTTTCCTAGTTGAAAATCCAAGGAGAAGAAAGGGGAGAATTGCAAATCAAGACTCTCTTAAGGTGTCTGAAAGCTACTTTGGTCTGGGCCGGTACTCAGTGGTACCAAGGCAGACTTTTCTGTGGCTCGGTTGTCTAATGCCACACTAGAACAAGTCTACCACACCGAACGAAAGAGCAGACAATTACATGAAAGGGAAAAAAGGTGGCTTGGCAGAGAATTTGCTTCCGGACAAAAACAAGAGACTGCGGTGGTTAAAGAAGAACGGGAGGCATACCTGTGCATAAACCAATTCACCAGAAACCTTCTGAACAACCAGTTCAGTCACATGTCCTTACAGGGACAAGCACCTTAATGACGGTAGCCCTGACATTTTATTTTGCAGAGGATTCTACTCGTGGAAGGGCTGCTGGAGTGAAACTTGAGGCCCAAGCAGGAGGAAAGTTTGATTTTCTAGTACCAAATAGAAAAACAATAATAGAACAAAAAGGCTAAAAGATGCCTAAGGGCGGAGATAGGGTCCAGAATGACTTAGACAAATTGGAGGATTGGGCCACAAGAAATCTGATGAGGTTCAACAAGGACAAGTGTACAGTCCTGCACTTGGGATGGAAGAATCCCAAGCATAGTTACAAGCTGGGGACCAACCAGTTAAGTAGTAGTTCTGCAGACAGGACCTGGGGGTTACAGTGGATGAGAAGCTGGAGATGAGTCAACAGTGTGCCCTTGTAGCCAAGAAGGCTAATGGCATATTAGGTTGCATTAAGAGGAGCATTGCCAGTAGATCCAGAGATGTCATTATTCCCCTTTATTCGGCTTTGGTGGGGCCACATCTGGAGTACTGTGTCCAGTTCTGGGCCCCCCACTACAGAAGGGATGTGGACACATTGGAGAGGGTCCAGCAGAGGACAACCAAAACGATTAGGGGGCTGGAGCAATTGCTCTATGAAGAGGCTGAGGGATTTAGGTTTCTTTAGTCTGAAGAGGAGACCATGAGGGGGGATTTTATAGTAGCCTTCAACTTCCTTATAAGGACACAGGAACGCAAGGTAACCTGTTCTCCCAACTCTCGCTTTCAGACGGGGTGGGGAACCTTATTGGGGGGGCGGAAGGCACACACTAGTAGGGTTGCCAGATGGTTTCAGCAAAAAAAAAAAAAAAAAAAAAAAAAAAAAAAGGCGCCAGGAAAATTTTTGTTGAGGGAAAGAAGCCAACCAAACAAAAAAACCCCACCAGGAACATTTTTGTTGAGCAAAATCCAGTTGTGACCCCTTTAATTAGTCAGCCAATCTCCCCGCCCCGGCTTATTTCTGCTGGGCACAGAGGAAAAGCAGAAAATACTGGACATTTTGTATGTCCGGTATTTTCTAAATTTATTTACCGGACAAAAAGTGCAACTACCGGGCTGTCTGGCTCAGTGCTAGACACCTGGCAACCCTACACACAAGTGTGAAGAAAAAAAAATCCCAAACCCCACCATCCGCATTAACACATGCCCCAACTGAGAAGGAGGAAGAGGCTTCCCACATTCCCCTCGCACACAAGGCTTCCCTTGTGAGGAGGGGGGGGCGGGGGGCGGGGCAGGCTAGCAGAATTTGTCTGCTCCAATCTGGCCACCCAGAGAAATAAAAAAGCAAATTGAAAGAGCCAGACGAATACCTAGAAACCATCTACTTCAAGACAGACCCAAGAAAACCAACAATAGAACACCACTTGTCATCACCTACAACCCCCAACTTAAACCTGTCCAACACATTATCAATAAACTACAGCCTATATTGGAACAGGATACCATACTCAAAGAGGCTCTGGGAGACAGACCCATAGTCTCCTATAGACAACCACCTAACCTCAAGATCATTCTTACCAACCACCACAGGACATACCACACTAATACCAACCCTGGTACCTTCCCTTGCAACAAACCCCGTTGCCAGCTTTGTCCACATATTCATTCTGCTGATACCATTATTGGACCCAACCAAGTGAGTTATAAGATCAAGAACACATATTCCTGCGCATCCAGAAATATAATCTATGCTATCGTGTGCCGAAAGTGTCCGTCTGCTATGTACATTGGACAAACATCTCAGACACTTCGCCAAAGGATTAATGCCCACAAAACAGATATCAGACAAGATCACAAAGAGAAAACAGTTTCTTGCCATTTTAACCAGAAAGGACACTCTCTCAATGACTTGACCACCTGCATTCTGCTACAAAGACCTTTTACATCTGCACTTGAAAGGGAATCCTCTGAACTGTCATTCATGTTAAAATTCGACACTTTCCAACAAGGACTTAGTTCAAATGTTTGTTATCTCACCCATTACCAAGATAGTTTCCCCAATTATCACCTCTAATACCATTAACTCACAAACATCCCACTCTCCCTACCTCTAATATCATCAATTCACAGACACTTACCTTCCTTCCCCCTCCCCCCCACCGCATCCCCCTCCTGTTCTGCAATGTGATTTGTCCTTTTCATATTTGTTCTTTTTTTTAATTGTATCCTTTGGTATATACGGTTGTGACTACTTTCTTCCACTATTTGATCTGAGGAAGTGGGTCTGGCCCACGAAAGCTCATCATCTAATAAACCATCTTGTTAGTCTTTAAAGTGCTACATTGTCCTGCATTTTGCTTCAACTACCCCAGGCTAACACGGCTACATTTCTATCACCAATCTGGAGGGGAGCTAGAGCGTTAGTGTGGGAACCTTGAGTCTCGAGGGCCACACTCACGTGAGCTGGGGTATTAGGTTCCTCACCCCTGCTTTAAAAACAAAACCTCTTACTCTTAAAAATCGATCCCCGTATCTCTGGTCGGACCAGCTTCACGCAGGTCCTCCGGGATGGAAAACTGCAGCAAACTGTATGAACAGAAACAAACAGAAGCCCCAATCGCAGCTGGAGGTGGGGCGAGGCTGCCCCAGCAGGGACACAACGGGGCAGCCGCCCTCCACCAGATCAGGAAAACAACCGCGCCATTCCCCGGCCAGCAGGAAGGCGAGTGCCGCTGCAAGGCTCCGCAAGGGAGGTGGGCGGCAGAGGGGTGTTTGTGCGCGGCCGCGCGCCTTCAGCGGCAACTCCCCTGGTGCCCCCTTCTCTAGTCCAGCCAGGCCTAAAATGCTCAGTGCTTAGAAGGCGGGTGGGGAACCTAAGGCCTGGGTGCGTGGGGCTCCTCCACCGTCGCCCCCTCCCCACGCTGTGGGGCTGGAGCGCACAAAGCGACTAGGCTGGGCCCTGCAGTGCTCTGGCGCCAGGGGGACGTTTCTCCGCTCAGCTGGGGGCCAGGCAGGGAGGCTTTTCTGTCGGTTGGTTTGTCTGTCACCTGTTTGCCCCCCAATTCTCAGCCACTCCCCCCCTCTCCCCACACGCCCCCACCCAGGACGCTCTCGGCCTCTGCAGGAGGCACAGCCGGGCACTGGGCAGCACTGCGGGCAGCCAGGGCCAGAGCATCCCCCCCACAGCGCCCCCCGCCGAACTGCCCCCCCCCCGGGCACAGGGGGGATTCAGCGGGCACCCGGCCCCGCCCCCAGACAGCGAGCAGCGCGGGGAGCAGGGCTCAGGCCGCCCCGCCCCCCCGCGTGCGGGACACGTTCTGTGCGTGCCCCGCCCGCGGGAACCACCCCTCGAGGGCGCGCGGCTCCCCGGCGGGGGGAGGGGGCACGTGACACTCCCGCGCCCCGGTGGCCCGCAGCCCCCCCTCCCCGATACACCCACGTGACTGGAGCCCGGGTCAGCTCCCGCGCCCGCCACCACGTGGGGGGGGTCACAGGGGCGCTGCTCCCCGGGGAGGCAGCAGCGCCGGGGGGGGGGCAGAAATCGCCCCCCCACCTCCGCCAGGGGCCGCCCCGCCGATGTCCAGCCTGGTGCCCGGAGAGAAGCAGGCGGGGGGGGGGGCTCCACGTCACTGCCAGCTCCCGCCCCGCCCCCCAGGCTCCGCCCCGCAGCGTTTTCCCGCCCGCCTCGTGGGCGCGAGCGTCCCGGGAGTTTCCCGCCCAGCCAGCGCCGCCCGCGCCTGCGCTCTCCCGCGCCCTGTCCCCTCCTGCCCCCCCCAGTGCCAAGGCCCCCCCGGCCCCTCCCCCTCCCTCCTGCCCCCCCAGTGCCGAGCACCCCCCCGGCCCCTCACCCCCTCCTGCCCCCCCAGTGCCGAGCACCCCCCGGCTCCTCACCCCCTCCTGCCCCCCCAGTGCCGAGCACCCCCCGGCCCCTCACCCCCTCCTGCCCCCCCAGTGCCGAGCACCCCCCCGGCCCCTCACCCCCTCCTGCCCCCCCAGTGCCGAGCACCCCCCCGGCCCCTCACCCCCTCCTGCCCCCCCCCGGCCCCTCACACCCAGCCTGCTCCTACACCTCACCCCTGTCCAGACACCCCACCCCCAGCCCGCTCCCCCACCTTCCCTCGCGCCCCCTTCTCCCCCAGGCCAGACACCCCACCCCCAGCCCGCTCCCCCACCTTCCCTCGCGCCCCCTCCTCCCCCGGGCCAGACACCAACAAGGGGCGGGCTGGGGGCGGGGCAGCTTCGCACTCGGACCCAGGATTCGCTCGCGCCCCCGCGCGCTCCTCGGACCTTCCTGTCATGGCGGCGCCGGCCGCCCAGTCAGACAACGCCCCCCTGCGACAGCCCATTGGCCGAACCAGAGGCAGGATCCCCTTTGCTGACAGCCCATTGGGCGACACTATCCTCCGCCAAGGCTGTCTTCCGAAAGCCCATTGGCTGGCACACAGCCAGGAACCACCCCTAAGTCACAGACAATTCGAGGACAGAGCAGCCCATTAAGATCCACCCCGGACAGCCTATTGGTCGAGAGCAGTGGCAGGTCATTCCCCCTAGTCACACCGCATTCGCAGACAGAGCTGTCCGTTAAGATGCAGCCGGGTCAGCCTATTGGGTGCCTCTGATTCAGAACACGCCCCTTAGTCACAGCCCATTCGCGGACAGAAGAGTCTGTTATAATCCACCCCGGACAACCTATTGGCCGCCAGCAGCCCCAGAACACGCCTTTAGTCACCGCCCATTGGCGCACGGAGCAGTCCGTTAAGAGTCACCTCGGACAGCCTCAGATTGGGCGCCACAGATTCCGAACACGCCCTTTACTCTCAGCCCATTCGCGGACAGAACAGTCTGTTACGATCAGTCCGGGAAAGTCTCTCGGCCAGCCTTAGTGTAGGGATAACATAGTCAAGTATGAAACATGATTCCCCAAGTGGAAGTGACTCCCCAGAATTTGTTCCCCACAACTAAAAGTCTAAGGAGGAGAAGTTTGTGTGTGGGATCCTGGCGCGGAGCCTGGTGTGTGGGATGAGGGGGCCGGGGGCAGGAGGGGAGAGGGCTGCGCGGAGCCTGGTGTGTGGGATGAGGGGGCCGCGGGCAGGAGGGGAGAGGGCTGCGCGGAGCCTGGAAATAACGAGCTTCTTACTTTGCCTGCTGTCAAAGGGCAAGACTGGGGCCACGTGGCGTGCGGAGCAGGGACAGCAGCTGGGGGCGATGGAATTACACGTGCATTACCCGCAATGACCACCGAGCGGCACTGTGGAGGCGCTTCGGAATTACACGTGCATTACCCGCAATGACCACCGAGCGGCACTGTGGGGGCGCTACGGAATTACACGTGCATTACCGCCGGTGACTACCGAGCGGCACTGTTGCTCTGCTAAGGGCCGTTATTTCCGAATAAAAAAGATTGTTCTTAGGGTAGAAATGCCCCATTCCGAACTAAGAACACGCTGGGCGGGGCTATGCCGGGGGGCGGGGCTATGATAGGGGCGGGGCGCGCTGCGACGTGCCCCGGGAGGCCGCACTATGAGAACTACAAGTCCCAGGATGCGTCGCTAACACTTGGAGTGACAGGAGCGCGGGACCAACCGCGTCGCTCCCTGGTCAATGCCCCGTTGTGATGTCACTTCCGCTGCACCCGCCCAACCGAACAGCGCCGGGCCTGCCCTGGCCCTGCAATGGCCGATGGGAGCTGCGGACAGGGGCACTCAGTTTCCCACAAGCCACTGCGGCTACTTTCCCTACTCCCCCTCATCCGGCCCCTCCCCATTGCTGGGCGGGGCTCCTGCCTCAGAGACGGCAGCGTCCGCAGCTGATGCCCCGCCCCCACTCGGGAAAGGAGACTCCGCGGCAACCCTTCCCCCCCAAACTCCTCCCCGCCCCGTGCAGTCTGATCCCCCCAAACTCCTCCCCGCCCCGTGCAGTCTGATCCCCCCTCAAACTACTCCCCCCCGTGCAGTCTGATCCCCCCAAACTTCCCCCGCCCCGTGCAGTCTGATCCTCCCCCCCGTGCAGTCTGATCCCCCCCAAACTCCTCCCCGCCCCGTGCAGTCCGATCCCCCCAAACTCTTCCCCGCCCCGTGCAGTGCGATCCCCCCAAATTCCTCTCCCCCCGTGCAGTATGATCCCCCCAAACTCCTCCCCGCCCCGTGCAGTCCGATCCCCCCCAAACTCCTCCCCCCCGTGCAGTCTGATCCTCCCCCCCGTGCAGTCTGATCCCCCCCAAACTCCTCCCCGCCCCGTGCAGTCTGATCCCCCCCAAACTCCTCCCCGCCCCGTGCAGTCCGATCCCCCCCAAACTCTTCCCCGCCCTGTGCAGTCCGATCCCCCCAAACTCCTCCCCGCCCCGTGCAGTCTGATCTCCCCCAAAACTCCTCCCCGCCCCGTGCAGTCTGATCCCCCCCAAACTGCGCTCCGCCCCGTGCAGTCTGAACCCCTCCCCAAACTCCTCCCCGCCCCGTGCAGTCTGATCCTCCCCCCCGTGCAGTCTGAACCCCTCCCCAAACTCCTCCCCGCTCCGTGCAGTCTGATCCCCCCCACACTCCCCTCCGCCCCGTGCAGTCTGATCCCCCCCCCAAACTCCTGTCCGCCCCGTGCAGTCTGATCCCCCCCAAAGCTCCTCCCTGCCCCGTGCAGTCTGATCCTCCCCCCAAACTCCTCCCCGCTCCGTGCAGTCTGATCCTCCCCCCCGTGCAGTCTGATCCCCCCAAACTCCTCCCCGCTCCGTGCAGTCTGATCCCCCCAAACTCCTCTCCCCCCCGTGCAGTCTGATCCCCCCAAACTCCTCCCCGCCCCGTGCAGTCCGATGCCCCCCAAACTCCTCTCCGCCCCGTGTAGTCTGATCCCCTCCCCAAACTCCTCTCCGCCCCGTGCAGTCTGAACCCCTCCCCAAACTCCTCGCCGCCCCGTGGAGTCTGATCCTCCCCCCCCCGTGCAGTCTGTTCCCCCCGCAAACTCCTCCCCGCCCCGTGCAGTCTGATCCTCCCCACGTGCAGTCTGATCCCCCCCAAACTCCTCTCCCCCCCGTGCAGTCTGATCCCCCCCAAACTCCTCCCCCGCGGAGCCTGCAGTGCGGGATGAGGGGGCCGGGGGCAGGAGGGGAGAGGGCTGTGCGGAGCCTGCAGTGCGGGATGAGGGGGCCATGGGCAGGAGGGGAGAGGGCTGCGCGGAGCCTGCAGTGCGGGATGAGGGGGCCGGGGGCAGGAGGGGAGAGGGCTGTGCGGAGCCTGGAGTGCGGGATGAGGGGGCCATGGGCAGGAGGGGAGAGGGCTCCGCGGAGCCTGGAAATAACGAGCTTCTTACTTTGCCTGCTGTCAAAGGGCAAGACTGGGGCCACGTGGCGTGCGGAGCAGGGACAGCAGCTGGGGGCGATGGAATTACACGTGCATTACCCGCAATGACCACCGAGCGGCACTGTGGAGGCGCTACGGAATTACACGTGCATTACCGGCAATGACCACCAAGCGGCACTGTGGAGGCGCTACGGAATTACACGTGCATTACCTGCAATGACCACCGAGCGGCACTGTGGAGGCGCTACGGAATTACACGTGCATTACCCGCAATGACCACCGAGCGGCACTGTGGAGGCGCTACGGAATTACACGTGCATTACCGGCAATGACCACCGAGCGGCACTGTGGAGGCGCTACGGAATTACACGTGCATTACCCGGAATGACCACCGAGCGGCACTGTGGAGGCGCTACGGAATTACACGTGCATTACCGCCGGTGACTACCGAGCGGCACTGTTGCTCTGCTAAGGGCCGTTATTTCCAAATAAAAAAGATTGTTCTTAGGGTAGAAATGCCCCATTCCGAACTAAGAACACGCTGGACGGGGCTATGATAGGGGCGGGGCGCGCTGCGACGTGCCCCGGGAGGCCGCACTCTGAGAACTACAAGTCCCAGGATGCGTCGCTAACACTTGGAGTGACAGGAGCGCGGGACCAACCGCGTCGCTCCCTGGTCAATGCCCCGTTGTGATGTCACTTCCGCTGCACCCGCCCAACCGAACAGCGCCGGGCCTGCCCTGGCCCTGCAATGGCCGATGGGAGCTGCGGACAGGGGCACTCAGTTTCCCACAAGCCACTGCGGCTACTTTCCCTACTCCCCCTCATCCCGCCCCTCCCCATTGTTGGGCGGGGCTCCTGCCTCAGAGACGGCAGCGTCCTTAGCTGATGCCCCGCCCCCACTCGGGAGAGGAGACTCCGCGGCAACCCCTCCCCCCCAAACTCATCCCCGCCCCGTGCAGTCTGAACCCCCCAAACTCCTCCCCGCCCCGTGCAGACTGCTCCCCCCCACCAAACTCCTCCCCGCCCCATGCAGTCTACTCCCCCCCACCAAACTCCTCCCCGCCCCATGCAGTCTGCTCCCCTCCCCAAACTCCTCCCCGCCCCCTGCAGACTGATCACCCCCAAAATTTCTCTCCGCCGCGTGCAGTCCGATCCCCCCCAACCTCCTCTCCGCCCCGTGCAGTCCGATCCCCCCCAAGCTCCTCCCCCCCGTGCAGTCCGCTCCCCCCCACCAAACTGCTCTCCGCCCCGTGCAGTCTGCTCCCCCCCAAACTCCTCCCCGCCCCGTGCAGTCTGCTCCCCCCCAAACTCCTCCCCGCCCCGTGCAGTCTGCTCCCCCCAACTCCTCCCCGCCCCGTGCAGTCTGCCCCCCACAACTCCTCTCGGCCCTGTGCAGTCTGCTCCCCTCCCCAAACTCCTCCTCCCCCCGTGCAGTCTGATCCCCCCAAACTCCTCCCCCCGTGCAGTCTGATCCCCCCAAACTCCTCGCCCCGTGCAGTCTGATCTCCTACCCCCCACAAATCTCCTCCCCCCGTGCAGTCTGATCCCCCCCAAACTCCTCGCCCCGTGCAGTCTGATCTCCTACCCCCCACAAAACTCCCCCCGTGCAGTCTGATCCCCCCCAAACTCCTCCCCCCCGTGCAGTCTGATCCCCTACCCCCCAAATTCCTCCCCGCCCCGTGCAGTCTGCTCCCCCCCACCAAACTCCTCCCCGCCCCGTGCAGTCTCCTCCCCCCCACCAAACTCCTCCCCGCCCCGTGCAGTCTCCTCCCCCCCAACTCCTCTCCCCCAGTGCAGTCTTCTCCCCCTCACCACCAAACTCGTCCCCGCCCCGTGCAGTCTGCTCCCCCCAACTCCTCCCCGCCCCGTGCAGTCTGCTCCCCCTCACCACCAAACTCCTCTCCGCCCCGTGCAGTCTGATCCCCCTCCAAACTCCTCCCCCCCGTGCAGTCTGCTCCCCCCAACTCCTCCCCGCCCCGTGCAGTCTGCTCCCCCTCACCACCAAACTCCTCTCCGCCCCGTGCAGTCTGATCCCCCTCCAAACTCCTCCCCGCCCCGTGCAGTCTGCTCCCCTCCCCAAACTCCTCCCCGCCCCCTGTAGACTGATCACCCCCAAAATTTCTCTCCGCCGCGTGCAGTCCGATCCCCCCCAACCTCCTCTCCGCCCCGTGCAGTCCGATCCCCCCCAAGCTCCTCCCCCCCACCAAACTGCTCTCCGCCCCGTGCAGTCTGCTCCCCCCCAAACTCCTCCCCGCCCCGTGCAGTCTGCTCCCCCCAACTCCTCCCCGCCCCGTGCAGTCTGCTCCCCTCCCCAAACTCCTCCCCGCCCCCTGCAGACTGATCACCCCCAAAATTTCTCTCCGCCGCGTGCAGTCCGATCCCCCCCAACCTCCTCTCCGCCCCGTGCAGTCCGATCCCCCCCAAGCTCCTCCCCCCCACCAAACTGCTCTCCGCCCCGTGCAGTCTGCTCCCCCCCAAACTCCTCCCCGCCCCGTGCAGTCTGCTCCCCCCAACTCCTCCCCGCCCCGTGCAGTCTGCTCCCCCTCACCACCAAACTCCTCTCCGCCCCGTGCAGTCTGATCCCCCTCCAAACTCCTCCCCCCCGTGCAGTCTGATCCCCCCCAAACTGCTCCCCACCCCGTGCAGTCTGATCCCCCCCAAACTGCTCCCCACCCCGTGCAGTCTGCTCCCCCCAACTCCTCCCCACCCCGTGCAGTCTGATCCCCACCAAACTCCTCTCCGCCCCGTGCAGTCTGCTCCCCCCCAAACTCCTCTCCGCCCCGTGCAGTCTGCTCCCCCCAACTCCTCCCCGTCCCGTGCAGTCTGCTCCTCCTCACCACCAAACTCCTCTCCGCCCCGTGCAGTCTGCTCCCCCCAACTCCTCCCCACCCCGTGCAGTCTGATCCCCACCAAACTCCTCTCCGCCCCGTGCAGTCTGCTCCCCCCCAAACTCCTCTCCGCCCCGTGCAGTCTGCTCCCCCCAACTCCTCCCCGCCCCGTGCAGTCTGCTCCCCCTCACCACCAAACTCCTCTCCGCCCCGTGCAGTCTGCTCCCCCCCACCAAACTCCTCCCCGCCCAATGCAGTGTGAACCCCCCCAAATTCCTCTCCGCCCCGTGCAGTCTGAACCCCCCCCAAATTCCTCTCCGCCCCGTGCAGTCTGCTCCCCCCCAACTCCTCTCCCCCAGTGCAGTCTTCTCCCCCTCACCACCAAACTCGTCCCTGCCCCGTGCAGTCTGCTCCCCTCCCCAAACTCCTCCCCGCCCCCTGCAGACTGATCACCCCCAAAATTTCTCTCCGCCGCGTGCAGTCCGATCCCCCCCAACCTCCTCTCCGCCCCGTGCAGTCCGATCCCCCCCAAGCTCCTCCCCCCCGTGCAGTCCGCTCCCCCCCACCAAACTGCTCTCCGCCCCGTGCAGTCTGCTCCCCCCAACTCCTCCCCGCCCCGTGCAGTCTGCTCCCCCTCACCACCAAACTCCTCTCCGCCCCGTGCAGTCTGATCCCCCTCCAAACTCCTCCCCCCCGTGCAGTCTGATCCCCCCCAAACTGCTCCCCACCCCGTGCAGTCTGCTTCCCCCAACTCCTCCCCACCCCGTGCAGTCTGATCCCCACCAAACTCCTCTCCGCCCCGTGCAGTCTGATCCCCCCCACCAAACTCCTCTCCGCCCCGTGCAGTCTGCTCCCCCCCACCAAACTCCTCTCCGCCCCGTGCAGTCTGCTCCCCCCAACTCCTCCCCGCCCCGTGCAGTCTGCTCCCCCTCACCACCAAACTCCTCTCCCCCCGTGCAGTCTGATCCCCCCCAAACTCCTCGCCCCGTGCAGTCTGATCCCCCCCAAACTCCTCGCCCCGTGCAGTCTGATCCCCCCCAAACTCCTCGCCCCGTGCAGTCTGATCCCCCCCAAACTCCTCGCCCCGTGCAGTCTGATCCCCCCCAAACTCCTCGCCCCGTGCAGTCTGATCTCCTACCCCCCACAAAACTCCTCGCCCCGTGCAGTCTGATCCCCCCCAAACTCCTCGCCCCGTGCAGTCTGATCCCCCCCAAACTCCTCGCCCCGTGCAGTCTGATCCCCCCCAAACTCCTCGCCCCGTGCAGTCTGATCTCCTACCCCCCACAAAACTCCTCCCTCCGTGCAGTCTGATCCCCCCCAAACTCCTCGCCCCGTGCAGTCTGATCTCCTACCCCCCACAAAACTCCCCCCGTGCAGTCTGATCCCCCCCAAACTCCTCCCCCCCGTGCAGTCTGATCCCCTACCCCCCAAACTCCTCCCCGCCCCATGCAGTCTGATCCCCCACCACCACCAAACTCCTCTCCCCCCCGTGCAGTCTGCTCCCCCCAACACCAAATTTCCCAGCCGGCTTGTGCGGGGACTGGCAGCGGGACAGGCTGATGCTGCTGTTGCCTTCGAAAGTGCAGCGGGGAGCGTGAGGCGGGTGGGGGGGGAGGGGGGGCGGCTGCCTCTGCTGCGTCCCGTTCACAAGCCCAGAGGGGCCGCGCGAGGATTTTCCGGAGACCCCGAGGAGTTTTCTGCCGCTCACTTCTGTGTCCCAGCTGAGTTCCTGCCGGTCAGTGGCCCCGCCCCCAGACCAGGCCACGCCCCTGCCATTAATGACGGAGCCTGGGACCCGTCTGTGTGCCCCACAAACCCACGTGTCACTCGCCGGGGAGCCGATAGAACGTGCCCCGCGTTCCATCATTTGCATGCACCGCGCCAGGGCAATGACGTCACTAGCAGTGCGCTGCTGTTCGTAGCCGGCAGTGGCAGCTTCGCACCGAGCCGGGCCACGAGGCAGCGGGCGCAGCGCTGGGGGCGGAGCTACAGGGGAGCGGCCCGGCCGGGCGGGGTGCACACTGGGGCGCCCAAGGGCTGAGATCCGGGCGGGGCAGCGTCACGCTCTGACCTCGCTGCCGCCTCCCGCCGCCTCTCCCTTGGGGCCGGGTGGCGCGGACCGGAAGCCGCTGCACTGCCCGGATTTCCTGGGGAACACGCTCCCTGTGACGTCAGGGCCTGCCACAGAGGCAGGGCGCCACCCCGGCCAAGCAAGGAGCAGAGCTAGGGTTGCCAGATGGTTTCACCAAAATACCAGACACGCCTGACATGACATCACAATCTGCATTCCATCTGATTTAGAAAATACCAGACATTTATCAGAGGAGTAGCCGCGTTAGTCTGAATCTGCAAAAGCAGCGAGGAGTCCTGTGGCACAGAACTCCTTGCCGCTTTCGCGGACATTTATATTTTCTCAATTTGTTTCCCCGAAGAAAAAGCTGAAAGCCTGGACCGTCCAGTTCAAAACCGGACACCTGGCAACCATAAGCAGAGTGGTGCCTTGTCGGAGCGGTTCCAGCCTCCGCTCTGCTGTCCTTCCTCTGCCCCACGTACCACGGGAGCTGGTGGCCTACGCTGGCTGCACCGCCGCAGGAAACCTCCAACCCCAGTCGCTGTCCCAGCCAGGCACCCCGTGTCTGAACCCGTCCCGCCTGGCCCCGTGTCTCCTGCCTACCACCCGCTGACCTGGCACCAGCTGAGCGCTCGTACCTGGGCACCTTCCGGTCACGGTTCCCAGTCGGTTGCTGTCAGGCTGTGGACCGAGCAAACGTCACTTCCGGTCCGTGGGACTGAACGCACGTGGCGCCGGCATGATGCGAGGCCGCTCCTTGTTGCCCCACGTCGGATACAAAAGGAGCAGCTACCGCGCGGCAGTTAGGGCCTCGTGCTGAAACGCGCTGCAGCAGTGCTACTCTTCCCTGCCCCTCTCATCCCAGTTGCATGCTCCAGATGGGAGGGGAGGGGTGTCGCTTTCCAGGAGCTACTGCTGCCAGGGCACCGTCTGACTGGCACACGTCAGACGCACACGCCCGTGCAACAGCCACTCACCCTGCCAAATGCTCACACGCAGGGATGCGTGTACACACTCACAAACGCGAATTAACAGATTAACACGCCTGGGCGCCCACTCGTGCCCTCGCTCAGATGCCCACACACGCATCTGCTCAATCTGCCCGCACGCAGGCACGTGCACACACACGCAAATGGACACTTGCGGACGCACACACTTGCACTCATACTTACGTGCGCACGCATGCACGCCGAGTAACAGTCGCCTAGAAGGACTCACCAATAATATCAAACTCAAAAGCCAAAGATTAGATCAATTAGGAGACAACTATTCCCACGAGGCCCTAATCCATGGCTGGGGCTCCTCGGTGCTGCTGGGAGACCAAGTCTTTATTTCAATCCCAGTTTTGCCAACTCTCGGCATGCGTGACGCTAGGTCAATTGGCAGCCTACTCACTTAGTTTTCCGTATGATCCTAGACACGTTAAGTATCGCCAGCCAGGAGATTCGGGGAGGGTGGCGGGGGGGGGGGGATTAATGACATTTTTAAAAATACAAAAATCGGTGTTCAGTTTCTGTTGTAGATAAACCTATGTACTTCATATGACTTGACACTGTGCCTCTCCATATAACCTTGTAACTTTGTATTAATCCATATGACCTTGTCACTTTGTATTAGAACTTGAATCCATATAACCTTGTAACTTAGTTTTCTACATAGGGTTCTAATACAGAGTATATAGTTAAAGAGGTAAAAATGTCATTTGCTAGGAGTAGAATAAGATCTTTCCCCCACTCTCTCCCCCCCACTCTGTAATCAATTGCCCAGTTGAATGAACGAGGTGTGAATGAGTAACACTTGGGAGCCAAGCACCTCCAGAGAGCTACACCAGTTGAAAAGGGGGTAGAAGCCAGACCCAAGGTGTCAAGAGGGCTCAAGAAAGAAGAGCAGACATATTGAAGGCCTTGGGGATTAGAAGCAAGCACCTTCTTTGGAAAACACCCTCTCTTAACAGACAGCACCCACAAAGGGACCAAAGGACACAGACCCAGATTTTGAATCTGGGATATATTTGCATAAGAGGGAAGCTGCTATAAAAGTGAGTTGTCTTGCAGAGGACTCCGGGTCTCATCTTGTCACCATCGGAGCATCGATCCGGATCAGCAGAAGCCCGGCTCCACCCCTCCCCCATCTAACTCACCTGGCCAGTGAAGTTAAGGGGAGCAACAAGTTGGTAACAACAGCAAGACGGAGTGTGCTTGTGCACGTGTGTGTGTGTGTGAGAGAGAGAGTGAGTGCGTGAGTGACACAGAATAATCAATACTTATCATATGCATGTGGTAAATATATATATATATATATATATATATATATATATATATATATATATATATATATAAATAAATTAATGTGTGTGTGTGTGATCAATAAATGTGGCGTGTTGCCTTATCCCTCTGAAAAAGATCCCGAGTACTTCTTTTAAGTACAACACTGTGACTTTTGTACTTCGTATTTTCAAGTTCTTCCACCACGAGCCAGAGGGCCTTTTCTCAGGGACCCGTACCACGCTCGCAAACGTCTGTGCGGCCCTCCCTCGATACTTACCTTGAGCCAATTGCTATTTGCTCTTCTTCCATAGATCGCTGTCTGGTTTCCATCTGCCGGCAGGGTCTCGGGAGGGTGGCTCCTTTCGGTCTCTGCCACCACATGGCCAGCCTCTCATCTCCTCCAAGTCTACAGGGACCGAAAAAGAGACAGAGAACGGTTAGGAGCTAGGCCACCCTAGATGTGTGGAAAGGACAGACACGTGCGTCACCTGGCTGCTGCTCACTGGAGCCCAGTGTTGCCTCTAACATTTCCCCTCCAGGAGCGGAGTGAGTTTTGTCTCGTGCTCCAAGATCGAGGTCACATGCCCTTCTTCGGATGCCTGCCACCCAGGCGAAGACATGTCTCGTCTGTGTTTTTAAAACGTTCTGGAAGAAAGAGTACTAACACAAGGGAGAATTAACAAGGTCATTTAAACTGTAAATATTTGTTTGATATGAAGTCAAATAAAAGGAAAATTAATACTGCAACATTTTCAGTGGCCAACCTCCTCTCCTCTCCTCTCCCCTCCCCTCCCCTGCCCTGCCCCCTCCAGCTGGCCTAGATGATCTCTCCGGGTCCCTTATGGTAAAGCCCGCCCCGGGACCCTGTGCTGAGGTGACAAGTTCTTCACAAGATACTGGGTATGTAAACTTTTTACGGAAAAGCGTCCGTGGCCAATCTAGACGCGCTTTTCTGCAAAAAAGCCCCAATCGCCATTTTCGCCATCGGGGCTTTTTTGCGGAAAAGAACTCTCTGCTGTCTACACTGGCCCTTTTGCGCAGAAGTCTTTCGGAAAAAGACTTTTGCCCGAACGGGAGCAGCATAGTATTCCCGCAGAAGCACTGACAATCTTACATGAGATCGTCAGTGCTTTTGCGGAAATTCAAGCGGCCAGTGTAGACAGCTGGCAAGTTTTTCCGCAAAAGCAGATGATTAGCACACTTTCCTAGTTGAAAATCCAAGGAGAAGAAAGGGGAGAATTGCAAATCAAGACTCTCTTAAGGTGTCTGAAAGCTACTTTGGTCTGGGCCGGTACTCAGTGGTACCAAGGCAGACTTTTCTGTGGCTCGGTTGTCTAATGCCACACTAGAACAAGTCTACCACACCGAACGAAAGAGCAGACAATTACATGAAAGGGAAAAAAGGTGGCTTGGCAGAGAATTTGCTTCCGGACAAAAACAAGAGACTGCGGTGGTTAAAGAAGAACGGGAGGCATACCTGTGCATAAACCAATTCACCAGAAACCTTCTGAACAACCAGTTCAGTCACATGTCCTTACAGGGACAAGCACCTTAATGACGGTAGCCCTGACATTTTATTTTGCAGAGGATTCTACTCGTGGAAGGGCTGCTGGAGTGAAACTTGAGGCCCAAGCAGGAGGAAAGTTTGATTTTCTAGTACCAAATAGAAAAACAATAATAGAACAAAAAGGCTAAAAGATGCCTAAGGGCGGAGATAGGGTCCAGAATGACTTAGACAAATTGGAGGATTGGGCCACAAGAAATCTGATGAGGTTCAACAAGGACAAGTGTACAGTCCTGCACTTGGGATGGAAGAATCCCAAGCATAGTTACAAGCTGGGGACCAACCAGTTAAGTAGTAGTTCTGCAGACAGGACCTGGGGGTTACAGTGGATGAGAAGCTGGAGATGAGTCAACAGTGTGCCCTTGTAGCCAAGAAGGCTAATGGCATATTAGGTTGCATTAAGAGGAGCATTGCCAGTAGATCCAGAGATGTCATTATTCCCCTTTATTCGGCTTTGGTGGGGCCACATCTGGAGTACTGTGTCCAGTTCTGGGCCCCCCACTACAGAAGGGATGTGGACACATTGGAGAGGGTCCAGCAGAGGACAACCAAAACGATTAGGGGGCTGGAGCAATTGCTCTATGAAGAGGCTGAGGGATTTAGGTTTCTTTAGTCTGAAGAGGAGACCATGAGGGGGGATTTTATAGTAGCCTTCAACTTCCTTATAAGGACACAGGAACGCAAGGTAACCTGTTCTCCCAACTCTCGCTTTCAGACGGGGTGGGGAACCTTATTGGGGGGGCGGAAGGCACACACTAGTAGGGTTGCCAGATGGTTTCAGCAAAAAAAAAAAAAAAAAAAAAAAAAAAAAAGGCGCCAGGAAAATTTTTGTTGAGGGAAAGAAGCCAACCAAACAAAAAAACCCCACCAGGAACATTTTTGTTGAGCAAAATCCAGTTGTGACCCCTTTAATTAGTCAGCCAATCTCCCCGCCCCGGCTTATTTCTGCTGGGCACAGAGGAAAAGCAGAAAATACTGGACATTTTGTATGTCCGGTATTTTCTAAATTTATTTACCGGACAAAAAGTGCAACTACCGGGCTGTCTGGCTCAGTGCTAGACACCTGGCAACCCTACACACAAGTGTGAAGAAAAAAAAATCCCAAACCCCACCATCCGCATTAACACATGCCCCAACTGAGAAGGAGGAAGAGGCTTCCCACATTCCCTCGCACACAAGGCTTCCCTTGTGAGGAGGGGGGGGCGGGGGGGGGCGGGGCAGGCTAGCAGAATTTGTCTGCTCCAATCTGGCCACCCAGAGAAATAAAAAAGCAAATTGAAAGAGCCAGACGAATACCTAGAAACCATCTACTTCAAGACAGACCCAAGAAAACCAACAATAGAACACCACTTGTCATCACCTACAACCCCCAACTTAAACCTGTCCAACACATTATCAATAAACTACAGCCTATATTGGAACAGGATACCATACTCAAAGAGGCTCTGGGAGACAGACCCATAGTCTCCTATAGACAACCACCTAACCTCAAGATCATTCTTACCAACCACCACAGGACATACCACACTAATACCAACCCTGGTACCTTCCCTTGCAACAAACCCCGTTGCCAGCTTTGTCCACATATTCATTCTGCTGATACCATTATTGGACCCAACCAAGTGAGTTATAAGATCAAGAACACATATTCCTGCGCATCCAGAAATATAATCTATGCTATCGTGTGCCGAAAGTGTCCGTCTGCTATGTACATTGGACAAACATCTCAGACACTTCGCCAAAGGATTAATGCCCACAAAACAGATATCAGACAAGATCACAAAGAGAAAACAGTTTCTTGCCATTTTAACCAGAAAGGACACTCTCTCAATGACTTGACCACCTGCATTCTGCTACAAAGACCTTTTACATCTGCACTTGAAAGGGAATCCTCTGAACTGTCATTCATGTTAAAATTCGACACTTTCCAACAAGGACTTAGTTCAAATGTTTGTTATCTCACCCATTACCAAGATAGTTTCCCCAATTATCACCTCTAATACCATTAACTCACAAACATCCCACTCTCCCTACCTCTAATATCATCAATTCACAGACACTTACCTTCCTTCCCCCTCCCCCCCACCGCATCCCCCTCCTGTTCTGCAATGTGATTTGTCCTTTTCATATTTGTTCTTTTTTTTAATTGTATCCTTTGGTATATACGGTTGTGACTACTTTCTTCCACTATTTGATCTGAGGAAGTGGGTCTGGCCCACGAAAGCTCATCATCTAATAAACCATCTTGTTAGTCTTTAAAGTGCTACATTGTCCTGCATTTTGCTTCAACTACCCCAGGCTAACACGGCTACATTTCTATCACCAATCTGGAGGGGAGCTAGAGCGTTAGTGTGGGAACCTTGAGTCTCGAGGGCCACACTCACGTGAGCTGGGGTATTAGGTTCCTCACCCCTGCTTTAAAAACAAAACCTCTTACTCTTAAAAATCGATCCCCGTATCTCTGGTCGGACCAGCTTCACGCAGGTCCTCCGGGATGGAAAACTGCAGCAAACTGTATGAACAGAAACAAACAGAAGCCCCAATCGCAGCTGGAGGTGGGGCGAGGCTGCCCCAGCAGGGACACAACGGGGCAGCCGCCCTCCACCAGATCAGGAAAACAACCGCGCCATTCCCCGGCCAGCAGGAAGGCGAGTGCCGCTGCAAGGCTCCGCAAGGGAGGTGGGCGGCAGAGGGGTGTTTGTGCGCGGCCGCGCGCCTTCAGCGGCAACTCCCCTGGTGCCCCCTTCTCTAGTCCAGCCAGGCCTAAAATGCTCAGTGCTTAGAAGGCGGGTGGGGAACCTAAGGCCTGGGTGCGTGGGGCTCCTCCACCGTCGCCCCCTCCCCACGCTGTGGGGCTGGAGCGCACAAAGCGACTAGGCTGGGCCCTGCAGTGCTCTGGCGCCAGGGGGACGTTTCTCCGCTCAGCTGGGGGCCAGGCAGGGAGGCTTTTCTGTCGGTTGGTTTGTCTGTCACCTGTTTGCCCCCCAATTCTCAGCCACTCCCCCCCTCTCCCCACACGCCCCCACCCAGGACGCTCTCGGCCTCTGCAGGAGGCACAGCCGGGCACTGGGCAGCACTGCGGGCAGCCAGGGCCAGAGCATCCCCCCCACAGCGCCCCCCGCCGAACTGCCCCCCCCCCGGGCACAGGGGGGATTCAGCGGGCACCCGGCCCCGCCCCCAGACAGCGAGCAGCGCGGGGAGCAGGGCTCAGGCCGCCCCGCCCCCCCGCGTGCGGGACACGTTCTGTGCGTGCCCCGCCCGCGGGAACCACCCCTCGAGGGCGCGCGGCTCCCCGGCGGGGGGAGGGGGCACGTGACACTCCCGCGCCCCGGTGGCCCGCAGCCCCCCCTCCCCGATACACCCACGTGACTGGAGCCCGGGTCAGCTCCCGCGCCCGCCACCACGTGGGGGGGGTCACAGGGGCGCTGCTCCCCGGGGAGGCAGCAGCGCCGGGGGGGGGGCAGAAATCGCCCCCCCACCTCCGCCAGGGGCCGCCCCGCCGATGTCCAGCCTGGTGCCCGGAGAGAAGCAGGCGGGGGGGGGGGCTCCACGTCACTGCCAGCTCCCGCCCCGCCCCCCAGGCTCCGCCCCGCAGCGTTTTCCCGCCCGCCTCGTGGGCGCGAGCGTCCCGGGAGTTTCCCGCCCAGCCAGCGCCGCCCGCGCCTGCGCTCTCCCGCGCCCTGTCCCCTCCTGCCCCCCCCAGTGCCAAGGCCCCCCCGGCCCCTCCCCCTCCCTCCTGCCCCCCCAGTGCCGAGCACCCCCCCGGCCCCTCACCCCCTCCTGCCCCCCCAGTGCCGAGCACCCCCCCGGCTCCTCACCCCCTCCTGCCCCCCCAGTGCCGAGCACCCCCCGGCCCCTCACCCCCTCCTGCCCCCCCAGTGCCGAGCACCCCCCCGGCCCCTCACCCCCTCCTGCCCCCCCAGTGCCGAGCACCCCCCCGGCCCCTCACCCCCTCCTGCCCCCCCCCGGCCCCTCACACCCAGCCTGCTCCTACACCTCACCCCTGTCCAGACACCCCACCCCCAGCCCGCTCCCCCACCTTCCCTCGCGCCCCCTTCTCCCCCAGGCCAGACACCCCACCCCCAGCCCGCTCCCCCACCTTCCCTCGCGCCCCCTCCTCCCCCGGGCCAGACACCAACAAGGGGCGGGCTGGGGGCGGGGCAGCTTCGCACTCGGACCCAGGATTCGCTCGCGCCCCCGCGCGCTCCTCGGACCTTCCTGTCATGGCGGCGCCGGCCGCCCAGTCAGACAACGCCCCCCTGCGACAGCCCATTGGCCGAACCAGAGGCAGGATCCCCTTTGCTGACAGCCCATTGGGCGACACTATCCTCCGCCAAGCCTGTCTTCCGAAAGCCCATTGGCTGGCACACAGCCAGGAACCACCCCTAAGTCACAGACAATTCGAGGACAGAGCAGCCCATTAAGATCCACCCCGGACAGCCTATTGGTCGAGAGCAGTGGCAGGTCATTCCCCCTAGTCACACCGCATTCGCAGACAGAGCTGTCCGTTAAGATGCAGCCGGGTCAGCCTATTGGGTGCCTCTGATTCAGAACACGCCCCTTAGTCACAGCCCATTCGCGGACAGAAGAGTCTGTTATAATCCACCCCGGACAACCTATTGGCCGCCAGCAGCCCCAGAACACGCCTTTAGTCACCGCCCATTGGCGCACGGAGCAGTCCGTTAAGAGTCACCTCGGACAGCCTCAGATTGGGCGCCACAGATTCCGAACACGCCCTTTACTCTCAGCCCATTCGCGGACAGAACAGTCTGTTACGATCAGTCCGGGACAGTCTCTCGGCCAGCCTTAGTGTAGGGATAACATAGTCAAGTATGAAACATGATTCCCCAAGTGGAAGTGACTCCCCAGAATTTGTTCCCCACAACTAAAAGTCTAAGGAGGAGAAGTTTGTGTGTGGGATCCTGGCGCGGAGCCTGGTGTGTGGGATGAGGGGGCCGGGGGCAGGAGGGGAGAGGGCTGCGCGGAGCCTGGTGTGTGGGATGAGGGGGCCGCGGGCAGGAGGGGAGAGGGCTGCGCGGAGCCTGGAAATAACGAGCTTCTTACTTTGCCTGCTGTCAAAGGGCAAGACTGGGGCCACGTGGCGTGCGGAGCAGGGACAGCAGCTGGGGGCGATGGAATTACACGTGCATTACCCGCAATGACCACCGAGCGGCACTGTGGAGGCGCTTCGGAATTACACGTGCATTACCGGCAATGACCACCGAGCGGCACTGTGGGGGCGCTACGGAATTACACGTGCATTACCGGCAATGACCACCGAGCGGCACTGTGGAGGCGCTACGGAATTACACGTGCATTACCCGCAATGACCACCGAGCGGCACTGTGGAGGCGCTTCGGAATTACACGTGCATTACCCGCAATGACCACCGAGCGGCACTGTGGGGGCGCTACGGAATTACACGTGCATTCCCGCCGGTGACTACCGAGCGGCACTGTTGCTCTGCTAAGGGCCGTTATTTCCGAATAAAAAAGATTGTTCTTAGGGTAGAAATGCCCCATTCCGAACTAAGAACACGCTGGGCGGGGCTATGCCGGGGGGCGGGGCTATGATAGGGGCGGGGCGCGCTGCGACGTGCCCCGGGAGGCCGCACTCTGAGAACTACAAGTCCCAGGATGCGTCGCTAACACTTGGAGTGACACGAGCGCGGGACCAACCGCGTCGCTCCCTGGTCAATGCCCCGTTGTGATGTCACTTCCGCTGCACCCGCCCAACCGAACAGCGCCGGGCCTGCCCTGGCCCTGCAATGGCCGATGGGAGCTGCGGACAGGGGCACTCAGTTTCCCACAAGCCACTGCGGCTACTTTCCCTACTCCCCCTCATCCGGCCCCTCCCCATTGCTGGGCGGGGCTCCTGCCTCAGAGACGGCAGCGTCCGCAGCTGATGCCCCGCCCCCACTCGGGAGAGGAGACTCCGCGGCAACCCTTCCCCCCCAAACTCCTCCCCGCCCCGTGCAGTCTGATCCCCCCTCAAACTACTCCCCCCCGTGCAGTCTGATCCCCCCAAACTTCCCCCCGCCCCGTGCAGTCTGATCCTCCCCCCCGTGCAGTCTGATCCCCCCCAAACTCCTCCCCGCCCCGTGCAGTCCGATCCCCCCAAACTCTTCCCCGCCCCGTGCAGTGCGATCCCCCCAAATTCCTCTCCCCCCGTGCAGTATGATCCCCCCAAACTCCTCCCCGCCCCGTGCAGTCCGATCCCCCCCAAACTCCTCCCCCCCGTGCAGTCTGATCCTCCCCCCCGTGCAGTCTGATCCCCCCCAAACTCCTCCCCGCCCCGTGCAGTCTGATCCCCCCCAAACTCCTCTCCGCCCCGTGCAGTCCGATCCCCCCCAAACTCTTCCCCGCCCTGTGCAGTCCGATCCCCCCAAACTCCTCCCCGCCCCGTGCAGTCTGATCTCCCCCAAAACTCCTCCCCGCCCCGCGCAGTCTGATCCCCCCCAAACTGCGCTCCGCCCCGTGCAGTCTGAACCCCTCCCCAAACCCCTCCCCGCCCCGTGCAGTCTGATCCTCCCCCCCGTGCAGTCTGATCCCCCCCCAAACTCCTCCCCGCTCCGTGCAGTCTGATCCCCCCCAAACTCCTCTCCCCCCCGTGCAGTCTGATCCCCCCCACACTCCCCTCCGCCCCGTGCAGTCTGATCCCCCCCCAAACTCCTGTCCGCCCCGTGCAGTCTGATCCCCCCCAAAGCTCCTCCCTGCCCCGTGCAGTCTGATCCTCCCCCCAAACTCCTCCCCGCTCCGTGCAGTCTGATCCTCCCCCCCGTGCAGTCTGATCCCCCCAAACTCCTCCCCGCTCCGTGCAGTCTGATCCCCCCAAACTCCTCTCCCCCCCGTGCAGTCTGATCCCCCCAAACTCCTCCCCGCCCCGTGCAGTCCGATGCCCCCCAAACTCCTCTCCGCCCCGTGTAGTCTGATCCCCTCCCCAAACTCCTCTCCGCCCCGTGCAGTCTGAACCCCTCCCCAAACTCCTCGCCGCCCCGTGGAGTCTGATCCTCCCCCCCCCCGTGCAGTCTGATCCCCCCCCAAACTCCTCCCCGCCCCGTGCAGTCTGATCCTCCCCACGTGCAGTCTGATCCCCCCCAAACTCCTCTCCCCCCCGTGCAGTCTGATCCCCCCCAAACTCCTCCCCCGCGGAGCCTGCAGTGCAGGATGAGGGGGCCGGGGGCAGGAGGGGAGAGGGCTGTGCGGAGCCTGCAGTGCGGGATGAGGGGGCCATGGGCAGGAGGGGAGAGGGCTGCGCGGAGCCTGCAGTGCGGGATGAGGGGGCCGGGGGCAGGAGGGGAGAGGGCTGTGCGGAGCCTGGAGTGCGGGATGAGGGGGCCATGGGCAGGAGGGGAGAGGGCTCCGCGGAGCCTGGAAATAACGAGCTTCTTACTTTGCCTGCTGTCAAAGGGCAAGACTGGGGCCACGTGGCGTGCGGAGCAGGGACAGCAGCTGGGGGCGATGGAATTACACGTGCATTACCCGCAATGACCACCGAGCGGCACTGTGGAGGCGCTACGGAATTACACGTGCATTACCGGCAATGACCACCGAGCGGCACTGTGGAGGCGCTACGGAATTACACGTGCATTACCCGCAATGACCACCGAGCGGCACTGTGGAGGCGCTTCGGAATTACACGTGCATTACCCGCAATGACCACCGAGCGGCACTGTGGAGGCGCTACGGAATTACACGTGCATTACCCGCAATGACCACCGAGCGGCACTGTGGAGGCGCTACGGAATTACACGTGCATTACCGGCAATGACCACCGAGCGGCACTGTGGAGGCGCTTCGGAATTACACGTGCATTACCCGCAATGACCACCGAGCGGCACTGTGGAGGCGCTACGGAATTACACGTGCATTACCCGGAATGACCACCGAGCGGCACTGTGGGGGCGCTACGGAATTACACGTGCATTACCGCCGGTGACTAGCGAGCGGCACTGTTGCTCTGCTAAGGGCCGTTATTTCCAAATAAAAAAGATTGTTCTTAGGGTAGAAATGCCCCATTCCGAACTAAGAACACGCTGGACGGGGCTATGCCGGGGGGCGGGGCTATGATAGGGGCGGGGCGCGCTGCGACGTGCCCCGGGAGGCCGCACTATGAGAACTACAAGTCCCAGGATGCGTCGCTAACACTTGGAGTGACACGAGCGCGGGACCAACCGCGTCGCTCCCTGGTCAATGCCCCGTTGTGATGTCACTTCCGCTGCACCCGCCCAACCGAACAGCGCCGGGCCTGCCCTGGCCCTGCAATGGCCGATGGGAGCTGCGGACAGGGGCACTCAGTTTCCCACAAGCCACTGCGGCTACTTTCCCAACTCCCCCTCATCCCGCCCCTCCCCATTGTTGGGCGGGGCTCCTGCCTCAGAGACGGCAGCGTCCTTAGCTGATGCCCCGCCCCCACTCGGGAGAGGAGACTCCGCGGCAACCCCTCCCCCCCAAACTCCTCCCCGCCCCGTGCAGTCTGCTCCCCCCCACCAAACTCCTCCCCGCCCCGTGCAGTCTCCTCCCCCCCACCAAACTCCTCCCCGCCCCGTGCAGTCTCCTCCCCCCCAACTCCTCTCCCCCAGTGCAGTCTTCTCCCCCTCACCACCAAACTCGTCCCTGCCCCGTGCAGTCTGCTCCCTCCAAACTCCTCCCCGCCCCGTGCAGTCTGCTCCCCCCAACTCCTCCCCGCCCCGTGCAGTCTGCTCCCCCTCACCACCAAACTCCTCTCCGCCCCGTGCAGTCTGATCCCCCTCCAAACTCCTCCCCCCCGTGCAGTCTGCTCCCCCCAACTCCTCCCCGCCCCGTGCAGTCTGCTCCCCCTCACCACCAAACTCCTCTCCGCCCCGTGCAGTCTGATCCCCCTCCAAACTCCTCCCCGCCCCGTGCAGTCTGCTCCCCTCCCCAAACTCCTCCCCGCCCCCTGTAGACTGATCACCCCCAAAATTTCTCTCCGCCGCGTGCAGTCCGATCCCCCCCAACCTCCTCTCCGCCCCGTGCAGTCCGATCCCCCCCAAGCTCCTCCCCCCCACCAAACTGCTCTCCGCCCCGTGCAGTCTGCTCCCCCCCAAACTCCTCCCCGCCCCGTGCAGTCTGCTCCCCCCAACTCCTCCCCGCCCCCTGCAGACTGATCACCCCCAAAATTTCTCTCCGCCGCGTGCAGTCCGATCCCCCCCAACCTCCTCTCCGCCCCGTGCAGTCCGATCCCCCCCAAGCTCCTCCCCCCCACCAAACTGCTCTCCGCCCCGTGCAGTCTGCTCCCCCCCAAACTCCTCCCCGCCCCGTGCAGTCTGCTCCCCCCAACTCCTCCCCGCCCCGTGCAGTCTGCTCCCCCTCACCACCAAACTCCTCTCCGCCCCGTGCAGTCTGATCCCCCCCACCAAACTCCTCTCCGCCCCGTGCAGTCTGCTCCCCCCCAAACTCCTCTCCGCCCCGTGCAGTCTGCTCCCCCCAACTCCTCCCCGCCCCGTGCAGTCTGCTCCCCCTCACCACCAAACTCCTCTCCGCCCCGTGCAGTCTGATCCCCCTCCAAACTCCTCCCCCCCGTGCAGTCTGATCCCCCCCAAACTGCTCCCCACCCCGTGCAGTCTGATCCCCCCCAAACTGCTCCCCACCCCGTGCAGTCTGCTCCCCCCAACTCCTCCCCACCCCGTGCAGTCTGATCCCCACCAAACTCCTCTCCGCCCCGTGCAGTCTGCTCCCCCCCAAACTCCTCTCCGCCCCGTGCAGTCTGCTCCCCCCAACTCCTCCCCGTCCCGTGCAGTCTGCTCCTCCTCACCACCAAACTCCTCTCCGCCCCGTGCAGTCTGCTCCCCCCAACTCCTCCCCACCCCGTGCAGTCTGCTCCCCCCCAAACTCCTCTCCGCCCCGTGCAGTCTGCTCCCCCCAACTCCTCCCCGCCCCGTGCAGTCTGCTCCCCCTCACCACCAAACTCCTCTCCGCCCCGTGCAGTCTGCTCCCCCCCACCAAACTCCTCCCCGCCCAATGCAGTGTGAACCCCCCCAAATTCCTCTCCGCCCCGTGCAGTCTGAACCCCCCCCAAATTCCTCTCCGCCCCGTGCAGTCTGCTCCCCCCCAACTCCTCTCCCCCAGTGCAGTCTTCTCCCCCTCACCACCAAACTCGTCCCTGCCCCGTGCAGTCTGCTCCCCTCCCCAAACTCCTCCCCGCCCCCTGCAGACTGATCACCCCCAAAATTTCTCTCCGCCGCGTGCAGTCCGATCCCCCCCAACCTCCTCTCCGCCCCGTGCAGTCCGATCCCCCCCAAGCTCCTCCCCCCCGTGCAGTCCGCTCCCCCCCACCAAACTGCTCTCCGCCCCGTGCAGTCTGCTCCCCCCAACTCCTCCCCGCCCCGTGCAGTCTGCTCCCCCTCACCACCAAACTCCTCTCCGCCCCGTGCAGTCTGATCCCCCTCCAAACTCCTCCCCCCCGTGCAGTCTGATCCCCCCCAAACTGCTCCCCACCCCGTGCAGTCTGCTCCCCCCAACTCCTCTCCGCCCCGTGCAGTCTGATCCCCCCCACCAAACTCCTCTACGCCCCGTGCAGTCTGATCCCCCCCACCAAACTCCTCTCCGCCCCGTGCAGTCTGCTCCCCCCCAAACTCCTCTCCGCCCCGTGCAGTCTGCTCCCCCCAACTCCTCCCCGCCCCGTGCAGTCTGCTCCCCCTCACCACCAAACTCCTCTCCCCCCGTGCAGTCTGATCCCCCCCAAACTCCTCCCCCCGTGCAGTCTGATCCCCCCCAAACTCCTCGCCCCGTGCAGTCTGATCCCCCCCAAACTCCTCGCCCCGTGCAGTCTGATCCCCCCCAAACTCCTCGCCCCGTGCAGTCTGATCTCCTACCCCCCACAAAACTCCTCCCTCCGTGCAGTCTGATCCCCCCCAAACTCCTCCCCCCGTGCAGTCTGATCCCCTACCCCCCAAACTCCTCCCCGCCCCATGCAGTCTGATCCCCCACCACCACCAAACTCCTCTCCCCCCCATGCAGTCTGCTCCCCCCAACACCAAATTTCCCAGCCGGCTTGTGCGGGGACTGGCAGCGGGACAGGCTGATGCTGCTGTTGCCTTCGAAAGTGCAGCGGGGAGCGTGAGGCGGGTGGGGGGGGAGGGGGGGCGGCTGCCTCTGCTGCGTCCCGTTCACAAGCCCAGAGGGGCCGCGCGAGGATTTTCCGGAGACCCCGAGGAGTTTTCTGCCGCTCACTTCTGTGTCCCAGCTGAGTTCCTGCCGGTCAGTGGCCCCGCCCCCAGACCAGGCCACGCCCCTGCCATTAATGACGGAGCCTGGGACCCGTCTGTGTGCCCCACAAACCCACGTGTCACTCGCCGGGGAGCCGATAGAACGTGCCCCGCGTTCCATCATTTGCATGCACCGCGCCAGGGCAATGACGTCACTAGCAGTGCGCTGCTGTTCGTAGCCGGCAGTGGCAGCTTCGCACCGAGCCGGGCCACGAGGCAGCGGGCGCAGCGCTGGGGGCGGAGCTACAGGGGAGCGGCCCGGCCGGGCGGGGTGCACACTGGGGCGCCCAAGGGCTGAGATCCGGGCGGGGCAGCGTCACGCTCTGACCTCGCTGCCGCCTCCCGCCGCCTCTCCCTTGGGGCCGGGTGGCGCGGACCGGAAGCCGCTGCACTGCCCGGATTTCCTGGGGAACACGCTCCCTGTGACGTCAGGGCCTGCCACAGAGGCAGGGCGCCACCCCGGCCAAGCAAGGAGCAGAGCTAGGGTTGCCAGATGGTTTCACCAAAATACCAGACACGCCTGACATGACATCACAATCTGCATTCCATCTGATTTAGAAAATACCAGACATTTATCAGAGGAGTAGCCGCGTTAGTCTGAATCTGCAAAAGCAGCGAGGAGTCCTGTGGCACAGAACTCCTTGCCGCTTTCGCGGACATTTATATTTTCTCAATTTGTTTCCCCGAAGAAAAAGCTGAAAGCCTGGACCGTCCAGTTCAAAACCGGACACCTGGCAACCATAAGCAGAGTGGTGCCTTGTCGGAGCGGTTCCAGCCTCCGCTCTGCTGTCCTTCCTCTGCCCCACGTACCACGGGAGCTGGTGGCCTACGCTGGCTGCACCGCCGCAGGAAACCTCCAACCCCAGTCGCTGTCCCAGCCAGGCACCCCGTGTCTGAACCCGTCCCGCCTGGCCCCGTGTCTCCTGCCTACCACCCGCTGACCTGGCACCAGCTGAGCGCTCGTACCTGGGCACCTTCCGGTCACGGTTCCCAGTCGGTTGCTGTCAGGCTGTGGACCGAGCAAACGTCACTTCCGGTCCGTGGGACTGAACGCACGTGGCGCCGGCATGATGCGAGGCCGCTCCTTGTTGCCCCACGTCGGATACAAAAGGAGCAGCTACCGCGCGGCAGTTAGGGCCTCGTGCTGAAACGCGCTGCAGCAGTGCTACTCTTCCCTGCCCCTCTCATCCCAGTTGCATGCTCCAGATGGGAGGGGAGGGGTGTCGCTTTCCAGGAGCTACTGCTGCCAGGGCACCGTCTGACTGGCACACGTCAGACGCACACGCCCGTGCAACAGCCACTCACCCTGCCAAATGCTCACACGCAGGGATGCGTGTACACACTCACAAACGCGAATTAACAGATTAACACGCCTGGGCGCCCACTCGTGCCCTCGCTCAGATGCCCACACACGCATCTGCTCAATCTGCCCGCACGCAGGCACGTGCACACACACGCAAATGGACACTTGCGGACGCACACACTTGCACTCATACTTACGTGCGCACGCATGCACGCCGAGTAACAGTCGCCTAGAAGGACTCACCAATAATATCAAACTCAAAAGCCAAAGATTAGATCAATTAGGAGACAACTATTCCCACGAGGCCCTAATCCATGGCTGGGGCTCCTCGGTGCTGCTGGGAGACCAAGTCTTTATTTCAATCCCAGTTTTGCCAACTCTCGGCATGCGTGACGCTAGGTCAATTGGCAGCCTACTCACTTAGTTTTCCGTATGATCCTAGACACGTTAAGTATCGCCAGCCAGGAGATTCGGGGAGGGTGGCGGGGGGGGGGGGGGATTAATGACATTTTTAAAAATACAAAAATCGGTGTTCAGTTTCTGTTGTAGATAAACCTATGTACTTCATATGACTTGACACTGTGCCTCTCCATATAACCTTGTAACTTTGTATTAATCCATATGACCTTGTCACTTTGTATTAGAACTTGAATCCATATAACCTTGTAACTTAGTTTTCTACATAGGGTTCTAATACAGAGTATATAGTTAAAGAGGTAAAAATGTCATTTGCTAGGAGTAGAATAAGATCTTTCCCCCACTCTCTCCCCCCCACTCTGTAATCAATTGCCCAGTTGAATGAACGAGGTGTGAATGAGTAACACTTGGGAGCCAAGCACCTCCAGAGAGCTACACCAGTTGAAAAGGGGGTAGAAGCCAGACCCAAGGTGTCAAGAGGGCTCAAGAAAGAAGAGCAGACATATTGAAGGCCTTGGGGATTAGAAGCAAGCACCTTCTTTGGAAAACACCCTCTCTTAACAGACAGCACCCACAAAGGGACCAAAGGACACAGACCCAGATTTTGAATCTGGGATATATTTGCATAAGAGGGAAGCTGCTATAAAAGTGAGTTGTCTTGCAGAGGACTCCGGGTCTCATCTTGTCACCATCGGAGCATCGATCCGGATCAGCAGAAGCCCGGCTCCACCCCTCCCCCATCTAACTCACCTGGCCAGTGAAGTTAAGGGGAGCAACAAGTTGGTAACAACAGCAAGACGGAGTGTGCTTGTGCACGTGTGTGTGTGTGTGTGTGTGTGTGAGAGAGTGAGTGCGTGAGTGACACAGAATAATCAATACTTATCATATGCATGTGGTAAATAAATAAATAAATAAATAAATATATATATATATATATATATATATATATATTAATGTGTGTGTGTGTGATCAATAAATGTGGCGTGTTGCCTTATCCCTCTGAAAAAGATCCCGAGTACTTCTTTTAAGTACAACACTGTGACTTTTGTACTTCGTATTTTCAAGTTCTTCCACCACGAGCCAGAGGGCCTTTTCTCAGGGACCCGTACCACGCTCGCAAACGTCTGTGCGGCCCTCCCTCGATACTTACCTTGAGCCAATTGCTATTTGCTCTTCTTCCATAGATCGCTGTCTGGTTTCCATCTGCCGGCAGGGTCTCGGGAGGGTGGCTCCTTTCGGTCTCTGCCACCACATGGCCAGCCTCTCATCTCCTCCAAGTCTACAGGGACCGAAAAAGAGACAGAGAACGGTTAGGAGCTAGGCCACCCTAGATGTGTGGAAAGGACAGACACCTGCGTCACCTGGCTGCTGCTCACTGGAGCCCAGTGTTGCCTCTAACATTTCCCCTCCAGGAGCGGAGTGAGTTTTGTCTCGTGCTCCAAGATCGAGGTCACGTGCCCTTCTTCGGATGCCTGCCACCCAGGCGAAGACATGTCTCGTCTGTGTTTTTAAAACGTTCTGGAAGAAAGAGTACTAACACAAGGGAGAATTAACAAGGTCATTTAAACTGTAAATATTTGTTTGATATGAAGTCAAATAAAAGGCAAATTAATACTGCAACATTTTCAGTGGCCAACCTCCTCTCCTCTCCTCTCCTCTCCTCTCCCCTCCCCTCCCCTGCCCTGCCCCCTCCAGCTGGCCTAGATGATCTCTCCGGGTCCCTTATGGTAAAGCCCGCCCCGGGACCCTGTGCTGAGGTGACAAGTTCTTCACAAGATACTGGGTATGTAAACGTTTTACGGAAAAGCGTCCGTGGCCAATCTAGACGCGCTTTTCTGCAAAAAAGCCCCAATCGCCATTTTCGCCATCGGGGCTTTTTTGCGGAAAAGAACTCTCTGCTGTCTACACTGGCCCTTTTGCGCAGAAGTCTTTCGGAAAAAGACTTTTGCCCGAACGGGAGCAGCATAGTATTCCCGCAGAAGCACTGACAATCTTACATGAGATCGTCAGTGCTTTTGCGGAAATTCAAGCGGCCAGTGTAGACAGCTGGCAAGTTTTTCCGCAAAAGCAGATGATTAGCACACTTTCCTAGTTGAAAATCCAAGGAGAAGAAAGGGGAGAATTGCAAATCAAGACTCTCTTAAGGTGTCTGAAAGCTACTTTGGTCTGGGCCGGTACTCAGTGGTACCAAGGCAGACTTTTCTGTGGCTCGGTTGTCTAATGCCACACTAGAACAAGTCTACCACACCGAACGAAAGAGCAGACAATTACATGAAAGGGAAAAAAGGTGGCTTGGCAGAGAATTTGCTTCCGGACAAAAACAAGAGACTGCGGTGGTTAAAGAAGAACGGGAGGCATACCTGTGCATAAACCAATTCACCAGAAACCTTCTGAACAACCAGTTTAGTCACATGTCCTTACAGGGACAAGCACCTTAATGACGGTAGCCCTGACATTTTATTTTGCAGACGATTCTACTCGTGGAAGGGCTGCTGGAGTGAAACTTGAGGCCCAAGCAGGAGGAAAGTTTGATTTTCTAGTACCAAATAGAAAAACAATAATAGAACAAAAAGGCTAAAAGATGCCTAAGGGCGGAGATAGGGTCCAGAATGACTTAGACAAATTGGAGGATTGGGCCACAAGAAATCTGATGAGGTTCAACAAGGACAAGTGTACAGTCCTGCACTTGGGATGGAAGAATCCCAAGCATAGTTACAAGCTGGGGACCAACCAGTTAAGTAGTAGTTCTGCAGACAGGACCTGGGGGTTACAGTGGATGAGAAGCTGGAGATGAGTCAACAGTGTGCCCTTGTAGCCAAGAAGGCTAATGGCATATTAGGTTGCATTAAGAGGAGCATTGCCAGTAGATCCAGAGATGTCATTATTCCCCTTTATTCGGCTTTGGTGGGGCCACATCTGGAGTACTGTGTCCAGTTCTGGGCCCCCCACTACAGAAGGGATGTGGACACATTGGAGAGGGTCCAGCAGAGGACAACCAAAACGATTAGGGGGCTGGAGCAATTGCTCTATGAAGAGGCTGAGGGATTTAGGTTTCTTTAGTCTGAAGAGGAGACCATGAGGGGGGATTTTATAGTAGCCTTCAACTTCCTTATAAGGACACAGGAACGCAAGGTAACCTGTTCTCCCAACTCTCGCTTTCAGACGGGGTGGGGAACCTTATTGGGGGGGCGGAAGGCACACACTAGTAGGGTTGCCAGATGGTTTCAGCAAAAAAAAAAAAAAAAAAAAAAAAAAGGCGCCAGGAAAATTTTTGTTGAGGGAAAGAAGCCAACCAAACAAAAAAACCCCACCAGGAACATTTTTGTTGAGCAAAATCCAGTTGTGACCCCTTTAATTAGTCAGCCAATCTCCCCGCCCCGGCTTATTTCTGCTGGGCACAGAGGAAAAGCAGAAAATACTGGACATTTTGTATGTCCGGTATTTTCTAAATTTATTTACCGGACAAAAAGTGCAACTACCGGGCTGTCTGGCTCAGTGCTAGACACCTGGCAACCCTACACACAAGTGTGAAGAAAAAAAAATCCCAAACCCCACCATCCGCATTAACACATGCCCCAACTGAGAAGGAGGAAGAGGCTTCCCACATTCCCCTCGCACACAAGGCTTCCCTTGTGAGGAGGGGGGGGCGGGGGGCGGGGCAGGCTAGCAGAATTTGTCTGCTCCAATCTGGCCACCCAGAGAAATAAAAAAGCAAATTGAAAGAGCCAGACGAATACCTAGAAACCATCTACTTCAAGACAGACCCAAGAAAACCAACAATAGAACACCACTTGTCATCACCTACAACCCCCAACTTAAACCTGTCCAACACATTATCAATAAACTACAGCCTATATTGGAACAGGATACCATACTCAAAGAGGCTCTGGGAGACAGACCCATAGTCTCCTATAGACAACCACCTAACCTCAAGATCATTCTTACCAACCACCACAGGACATACCACACTAATACCAACCCTGGTACCTTCCCTTGCAACAAACCCCGTTGCCAGCTTTGTCCACATATTCATTCTGCTGATACCATTATTGGACCCAACCAAGTGAGTTATAAGATCAAGAACACATATTCCTGCGCATCCAGAAATATAATCTATGCTATCGTGTGCCGAAAGTGTCCGTCTGCTATGTACATTGGACAAACATCTCAGACACTTCGCCAAAGGATTAATGCCCACAAAACAGATATCAGACAAGATCACAAAGAGAAAACAGTTTCTTGCCATTTTAACCAGAAAGGACACTCTCTCAATGACTTGACCACCTGCATTCTGCTACAAAGACCTTTTACATCTGCACTTGAAAGGGAATCCTCTGAACTGTCATTCATGTTAAAATTCGACACTTTCCAACAAGGACTTAGTTCAAATGTTTGTTATCTCACCCATTACCAAGATAGTTTCCCCAATTATCACCTCTAATACCATTAACTCACAAACATCCCACTCTCCCTACCTCTAATATCATCAATTCACAGACACTTACCTTCCTTCCCCCTCCCCCCCACCGCATCCCCCTCCTGTTCTGCAATGTGATTTGTCCTTTTCATATTTGTTCTTTTTTTTAATTGTATCCTTTGGTATATACGGTTGTGACTACTTTCTTCCACTATTTGATCTGAGGAAGTGGGTCTGGCCCACGAAAGCTCATCATCTAATAAACCATCTTGTTAGTCTTTAAAGTGCTACATTGTCCTGCATTTTGCTTCAACTACCCCAGGCTAACACGGCTACATTTCTATCACCAATCTGGAGGGGAGCTAGAGCGTTAGTGTGGGAACCTTGAGTCTCGAGGGCCACACTCACGTGAGCTGGGGTATTAGGTTCCTCACCCCTGCTTTAAAAACAAAACCTCTTACTCTTAAAAATCGATCCCCGTATCTCTGGTCGGACCAGCTTCACGCAGGTCCTCCGGGATGGAAAACTGCAGCAAACTGTATGAACAGAAACAAACAGAAGCCCCAATCGCAGCTGGAGGTGGGGCGAGGCTGCCCCAGCAGGGACACAACGGGGCAGCCGCCCTCCACCAGATCAGGAAAACAACCGCGCCATTCCCCGGCCAGCAGGAAGGCGAGTGCCGCTGCAAGGCTCCGCAAGGGAGGTGGGCGGCAGAGGGGTGTTTGTGCGCGGCCGCGCGCCTTCAGCGGCAACTCCCCTGGTGCCCCCTTCTCTAGTCCAGCCAGGCCTAAAATGCTCAGTGCTTAGAAGGCGGGTGGGGAACCTAAGGCCTGGGTGCTTGGGGCTCCTCCACCGTCGCCCCCTCCCCACGCCGTGGGGCTGGAGCGCACAAAGCGACTAGGCTGGGCCCTGCAGTGCTCTGGCGCCAGGGGGACGTTTCTCCGCTCAGCTGGGGGCCAGGCAGGGAGGCTTTTCTGTCGGTTGGTTTGTCTGTCACCTGTTTGCCCCCCAATTCTCAGCCACCCCCCCCTCTCCCCACACGCCCCCACCCAGGACGCTCTCGGCCTCTGCAGGAGGCACAGCCGGGCACTGGGCGGCACTGCGGGCAGCCAGGGCCAGAGCATCCCCCCCCACAGCGCCCCCCGCCGAACTGCCCCCCCCCGGGCACAGGGGGGATTCAGCGGGCACCCGGCCCCGCCCCCAGGCAGCGAGCAGCGCGGGGAGCAGGGCTCAGGCCGCCCCGCCCCCCCGCGTGCGGGACACGTTCTGTGCGTGCCCCGCCCGCGGGAACCACCCCTCGAGGGCGCGCGGCTCCCCGGCGGGGGGAAGGGGCACGTGACACTCCCGGGCCCCGGTGGCCCGCAGCCCCCCCTCCCCGAGACACCCACGTGACTGGAGCCCGGGTCAGCTCCCGCGCCCGGCACCACGTGGGGGGGGGTCACAGGGGCGCTGCTCCCCGGGGAGGCAGCAGCGCCGGGGGGGGGGGGCAGAAATCGCCCCCCCACCTCCGCCAGGGGCCGCCCCGCCGATGTCCAGCCTGGGGCCCGGAGAGAAGCAGGCGGGGGGGGGGGGCTCCACGTCACTGCCAGCTCCCGCCCCGCCCCCAGGCTCCGCCCCTCAGCGCCCCCCGCAGCGTTTTCCCGCCCGCCTCGTGGGCGCGAGCGTCCCGGGAGTTTCCCGCCCAGCCAGCGCCGCCCGCGCCTGCGCTCTCCCGCGCCCTGTCCCCTCCTGCCCCCCCCAGTGCCAAGGCCCCCCCCGGCCCCTCCCCCTCCCTCCTGCCCCCCCAGTGCCGAGCACCCCCCCGGCCCCTCACCCCCTCCTGCCCCCCCAGTGCCGAGCACCCCCCCGGCCCCTCACCCCCTCCTGCCCCCCCAGTGCCGAGCACCCCCCCGGCCCCTCACCCCTCCTGCCCCCCCCCAGTGCCGAGCACCCCCCCCGGCCCCTCACACCCAGCCTGCTCCTACACCTCACCCCTGTCCAGACACCCCACCCCCAGCCCGCTCCCCCACCTTCCCTCGCGCCCCCTTCTCCCCCAGGCCAGACACCCCACCCCCAGCCCGCTCCCCCACCTTCCCTCGCGCCCCCTCCTCCCCCGGGCCAGACACCAACAAGGGGCGGGCTGGGGGCGGGGCAGCTTCGCACTCGGACCCAGGATTCGCTCGCGCCCCCGCGCGCTCCTCGGACCTTCCTGTCATGGCGGCGCCGGCCGCCCAGTCAGACAACGCCCCCCTGCGACAGCCCATTGGCCGAACCAGAGGCAGGATCCCCTTTGCTGACAGCCCATTGGGCGACACTATCCTGCGCCAAGGCTGTCTTCCGAAAGCCCATTGGCTGGCACACAGCCAGGAACCACCCCTAAGTCACAGACAATTCGAGGACAGAGCAGCCCATTAAGATCCACCCCGGACAGCCTATTGGTCGAGAGCAGTGGCAGGTCATTCCCCCTAGTCACACCGCATTCGCAGACAGAGCTGTCCGTTAAGATGCAGCCGGGTCAGCCTATTGGGTGCCTCTGATTCAGAACACGCCCCTTAGTCACAGCCCATTCGCGGACAGAAGAGTCTGTTATAATCCACCCCGGACAACCTATTGGCCGCCAGCAGCCCCAGAACACGCCTTTAGTCACCGCCCATTGGCGCACGGAGCAGTCCGTTAAGAGTCACCTCGGACAGCCTCAGATTGGGCGCCACAGATTCCGAACACGCCCTTTACTCTCAGCCCATTCGCGGACAGAACAGTCTGTTACGATCAGTCCGGGACAGTCTCTCGGCCAGCCTTAGTGTAGGGATAACATAGTCAAGTATGAAACATGATTCCCCAAGTGGAAGTGACTCCCCAGAATTTGTTCCCCACAACTAAAAGTCTAAGGAGGAGAAGTTTGTGTGTGGGATCCTGGCGCGGAGCCTGGTGTGTGGGATGAGGGGGCGGGGGCAGGAGGGGAGAGGGCTGCGCGGAGCCTGGTGTGTGGGATGAGGGGGCCGCGGGCAGGAGGGGAGAGGGCTCCGCGGAGCCTGGAAATAACGAGCTTCTTACTTTGCCTGCTGTCAAAGGGCAAGACTGGGGCCACGTGGCGTGCGGAGCAGGGACAGCAGCTGGGGGCGATGGAATTACACGTGCATTACCCGCAATGACCACCGAGCGGCACTGTGGAGGCGCTTCGGAATTACACGTGCATTACCCGCAATGACCACCGAGCGGCACTGTGGGGGCGCTACGGAATTACACGTGCATTACCGCCGGTGACTACCGAGCGGCACTGTTGCTCTGCTAAGGGCCGTTATTTCCGAATAAAAAAGATTGTTCTTAGGGTAGAAATGCCCCATTCCGAACTAAGAACACGCTGGGCGGGGCTATGCCGGGGGGCGGGGCTATGATAGGGGCGGGGCGCGCTGCGACGTGCCCCGGGAGGCCGCACTATGAGAACTACAAGTCCCAGGATGCGTCGCTAACACTTGGAGTGACAGGAGCGCGGGACCAACCGCGTCGCTCCCTGGTCAATGCCCCGTTGTGATGTCACTTCCGCTGCACCCGCCCAACCGAACAGCGCCGGGCCTGCCCTGGCCCTGCAATGGCCGATGGGAGCTGCGGACAGGGGCACTCAGTTTCCCACAAGCCACTGCGGCTACTTTCCCTACTCCCCCTCATCCGGCCCCTCCCCATTGCTGGGCGGGGCTCCTGCCTCAGAGACGGCAGCGTCCGCAGCTGATGCCCCGCCCCCACTCGGGAGAGGAGACTCCGCGGCAACCCTTCCCCCCCAAACTCCTCCCCGCCCCGTGCAGTCTGATCCCCCCTCAAACTACTCCCCCCCGTGCAGTCTGATCCCCCCAAACTTCCCCCCGCCCCGTGCAGTCTGATCCTCCCCCCCGTGCAGTCTGATCCCCCCCAAACTCCTCCCCGCCCCGTGCAGTCCGATCCCCCCAAACTCTTCCCCGCCCCGTGCAGTGCGATCCCCCCAAATTCCTCTCCCCCCGTGCAGTATGATCCCCCCAAACTCCTCCCCGCCCCGTGCAGTCCGATCCCCCCCAAACTCCTCCCCCCCGTGCAGTCTGATCCTCCCCCCCGTGCAGTCTGATCCCCCCCAAACTCCTCCCCGCCCCGTGCAGTCTGATCCCCCCCAAACTCCTCCCCGCCCCGTGCAGTCCGATCCCCCCCAAACTCTTCCCCGCCCTGTGCAGTCCGATCCCCCCAAACTCCTCCCCGCCCCGTGCAGTCTGATCTCCCCCAAAACTCCTCCCCGCCCCGTGCAGTCTGATCCCCCCCAAACTGCGCTCCGCCCCGTGCAGTCTGAACCCCTCCCCAAACTCCTCCCCGCCCCGTGCAGTCTGATCCTCCCCCCCGTGCAGTCTGATCCCCCCCCAAACTCCTCCCCGCTCCGTGCAGTCTGATCCCCCCCAAACTCCTCTCCCCCCCGTGCAGTCTGATCCCCCCCACACTTCCCTCCGCCCCGTGCAGTCTGATCCCCCCCAAACTCCTGTCCGCCCCGTGCAGTCTGATCCCCCCCAAAGCTCCTCCCTGCCCCGTGCAGTCTGATCCTCCCCCCAAACTCCTCCCCGCTCCGTGCAGTCTGATCCTCCCCCCCGTGCAGTCTGATCCCCCCAAACTCCTCCCCGCTCCGTGCAGTCTGATCCCCCCAAACTCCTCTCCCCCCCGTGCAGTCTGATCCCCCCAAACTCCTCCCCGCCCCGTGCAGTCCGATGCCCCCCAAACTCCTCTCCGCCCCGTGTAGTCTGATCCCCTCCCCAAACTCCTCTCCGCCCCGTGCAGTCTGAACCCCTCCCCAAACTCCTCCCCGCTCCGTGCAGTCTGATCCTCCCCCCCGTGCAGTCTGATCCCCCCAAACTCCTCCCCGCTCCGTGCAGTCTGATCCCCCCAAACTCCTCTCCCCCCCGTGCAGTCTGATCCCCCCAAACTCCTCCCCGCCCCGTGCAGTCCGATGCCCCCCAAACTCGTCTCCGCCCCGTGTAGTCTGATCCCCTCCCCAAACTCCTCTCCGCCCCGTGCAGTCTGAACCCCTCCCCAAACTCCTCGCCGCCCCGTGGAGTCTGATCCTCCCCCCCGTGCAGTCTGATCCCCCCCCAAACTCCTCCCCGCCCCGTGCAGTCTGATCCTCCCCACGTGCAGTCTGATCCCCCCCAAACTCCTCTCCCCCCCGTGCAGTCTGATCCCCCCCAAACTCCTCCCCCGCGGAGCCTGCAGTGCGGGATGAGGGGGCCGGGGGCAGGAGGGGAGAGGGCTGTGCGGAGCCTGCAGTGCGGGATGAGGGGGCCATGGGCAGGAGGGGAGAGGGCTGCGCGGAGCCTGCAGTGCGGGATGAGGGGGCCGGGGGCAGGAGGGGAGAGGGCTGTGCGGAGCCTGGAGTGCGGGATGAGGGGGCCATGGGCAGGAGGGGAGAGGGCTCCGCGGAGCCTGGAAATAACGAGCTTCTTACTTTGCCTGCTGTCAAAGGGCAAGACTGGGGCCACGTGGCGTGCGGAGCAGGGACAGCAGCTGGGGGCGATGGAATTACACGTGCATTACCCGCAATGACCACCGAGCGGCACTGTGGAGGCGCTACGGAATTACACGTGCATTACCGGCAATGACCACCAAGCGGCACTGTGGAGGCGCTACGGAATTACACGTGCTTTACCTGCAATGACCACCGAGCGGCACTGTGGAGGCGCTACGGAATTACACGTGCATTACCCGCAATGACCACCGAGCGGCACTGTGGAGGCGCTACGGAATTACACGTGCATTACCGGCAATGACCACCGAGCGGCACTGTGGAGGCGCTACGGAATTACACGTGCATTACCCGGAATGACCACCGAGCGGCACTGTGGAGGCGCTACGGAATTACACGTGCATTACCGCCGGTGACTACCGAGCGGCACTGTTGCTCTGCTAAGGGCCGTTATTTCCAAATAAAAAAGATTGTTCTTAGGGTAGAAATGCCCCATTCCGAACTAAGAACACGCTGGACGGGGCTATGCCGGGGGGCGGGGCTATGATAGGGGCGGGGCGCGCTGCGACGTGCCCCGGGAGGCCGCACTCTGAGAACTACAAGTCCCAGGATGCGTCGCTAACACTTGGAGTGACAGGAGCGCGGGACCAACCGCGTCGCTCCCTGGTCAATGCCCCGTTGTGATGTCACTTCCGCTGCACCCGCCCAACCGAACAGCGCCGGGCCTGCCCTGGCCCTGCAATGGCCGATGGGAGCTGCGGACAGGGGCACTCAGTTTCCCACAAGCCACTGCGGCTACTTTCCCTACTCCCCCTCATCCCGCCCCTCCCCATTGTTGGGCGGGGCTCCTGCCTCAGAGACGGCAGCGTCCTTAGCTGATGCCCCGCCCCCACTCGGGAGAGGAGACTCTGCGGCAACCCCTCCCCCCCAAACTCCTCCCCGCCCCGTGCAGTCTGCTCCCCCCCACCAAACTCCTCCCCGCCCCGTGCAGTCTGCTCCCCCCCACCAAACTCCTCCCCGCCCCGTGCAGTCTGCTCCCCCCCACCAAACTCCTCCCCGCCCCGTGCAGACTGCTCCCCCCCACCAAACTCCTCCCCGCCCCATGCAGTCTGCTCCCCTCCCCAAACTCCTCCCCGCCCCCTGCAGACTGATCACCCCCAAAATTTCTCTCCGCCGCGTGCAGTCCGATCCCCCCCAACCTCCTCTCCGCCCCGTGCAGTCCGATCCCCCCCAAGCTCCTCCCCCCCGTGCAGTCCGCTCCCCCCCACCAAACTGCTCTCCGCCCCGTGCAGTCTGCTCCCCCCCAAACTCCTCCCCGCCCCGTGCAGTCTGCTCCCCCCCAAACTCCTCCCCGCCCCGTGCAGTCTGCTCCCCCCAACTCCTCCCCGCCCCGTGCAGTCTGCCCCCCACAACTCCTCTCGGCCCTGTGCAGTCTGCTCCCCTCCCCAAACTCCTCCTCCCCCCGTGCAGTCTGATCCCCCCAAACTCCTCCCCCCGTGCAGTCTGATCCCCCCAAACTCCTCGCCCCGTGCAGTCTGATCTCCTACCCCCCACAAATCTCCTCCCCCCGTGCAGTCTGATCCCCCCCAAACTCCTCGCCCCGTGCAGTCTGATCTCCTACCCCCCACAAAACTCCCCCCGTGCAGTCTGATCCCCCCCAAACTCCTCCCCCCCGTGCAGTCTGATCCCCTACCCCCCAAACTCCTCCCCGCCCCGTGCAGTCTGCTCCCCCCCACCAAACTCCTCCCCGCCCCGTGCAGTCTCCTCCCCCCCACCAAACTCCTCCCCGCCCCGTGCAGTCTCCTCCCCCCCAACTCCTCTCCCCCAGTGCAGTCTTCTCCCCCTCACCACCAAACTCGTCCCTGCCCCGTGCAGTCTGCTCCCTCCAAACTCCTCCCCGCCCCGTGCAGTCTGCTCCCCCCAACTCCTCCCCGCCCCGTGCAGTCTGCTCCCCCTCACCACCAAACTCCTCTCCGCCCCGTGCAGTCTGATCCCCCTCCAAACTCCTCCCCCCCGTGCAGTCTGCTCCCCCCAACTCCTCCCCGCCCCGTGCAGTCTGCTCCCCCTCACCACCAAACTCCTCTCCGCCCCGTGCAGTCTGATCCCCCTCCAAACTCCTCCCCGCCCCGTGCAGTCTGCTCCCCTCCCCAAACTCCTCCCCGCCCCCTGTAGACTGATCACCCCCAAAATTTCTCTCCGCCGCGTGCAGTCCGATCCCCCCCAACCTCCTCTCCGCCCCGTGCAGTCCGATCCCCCCCAAGCTCCTCCCCCCCACCAAACTGCTCTCCGCCCCGTGCAGTCTGCTCCCCCCCAAACTCCTCCCCGCCCCGTGCAGTCTGCTCCCCCCAACTCCTCCCCGCCCCGTGCAGTCTGCTCCCCCTCACCACCAAACTCCTCTCCGCCCCGTGCAGTCTGATCCCCCTCCAAACTCCTCCCCCCCGTGCAGTCTGATCCCCCCCAAACTGCTCCCCACCCCGTGCAGTCTGATCCCCCCCAAACTGCTCCCCACCCCGTGCAGTCTGCTCCCCCCAACTCCTCCCCACCCCGTGCAGTCTGATCCCCACCAAACTCCTCTCCGCCCCGTGCAGTCTGCTCCCCCCCAAACTCCTCTCCGCCCCGTGCAGTCTGCTCCCCCCAACTCCTCCCCGTCCCGTGCAGTCTGCTCCTCCTCACCACCAAACTCCTCTCCGCCCCGTGCAGTCTGCTCCCCCCAACTCCTCCCCACCCCGTGCAGTCTGATCCCCACCAAACACCTCTCCGCCCCGTGCAGTCTGCTCCCCCCCAAACTCCTCTCCGCCCCGTGCAGTCTGCTCCCCCCCAACTCCTCCCCGCCCCGTGCAGTCTGCTCCCCCTCACCACCAAACTCCTCTCCGCCCCGTGCAGTCTGCTCCCCCCCACCAAACTCCTCCCCGCCCAATGCAGTGTGAACCCCCCCAAATTCCTCTCCGCCCCGTGCAGTCTGAACCCCCCCCAAATTCCTCTCCGCCCCGTGCAGTCTGCTCCCCCCCAACTCCTCTCCCCCAGTGCAGTCTTCTCCCCCTCACGACCAAACTCGTCCCTGCCCCGTGCAGTCTGCTCCCCTCCCCAAACTCCTCCCCGCCCCCTGCAGACTGATCACCCCCAAAATTTCTCTCCGCCCCGTGCAGTCCGATCCCCCCCAAGCTCCTCCCCCCCGTGCAGTCCGCTCCCCCCCACCAAACTGCTCTCCGCCCCGTGCAGTCTGCTCCCCCCAACTCCTCCCCGCCCCGTGCAGTCTGCTCCCCCTCACCACCAAACTCCTCTCCGCCCCGTGCAGTCTGATCCCCCTCCAAACTCCTCCCCCCCGTGCAGTCTGATCCCCCCCAAACTGCTCCCCACCCCGTGCAGTCTGATCCCCCCCAAACTGCTCCCCACCCCGTGCAGTCTGCTCCCCCCAACTCCTCCCCACCCCGTGCAGTCTGATCCCCACCAAACTCCTCTCCGCCCCGTGCAGTCTGATCCCCCCCCACCAAACTCCTCTCCGCCCCGTGCAGTCTGCTCCCCCCCACCAAACTCCTCTCCGCCCCGTGCAGTCTGCTCCCCCCAACTCCTCCCCGCCCCGTGCAGTCTGCTCCCCCTCACCACCAAACTCCTCTCCGCCCCGTGCAGTCTGCTCCCCCCCCAAACTCCTCCTCCCCCCGTGCAGTCTGATCCCCCCAAACTCCTCCCCCCGTGCAGTCTGATCCCCCCCAAACTCCTCCCCCCGTGCAGTCTCATCCCCCCCAAACTCCTCGCCCCGTGCAGTCTGATCCCCCCCAAACTCCTCGCCCCGTGCAGTCTGATCTCCTACCCCCCACAAAACTCCTCCCTCCGTGCAGTCTGATCCCCCCCAAACTCCTCGCCCCGTGCAATCTGATCTCCTACCCCCCACAAAACTCCCCCCGTGCAGTCTGATCCCCCCCAAACTCCTCCCCCCCGTGCAGTCTGATCCCCTACCCCCCAAACTCCTCCCCGCCCCATGCAGTCTGATCCCCCACCACCACCAAACTCCTCTCCCCCCCGTGCAGTCTGCTCCCCCCAACACCAAATTTCCCAGCCGGCTTGTGTGGGGACTGGCAGCGGGACAGGCTGATGCTGCTGTTGCCTTCGAAAGTGCAGCGGGGAGCGTGAGGCGGGTGGGGGGGGAGGGGGGGCGGCTGCCTCTGCTGCGTCCCGTTCACAAGCCCAGAGGGGCCGCGCGAGGATTTTCCGGAGACCCCGAGGAGTTTTCTGCCGCTCACTTCTGTGTCCTAGCTGAGTTCCTGCCGGTCAGTGGCCCCGCCCCCAGACCAGGCCACGCCCCTGCCATTAATGACGGAGCCTGGGACCCGTCTGTGTGCCCCACAAACCCACGTGTCACTCGCCGGGGAGCCGATAGAACGTGCCCCGCGTTCCATCATTTGCATGCACCGCGCCAGGGCAATGACGTCACTAGCAGTGCGCTGCTGTTCGTAGCCGGCAGTGGCAGCTTCGCACCGAGCCGGGCCACGAGGCAGCGGGCGCAGCGCTGGGGGCGGAGCTACAGGGGAGCGGCCCGGCCGGGCGGGGTGCACACTGGGGCGCCCAAGGGCTGAGATCCGGGCGGGGCAGCGTCACGCTCTGACCTCGCTGCCGCCTCCCGCCGCCTCTCCCTTGGGGCCGGGTGGCGCGGACCGGAAGCCGCTGCACTGCCCGGATTTCCTGGGAAACACGCTCCCTGTGACGTCAGGGCCTGCCACAGAGGCAGGGCGCCACCCCGGCCAAGCAAGGAGCAGAGCTAGGGTTGCCAGATGGTTTCACCAAAATACCAGACACGCCTGACATGACATCACAATCTGCATTCCATCTGATTTAGAAAATACCAGACATTTATCAGAGGAGTAGCCGCGTTAGTCTGAATCTGCAAAAGCAGCGAGGAGTCCTGTGGCACAGAACTCCTTGCCGCTTTCGCGGACATTTATATTTTCTCAATTTGTTTCCCCGAAGAAAAAGCTGAAAGCCTGGACCGTCCAGTTCAAAACCGGACACCTGGCAACCATAAGCAGAGTGGTGCCTTGTCGGAGCGGTTCCAGCCTCCGCTCTGCTGTCCTTCCTCTGCCCCACGTACCACGGGAGCTGGTGGCCTACGCTGGCTGCACCGCCGCAGGAAACCTCCAACCCCAGTCGCTGTCCCAGCCAGGCACCCCGTGTCTGAACCCGTCCCGCCTGGCCCCGTGTCTCCTGCCTACCACCCGCTGACCTGGCACCAGCTGAGCGCTCGTACCTGGGCACCTTCCGGTCACGGTTCCCAGTCGGTTGCTGTCAGGCTGTGGACCGAGCAAACGTCACTTCCGGTCCGTGGGACTGAACGCACGTGGCGCCGGCATGATGCGAGGCCGCTCCTTGTTGCCCCACGTCGGATACAAAAGGAGCAGCTACCGCGCGGCAGTTAGGGCCTCGTGCTGAAACGCGCTGCAGCAGTGCTACTCTTCCCTGCCCCTCTCATCCCAGTTGCATGCTCCAGATGGGAGGGGAGGGGTGTCGCTTTCCAGGAGCTACTGCTGCCAGGGCACCGTCTGACTGGCACACGTCAGACGCACACGCCCGTGCAACAGCCACTCACCCTGCCAAATGCTCACACGCAGGGATGCGTGTACACACTCACAAACGCGAATTAACAGATTAACACGCCTGGGCGCCCACTCGTGCCCTCGCTCAGATGCCCACACACGCATCTGCTCAATCTGCCCGCACGCAGGCACGTGCACACACACGCAAATGGACACTTGCGGACGCACACACTTGCACTCATACTTACGTGCGCACGCATGCACGCCGAGTAACAGTCGCCTAGAAGGACTCACCAATAATATCAAACTCAAAAGCCAAAGATTAGATCAATTAGGAGACAACTATTCCCACGAGGCCCTAATCCATGGCTGGGGCTCCTCGGTGCTGCTGGGAGACCAAGTCTTTATTTCAATCCCAGTTTTGCCAACTCTCGGCATGCGTGACGCTAGGTCAATTGGCAGCCTACTCACTTAGTTTTCCGTATGATCCTAGACACGTTAAGTATCGCCAGCCAGGAGATTCGGGGGGCGGCGGGGGGAGGGGGGGATTAATGACATTTTTAAAAATACAAAAATCGGTGTTCAGTTTCTGTTGTAGATAAACCTATGTACTTCATATGACTTGACACTGTGCCTCTCCATATAACCTTGTAACTTTGTATTAATCCATATGACCTTGTCACTTTGTATTAGAACTTGAATCCATATAACCTTGTAACTTAGTTTTCTACATAGGGTTCTAATACAGAGTATATAGTTAAAGAGGTAAAAATGTCATTTGCTAGGAGTAGAATAAGATCTTTCCCCCACTCTCTCCCCCCACTCTGTAATCAATTGCCCAGTTGAATGAACGAGGTGTGAATGAGTAACACTTGGGAGCCAAGCACCTCCAGAGAGCTACACCAGTTGAAAAGGGGGTAGAAGCCAGACCCAAGGTGTCAAGAGGGCTCAAGAAAGAAGAGCAGACATATTGAAGGCCTTGGGGATTAGAAGCAAGCACCTTCTTTGGAAAACACCCTCTCTTAACAGACAGCACCCACAAAGGGACCAAAGGACACAGACCCAGATTTTGAATCTGGGATATATTTGCATAAGAGGGAAGCTGCTATAAAAGTGAGTTGTCTTGCAGAGGACTCCGGGTCTCATCTTGTCACCATCGGAGCATCGATCCGGATCAGCAGAAGCCCGGCTCCACCCCTCCCCCATCTAACTCACCTGGCCAGTGAAGTTAAGGGGAGCAACAAGTTGGTAACAACAGCAAGACGGAGTGTGCTTGTGCACGTGTGTGTGTGTGTGTGTGTGTGTGAGAGAGTGAGTGCGTGAGTGACACAGAATAATCAATACTTATCATATGCATGTGGTAAATAAATAAATATATATATATATATATATATATATATATATAAATTAATGTGTGTGTGTGTGATCAATAAATGTGGCGTGTTGCCTTATCCCTCTGAAAAAGATCCCGAGTACTTCTTTTAAGTACAACACTGTGACTTTTGTACTTCGTATTTTCAAGTTCTTCCACCACGAGCCAGAGGGCCTTTTCTCAGGGACCCGTACCACGCTCGCAAACGTCTGTGCGGCCCTCCCTCGATACTTACCTTGAGCCAATTGCTATTTGCTCTTCTTCCATAGATCGCTGTCTGGTTTCCATCTGCCGGCAGGGTCTCGGGAGGGTGGCTCCTTTCGGTCTCTGCCACCACATGGCCAGCCTCTCATCTCCTCCAAGTCTACAGGGACCGAAAAAGAGACAGAGAACGGTTAGGAGCTAGGCCACCCTAGATGTGTGGAAAGGACAGACACCTGCGTCACCTGGCTGCTGCTCACTGGAGCCCAGTGTTGCCTCTAACATTTCCCCTCCAGGAGCGGAGTGAGTTTTGTCTCGTGCTCCAAGATCGAGGTCACGTGCCCTTCTTCGGATGCCTGCCACCCAGGCGAAGACATGTCTCGTCTGTGTTTTTAAAACGTTCTGGAAGAAAGAGTACTAACACAAGGGAGAATTAACAAGGTCATTTAAACTGTAAATATTTGTTTGATATGAAGTCAAATAAAAGGCAAATTAATACTGCAACATTTTCAGTGGCCAACCTCCTCTCCTCTCCTCTCCCCTCCCCTCCCCTGCCCTGCCCCCTCCAGCTGGCCTAGATGATCTCTCCGGGTCCCTTATGGTAAAGCCCGCCCCGGGACCCTGTGCTGAGGTGACAAGTTCTTCACAAGATACTGGGTATGTAAACGTTTTACGGAAAAGCGTCCGTGGCCAATCTAGACGCGCTTTTCTGCAAAAAAGCCCCAATCGCCATTTTCGCCATCGGGGCTTTTTTGCGGAAAAGAACTCTCTGCTGTCTACACTGGCCCTTTTGCGCAGAAGTCTTTCGGAAAAAGACTTTTGCCCGAACGGGAGCAGCATAGTATTCCCGCAGAAGCACTGACAATCTTACATGAGATCGTCAGTGCTTTGCGGAAATTCAAGCGGCCAGTGTAGACAGCTGGCAAGTTTTTCCGCAAAAGCAGATGATTAGCACACTTTCCTAGTTGAAAATCCAAGGAGAAGAAAGGGGAGAATTGCAAATCAAGACTCTCTTAAGGTGTCTGAAAGCTACTTTGGTCTGGGCCGGTACTCAGTGGTACCAAGGCAGACTTTTCTGTGGCTCGGTTGTCTAATGCCACACTAGAACAAGTCTACCACACCGAACGAAAGAGCAGACAATTACATGAAAGGGAAAAAAGGTGGCTTGGCAGAGAATTTGCTTCTGGACAAAAACAAGAGACTGCGGTGGTTAAAGAAGAACGGGAGGCATACCTGTGCATAAACCAATTCACCAGAAACCTTCTGAACAACCAGTTCAGTCACATGTCCTTACAGGGACAAGCACCTTAATGACGGTAGCCCTGACATTTTATTTTGCAGACGATTCTACTCGTGGAAGGGCTGCTGGAGTGAAACTTGAGGCCCAAGCAGGAGGAAAGTTTGATTTTCTAGTACCAAATAGAAAAACAATAATAGAACAAAAAGGCTAAAAGATGCCTAAGGGCGGAGATAGGGTCCAGAATGACTTAGACAAATTGGAGGATTGGGCCACAAGAAATCTGATGAGGTTCAACAAGGACAAGTGTACAGTCCTGCACTTGGGATGGAAGAATCCCAAGCATAGTTACAAGCTGGGGACCAACCAGTTAAGTAGTAGTTCTGCAGACAGGACCTGGGGGTTACAGTGGATGAGAAGCTGGAGATGAGTCAACAGTGTGCCCTTGTAGCCAAGAAGGCTAATGGCATATTAGGTTGCATTAAGAGGAGCATTGCCAGTAGATCCAGAGATGTCATTATTCCCCTTTATTCGGCTTTGGTGGGGCCACATCTGGAGTACTGTGTCCAGTTCTGGGCCCCCCACTACAGAAGGGATGTGGACACATTGGAGAGGGTCCAGCAGAGGACAACCAAAACGATTAGGGGGCTGGAGCAATTGCTCTATGAAGAGGCTGAGGGATTTAGGTTTCTTTAGTCTGAAGAGGAGACCATGAGGGGGGATTTTATAGTAGCCTTCAACTTCCTTATAAGGACACAGGAACGCAAGGTAACCTGTTCTCCCAACTCTCGCTTTCAGACGGGGTGGGGAACCTTATTGGGGGGGCGGAAGGCACACACTAGTAGGGTTGCCAGATGGTTTCAGCAAAAAAAAAAAAAAAAAAAAAAAAAAAGGCGCCAGGAAAATTTTTGTTGAGGGAAAGAAGCCAACCAAACAAAAAAACCCCACCAGGAACATTTTTGTTGAGCAAAATCCAGTTGTGACCCCTTTAATTAGTCAGCCAATCTCCCCGCCCCGGCTTATTTCTGCTGGGCACAGAGGAAAAGCAGAAAATACTGGACATTTTGTATGTCCGGTATTTTCTAAATTTATTTACCGGACAAAAAGTGCAACTACCGGGCTGTCTGGCTCAGTGCTAGACACCTGGCAACCCTACACACAAGTGTGAAGAAAAAAATCCCAAACCCCACCATCCGCATTAACACATGCCCCAACTGAGAAGGAGGAAGAGGCTTCCCACATTCCCCTCGCACACAAGGCTTCCCTTGTGAGGAGGGGGGCGGGGGGCGGGGCGGGGCAGGCTAGCAGAATTTGTCTGCTCCAATCTGGCCACCCAGAGAAATAAAAAAGCAAATTGAAAGAGCCAGACGAATACCTAGAAACCATCTACTTCAAGACAGACCCAAGAAAACCAACAATAGAACACCACTTGTCATCACCTACAACCCCCAACTTAAACCTGTCCAACACATTATCAATAAACTACAGCCTATATTGGAACAGGATACCATACTCAAAGAGGCTCTGGGAGACAGACCCATAGTCTCCTATAGACAACCACCTAACCTCAAGATCATTCTTACCAACCACCACAGGACATACCACACTAATACCAACCCTGGTACCTTCCCTTGCAACAAACCCCGTTGCCAGCTTTGTCCACATATTCATTCTGCTGATACCATTATTGGACCCAACCAAGTGAGTTATAAGATCAAGAACACATATTCCTGCGCATCCAGAAATATAATCTATGCTATCGTGTGCCGAAAGTGTCCGTCTGCTATGTACATTGGACAAACATCTCAGACACTTCGCCAAAGGATTAATGCCCACAAAACAGATATCAGACAAGATCACAAAGAGAAAACAGTTTCTTGCCATTTTAACCAGAAAGGACACTCTCTCAATGACTTGACCACCTGCATTCTGCTACAAAGACCTTTTACATCTGCACTTGAAAGGGAATCCTCTGAACTGTCATTCATGTTAAAATTCGACACTTTCCAACAAGGACTTAGTTCAAATGTTTGTTATCTCACCCATTACCAAGATAGTTTCCCCAATTATCACCTCTAATACCATTAACTCACAAACATCCCACTCTCCCTACCTCTAATATCATCAATTCACAGACACTTACCTTCCTTCCCCCTCCCCCCCACCGCATCCCCCTCCTGTTCTGCAATGTGATTTGTCCTTTTCATATTTGTTCTTTTTTTTAATTGTATCCTTTGGTATATACGGTTGTGACTACTTTCTTCCACTATTTGATCTGAGGAAGTGGGTCTGGCCCACGAAAGCTCATCATCTAATAAACCATCTTGTTAGTCTTTAAAGTGCTACATTGTCCTGCATTTTGCTTCAACTACCCCAGGCTAACACGGCTACATTTCTATCACCAATCTGGAGGGGAGCTAGAGCGTTAGTGTGGGAACCTTGAGTCTCGAGGGCCACACTCACGTGAGCTGGGGTATTAGGTTCCTCACCCCTGCTTTAAAAACAAAACCTCTTACTCTTAAAAATCGATCCCCGTATCTCTGGTCGGACCAGCTTCACGCAGGTCCTCCGGGATGGAAAACTGCAGCAAACTGTATGAACAGAAACAAACAGAAGCCCCAATCGCAGCTGGAGGTGGGGCGAGGCTGCCCCAGCAGGGACACAACGGGGCAGCCGCCCTCCACCAGATCAGGAAAACAACCGCGCCATTCCCCGGCCAGCAGGAAGGCGAGTGCCGCTGCAAGGCTCCGCAAGGGAGGTGGGCGGCAGAGGGGTGTTTGTGCGCGGCCGCGCGCCTTCAGCGGCAACTCCCCTGGTGCCCCCTTCTCTAGTCCAGCCAGGCCTAAAATGCTCAGTGCTTAGAAGGCGGGTGGGGAACCTAAGGCCTGGGTGCTTGGGGCTCCTCCACCGTCGCCCCCTCCCCACGCCGTGGGGCTGGAGCGCACAAAGCGACTAGGCTGGGCCCTGCAGTGCTCTGGCGCCAGGGGACGTTTCTCCGCTCAGCTGGGGGCCAGGCAGGGAGGCTTTTCTGTCGGTTGGTTTGTCTGTCACCTGTTTGCCCCCCAATTCTCAGCCACTCCCCCCCTCTCCCCACACGCCCCCACCCAGGACGCTCTCGGCCTCTGCAGGAGGCACAGCCGGGCACTGGGCGGCACTGCGGGCAGCCAGGGCCAGAGCATCCCCCCCCACAGCGCCCCCCGCCGAACTGCCCCCCGGGCACAGGGGGGATTCAGCGGGCACCCGGCCCCGCCCCCAGGCAGCGAGCAGCGCGGGGAGCAGGGCTCAGGCCGCCCCGCCCCCCCGCGTGCGGGACACGTTCTGTGCGTGCCCCGCCCGCGGGAACCACCCCTCGAGGGCGCGCGGCTCCCCGGCGGGGGGAAGGGGCACGTGACACTCCCGGGCCCCGGTGGCCCGCAGCCCCCCCTCCCCGAGACACCCACGTGACTGGAGCCCGGGTCAGCTCCCGCGCCCGGCACCACGTGGGGGGGGGGGGTCACAGGGGCGCTGCTCCCCGGGGAGGCAGCAGCGCCGGGGGGGGGGGGGGGCAGAAATCGCCCCCCCACCTCCGCCAGGGGCCGCCCCGCCGATGTCCAGCCTGGGGCCCGGAGAGAAGCAGGCGGGGGGGGGGGCTCCACGTCACTGCCAGCTCCCGCCCCGCCCCCAGGCTCCGCCCCTCAGCGCCCCCCGCAGCGTTTTCCCGCCCGCCTCGTGGGCGCGAGCGTCCCGGGAGTTTCCCGCCCAGCCAGCGCCGCCCGCGCCTGCGCTCTCCCGCGCCCTGTCCCCTCCTGCCCCCCCCAGTGCCAAGGCCCCCCCCGGCCCCTCCCCCTCCCTCCTGCCCCCCCAGTGCCGAGCACCCCCCCGGCCCCTCACCCCCTCCTGCCCCCCCAGTGCCGAGCACCCCCCCGGCCCCTCACCCCCTCCTGCCCCCCCAGTGCCGAGCACCCCCCCGGCCCCTCACCCCTCCTGCCCCCCCCCAGTGCCGAGCACCCCCCCCGGCCCCTCACACCCAGCCTGCTCCTACACCTCACCCCTGTCCAGACACCCCACCCCCAGCCCGCTCCCCCACCTTCCCTCGCGCCCCCTTCTCCCCCAGGCCAGACACCCCACCCCCAGCCCGCTCCCCCACCTTCCCTCGCGCCCCCTCCTCCCCCGGGCCAGACACCAACAAGGGGCGGGCTGGGGGCGGGGCAGCTTCGCACTCGGACCCAGGATTCGCTCGCGCCCCCGCGCGCTCCTCGGACCTTCCTGTCATGGCGGCGCCGGCCGCCCAGTCAGACAACGCCCCCCTGCGACAGCCCATTGGCCGAACCAGAGGCAGGATCCCCTTTGCTGACAGCCCATTGGGCGACACTATCCTGCGCCAAGGCTGTCTTCCGAAAGCCCATTGGCTGGCACACAGCCAGGAACCACCCCTAAGTCACAGACAATTCGAGGACAGAGCAGCCCATTAAGATCCACCCCGGACAGCCTATTGGTCGAGAGCAGTGGCAGGTCATTCCCCCTAGTCACACCGCATTCGCAGACAGAGCTGTCCGTTAAGATGCAGCCGGGTCAGCCTATTGGGTGCCTCTGATTCAGAACACGCCCCTTAGTCACAGCCCATTCGCGGACAGAAGAGTCTGTTATAATCCACCCCGGACAACCTATTGGCCGCCAGCAGCCCCAGAACACGCCTTTAGTCACCGCCCATTGGCGCACGGAGCAGTCCGTTAAGAGTCACCTCGGACAGCCTCAGATTGGGCGCCACAGATTCCGAACACGCCCTTTACTCTCAGCCCATTCGCGGACAGAACAGTCTGTTACGATCAGTCCGGGACAGTCTCTCGGCCAGCCTTACTGTAGGGATAACATAGTCAAGTATGAAACATGATTCCCCAAGTGGAAGTGACTCCCCAGAATTTGTTCCCCACAACTAAAAGTCTAAGGAGGAGAAGTTTGTGTGTGGGATCCTGGCGCGGAGCCTGGTGTGTGGGATGAGGGGGCCGGGGGCAGGTGGGGAGAGGGCTGCGCGGAGCCTGGTGTGTGGGATGAGGGGCCGCGGGCAGGAGGGGAGAGGGCGCCGCGGAGCCTGGAAATAACGAGCTTCTTACTTTGCCTGCTGTCAAAGGGCAAGACTGGGGCCACGTGGCGTGCGGAGCAGGGACAGCAGCTGGGGGCGATGGAATTACACGTGCATTACCCGCAATGACCACCGAGCGGCACTGTGGAGGCGCTTCGGAATTACACGTGCATTACCCGCAATGACCACCGAGCGGCACTGTGGGGGCGCTACGGAATTACACGTGCATTACCGCCGGTGACTACCGAGCGGCACTGTTGCTCTGCTAAGGGCCGTTATTTCCGAATAAAAAAGATTGTTCTTAGGGTAGAAATGCCCCATTCCGAACTAAGAACACGCTGGGCGGGGCTATGCCGGGGGGCGGGGCTATGATAGGGCGGGGCGCGCTGCGACGTGCCCCGGGAGGCCGCACTATGAGAACTACAAGTCCCAGGATGCGTCGCTAACACTTGGAGTGACAGGAGCGCGGGACCAACCGCGTCGCTCCCTGGTCAATGCCCCGTTGTGATGTCACTTCCGCTGCACCCGCCCAACCGAACAGCGCCGGGCCTGCCCTGGCCCTGCAATGGCCGATGGGAGCTGCGGACAGGGGCACTCAGTTTCCCACAAGCCACTGCGGCTACTTTCCCTACTCCCCCTCATCCGGCCCCTCCCCATTGCTGGGCGGGGCTCCTGCCTCAGAGACGGCAGCGTCCGCAGCTGATGCCCCGCCCCCACTCGGGAGAGGAGACTCCGCGGCAACCCTTCCCCCCCAAACTCCTCCCCGCCCCGTGCAGTCTGATCCCCCCTCAAACTACTCCCCCCCGTGCAGTCTGATCCCCCCAAACTTCCCCCCGCCCCGTGCAGTCTGATCCTCCCCCCCGTGCAGTCTGATCCCCCCCAAACTCCTCCCCGCCCCGTGCAGTCCGATCCCCCCAAACTCTTCCCCGCCCCGTGCAGTGCGATCCCCCCAAATTCCTCTCCCCCCGTGCAGTATGATCCCCCCAAACTCCTCCCCGCCCCGTGCAGTCCGATCCCCCCCAAACTCCTCCCCCCCGTGCAGTCTGATCCTCCCCCCCGTGCAGTCTGATCCCCCCCAAACTCCTCCCCGCCCCGTGCAGTCTGATCCCCCCCAAACTCCTCCCCGCCCCGTGCAGTCCGATCCCCCCCAAACTCTTCCCCGCCCTGTGCAGTCCGATCCCCCCAAACTCCTCCCCGCCCCGTGCAGTCTGATCTCCCCCAAAACTCCTCCCCGCCCCGTGCAGTCTGATCCCCCCCAAACTGCGCTCCGCCCCGTGCAGTCTGAACCCCTCCCCAAACTCCTCCCCGCCCCGTGCAGTCTGATCCTCCCCCCCGTGCAGTCTGATCCCCCCCCAAACTCCTCCCCGCTCCGTGCAGTCTGATCCCCCCCAAACTCCTCTCCCCCCCGTGCAGTCTGATCCCCCCCACACTTCCCTCCGCCCCGTGCAGTCTGATCCCCCCCAAACTCCTGTCCGCCCCGTGCAGTCTGATCCCCCCCAAAGCTCCTCCCTGCCCCGTGCAGTCTGATCCTCCCCCCAAACTCCTCCCCGCTCCGTGCAGTCTGATCCTCCCCCCCGTGCAGTCTGATCCCCCCAAACTCCTCCCCGCTCCGTGCAGTCTGATCCTCCCCCCCGTGCAGTCTGATCCCCCCAAACTCCTCTCCCCCCCGTGCAGTCTGATCCCCCCAAACTCCTCCCCGCCCCGTGCAGTCCGATGCCCCCCAAACTCCTCTCCGCCCCGTGTAGTCTGATCCCCTCCCCAAACTCCTCTCCGCCCCGTGCAGTCTGAACCCCTCCCCAAACTCCTCCCCGCTCCGTGCAGTCTGATCCTCCCCCCCGTGCAGTCTGATCCCCCCAAACTCCTCCCCGCTCCGTGCAGTCTGATCCCCCCAAACTCCTCTCCCCCCCGTGCAGTCTGATCCCCCCAAACTCCTCCCCGCCCCGTGCAGTCCGATGCCCCCCAAACTCGTCTCCGCCCCGTGTAGTCTGATCCCCTCCCCAAACTCCTCTCCGCCCCGTGCAGTCTGAACCCCTCCCCAAACTCCTCGCCGCCCCGTGGAGTCTGATCCTCCCCCCCGTGCAGTCTGATCCCCCCCCAAACTCCTCCCCGCCCCGTGCAGTCTGATCCTCCCCACGTGCAGTCTGATCCCCCCCAAACTCCTCTCCCCCCCGTGCAGTCTGATCCCCCCCAAACTCCTCCCCCGCGGAGCCTGCAGTGCGGGATGAGGGGGCCGGGGGCAGGAGGGGAGAGGGCTGTGCGGAGCCTGGAGTGCGGGATGAGGGGGCCATGGGCAGGAGGGGAGAGGGCTCCGCGGAGCCTGGAAATAACGAGCTTCTTACTTTGCCTGCTGTCAAAGGGCAAGACTGGGGCCACGTGGCGTGCGGAGCAGGGACAGCAGCTGGGGGCGATGGAATTACACGTGCATTACCCGCAATGACCACCGAGCGGCACTGTGGAGGCGCTACGGAATTACACGTGCATTACCGGCAATGACCACCAAGCGGCACTGTGGAGGCGCTACGGAATTACACGTGCTTTACCTGCAATGACCACCGAGCGGCACTGTGGAGGCGCTACGGAATTACACGTGCATTACCCGCAATGACCACCGAGCGGCACTGTGGAGGCGCTACGGAATTACACGTGCATTACCGGCAATGACCACCGAGCGGCACTGTGGAGGCGCTACGGAATTACACGTGCATTACCCGGAATGACCACCGAGCGGCACTGTGGAGGCGCTACGGAATTACACGTGCATTACCGCCGGTGACTACCGAGCGGCACTGTTGCTCTGCTAAGGGCCGTTATTTCCAAATAAAAAAGATTGTTCTTAGGGTAGAAATGCCCCATTCCGAACTAAGAACACGCTGGACGGGGCTATGCCGGGGGCGGGGCTATGATAGGGGCGGGGCGCGCTGCGACGTGCCCCGGGAGGCCGCACTCTGAGAACTACAAGTCCCAGGATGCGTCGCTAACACTTGGAGTGACAGGAGCGCGGGACCAACCGCGTCGCTCCCTGGTCAATGCCCCGTTGTGATGTCACTTCCGCTGCACCCGCCCAACCGAACAGCGCCGGGCCTGCCCTGGCCCTGCAATGGCCGATGGGAGCTGCGGACAGGGGCACTCAGTTTCCCACAAGCCACTGCGGCTACTTTCCCTACTCCCCCTCATCCCGCCCCTCCCCATTGTTGGGCGGGGCTCCTGCCTCAGAGACGGCAGCGTCCTTAGCTGATGCCCCGCCCCCACTCGGGAGAGGAGACTCTGCGGCAACCCCTCCCCCCCAAACTCCTCCCCGCCCCGTGCAGTCTGCTCCCCCCCACCAAACTCCTCCCCGCCCCGTGCAGTCTGCTCCCCCCCACCAAACTCCTCCCCGCCCCGTGCAGACTGCTCCCCCCCACCAAACTCCTCCCCGCCCCATGCAGTCTGCTCCCCTCCCCAAACTCCTCCCCGCCCCCTGCAGACTGATCACCCCCAAAATTTCTCTCCGCCGCGTGCAGTCCGATCCCCCCCAACCTCCTCTCCGCCCCGTGCAGTCCGATCCCCCCCAAGCTCCTCCCCCCCGTGCAGTCCGCTCCCCCCCACCAAACTGCTCTCCGCCCCGTGCAGTCTGCTCCCCCCCAAACTCCTCCCCGCCCCGTGCAGTCTGCTCCCCCCCAAACTCCTCCCCGCCCCGTGCAGTCTGCTCCCCCCAACTCCTCCCCGCCCCGTGCAGTCTGCCCCCCACAACTCCTCTCGGCCCTGTGCAGTCTGCTCCCCTCCCCAAACTCCTCCTCCCCCCGTGCAGTCTGATCCCCCCAAACTCCTCCCCCCGTGCAGTCTGATCCCCCCAAACTCCTCGCCCCGTGCAGTCTGATCTCCTACCCCCCACAAATCTCCTCCCCCCGTGCAGTCTGATCCCCCCCAAACTCCTCGCCCCGTGCAGTCTGATCTCCTACCCCCCACAAAACTCCCCCCGTGCAGTCTGATCCCCCCCAAACTCCTCCCCCCCGTGCAGTCTGATCCCCTACCCCCCAAACTCCTCCCCGCCCCGTGCAGTCTGCTCCCCCCCACCAAACTCCTCCCCGCCCCGTGCAGTCTCCTCCCCCCCACCAAACTCCTCCCCGCCCCGTGCAGTCTCCTCCCCCCCAACTCCTCTCCCCCAGTGCAGTCTTCTCCCCCTCACCACCAAACTCGTCCCTGCCCCGTGCAGTCTGCTCCCTCCAAACTCCTCCCCGCCCCGTGCAGTCTGCTCCCCCCAACTCCTCCCCGCCCCGTGCAGTCTGCTCCCCCTCACCACCAAACTCCTCTCCGCCCCGTGCAGTCTGATCCCCCTCCAAACTCCTCCCCCCCGTGCAGTCTGCTCCCCCCAACTCCTCCCCGCCCCGTGCAGTCTGCTCCCCCTCACCACCAAACTCCTCTCCGCCCCGTGCAGTCTGATCCCCCTCCAAACTCCTCCCCGCCCCGTGCAGTCTGCTCCCCTCCCCAAACTCCTCCCCGCCCCCTGTAGACTGATCACCCCCAAAATTTCTCTCCGCCGCGTGCAGTCCGATCCCCCCCAACCTCCTCTCCGCCCCGTGCAGTCCGATCCCCCCCAAGCTCCTCCCCCCCACCAAACTGCTCTCCGCCCCGTGCAGTCTGCTCCCCCCCAAACTCCTCCCCGCCCCGTGCAGTCTGCTCCCCCCAACTCCTCCCCGCCCCGTGCAGTCTGCTCCCCCTCACCACCAAACTCCTCTCCGCCCCGTGCAGTCTGATCCCCCTCCAAACTCCTCCCCCCCGTGCAGTCTGATCCCCCCCAAACTGCTCCCCACCCCGTGCAGTCTGATCCCCCCCAAACTGCTCCCCACCCCGTGCAGTCTGCTCCCCCCAACTCCTCCCCACCCCGTGCAGTCTGATCCCCACCAAACTCCTCTCCGCCCCGTGCAGTCTGCTCCCCCCCAAACTCCTCTCCGCCCCGTGCAGTCTGCTCCCCCCAACTCCTCCCCGTCCCGTGCAGTCTGCTCCTCCTCACCACCAAACTCCTCTCCGCCCCGTGCAGTCTGCTCCCCCCAACTCCTCCCCACCCCGTGCAGTCTGATCCCCACCAAACTCCTCTCCGCCCCGTGCAGTCTGCTCCCCCCCAAACTCCTCTCCGCCCCGTGCAGTCTGCTCCCCCCCAACTCCTCCCCGCCCCGTGCAGTCTGCTCCCCCTCACCACCAAACTCCTCTCCGCCCCGTGCAGTCTGCTCCCCCCCACCAAACTCCTCCCCGCCCAATGCAGTGTGAACCCCCCCAAATTCCTCTCCGCCCCGTGCAGTCTGAACCCCCCCCAAATTCCTCTCCGCCCCGTGCAGTCTGCTCCCCCCCAACTCCTCTCCCCCAGTGCAGTCTTCTCCCCCTCACCACCAAACTCGTCCCTGCCCCGTGCAGTCTGCTCCCCTCCCCAAACTCCTCCCCGCCCCCTGCAGACTGATCACCCCCAAAATTTCTCTCCGCCCCGTGCAGTCCGATCCCCCCCAAGCTCCTCCCCCCCGTGCAGTCCGCTCCCCCCCACCAAACTGCTCTCCGCCCCGTGCAGTCTGCTCCCCCCAACTCCTCCCCGCCCCGTGCAGTCTGCTCCCCCTCACCACCAAACTCCTCTCCGCCCCGTGCAGTCTGATCCCCCTCCAAACTCCTCCCCCCCGTGCAGTCTGATCCCCCCCAAACTGCTCCCCACCCCGTGCAGTCTGATCCCCCCCAAACTGCTCCCCACCCCGTGCAGTCTGCTCCCCCCAACTCCTCCCCACCCCGTGCAGTCTGATCCCCACCAAACTCCTCTCCGCCCCGTGCAGTCTGATCCCCCCCCACCAAACTCCTCTCCGCCCCGTGCAGTCTGCTCCCCCCCACCAAACTCCTCTCCGCCCCGTGCAGTCTGCTCCCCCCAACTCCTCCCCGCCCCGTGCAGTCTGCTCCCCCTCACCACCAAACTCCTCTCCGCCCCGTGCAGTCTGCTCCCCCCCCAAACTCCTCCTCCCCCCGTGCAGTCTGATCCCCCCAAACTCCTCCCCCCGTGCAGTCTGATCCCCCCCAAACTCCTCCCCCCGTGCAGTCTCATCCCCCCCAAACTCCTCGCCCCGTGCAGTCTGATCCCCCCCAAACTCCTCGCCCCGTGCAGTCTGATCTCCTACCCCCCACAAAACTCCTCCCTCCGTGCAGTCTGATCCCCCCCAAACTCCTCGCCCCGTGCAGTCTGATCTCCTACCCCCCACAAAACTCCCCCCGTGCAGTCTGATCCCCCCCAAACTCCTCTCCGCCCCGTGCAGTCTGCTCCCCCTCCAAACTCCTCCCCCCCGTGCAGTCTGCTCCCCCCAACTCCTCCCCGCCCCGTGCAGTCTGCTCCCCCTCACCACCACGCTCCTCTCCGCCCCGTGCAGTCTGATCCCCCTCCAAACTCCTCCCCCCCGTGCAGTCTGCTCCCCCCAACTCCTCCCCGCCCCGTGCAGTCTGCTCCGCCTCACCACCACGCTCCTCTCCGCCCCGTGCAGTCTGATCCCCCTCCAAACTCCTCCCCCCCGTGCAGTCTGCTCCCCTCCCCAAACTCCTCCCCGCCCCGTGCAGTCTGCTCCCCTCCCCAAACTCCTCCCCGCCCCGTGCAGTCTGCTCCCCTCCCCAAACTCCTCCCCGCCCCCTGTAGACTGATCACCCCCAAAATTTCTCTCCGCCGCGTGCAGTCCGATCCCCCCCAACCTCCTCTCCGCCCCGTGCAGTCCGATCCCCCCCAAGCTCCTCCCCCCCACCAAACTGCTCTCCGCCCCGTGCAGTCTGCTCCCCCCCAAACTCCTCCCCGCCCCGTGCAGTCTGCTCCCCCCAACTCCTCCCCGCCCCGTGCAGTCTGCTCCCCTCCCCAAACTCCTCCCCGCCCCCTGCAGACTGATCACCCCCAAAATTTCTCTCCGCCGCGTGCAGTCCGATCCCCCCCAACCTCCTCTCCGCCCCGTGCAGTCCGATCCCCCCCAAGCTCCTCCCCCCCACCAAACTGCTCTCCGCCCCGGGCAGTCTGCTCCCCCCCAAACTCCTCCCCGCCCCGTGCAGTCTGCTCCCCCCAACTCCTCCCCGCCCCGTGCAGTCTGCTCCCCTCCCCAAACTCCTCCCCGCCCCCTGCAGACTGATCACCCCCAAAATTTCTCTCCGCCGCGTGCAGTCCGATCCCCCCCAACCTCCTCTCCGCCCCGTGCAGTCCGATCCCCCCCAAGCTCCTCCCCCCCACCAAACTGCTCTCCGCCCCGTGCAGTCTGCTCCCCCCCAAACTCCTCCCCGCTCCGTGCAGTCTGCTCCCCCCAACTCCTCTCCGCCCCGTGCAGTCTGATCCCCCTCCAAACTCCTCCCCCCCGTGCAGTCTGATCCCCCCCAAACTGCTCCCCACCCCGTGCAGTCTGATCCCCCCCAAACTGCTCCCCACCCCGTGCAGTCTGCTCCCCCCAACTCCTCCCCACCCCGTGCAGTCTGATCCCCACCAAACTCCTCTCCGCCCCGTGCAGTCTGCTCCCCCCCAAACTCCTCTCCGCCCCGTGCAGTCTGCTCCCCCCAACTCCTCCCCGTCCCGTGCAGTCTGCTCCCCCTCACCACCAAACTCCTCTCCGCCCCGTGCAGTCTGCTCCCCCCAACTCCTCCCCACCCCGTGCAGTCTGATCCCCCCCAAACTCCTCTCCGCCCCGTGCAGTCTGCTCCCTCCCAAACTCCTCTCCGCCTCGTGCAGTCTGCTCCCCCCAACTCCTCCCCGCCCCGTGCAGTCTGCTCCCCCTCACCACCAAACTCCTCTCCGCCCCGTGCAGTCTGCTCCCCGCCACCAAACTCCTCCCCGCCCAATGCAGTGTGAACCCCCCCAAATTCCTCTCCGCCCCGTGCAGTCTGAACCCCCCCCAAATTCCTCTCCGCCCCGTGCAGTCTGCTCCCCCCCAACTCCTCTCCCCCAGTGCAGTCTTCTCCCCCTCACCACCAAACTCGTCCCTGCCCCGTGCAGTCTGCTCCCCTCCCCAAACTCCTCCCCGCCCCCTGCAGACTGATCACCCCCAAAATTTCTCTCCGCCGCGTGCAGTCCGATCCCCCCCAACCTCCTCTCCGCCCCGTGCAGTCCGATCCCCCCCAAGCTCCTCCCCCCCGTGCAGTCCGCTCCCCCCCACCAAACTGCTCTCCGCCCCGTGCAGTCTGCTCCCCCCAACTCCTCCCCGCCCCGTGCAGTCTGCTCCCCCTCACCACCAAACTCCTCTCCGCCCCGTGCAGTCTGATCCCCCTCCAAACTCCTCCCCCCCGTGCAGTCTGCTCCCCCCAACTCCTCCCCGCCCCGTGCAGTCTGCTCCCCCTCACCACCAAACTCCTCTCCGCCCCGTGCAGTCTGATCCCCCCCAAACTGCTCCCCCCCGTGCAGTCTGATCCCCCCCAAACTGCTCCCCACCCCGTGCAGTCTGATCCCCCCCAAACTGCTCCCCACCCCGTGCAGTCTGCTCCCCCCAACTCCTCCCCACCCCGTGCAGTCTGATCCCCACCAAACTCCTCTCCGCCCCGTGCAGTCTGATCCCCCCCACCAAACTCCTCTCCGCCCCGTGCAGTCTGCTCCCCCCCAAACTCCTCTCCGCCCCGTGCAGTCTGCTCCCCCCAACTCCTCCCCGCCCCGTGCAGTCTGCTCCCCCTCACCACCAAACTCCTCTCCGCCCCGTGCAGTCTGCTCCCCCCCCAAACTCCTCCTCCCCCCGTGCAGTCTGATCCCCCCAAACTCCTCCCCCCGTGCAGTCTGATCCCCCCCAAACTCCTCCCCCCGTGCAGTCTCATCCCCCCCAAACTCCTCGCCCCGTGCAGTCTGATCCCCCCCAAACTCCTCGCCCCGTGCAGTCTGATCTCCTACCCCCCACAAAACTCCTCCCTCCGTGCAGTCTGATCCCCCCCAAACTCCTCGCCCCGTGCAGTCTGATCTCCTACCCCCCACAAAACTCCCCCCGTGCAGTCTGATCCCCCCCAAACTCCTCCCCCCCGTGCAGTCTGATCCCCTACCCCCCAAACTCCTCCCCGCCCCATGCAGTCTGATCCCCCACCACCACCAAACTCCTCTCCCCCCCATGCAGTCTGCTCCCCCCAACACCAAATTTCCCAGCCGGCTTGTGCGGGGACTGGCAGCGGGACAGGCTGATGCTGCTGTTGCCTTCGAAAGTGCAGCGGGGAGCATGAGGCGGGTGGGGGGGGAGGGGGGCGGCTGCCTCTGCTGCGTCCCGTTCACAAGCCCAGAGGGGCCGCGCGAGGATTTTCCGGAGACCCCGAGGAGTTTTCTGCCGCTCACTTCTGTGTCCCAGCTGAGTTCCTGCCGGTCAGTGGCCCCGCCCCCAGACCAGGCCACGCCCCTGCCATTAATGACGGAGCCTGGGACCCGTCTGTGTGCCCCACAAACCCACGTGTCACTCGCCGGGGAGCCGATAGAACGTGCCCCGCGTTCCATCATTTGCATGCACCGCGCCAGGGCAATGACGTCACTAGCAGTGCGCTGCTGTTCGTAGCCGGCAGTGGCAGCTTCGCACCGAGCCGGGCCACGAGGCAGCGGGCGCAGCGCTGGGGGCGGAGCTACAGGGGAGCGGCCCGGCCGGGCGGGGTGCACACTGGGGCGCCCAAGGGCTGAGATCCGGGCGGGGCAGCGTCACGCTCTGACCTCGCTGCCGCCTCCCGCCGCCTCTCCCTTGGGGCCGGGTGGCGCGGACCGGAAGCCGCTGCACTGCCCGGATTTCCTGGGGAACACGCTCCCTGTGACGTCAGGGCCTGCCACAGAGGCAGGGCGCCACCCCGGCCAAGCAAGGAGCAGAGCTAGGGTTGCCAGATGGTTTCACCAAAATACCAGACACGCCTGACATGACATCACAATCTGCATTCCATCTGATTTAGAAAATACCAGACATTTATCAGAGGAGTAGCCGCGTTAGTCTGAATCTGCAAAAGCAGCGAGGAGTCCTGTGGCACAGAACTCCTTGCCGCTTTCGCGGACATTTATATTTTCTCAATTTGTTTCCCCGAAGAAAAAGCTGAAAGCCTGGACCGTCCAGTTCAAAACCGGACACCTGGCAACCATAAGCAGAGTGGTGCCTTGTCGGAGCGGTTCCAGCCTCCGCTCTGCTGTCCTTCCTCTGCCCCACGTACCACGGGAGCTGGTGGCCTACGCTGGCTGCACCGCCGCAGGAAACCTCCAACCCCAGTCGCTGTCCCAGCCAGGCACCCCGTGTCTGAACCCGTCCCGCCTGGCCCCGTGTCTCCTGCCTACCACCCGCTGACCTGGCACCAGCTGAGCGCTCGTACCTGGGCACCTTCCGGTCACGGTTCCCAGTCGGTTGCTGTCAGGCTGTGGACCGAGCAAACGTCACTTCCGGTCCGTGGGACTGAACGCACGTGGCGCCGGCATGATGCGAGGCCGCTCCTTGTTGCCCCACGTCGGATACAAAAGGAGCAGCTACCGCGCGGCAGTTAGGGCCTCGTGCTGAAACGCGCTGCAGCAGTGCTACTCTTCCCTGCCCCTCTCATCCCAGTTGCATGCTCCAGATGGGAGGGGAGGGGTGTCGCTTTCCAGGAGCTACTGCTGCCAGGGCACCGTCTGACTGGCACACGTCAGACGCACACGCCCGTGCAACAGCCACTCACCCTGCCAAATGCTCACACGCAGGGATGCGTGTACACACTCACAAACGCGAATTAACAGATTAACACGCCTGGGCGCCCACTCGTGCCCTCGCTCAGATGCCCACACACGCATCTGCTCAATCTGCCCGCACGCAGGCACGTGCACACACACGCAAATGGACACTTGCGGACGCACACACTTGCACTCATACTTACGTGCGCACGCATGCACGCCGAGTAACAGTCGCCTAGAAGGACTCACCAATAATATCAAACTCAAAAGCCAAAGATTAGATCAATTAGGAGACAACTATTCCCACGAGGCCCTAATCCATGGCTGGGGCTCCTCGGTGCTGCTGGGAGACCAAGTCTTTATTTCAATCCCAGTTTTGCCAACTCTCGGCATGCGTGACGCTAGGTCAATTGGCAGCCTACTCACTTAGTTTTCCGTATGATCCTAGACACGTTAAGTATCGCCAGCCAGGAGATTCGGGGAGGGTGGCGGGGGGGGGGGGGGGGGATTAATGACATTTTTAAAAATACAAAAATCGGTGTTCAGTTTCTGTTGTAGATAAACCTATGTACTTCATATGACTTGACACTGTGCCTCTCCATATAACCTTGTAACTTTGTATTAATCCATATGACCTTGTCACTTTGTATTAGAACCTGAATCCATATAACCTTGTAACTTAGTTTTCTACATAGGGTTCTAATACAGAGTATATAGTTAAAGAGGTAAAAATGTCATTTGCTAGGAGTAGAATAAGATCTTTCCCCCACTCTCTCCCCCCCACTCTGTAATCAATTGCCCAGTTGAATGAACGAGGTGTGAATGAGTAACACTTGGGAGCCAAGCACCTCCAGAGAGCTACACCAGTTGAAAAGGGGGTAGAAGCCAGACCCAAGGTGTCAAGAGGGCTCAAGAAAGAAGAGCAGACATATTGAAGGCCTTGGGGATTAGAAGCAAGCACCTTCTTTGGAAAACACCCTCTCTTAACAGACAGCACCCACAAAGGGACCAAAGGACACAGACCCAGATTTTGAATCTGGGATATATTTGCATAAGAGGGAAGCTGCTATAAAAGTGAGTTGTCTTGCAGAGGACTCCGGGTCTCATCTTGTCACCATCGGAGCATCGATCCGGATCAGCAGAAGCCCGGCTCCACCCCTCCCCCATCTAACTCACCTGGCCAGTGAAGTTAAGGGGAGCAACAAGTTGGTAACAACAGCAAGACGGAGTGTGCTTGTGCACGTGTGTGTGTGTGTGTGTGTGAGAGAGTGAGTGCGTGAGTGACACAGAATAATCAATACTTATCATATGCATGTGGTAAATAAATATATATATATATAAATTAATGTGTGTGTGTGTGATCAATAAATGTGGCGTGTTGCCTTATCCCTCTGAAAAAGATCCCGAGTACTTCTTTTAAGTACAACACTGTGACTTTTGTACTTCGTATTTTCAAGTTCTTCCACCACGAGCCAGAGGGCCTTTTCTCAGGGACCCGTACCACGCTCGCAAACGTCTGTGCGGCCCTCCCTCGATACTTACCTTGAGCCAATTGCTATTTGCTCTTCTTCCATAGATCGCTGTCTGGTTTCCATCTGCCGGCAGGGTCTCGGGAGGGTGGCTCCTTTCGGTCTCTGCCACCACATGGCCAGCCTCTCATCTCCTCCAAGTCTACAGGGACCGAAAAAGAGACAGAGAACGGTTAGGAGCTAGGCCACCCTAGATGTGTGGAAAGGACAGACACCTGCGTCACCTGGCTGCTGCTCACTGGAGCCCAGTGTTGCCTCTAACATTTCCCCTCCAGGAGCGGAGTGAGTTTTGTCTCGTGCTCCAAGATCGAGGTCACGTGCCCTTCTTCGGATGCCTGCCACCCAGGCGAAGACATGTCTCGTCTGTGTTTTTAAAACGTTCTGGAAGAAAGAGTACTAACACAAGGGAGAATTAACAAGGTCATTTAAACTATAAATATTTGTTTGATATGAAGTCAAATAAAAGGAAAATTAATACTGCAACATTTTCAGTGGCCAACCTCCTCTTCTCTCCTCTCCTCTCCTCTCCTCTCCCCTCCCCTCCCCTGCCCCCTCCAGCTGGCCTAGATGATCTCTCCGGGTCCCTTATGGTAAAGCCCGCCCCGGGACCCTGTGCTGAGGTGACAAGTTCTTCACAAGATACTGGGTATGTAAACGTTTTACGGAAAAGCGTCCGTGGCCAATCTAGACGCGCTTTTCTGCAAAAAAGCCCCAATCGCCATTTTCGCCATCGGGGCTTTTTTGCGGAAAAGAACTCTCTGCTGTCTACACTGGCCCTTTTGCGCAGAAGTCTTTCGGAAAAAGACTTTTGCCCGAACGGGAGCAGCATAGTATTCCCGCAGAAGCACTGACAATCTTACATGAGATCGTCAGTGCTTTTGCGGAAATTCAAGCGGCCAGTGTAGACAGCTGGCAAGTTTTTCCGCAAAAGCAGATGATTAGCACACTTTCCTAGTTGAAAATCCAAGGAGAAGAAAGGGGAGAATTGCAAATCAAGACTCTCTTAAGGTGTCTGAAAGCTACTTTGGTCTGGGCCGGTACTCAGTGGTACCAAGGCAGACTTTTCTGTGGCTCGGTTGTCTAATGCCACACTAGAACAAGTCTACCACACCGAACGAAAGAGCAGACAATTACATGAAAGGGAAAAAAGGTGGCTTGGCAGAGAATTTGCTTCCGGACAAAAACAAGAGACTGCGGTGGTTAAAGAAGAACGGGAGGCATACCTGTGCATAAACCAATTCACCAGAAACCTTCTGAACAACCAGTTCAGTCACATGTCCTTACAGGGACAAGCACCTTAATGACGGTAGCCCTGACATTTTATTTTGCAGACGATTCTACTCGTGGAAGGGCTGCTGGAGTGAAACTTGAGGCCCAAGCAGGAGGAAAGTTTGATTTTCTAGTACCAAATAGAAAAACAATAATAGAACAAAAAGGCTAAAAGATGCCTAAGGGCGGAGATAGGGTCCAGAATGACTTAGACAAATTGGAGGATTGGGCCACAAGAAATCTGATGAGGTTCAACAAGGACAAGTGTACAGTCCTGCACTTGGGATGGAAGAATCCCAAGCATAGTTACAAGCTGGGGACCAACCAGTTAAGTAGTAGTTCTGCAGACAGGACCTGGGGGTTACAGTGGATGAGAAGCTGGAGATGAGTCAACAGTGTGCCCTTGTAGCCAAGAAGGCTAATGGCATATTAGGTTGCATTAAGAGGAGCATTGCCAGTAGATCCAGAGATGTCATTATTCCCCTTTATTCGGCTTTGGTGGGGCCACATCTGGAGTACTGTGTCCAGTTCTGGGCCCCCCACTACAGAAGGGATGTGGACACATTGGAGAGGGTCCAGCAGAGGACAACCAAAACGATTAGGGGGCTGGAGCAATTGCTCTATGAAGAGGCTGAGGGATTTAGGTTTCTTTAGTCTGAAGAGGAGACCATGAGGGGGGATTTTATAGTAGCCTTCAACTTCCTTATAAGGACACAGGAACGCAAGGTAACCTGTTCTCCCAACTCTCGCTTTCAGACGGGGTGGGGAACCTTATTGGGGGGGCGGAAGGCACACACTAGTAGGGTTGCCAGATGGTTTCAGCAAAAAAAAAAAAAAAAAAAAAAAAAAAAAGGCGCCAGGAAAATTTTTGTTGAGGGAAAGAAGCCAACCAAACAAAAAAACCCCACCAGGAACAATTTTGTCGAGCAAAATCCAGTTGTGACCCCTTTAATTAGTCAGCCAATCTCCCCGCCCCGGCTTATTTCTGCTGGGCACAGAGGAAAAGCAGAAAATACTGGACATTTTGTATGTCCGGTATTTTCTAAATTTATTTACCGGACAAAAAGTGCAACTACCGGGCTGTCTGGCTCAGTGCTAGACACCTGGCAACCCTACACACAAGTGTGAAGAAAAAAAAATCCCAAACCCCACCATCCGCATTAACACATGCCCCAACTGAGAAGGAGGAAGAGGCTTCCCACATTCCCCTCGCACACAAGGCTTCCCTTGTGAGGAGGGGGGGGCGGGGGGCGGGGCGGGGCAGGCTAGCAGAATTTGTCTGCTCCAATCTGGCCACCCAGAGAAATAAAAAAGCAAATTGAAAGAGCCAGACGAATACCTAGAAACCATCTACTTCAAGACAGACCCAAGAAAACCAACAATAGAACACCACTTGTCATCACCTACAACCCCCAACTTAAACCTGTCCAACACATTATCAATAAACTACAGCCTATATTGGAACAGGATACCATACTCAAAGAGGCTCTGGGAGACAGACCCATAGTCTCCTATAGACAACCACCTAACCTCAAGATCATTCTTACCAACCACCACAGGACATACCACACTAATACCAACCCTGGTACCTTCCCTTGCAACAAACCCCGTTGCCAGCTTTGTCCACATATTCATTCTGCTGATACCATTATTGGACCCAACCAAGTGAGTTATAAGATCAAGAACACATATTCCTGCGCATCCAGAAATATAATCTATGCTATCGTGTGCCGAAAGTGTCCGTCTGCTATGTACATTGGACAAACATCTCAGACACTTCGCCAAAGGATTAATGCCCACAAAACAGATATCAGACAAGATCACAAAGAGAAAACAGTTTCTTGCCATTTTAACCAGAAAGGACACTCTCTCAATGACTTGACCACCTGCATTCTGCTACAAAGACCTTTTACATCTGCACTTGAAAGGGAATCCTCTGAACTGTCATTCATGTTAAAATTCGACACTTTCCAACAAGGACTTAGTTCAAATGTTTGTTATCTCACCCATTACCAAGATAGTTTCCCCAATTATCACCTCTAATACCATTAACTCACAAACATCCCACTCTCCCTACCTCTAATATCATCAATTCACAGACACTTACCTTCCTTCCCCCTCCCCCCCACCGCATCCCCCTCCTGTTCTGCAATGTGATTTGTCCTTTTCATATTTGTTCTTTTTTTTAATTGTATCCTTTGGTATATACGGTTGTGACTACTTTCTTCCACTATTTGATCTGAGGAAGTGGGTCTGGCCCACGAAAGCTCATCATCTAATAAACCATCTTGTTAGTCTTTAAAGTGCTACATTGTCCTGCATTTTGCTTCAACTACCCCAGGCTAACACGGCTACATTTCTATCACCAATCTGGAGGGGAGCTAGAGCGTTAGTGTGGGAACCTTGAGTCTCGAGGGCCACACTCACGTGAGCTGGGGTATTAGGTTCCTCACCCCTGCTTTAAAAACAAAACCTCTTACTCTTAAAAATCGATCCCCGTATCTCTGGTCGGACCAGCTTCACGCAGGTCCTCGGGGATGGAAAACTGCAGCAAACTGTATGAACAGAAACAAACAGAAGCCCCAATCGCAGCTGGAGGTGGGGCGAGGCTGCCCCAGCAGGGACACAACGGGGCAGCCGCCCTCCACCAGATCAGGAAAACAACCGCGCCATTCCCCGGCCAGCAGGAAGGCGAGTGCCGCTGCAAGGCTCCGCAAGGGAGGTGGGCGGCAGAGGGGTGTTTGTGCGCGGCCGCGCGCCTTCAGCGGCAACTCCCCTGGTGCCCCCTTCTCTAGTCCAGCCAGGCCTAAAATGCTCAGTGCTTAGAAGGCGGGTGGGGAACCTAAGGCCTGGGTGCGTGGGGCTCCTCCACCGTCGCCCCCTCCCCACGCCGTGGGGCTGGAGCGCACAAAGCGACTAGGCTGGGCCCTGCAGTGCTCTGGCGCCAGGGGGACGTTTCTCCGCTCAGCTGGGGGCCAGGCAGGGAGGCTTTTCTGTCGGTTGGTTTGTCTGTCACCTGTTTGCCCCCCAATTCTCAGCCACTCCCCCCCTCTCCCCACACGCCCCCACCCAGGACGCTCTCGGCCTCTGCAGGAGGCACAGCCGGGCACTGGGCAGCACTGCGGGCAGCCAGGGCCAGAGCATCCCCCCCCACAGCGCCCCCCGCCGAACTGCCCCCCCCCCCCCGGGCACAGGGGGGATTCAGCGGGCACCCGGCCCCGCCCCCAGGCAGCGAGCAGCGCGGGGAGCAGGGCTCAGGCCGCCCCGCCCCCCCGCGTGCGGGACACGTTCTGTGCGTGCCCCGCCCGCGGGAACCACCCCTCGAGGGCGCGCGGCTCCCCGGGGGGGGAAGGGGCACGTGACACTCCCGGGCCCCGGTGGCCCGCAGCCCCCCCTCCCCGAGACACCCACGTGACTGGAGCCCGGGTCAGCTCCCGCGCCCGGCACCACCTGGGGGGGGTCACAGGGGCGCTGCTCCCCGGGGAGGCAGCAGCGCCGGGGGGGGGGGGGCAGAAATCGCCCCCCCACCTCCGCCAGGGGCCGCCCCGCCGATGTCCAGCCTGGGGCCCGGAGAGAAGCAGGCGGGGGGGGGGGCTCCACGTCACTGCCAGCTCCCGCCCCGCCCCCCAGGCTCCGCCCCTCAGCGCCCCCCGCAGCGTTTTCCCGCCCGCCTCGTGGGCGCGAGCGTCCCGGGAGTTTCCCGCCCAGCCAGCGCCGCCCGCGCCTGCGCTCTCCCGCGCCCTGTCCCCTCCTGCCCCCCCTCCAGTGCCAAGGCCCCCCCCCGGCCCCTCCCCCTCCCTCCTGCCCCCCCAGTGCCGAGCACCCCCCCGGCCCCTCACCCCCTCCTGCCCCCCCAGTGCCGAGCACCCCCCCCCGGCCCCTCACACCCAGCCTGCTCCTACACCTCACCCCTGTCCAGACACCCCACCCCCAGCCCGCTCCCCCACCTTCCCTCGCGCCCCCTTCTCCCCCAGCCCGCTCCCCCACCTTCCCTCGCGCCCCCTCCTCCCCCGGGCCAGACACCAACAAGGGGCGGGCTGGGGGCGGGCAGCTTCGCACTCGGACCCAGGATTCGCTCGCGCCCCCGCGCGCTCCTCGGACCTTCCTGTCATGGCGGCGCCGGCCGCCCAGTCAGACAACGCCCCCCTGCGACAGCCCATTGGCCGAACCAGAGGCAGGATCCCCTTTGCTGACAGCCCATTGGGCGACACTATCCTCCGCCAAGCCTGTCTTCCGAAAGCCCATTGGCTGGCACCCAGCCAGGAACCACCCCTAAGTCACAGACAATTCGAGGACAGAGCAGCCCATTAAGATCCACCCCGGACAGCCTATTGGTCGAGAGCAGTGGCAGGTCATTCCCCCTAGTCACACCGCATTCGCAGACAGAGCTGTCCGTTAAGATGCAGCCGGGTCAGCCTATTGGGTGCCTCTGATTCAGAACACGCCCCTTAGTCACAGCCCATTCGCGGACAGAAGAGTCTGTTATAATCCACCCCGGACAACCTATTGGCCGCCAGCAGCCCCAGAACACGCCTTTAGTCACCGCCCATTGGCGCACGGAGCAGTCCGTTAAGAGTCACCTCGGACAGCCTCAGATTGGGCGCCACAGATTCCGAACACGCCCTTTACTCTCAGCCCATTCGCGGACAGAACAGTCTGTTACGATCAGTCCGGGACAGTCTCTCGGCCAGCCTTACTGTAGGGATAACATAGTCAAGTATGAAACATGATTCCCCAAGTGGAAGTGACTCCCCAGAATTTGTTCCCCACAACTAAAAGTCTAAGGAGGAGAAGTTTGTGTGTGGGATCCTGGCGCGGAGCCTGGTGTGTGGGATGAGGGGGCCGGGGGCAGGTGGGGAGAGGGCTGCGCGGAGCCTGGTGTGTGGGATGAGGGGGCCGCGGGCAGGAGGGGAGAGGGCTCCGCGGAGCCTGGAAATAACGAGCTTCTTACTTTGCCTGCTGTCAAAGGGCAAGACTGGGGCCACGTGGCGTGCGGAGCAGGGACAGCAGCTGGGGGCGATGGAATTACACGTGCATTACCCGCAATGACCACCGAGCGGCACTGTGGAGGCGCTTCGGAATTACACGTGCATTACCCGCAATGACCACCGAGCGGCACTGTGGGGGCGCTACGGAATTACACGTGCATTACCGCCGGTGACTACCGAGCGGCACTGTTGCTCTGCTAAGGGCCGTTATTTCCGAATAAAAAAGATTGTTCTTAGGGTAGAAATGCCCCATTCCGAACTAAGAACACGCTGGGCGGGGCTATGCCGGGGGGCGGGGCTATGATAGGGGCGGGGCGCGCTGCGACGTGCCCCGGGAGGCCGCACTATGAGAACTACAAGTCCCAGGATGCGTCGCTAACACTTGGAGTGACAGGAGCGCGGGACCAACCGCGTCGCTCCCTGGTCAATGCCCCGTTGTGATGTCACTTCCGCTGCACCCGCCCAACCGAACAGCGCCGGGCCTGCCCTGGCCCTGCAATGGCCGATGGGAGCTGCGGACAGGGGCACTCAGTTTCCCACAAGCCACTGCGGCTACTTTCCCTACTCCCCCTCATCCGGCCCCTCCCCATTGCTGGGCGGGGCTCCTGCCTCAGAGACGGCAGCGTCCGCAGCTGATGCCCCGCCCCCACTCGGGAGAGGAGACTCCGCGGCAACCCTTCCCCCCCAAACTCCTCCCCGCCCCGTGCAGTCTGATCCCCCCTCAAACTACTCCCCCCCGTGCAGTCTGATCCCCCCAAACTTCCCCCCGCCCCGTGCAGTCTGATCCTCCCCCCCGTGCAGTCTGATCCCCCCCAAACTCCTCCCCGCCCCGTGCAGTCCGATCCCCCCAAACTCTTCCCCGCCCCGTGCAGTGCGATCCCCCCAAATTCCTCTCCCCCCGTGCAGTATGATCCCCCCAAACTCCTCCCCGCCCCGTGGAGTCCGATCCCCCCCAAACTCCTCCCCCCCGTGCAGTCTGATCCTCCCCCCCGTGCAGTCTGATCCCCCCCAAACTCCTCCCCGCCCCGTGCAGTCTGATCCCCCCCAAACTCCTCCCCGCCCCGTGCAGTCCGATCCCCCCCAAACTCTTCCCCGCCCTGTGCAGTCCGATCCCCCCAAACTCCTCCCCGCCCCGTGCAGTCTGATCTCCCCCAAAACTCCTCCCCGCCCCGTGCAGTCTGATCCCCCCCAAACTGCGCTCCGCCCCGTGCAGTCTGAACCCCTCCCCAAACTCCTCCCCGCCCCGTGCAGTCTGATCCTCCCCCCCCGTGCAGTCTGATCCCCCCCCAAACTCCTCCCCGCTCCGTGCAGTCTGATCCCCCCCAAACTCCTCTCCCCCCCGTGCAGTCTGATCCCCCCCACACTTCCCTCCGCCCCGTGCAGTCTGATCCCCCCCAAACTCCTGTCCGCCCCGTGCAGTCTGATCCCCCCCAAAGCTCCTCCCTGCCCCGTGCAGTCTGATCCTCCCCCCAAACTCCTCCCCGCTCCGTGCAGTCTGATCCTCCCCCCCGTGCAGTCTGATCCCCCCAAACTCCTCCCCGCTCCGTGCAGTCTGATCCCCCCAAACTCCTCTCCCCCCCGTGCAGTCTGATCCCCCCAAACTCCTCCCCGCCCCGTGCAGTCCGATGCCCCCCAAACTCCTCTCCGCCCCGTGTAGTCTGATCCCCTCCCCAAACTCCTCTCCGCCCCGTGCAGTCTGAACCCCTCCCCAAACTCCTCCCCGCTCCGTGCAGTCTGATCCTCCCCCCCGTGCAGTCTGATCCCCCCAAACTCCTCCCCGCTCCGTGCAGTCTGATCCCCCCAAACTCCTCTCCCCCCCGTGCAGTCTGATCCCCCCAAACTCCTCCCCGCCCCGTGCAGTCCGATGCCCCCCAAACTCGTCTCCGCCCCGTGTAGTCTGATCCCCTCCCCAAACTCCTCTCCGCCCCGTGCAGTCTGAACCCCTCCCCAAACTCCTCGCCGCCCCGTGGAGTCTGATCCTCCCCCCCGTGCAGTCTGATCCCCCCCCAAACTCCTCCCCGCCCCGTGCAGTCTGATCCTCCCCACGTGCAGTCTGATCCCCCCCAAACTCCTCTCCCCCCCGTGCAGTCTGATCCCCCCCAAACTCCTCCCCCGCGGAGCCTGCAGTGCGGGATGAGGGGGCCGGGGGCAGGAGGGGAGAGGGCTGTGCGGAGCCTGGAGTGCGGGATGAGGGGGCCATGGGCAGGAGGGGAGAGGGCTCCGCGGAGCCTGGAAATAACGAGCTTCTTACTTTGCCTGCTGTCAAAGGGCAAGACTGGGGCCACGTGGCGTGCGGAGCAGGGACAGCAGCTGGGGGCGATGGAATTACACGTGCATTACCCGCAATGACCACCGAGCGGCACTGTGGAGGCGCTACGGAATTACACGTGCATTACCGGCAATGACCACCAAGCGGCACTGTGGAGGCGCTACGGAATTACACGTGCTTTACCTGCAATGACCACCGAGCGGCACTGTGGAGGCGCTACGGAATTACACGTGCATTACCCGCAATGACCACCGAGCGGCACTGTGGAGGCGCTACGGAATTACACGTGCATTACCGGCAATGACCACCGAGCGGCACTGTGGAGGCGCTACGGAATTACACGTGCATTACCCGGAATGACCACCGAGCGGCACTGTGGAGGCGCTACGGAATTACACGTGCATTACCGCCGGTGACTACCGAGCGGCACTGTTGCTCTGCTAAGGGCCGTTATTTCCAAATAAAAAAGATTGTTCTTAGGGTAGAAATGCCCCATTCCGAACTAAGAACACGCTGGACGGGGCTATGCCGGGGGGCGGGGCTATGATAGGGGCGGGGCGCGCTGCGACGTGCCCCGGGAGGCCGCACTCTGAGAACTACAAGTCCCAGGATGCGTCGCTAACACTTGGAGTGACAGGAGCGCGGGACCAACCGCGTCGCTCCCTGGTCAATGCCCCGTTGTGATGTCACTTCCGCTGCACCCGCCCAACCGAACAGCGCCGGGCCTGCCCTGGCCCTGCAATGGCCGATGGGAGCTGCGGACAGGGGCACTCAGTTTCCCACAAGCCACTGCGGCTACTTTCCCTACTCCCCCTCATCCCGCCCCTCCCCATTGTTGGGCGGGGCTCCTGCCTCAGAGACGGCAGCGTCCTTAGCTGATGCCCCGCCCCCACTCGGGAGAGGAGACTCTGCGGCAACCCCTCCCCCCCAAACTCCTCCCCGCCCCGTGCAGTCTGCTCCCCCCCACCAAACTCCTCCCCGCCCCGTGCAGTCTGCTCCCCCCCACCAAACTCCTCCCCGCCCCGTGCAGACTGCTCCCCCCCACCAAACTCCTCCCCGCCCCATGCAGTCTGCTCCCCTCCCCAAACTCCTCCCCGCCCCCTGCAGACTGATCACCCCCAAAATTTCTCTCCGCCGCGTGCAGTCCGATCCCCCCCAACCTCCTCTCCGCCCCGTGCAGTCCGATCCCCCCCAAGCTCCTCCCCCCCGTGCAGTCCGCTCCCCCCCACCAAACTGCTCTCCGCCCCGTGCAGTCTGCTCCCCCCCAAACTCCTCCCCGCCCCGTGCAGTCTGCTCCCCCCCAAACTCCTCCCCGCCCCGTGCAGTCTGCTCCCCCCAACTCCTCCCCGCCCCGTGCAGTCTGCCCCCCACAACTCCTCTCGGCCCTGTGCAGTCTGCTCCCCTCCCCAAACTCCTCCTCCCCCCGTGCAGTCTGATCCCCCCAAACTCCTCCCCCCGTGCAGTCTGATCCCCCCAAACTCCTCGCCCCGTGCAGTCTGATCTCCTACCCCCCACAAATCTCCTCCCCCCGTGCAGTCTGATCCCCCCCAAACTCCTCGCCCCGTGCAGTCTGATCTCCTACCCCCCACAAAACTCCCCCCGTGCAGTCTGATCCCCCCCAAACTCCTCCCCCCCGTGCAGTCTGATCCCCTACCCCCCAAACTCCTCCCCGCCCCGTGCAGTCTGCTCCCCCCCACCAAACTCCTCCCCGCCCCGTGCAGTCTCCTCCCCCCCACCAAACTCCTCCCCGCCCCGTGCAGTCTCCTCCCCCCCAACTCCTCTCCCCCAGTGCAGTCTTCTCCCCCTCACCACCAAACTCGTCCCTGCCCCGTGCAGTCTGCTCCCTCCAAACTCCTCCCCGCCCCGTGCAGTCTGCTCCCCCCAACTCCTCCCCGCCCCGTGCAGTCTGCTCCCCCTCACCACCAAACTCCTCTCCGCCCCGTGCAGTCTGATCCCCCTCCAAACTCCTCCCCCCCGTGCAGTCTGCTCCCCCCAACTCCTCCCCGCCCCGTGCAGTCTGCTCCCCCTCACCACCAAACTCCTCTCCGCCCCGTGCAGTCTGATCCCCCTCCAAACTCCTCCCCGCCCCGTGCAGTCTGCTCCCCTCCCCAAACTCCTCCCCGCCCCCTGTAGACTGATCACCCCCAAAATTTCTCTCCGCCGCGTGCAGTCCGATCCCCCCCAACCTCCTCTCCGCCCCGTGCAGTCCGATCCCCCCCAAGCTCCTCCCCCCCACCAAACTGCTCTCCGCCCCGTGCAGTCTGCTCCCCCCCAAACTCCTCCCCGCCCCGTGCAGTCTGCTCCCCCCAACTCCTCCCCGCCCCGTGCAGTCTGCTCCCCCTCACCACCAAACTCCTCTCCGCCCCGTGCAGTCTGATCCCCCTCCAAACTCCTCCCCCCCGTGCAGTCTGATCCCCCCCAAACTGCTCCCCACCCCGTGCAGTCTGATCCCCCCCAAACTGCTCCCCACCCCGTGCAGTCTGCTCCCCCCAACTCCTCCCCACCCCGTGCAGTCTGATCCCCACCAAACTCCTCTCCGCCCCGTGCAGTCTGCTCCCCCCCAAACTCCTCTCCGCCCCGTGCAGTCTGCTCCCCCCAACTCCTCCCCGTCCCGTGCAGTCTGCTCCTCCTCACCACCAAACTCCTCTCCGCCCCGTGCAGTCTGCTCCCCCCAACTCCTCCCCACCCCGTGCAGTCTGATCCCCACCAAACTCCTCTCCGCCCCGTGCAGTCTGCTCCCCCCCAAACTCCTCTCCGCCCCGTGCAGTCTGCTCCCCCCCAACTCCTCCCCGCCCCGTGCAGTCTGCTCCCCCTCACCACCAAACTCCTCTCCGCCCCGTGCAGTCTGCTCCCCCCCACCAAACTCCTCCCCGCCCAATGCAGTGTGAACCCCCCCAAATTCCTCTCCGCCCCGTGCAGTCTGAACCCCCCCCAAATTCCTCTCCGCCCCGTGCAGTCTGCTCCCCCCCAACTCCTCTCCCCCAGTGCAGTCTTCTCCCCCTCACCACCAAACTCGTCCCTGCCCCGTGCAGTCTGCTCCCCTCCCCAAACTCCTCCCCGCCCCCTGCAGACTGATCACCCCCAAAATTTCTCTCCGCCCCGTGCAGTCCGATCCCCCCCAAGCTCCTCCCCCCCGTGCAGTCCGCTCCCCCCCACCAAACTGCTCTCCGCCCCGTGCAGTCTGCTCCCCCCAACTCCTCCCCGCCCCGTGCAGTCTGCTCCCCCTCACCACCAAACTCCTCTCCGCCCCGTGCAGTCTGATCCCCCTCCAAACTCCTCCCCCCCGTGCAGTCTGATCCCCCCCAAACTGCTCCCCACCCCGTGCAGTCTGATCCCCCCCAAACTGCTCCCCACCCCGTGCAGTCTGCTCCCCCCAACTCCTCCCCACCCCGTGCAGTCTGATCCCCACCAAACTCCTCTCCGCCCCGTGCAGTCTGATCCCCCCCCACCAAACTCCTCTCCGCCCCGTGCAGTCTGCTCCCCCCCACCAAACTCCTCTCCGCCCCGTGCAGTCTGCTCCCCCCAACTCCTCCCCGCCCCGTGCAGTCTGCTCCCCCTCACCACCAAACTCCTCTCCGCCCCGTGCAGTCTGCTCCCCCCCCAAACTCCTCCTCCCCCCGTGCAGTCTGATCCCCCCAAACTCCTCCCCCCGTGCAGTCTGATCCCCCCCAAACTCCTCCCCCCGTGCAGTCTCATCCCCCCCAAACTCCTCGCCCCGTGCAGTCTGATCCCCCCCAAACTCCTCGCCCCGTGCAGTCTGATCTCCTACCCCCCACAAAACTCCTCCCTCCGTGCAGTCTGATCCCCCCCAAACTCCTCGCCCCGTGCAGTCTGATCTCCTACCCCCCACAAAACTCCCCCCGTGCAGTCTGATCCCCCCCAAACTCCTCTCCGCCCCGTGCAGTCTGCTCCCCCTCCAAACTCCTCCCCCCCGTGCAGTCTGCTCCCCCCAACTCCTCCCCGCCCCGTGCAGTCTGCTCCCCCTCACCACCACGCTCCTCTCCGCCCCGTGCAGTCTGATCCCCCTCCAAACTCCTCCCCCCCGTGCAGTCTGCTCCCCCCAACTCCTCCCCGCCCCGTGCAGTCTGCTCCGCCTCACCACCACGCTCCTCTCCGCCCCGTGCAGTCTGATCCCCCTCCAAACTCCTCCCCCCCGTGCAGTCTGCTCCCCTCCCCAAACTCCTCCCCGCCCCGTGCAGTCTGCTCCCCTCCCCAAACTCCTCCCCGCCCCGTGCAGTCTGCTCCCCTCCCCAAACTCCTCCCCGCCCCCTGTAGACTGATCACCCCCAAAATTTCTCTCCGCCGCGTGCAGTCCGATCCCCCCCAACCTCCTCTCCGCCCCGTGCAGTCCGATCCCCCCCAAGCTCCTCCCCCCCACCAAACTGCTCTCCGCCCCGTGCAGTCTGCTCCCCCCCAAACTCCTCCCCGCCCCGTGCAGTCTGCTCCCCCCAACTCCTCCCCGCCCCGTGCAGTCTGCTCCCCTCCCCAAACTCCTCCCCGCCCCCTGCAGACTGATCACCCCCAAAATTTCTCTCCGCCGCGTGCAGTCCGATCCCCCCCAACCTCCTCTCCGCCCCGTGCAGTCCGATCCCCCCCAAGCTCCTCCCCCCCACCAAACTGCTCTCCGCCCCGGGCAGTCTGCTCCCCCCCAAACTCCTCCCCGCCCCGTGCAGTCTGCTCCCCCCAACTCCTCCCCGCCCCGTGCAGTCTGCTCCCCTCCCCAAACTCCTCCCCGCCCCCTGCAGACTGATCACCCCCAAAATTTCTCTCCGCCGCGTGCAGTCCGATCCCCCCCAACCTCCTCTCCGCCCCGTGCAGTCCGATCCCCCCCAAGCTCCTCCCCCCCACCAAACTGCTCTCCGCCCCGTGCAGTCTGCTCCCCCCCAAACTCCTCCCCGCTCCGTGCAGTCTGCTCCCCCCAACTCCTCTCCGCCCCGTGCAGTCTGATCCCCCTCCAAACTCCTCCCCCCCGTGCAGTCTGATCCCCCCCAAACTGCTCCCCACCCCGTGCAGTCTGATCCCCCCCAAACTGCTCCCCACCCCGTGCAGTCTGCTCCCCCCAACTCCTCCCCACCCCGTGCAGTCTGATCCCCACCAAACTCCTCTCCGCCCCGTGCAGTCTGCTCCCCCCAAACTCCTCTCCGCCCCGTGCAGTCTGCTCCCCCCAACTCCTCCCCGTCCCGTGCAGTCTGCTCCCCCTCACCACCAAACTCCTCTCCGCCCCGTGCAGTCTGCTCCCCCCAACTCCTCCCCACCCCGTGCAGTCTGATCCCCCCCAAACTCCTCTCCGCCCCGTGCAGTCTGCTCCCTCCCAAACTCCTCTCCGCCTCGTGCAGTCTGCTCCCCCCAACTCCTCCCCGCCCCGTGCAGTCTGCTCCCCCTCACCACCAAACTCCTCTCCGCCCCGTGCAGTCTGCTCCCCGCCACCAAACTCCTCCCCGCCCAATGCAGTGTGAACCCCCCCAAATTCCTCTCCGCCCCGTGCAGTCTGAACCCCCCCCAAATTCCTCTCCGCCCCGTGCAGTCTGCTCCCCCCCCAACTCCTCTCCCCCAGTGCAGTCTTCTCCCCCTCACCACCAAACTCGTCCCTGCCCCGTGCAGTCTGCTCCCCTCCCCAAACTCCTCCCCGCCCCCTGCAGACTGATCACCCCCAAAATTTCTCTCCGCCGCGTGCAGTCCGATCCCCCCCAACCTCCTCTCCGCCCCGTGCAGTCCGATCCCCCCCAAGCTCCTCCCCCCCGTGCAGTCCGCTCCCCCCCACCAAACTGCTCTCCGCCCCGTGCAGTCTGCTCCCCCCAACTCCTCCCCGCCCCGTGCAGTCTGCTCCCCCTCACCACCAAACTCCTCTCCGCCCCGTGCAGTCTGATCCCCCTCCAAACTCCTCCCCCCCGTGCAGTCTGCTCCCCCCAACTCCTCCCCGCCCCGTGCAGTCTGCTCCCCCTCACCACCAAACTCCTCTCCGCCCCGTGCAGTCTGATCCCCCCCAAACTGCTCCCCCCCGTGCAGTCTGATCCCCCCCAAACTGCTCCCCACCCCGTGCAGTCTGATCCCCCCCAAACTGCTCCCCACCCCGTGCAGTCTGCTCCCCCCAACTCCTCCCCACCCCGTGCAGTCTGATCCCCACCAAACTCCTCTCCGCCCCGTGCAGTCTGATCCCCCCCACCAAACTCCTCTCCGCCCCGTGCAGTCTGCTCCCCCCCAAACTCCTCTCCGCCCCGTGCAGTCTGCTCCCCCCAACTCCTCCCCGCCCCGTGCAGTCTGCTCCCCCTCACCACCAAACTCCTCTCCGCCCCGTGCAGTCTGCTCCCCCCCCAAACTCCTCCTCCCCCCGTGCAGTCTGATCCCCCCAAACTCCTCCCCCCGTGCAGTCTGATCCCCCCCAAACTCCTCCCCCCGTGCAGTCTCATCCCCCCCAAACTCCTCGCCCCGTGCAGTCTGATCCCCCCCAAACTCCTCGCCCCGTGCAGTCTGATCTCCTACCCCCCACAAAACTCCTCCCTCCGTGCAGTCTGATCCCCCCCAAACTCCTCGCCCCGTGCAGTCTGATCTCCTACCCCCCACAAAACTCCCCCCGTGCAGTCTGATCCCCCCCAAACTCCTCCCCCCCGTGCAGTCTGATCCCCTACCCCCCAAACTCCTCCCCGCCCCATGCAGTCTGATCCCCCACCACCACCAAACTCCTCTCCCCCCCATGCAGTCTGCTCCCCCCAACACCAAATTTCCCAGCCGGCTTGTGCGGGGACTGGCAGCGGGACAGGCTGATGCTGCTGTTGCCTTCGAAAGTGCAGCGGGGAGCATGAGGCGGGTGGGGGGGGAGGGGGGGCGGCTGCCTCTGCTGCGTCCCGTTCACAAGCCCAGAGGGGCCGCGCGAGGATTTTCCGGAGACCCCGAGGAGTTTTCTGCCGCTCACTTCTGTGTCCCAGCTGAGTTCCTGCCGGTCAGTGGCCCCGCCCCCAGACCAGGCCACGCCCCTGCCATTAATGACGGAGCCTGGGACCCGTCTGTGTGCCCCACAAACCCACGTGTCACTCGCCGGGGAGCCGATAGAACGTGCCCCGCGTTCCATCATTTGCATGCACCGCGCCAGGGCAATGACGTCACTAGCAGTGCGCTGCTGTTCGTAGCCGGCAGTGGCAGCTTCGCACCGAGCCGGGCCACGAGGCAGCGGGCGCAGCGCTGGGGGCGGAGCTACAGGGGAGCGGCCCGGCCGGGCGGGGTGCACACTGGGGCGCCCAAGGGCTGAGATCCGGGCGGGGCAGCGTCACGCTCTGACCTCGCTGCCGCCTCCCGCCGCCTCTCCCTTGGGGCCGGGTGGCGCGGACCGGAAGCCGCTGCACTGCCCGGATTTCCTGGGGAACACGCTCCCTGTGACGTCAGGGCCTGCCACAGAGGCAGGGCGCCACCCCGGCCAAGCAAGGAGCAGAGCTAGGGTTGCCAGATGGTTTCACCAAAATACCAGACACGCCTGACATGACATCACAATCTGCATTCCATCTGATTTAGAAAATACCAGACATTTATCAGAGGAGTAGCCGCGTTAGTCTGAATCTGCAAAAGCAGCGAGGAGTCCTGTGGCACAGAACTCCTTGCCGCTTTCGCGGACATTTATATTTTCTCAATTTGTTTCCCCGAAGAAAAAGCTGAAAGCCTGGACCGTCCAGTTCAAAACCGGACACCTGGCAACCATAAGCAGAGTGGTGCCTTGTCGGAGCGGTTCCAGCCTCCGCTCTGCTGTCCTTCCTCTGCCCCACGTACCACGGGAGCTGGTGGCCTACGCTGGCTGCACCGCCGCAGGAAACCTCCAACCCCAGTCGCTGTCCCAGCCAGGCACCCCGTGTCTGAACCCGTCCCGCCTGGCCCCGTGTCTCCTGCCTACCACCCGCTGACCTGGCACCAGCTGAGCGCTCGTACCTGGGCACCTTCCGGTCACGGTTCCCAGTCGGTTGCTGTCAGGCTGTGGACCGAGCAAACGTCACTTCCGGTCCGTGGGACTGAACGCACGTGGCGCCGGCATGATGCGAGGCCGCTCCTTGTTGCCCCACGTCGGATACAAAAGGAGCAGCTACCGCGCGGCAGTTAGGGCCTCGTGCTGAAACGCGCTGCAGCAGTGCTACTCTTCCCTGCCCCTCTCATCCCAGTTGCATGCTCCAGATGGGAGGGGAGGGGTGTCGCTTTCCAGGAGCTACTGCTGCCAGGGCACCGTCTGACTGGCACACGTCAGACGCACACGCCCGTGCAACAGCCACTCACCCTGCCAAATGCTCACACGCAGGGATGCGTGTACACACTCACAAACGCGAATTAACAGATTAACACGCCTGGGCGCCCACTCGTGCCCTCGCTCAGATGCCCACACACGCATCTGCTCAATCTGCCCGCACGCAGGCACGTGCACACACACGCAAATGGACACTTGCGGACGCACACACTTGCACTCATACTTACGTGCGCACGCATGCACGCCGAGTAACAGTCGCCTAGAAGGACTCACCAATAATATCAAACTCAAAAGCCAAAGATTAGATCAATTAGGAGACAACTATTCCCACGAGGCCCTAATCCATGGCTGGGGCTCCTCGGTGCTGCTGGGAGACCAAGTCTTTATTTCAATCCCAGTTTTGCCAACTCTCGGCATGCGTGACGCTAGGTCAATTGGCAGCCTACTCACTTAGTTTTCCGTATGATCCTAGACACGTTAAGTATCGCCAGCCAGGAGATTCGGGGAGGGTGGCGGGGGGGGGGGGGGGATTAATGACATTTTTAAAAATACAAAAATCGGTGTTCAGTTTCTGTTGTAGATAAACCTATGTACTTCATATGACTTGACACTGTGCCTCTCCATATAACCTTGTAACTTTGTATTAATCCATATGACCTTGTCACTTTGTATTAGAACCTGAATCCATATAACCTTGTAACTTAGTTTTCTACATAGGGTTCTAATACAGAGTATATAGTTAAAGAGGTAAAAATGTCATTTGCTAGGAGTAGAATAAGATCTTTCCCCCACTCTCTCCCCCCCACTCTGTAATCAATTGCCCAGTTGAATGAACGAGGTGTGAATGAGTAACACTTGGGAGCCAAGCACCTCCAGAGAGCTACACCAGTTGAAAAGGGGGTAGAAGCCAGACCCAAGGTGTCAAGAGGGCTCAAGAAAGAAGAGCAGACATATTGAAGGCCTTGGGGATTAGAAGCAAGCACCTTCTTTGGAAAACACCCTCTCTTAACAGACAGCACCCACAAAGGGACCAAAGGACACAGACCCAGATTTTGAATCTGGGATATATTTGCATAAGAGGGAAGCTGCTATAAAAGTGAGTTGTCTTGCAGAGGACTCCGGGTCTCATCTTGTCACCATCGGAGCATCGATCCGGATCAGCAGAAGCCCGGCTCCACCCCTCCCCCATCTAACTCACCTGGCCAGTGAAGTTAAGGGGAGCAACAAGTTGGTAACAACAGCAAGACGGAGTGTGCTTGTGCACGTGTGTGTGTGTGTGTGTGTGAGAGAGTGAGTGCGTGAGTGACACAGAATAATCAATACTTATCATATGCATGTGGTAAATAAATATATATATATATAAATTAATGTGTGTGTGTGTGATCAATAAATGTGGCGTGTTGCCTTATCCCTCTGAAAAAGATCCCGAGTACTTCTTTTAAGTACAACACTGTGACTTTTGTACTTCGTATTTTCAAGTTCTTCCACCACGAGCCAGAGGGCCTTTTCTCAGGGACCCGTACCACGCTCGCAAACGTCTGTGCGGCCCTCCCTCGATACTTACCTTGAGCCAATTGCTATTTGCTCTTCTTCCATAGATCGCTGTCTGGTTTCCATCTGCCGGCAGGGTCTCGGGAGGGTGGCTCCTTTCGGTCTCTGCCACCACATGGCCAGCCTCTCATCTCCTCCAAGTCTACAGGGACCGAAAAAGAGACAGAGAACGGTTAGGAGCTAGGCCACCCTAGATGTGTGGAAAGGACAGACACCTGCGTCACCTGGCTGCTGCTCACTGGAGCCCAGTGTTGCCTCTAACATTTCCCCTCCAGGAGCGGAGTGAGTTTTGTCTCGTGCTCCAAGATCGAGGTCACGTGCCCTTCTTCGGATGCCTGCCACCCAGGCGAAGACATGTCTCGTCTGTGTTTTTAAAACGTTCTGGAAGAAAGAGTACTAACACAAGGGAGAATTAACAAGGTCATTTAAACTATAAATATTTGTTTGATATGAAGTCAAATAAAAGGAAAATTAATACTGCAACATTTTCAGTGGCCAACCTCCTCTCCTCTTCTCTCCTCTCCTCTCCTCTCCTCTCCCCTCCCCTCCCCTGCCCCCTCCAGCTGGCCTAGATGATCTCTCCGGGTCCCTTATGGTAAAGCCCGCCCCGGGACCCTGTGCTGAGGTGACAAGTTCTTCACAAGATACTGGGTATGTAAACGTTTTACGGAAAAGCGTCCGTGGCCAATCTAGACGCGCTTTTCTGCAAAAAAGCCCCAATCGCCATTTTCGCCATCGGGGCTTTTTTGCGGAAAAGAACTCTCTGCTGTCTACACTGGCCCTTTTGCGCAGAAGTCTTTCGGAAAAAGACTTTTGCCCGAACGGGAGCAGCATAGTATTCCCGCAGAAGCACTGACAATCTTACATGAGATCGTCAGTGCTTTTGCGGAAATTCAAGCGGCCAGTGTAGACAGCTGGCAAGTTTTTCCGCAAAAGCAGATGATTAGCACACTTTCCTAGTTGAAAATCCAAGGAGAAGAAAGGGGAGAATTGCAAATCAAGACTCTCTTAAGGTGTCTGAAAGCTACTTTGGTCTGGGCCGGTACTCAGTGGTACCAAGGCAGACTTTTCTGTGGCTCGGTTGTCTAATGCCACACTAGAACAAGTCTACCACACCGAACGAAAGAGCAGACAATTACATGAAAGGGAAAAAAGGTGGCTTGGCAGAGAATTTGCTTCCGGACAAAAACAAGAGACTGCGGTGGTTAAAGAAGAACGGGAGGCATACCTGTGCATAAACCAATTCACCAGAAACCTTCTGAACAACCAGTTCAGTCACATGTCCTTACAGGGACAAGCACCTTAATGACGGTAGCCCTGACATTTTATTTTGCAGACGATTCTACTCGTGGAAGGGCTGCTGGAGTGAAACTTGAGGCCCAAGCAGGAGGAAAGTTTGATTTTCTAGTACCAAATAGAAAAACAATAATAGAACAAAAAGGCTAAAAGATGCCTAAGGGCGGAGATAGGGTCCAGAATGACTTAGACAAATTGGAGGATTGGGCCACAAGAAATCTGATGAGGTTCAACAAGGACAAGTGTACAGTCCTGCACTTGGGATGGAAGAATCCCAAGCATAGTTACAAGCTGGGGACCAACCAGTTAAGTAGTAGTTCTGCAGACAGGACCTGGGGGTTACAGTGGATGAGAAGCTGGAGATGAGTCAACAGTGTGCCCTTGTAGCCAAGAAGGCTAATGGCATATTAGGTTGCATTAAGAGGAGCATTGCCAGTAGATCCAGAGATGTCATTATTCCCCTTTATTCGGCTTTGGTGGGGCCACATCTGGAGTACTGTGTCCAGTTCTGGGCCCCCCACTACAGAAGGGATGTGGACACATTGGAGAGGGTCCAGCAGAGGACAACCAAAACGATTAGGGGGCTGGAGCAATTGCTCTATGAAGAGGCTGAGGGATTTAGGTTTCTTTAGTCTGAAGAGGAGACCATGAGGGGGGATTTTATAGTAGCCTTCAACTTCCTTATAAGGACACAGGAACGCAAGGTAACCTGTTCTCCCAACTCTCGCTTTCAGACGGGGTGGGGAACCTTATTGGGGGGGCGGAAGGCACACACTAGTAGGGTTGCCAGATGGTTTCAGCAAAAAAAAAAAAAAAAAAAAAAAAAAAAAGGCGCCAGGAAAATTTTTGTTGAGGGAAAGAAGCCAACCAAACAAAAAAACCCCACCAGGAACAATTTTGTCGAGCAAAATCCAGTTGTGACCCCTTTAATTAGTCAGCCAATCTCCCCGCCCCGGCTTATTTCTGCTGGGCACAGAGGAAAAGCAGAAAATACTGGACATTTTGTATGTCCGGTATTTTCTAAATTTATTTACCGGACAAAAAGTGCAACTACCGGGCTGTCTGGCTCAGTGCTAGACACCTGGCAACCCTACACACAAGTGTGAAGAAAAAAAAATCCCAAACCCCACCATCCGCATTAACACATGCCCCAACTGAGAAGGAGGAAGAGGCTTCCCACATTCCCCTCGCACACAAGGCTTCCCTTGTGAGGAGGGGGGGGCGGGGGGCGGGGCGGGGCAGGCTAGCAGAATTTGTCTGCTCCAATCTGGCCACCCAGAGAAATAAAAAAGCAAATTGAAAGAGCCAGACGAATACCTAGAAACCATCTACTTCAAGACAGACCCAAGAAAACCAACAATAGAACACCACTTGTCATCACCTACAACCCCCAACTTAAACCTGTCCAACACATTATCAATAAACTACAGCCTATATTGGAACAGGATACCATACTCAAAGAGGCTCTGGGAGACAGACCCATAGTCTCCTATAGACAACCACCTAACCTCAAGATCATTCTTACCAACCACCACAGGACATACCACACTAATACCAACCCTGGTACCTTCCCTTGCAACAAACCCCGTTGCCAGCTTTGTCCACATATTCATTCTGCTGATACCATTATTGGACCCAACCAAGTGAGTTATAAGATCAAGAACACATATTCCTGCGCATCCAGAAATATAATCTATGCTATCGTGTGCCGAAAGTGTCCGTCTGCTATGTACATTGGACAAACATCTCAGACACTTCGCCAAAGGATTAATGCCCACAAAACAGATATCAGACAAGATCACAAAGAGAAAACAGTTTCTTGCCATTTTAACCAGAAAGGACACTCTCTCAATGACTTGACCACCTGCATTCTGCTACAAAGACCTTTTACATCTGCACTTGAAAGGGAATCCTCTGAACTGTCATTCATGTTAAAATTCGACACTTTCCAACAAGGACTTAGTTCAAATGTTTGTTATCTCACCCATTACCAAGATAGTTTCCCCAATTATCACCTCTAATACCATTAACTCACAAACATCCCACTCTCCCTACCTCTAATATCATCAATTCACAGACACTTACCTTCCTTCCCCCTCCCCCCCACCGCATCCCCCTCCTGTTCTGCAATGTGATTTGTCCTTTTCATATTTGTTCTTTTTTTTAATTGTATCCTTTGGTATATACGGTTGTGACTACTTTCTTCCACTATTTGATCTGAGGAAGTGGGTCTGGCCCACGAAAGCTCATCATCTAATAAACCATCTTGTTAGTCTTTAAAGTGCTACATTGTCCTGCATTTTGCTTCAACTACCCCAGGCTAACACGGCTACATTTCTATCACCAATCTGGAGGGGAGCTAGAGCGTTAGTGTGGGAACCTTGAGTCTCGAGGGCCACACTCACGTGAGCTGGGGTATTAGGTTCCTCACCCCTGCTTTAAAAACAAAACCTCTTACTCTTAAAAATCGATCCCCGTATCTCTGGTCGGACCAGCTTCACGCAGGTCCTCGGGGATGGAAAACTGCAGCAAACTGTATGAACAGAAACAAACAGAAGCCCCAATCGCAGCTGGAGGTGGGGCGAGGCTGCCCCAGCAGGGACACAACGGGGCAGCCGCCCTCCACCAGATCAGGAAAACAACCGCGCCATTCCCCGGCCAGCAGGAAGGCGAGTGCCGCTGCAAGGCTCCGCAAGGGAGGTGGGCGGCAGAGGGGTGTTTGTGCGCGGCCGCGCGCCTTCAGCGGCAACTCCCCTGGTGCCCCCTTCTCTAGTCCAGCCAGGCCTAAAATGCTCAGTGCTTAGAAGGCGGGTGGGGAACCTAAGGCCTGGGTGCGTGGGGCTCCTCCACCGTCGCCCCCTCCCCACGCCGTGGGGCTGGAGCGCACAAAGCGACTAGGCTGGGCCCTGCAGTGCTCTGGCGCCAGGGGGACGTTTCTCCGCTCAGCTGGGGGCCAGGCAGGGAGGCTTTTCTGTCGGTTGGTTTGTCTGTCACCTGTTTGCCCCCCAATTCTCAGCCACTCCCCCCCTCTCCCCACACGCCCCCACCCAGGACGCTCTCGGCCTCTGCAGGAGGCACAGCCGGGCACTGGGCAGCACTGCGGGCAGCCAGGGCCAGAGCATCCCCCCCCACAGCGCCCCCCGCCGAACTGCCCCCCCCCCCCCGGGCACAGGGGGGATTCAGCGGGCACCCGGCCCCGCCCCCAGGCAGCGAGCAGCGCGGGGAGCAGGGCTCAGGCCGCCCCGCCCCCCCGCGTGCGGGACACGTTCTGTGCGTGCCCCGCCCGCGGGAACCACCCCTCGAGGGCGCGCGGCTCCCCGGGGGGGGAAGGGGCACGTGACACTCCCGGGCCCCGGTGGCCCGCAGCCCCCCCTCCCCGAGACACCCACGTGACTGGAGCCCGGGTCAGCTCCCGCGCCCGGCACCACCTGGGGGGGGTCACAGGGGCGCTGCTCCCCGGGGAGGCAGCAGCGCCGGGGGGGGGGGGGCAGAAATCGCCCCCCCACCTCCGCCAGGGGCCGCCCCGCCGATGTCCAGCCTGGGGCCCGGAGAGAAGCAGGCGGGGGGGGGGGCTCCACGTCACTGCCAGCTCCCGCCCCGCCCCCCAGGCTCCGCCCCTCAGCGCCCCCCGCAGCGTTTTCCCGCCCGCCTCGTGGGCGCGAGCGTCCCGGGAGTTTCCCGCCCAGCCAGCGCCGCCCGCGCCTGCGCTCTCCCGCGCCCTGTCCCCTCCTGCCCCCCCTCCAGTGCCAAGGCCCCCCCCCGGCCCCTCCCCCTCCCTCCTGCCCCCCCAGTGCCGAGCACCCCCCCGGCCCCTCACCCCCTCCTGCCCCCCCAGTGCCGAGCACCCCCCCCCGGCCCCTCACACCCAGCCTGCTCCTACACCTCACCCCTGTCCAGACACCCCACCCCCAGCCCGCTCCCCCACCTTCCCTCGCGCCCCCTTCTCCCCCAGCCCGCTCCCCCACCTTCCCTCGCGCCCCCTCCTCCCCCGGGCCAGACACCAACAAGGGGCGGGCTGGGGGCGGGGCAGCTTCGCACTCGGACCCAGGATTCGCTCGCGCCCCCGCGCGCTCCTCGGACCTTCCTGTCATGGCGGCGCCGGCCGCCCAGTCAGACAACGCCCCCCTGCGACAGCCCATTGGCCGAACCAGAGGCAGGATCCCCTTTGCTGACAGCCCATTGGGCGACACTATCCTCCGCCAAGCCTGTCTTCCGAAAGCCCATTGGCTGGCACCCAGCCAGGAACCACCCCTAAGTCACAGACAATTCGAGGACAGAGCAGCCCATTAAGATCCACCCCGGACAGCCTATTGGTCGAGAGCAGTGGCAGGTCATTCCCCCTAGTCACACCGCATTCGCAGACAGAGCTGTCCGTTAAGATGCAGCCGGGTCAGCCTATTGGGTGCCTCTGATTCAGAACACGCCCCTTAGTCACAGCCCATTCGCGGACAGAAGAGTCTGTTATAATCCACCCCGGACAACCTATTGGCCGCCAGCAGCCCCAGAACACGCCTTTAGTCACCGCCCATTGGCGCACGGAGCAGTCCGTTAAGAGTCACCTCGGACAGCCTCAGATTGGGCGCCACAGATTCCGAACACGCCCTTTACTCTCAGCCCATTCGCGGACAGAACAGTCTGTTACGATCAGTCCGGGACAGTCTCTCGGCCAGCCTTACTGTAGGGATAACATAGTCAAGTATGAAACATGATTCCCCAAGTGGAAGTGACTCCCCAGAATTTGTTCCCCACAACTAAAAGTCTAAGGAGGAGAAGTTTGTGTGTGGGATCCTGGCGCGGAGCCTGGTGTGTGGGATGAGGGGGCCGGGGGCAGGTGGGGAGAGGGCTGCGCGGAGCCTGGTGTGTGGGATGAGGGGGCCGCGGGCAGGAGGGGAGAGGGCTCCGCGGAGCCTGGAAATAACGAGCTTCTTACTTTGCCTGCTGTCAAAGGGCAAGACTGGGGCCACGTGGCGTGCGGAGCAGGGACAGCAGCTGGGGGCGATGGAATTACACGTGCATTACCCGCAATGACCACCGAGCGGCACTGTGGAGGCGCTTCGGAATTACACGTGCATTACCCGCAATGACCACCGAGCGGCACTGTGGGGGCGCTACGGAATTACACGTGCATTACCGCCGGTGACTACCGAGCGGCACTGTTGCTCTGCTAAGGGCCGTTATTTCCGAATAAAAAAGATTGTTCTTAGGGTAGAAATGCCCCATTCCGAACTAAGAACACGCTGGGCGGGGCTATGCCGGGGGGCGGGGCTATGATAGGGGCGGGGCGCGCTGCGACGTGCCCCGGGAGGCCGCACTATGAGAACTACAAGTCCCAGGATGCGTCGCTAACACTTGGAGTGACAGGAGCGCGGGACCAACCGCGTCGCTCCCTGGTCAATGCCCCGTTGTGATGTCACTTCCGCTGCACCCGCCCAACCGAACAGCGCCGGGCCTGCCCTGGCCCTGCAATGGCCGATGGGAGCTGCGGACAGGGGCACTCAGTTTCCCACAAGCCACTGCGGCTACTTTCCCTACTCCCCCTCATCCGGCCCCTCCCCATTGCTGGGCGGGGCTCCTGCCTCAGAGACGGCAGCGTCCGCAGCTGATGCCCCGCCCCCACTCGGGAGAGGAGACTCCGCGGCAACCCTTCCCCCCCAAACTCCTCCCCGCCCCGTGCAGTCTGATCCCCCCTCAAACTACTCCCCCCCGTGCAGTCTGATCCCCCCAAACTTCCCCCCGCCCCGTGCAGTCTGATCCTCCCCCCCGTGCAGTCTGATCCCCCCCAAACTCCTCCCCGCCCCGTGCAGTCCGATCCCCCCAAACTCTTCCCCGCCCCGTGCAGTGCGATCCCCCCAAATTCCTCTCCCCCCGTGCAGTATGATCCCCCCAAACTCCTCCCCGCCCCGTGCAGTCCGATCCCCCCCAAACTCCTCCCCCCCGTGCAGTCTGATCCTCCCCCCCGTGCAGTCTGATCCCCCCCAAACTCCTCCCCGCCCCGTGCAGTCTGATCCCCCCCAAAGCTCCTCCCTGCCCCGTGCAGTCTGATCCTCCCCCCAAACTCCTCCCCGCTCCGTGCAGTCTGATCCTCCCCCCCGTGCAGTCTGATCCCCCCAAACTCCTCCCCGCTCCGTGCAGTCTGATCCCCCCAAACTCCTCTCCCCCCCGTGCAGTCTGATCCCCCCCACACTTCCCTCCGCCCCGTGCAGTCTGATCCCCCCCAAACTCCTGTCCGCCCCGTGCAGTCTGATCCCCCCCAAAGCTCCTCCCTGCCCCGTGCAGTCTGATCCTCCCCCCAAACTCCTCCCCGCTCCGTGCAGTCTGATCCTCCCCCCCGTGCAGTCTGATCCCCCCAAACTCCTCCCCGCTCCGTGCAGTCTGATCCCCCCAAACTCCTCTCCCCCCCGTGCAGTCTGATCCCCCCAAACTCCTCCCCGCCCCGTGCAGTCCGATGCCCCCCAAACTCCTCTCCGCCCCGTGTAGTCTGATCCCCTCCCCAAACTCCTCTCCGCCCCGTGCAGTCTGAACCCCTCCCCAAACTCCTCCCCGCTCCGTGCAGTCTGATCCTCCCCCCCGTGCAGTCTGATCCCCCCAAACTCCTCCCCGCTCCGTGCAGTCTGATCCCCCCAAACTCCTCTCCCCCCCGTGCAGTCTGATCCCCCCAAACTCCTCCCCGCCCCGTGCAGTCCGATGCCCCCCAAACTCGTCTCCGCCCCGTGTAGTCTGATCCCCTCCCCAAACTCCTCTCCGCCCCGTGCAGTCTGAACCCCTCCCCAAACTCCTCGCCGCCCCGTGGAGTCTGATCCTCCCCCCCGTGCAGTCTGATCCCCCCCCAAACTCCTCCCCGCCCCGTGCAGTCTGATCCTCCCCACGTGCAGTCTGATCCCCCCCAAACTCCTCTCCCCCCCGTGCAGTCTGATCCCCCCCAAACTCCTCCCCCGCGGAGCCTGCAGTGCGGGATGAGGGGGCCGGGGGCAGGAGGGGAGAGGGCTGTGCGGAGCCTGCAGTGCGGGATGAGGGGGCCATGGGCAGGAGGGGAGAGGGCTGCGCGGAGCCTGCAGTGCGGGATGAGGGGGCCGGGGGCAGGAGGGGAGAGGGCTGTGCGGAGCCTGGAGTGCGGGATGAGGGGGCCATGGGCAGGAGGGGAGAGGGCTCCGCGGAGCCTGGAAATAACGAGCTTCTTACTTTGCCTGCTGTCAAAGGGCAAGACTGGGGCCACGTGGCGTGCGGAGCAGGGACAGCAGCTGGGGGCGATGGAATTACACGTGCATTACCCGCAATGACCACCGAGCGGCACTGTGGAGGCGCTACGGAATTACACGTGCATTACCGGCAATGACCACCAAGCGGCACTGTGGAGGCGCTACGGAATTACACGTGCTTTACCTGCAATGACCACCGAGCGGCACTGTGGAGGCGCTACGGAATTACACGTGCATTACCCGCAATGACCACCGAGCGGCACTGTGGAGGCGCTACGGAATTACACGTGCATTACCGGCAATGACCACCGAGCGGCACTGTGGAGGCGCTACGGAATTACACGTGCATTACCCGGAATGACCACCGAGCGGCACTGTGGAGGCGCTACGGAATTACACGTGCATTACCGCCGGTGACTACCGAGCGGCACTGTTGCTCTGCTAAGGGCCGTTATTTCCAAATAAAAAAGATTGTTCTTAGGGTAGAAATGCCCCATTCCGAACTAAGAACACGCTGGACGGGGCTATGCCGGGGGGCGGGGCTATGATAGGGGCGGGGCGCGCTGCGACGTGCCCCGGGAGGCCGCACTCTGAGAACTACAAGTCCCAGGATGCGTCGCTAACACTTGGAGTGACAGGAGCGCGGGACCAACCGCGTCGCTCCCTGGTCAATGCCCCGTTGTGATGTCACTTCCGCTGCACCCGCCCAACCGAACAGCGCCGGGCCTGCCCTGGCCCTGCAATGGCCGATGGGAGCTGCGGACAGGGGCACTCAGTTTCCCACAAGCCACTGCGGCTACTTTCCCTACTCCCCCTCATCCCGCCCCTCCCCATTGTTGGGCGGGGCTCCTGCCTCAGAGACGGCAGCGTCCTTAGCTGATGCCCCGCCCCCACTCGGGAGAGGAGACTCTGCGGCAACCCCTCCCCCCCAAACTCCTCCCCGCCCCGTGCAGTCTGCTCCCCCCCACCAAACTCCTCCCCGCCCCGTGCAGTCTGCTCCCCCCCACCAAACTCCTCCCCGCCCCGTGCAGTCTGCTCCCCCCCACCAAACTCCTCCCCGCCCCGTGCAGACTGCTCCCCCCCACCAAACTCCTCCCCGCCCCATGCAGTCTGCTCCCCTCCCCAAACTCCTCCCCGCCCCCTGCAGACTGATCACCCCCAAAATTTCTCTCCGCCGCGTGCAGTCCGATCCCCCCCAACCTCCTCTCCGCCCCGTGCAGTCCGATCCCCCCCAAGCTCCTCCCCCCCGTGCAGTCCGCTCCCCCCCACCAAACTGCTCTCCGCCCCGTGCAGTCTGCTCCCCCCCAAACTCCTCCCCGCCCCGTGCAGTCTGCTCCCCCCCAAACTCCTCCCCGCCCCGTGCAGTCTGCTCCCCCCAACTCCTCCCCGCCCCGTGCAGTCTGCCCCCCACAACTCCTCTCGGCCCTGTGCAGTCTGCTCCCCCTCCCCAAACTCCTCCTCCCCCCGTGCAGTCTGATCCCCCCAAACTCCTCCCCCCGTGCAGTCTGATCCCCCCAAACTCCTCGCCCCGTGCAGTCTGATCTCCTACCCCCCACAAATCTCCTCCCCCCGTGCAGTCTGATCCCCCCCAAACTCCTCGCCCCGTGCAGTCTGATCTCCTACCCCCCACAAAACTCCCCCCGTGCAGTCTGATCCCCCCCAAACTCCTCCCCCCCGTGCAGTCTGATCCCCTACCCCCCAAACTCCTCCCCGCCCCGTGCAGTCTGCTCCCCCCCACCAAACTCCTCCCCGCCCCGTGCAGTCTCCTCCCCCCCACCAAACTCCTCCCCGCCCCGTGCAGTCTCCTCCCCCCCAACTCCTCTCCCCCAGTGCAGTCTTCTCCCCCTCACCACCAAACTCGTCCCTGCCCCGTGCAGTCTGCTCCCTCCAAACTCCTCCCCGCCCCGTGCAGTCTGCTCCCCCCAACTCCTCCCCGCCCCGTGCAGTCTGCTCCCCCTCACCACCAAACTCCTCTCCGCCCCGTGCAGTCTGATCCCCCTCCAAACTCCTCCCCCCCGTGCAGTCTGCTCCCCCCAACTCCTCCCCGCCCCGTGCAGTCTGCTCCCCCTCACCACCAAACTCCTCTCCGCCCCGTGCAGTCTGATCCCCCTCCAAACTCCTCCCCGCCCCGTGCAGTCTGCTCCCCTCCCCAAACTCCTCCCCGCCCCCTGTAGACTGATCACCCCCAAAATTTCTCTCCGCCGCGTGCAGTCCGATCCCCCCCAACCTCCTCTCCGCCCCGTGCAGTCCGATCCCCCCCAAGCTCCTCCCCCCCACCAAACTGCTCTCCGCCCCGTGCAGTCTGCTCCCCCCCAAACTCCTCCCCGCCCCGTGCAGTCTGCTCCCCCCAACTCCTCCCCGCCCCGTGCAGTCTGCTCCCCCTCACCACCAAACTCCTCTCCGCCCCGTGCAGTCTGATCCCCCTCCAAACTCCTCCCCCCCGTGCAGTCTGATCCCCCCCAAACTGCTCCCCACCCCGTGCAGTCTGATCCCCCCCAAACTGCTCCCCACCCCGTGCAGTCTGCTCCCCCCAACTCCTCCCCACCCCGTGCAGTCTGATCCCCACCAAACTCCTCTCCGCCCCGTGCAGTCTGCTCCCCCCCAAACTCCTCTCCGCCCCGTGCAGTCTGCTCCCCCCAACTCCTCCCCGTCCCGTGCAGTCTGCTCCTCCTCACCACCAAACTCCTCTCCGCCCCGTGCAGTCTGCTCCCCCCAACTCCTCCCCACCCCGTGCAGTCTGATCCCCACCAAACACCTCTCCGCCCCGTGCAGTCTGCTCCCCCCCAAACTCCTCTCCGCCCCGTGCAGTCTGCTCCCCCCCAACTCCTCCCCGCCCCGTGCAGTCTGCTCCCCCTCACCACCAAACTCCTCTCCGCCCCGTGCAGTCTGCTCCCCCCCACCAAACTCCTCCCCGCCCAATGCAGTGTGAACCCCCCCAAATTCCTCTCCGCCCCGTGCAGTCTGAACCCCCCCCAAATTCCTCTCCGCCCCGTGCAGTCTGCTCCCCCCCAACTCCTCTCCCCCAGTGCAGTCTTCTCCCCCTCACGACCAAACTCGTCCCTGCCCCGTGCAGTCTGCTCCCCTCCCCAAACTCCTCCCCGCCCCCTGCAGACTGATCACCCCCAAAATTTCTCTCCGCCCCGTGCAGTCCGATCCCCCCCAAGCTCCTCCCCCCCGTGCAGTCCGCTCCCCCCCACCAAACTGCTCTCCGCCCCGTGCAGTCTGCTCCCCCCAACTCCTCCCCGCCCCGTGCAGTCTGCTCCCCCTCACCACCAAACTCCTCTCCGCCCCGTGCAGTCTGATCCCCCTCCAAACTCCTCCCCCCCGTGCAGTCTGATCCCCCCCAAACTGCTCCCCACCCCGTGCAGTCTGATCCCCCCCAAACTGCTCCCCACCCCGTGCAGTCTGCTCCCCCCAACTCCTCCCCACCCCGTGCAGTCTGATCCCCACCAAACTCCTCTCCGCCCCGTGCAGTCTGATCCCCCCCCACCAAACTCCTCTCCGCCCCGTGCAGTCTGCTCCCCCCCACCAAACTCCTCTCCGCCCCGTGCAGTCTGCTCCCCCCAACTCCTCCCCGCCCCGTGCAGTCTGCTCCCCCTCACCACCAAACTCCTCTCCGCCCCGTGCAGTCTGCTCCCCCCCCAAACTCCTCCTCCCCCCGTGCAGTCTGATCCCCCCAAACTCCTCCCCCCGTGCAGTCTGATCCCCCCCAAACTCCTCCCCCCGTGCAGTCTCATCCCCCCCAAACTCCTCGCCCCGTGCAGTCTGATCCCCCCCAAACTCCTCGCCCCGTGCAGTCTGATCTCCTACCCCCCACAAAACTCCTCCCTCCGTGCAGTCTGATCCCCCCCAAACTCCTCGCCCCGTGCAATCTGATCTCCTACCCCCCACAAAACTCCCCCCGTGCAGTCTGATCCCCCCCAAACTCCTCCCCCCCGTGCAGTCTGATCCCCTACCCCCCAAACTCCTCCCCGCCCCATGCAGTCTGATCCCCCACCACCACCAAACTCCTCTCCCCCCCGTGCAGTCTGCTCCCCCCAACACCAAATTTCCCAGCCGGCTTGTGTGGGGACTGGCAGCGGGACAGGCTGATGCTGCTGTTGCCTTCGAAAGTGCAGCGGGGAGCGTGAGGCGGGTGGGGGGGGAGGGGGGGCGGCTGCCTCTGCTGCGTCCCGTTCACAAGCCCAGAGGGGCCGCGCGAGGATTTTCCGGAGACCCCGAGGAGTTTTCTGCCGCTCACTTCTGTGTCCTAGCTGAGTTCCTGCCGGTCAGTGGCCCCGCCCCCAGACCAGGCCACGCCCCTGCCATTAATGACGGAGCCTGGGACCCGTCTGTGTGCCCCACAAACCCACGTGTCACTCGCCGGGGAGCCGATAGAACGTGCCCCGCGTTCCATCATTTGCATGCACCGCGCCAGGGCAATGACGTCACTAGCAGTGCGCTGCTGTTCGTAGCCGGCAGTGGCAGCTTCGCACCGAGCCGGGCCACGAGGCAGCGGGCGCAGCGCTGGGGGCGGAGCTACAGGGGAGCGGCCCGGCCGGGCGGGGTGCACACTGGGGCGCCCAAGGGCTGAGATCCGGGCGGGGCAGCGTCACGCTCTGACCTCGCTGCCGCCTCCCGCCGCCTCTCCCTTGGGGCCGGGTGGCGCGGACCGGAAGCCGCTGCACTGCCCGGATTTCCTGGGAAACACGCTCCCTGTGACGTCAGGGCCTGCCACAGAGGCAGGGCGCCACCCCGGCCAAGCAAGGAGCAGAGCTAGGGTTGCCAGATGGTTTCACCAAAATACCAGACACGCCTGACATGACATCACAATCTGCATTCCATCTGATTTAGAAAATACCAGACATTTATCAGAGGAGTAGCCGCGTTAGTCTGAATCTGCAAAAGCAGCGAGGAGTCCTGTGGCACAGAACTCCTTGCCGCTTTCGCGGACATTTATATTTTCTCAATTTGTTTCCCCGAAGAAAAAGCTGAAAGCCTGGACCGTCCAGTTCAAAACCGGACACCTGGCAACCATAAGCAGAGTGGTGCCTTGTCGGAGCGGTTCCAGCCTCCGCTCTGCTGTCCTTCCTCTGCCCCACGTACCACGGGAGCTGGTGGCCTACGCTGGCTGCACCGCCGCAGGAAACCTCCAACCCCAGTCGCTGTCCCAGCCAGGCACCCCGTGTCTGAACCCGTCCCGCCTGGCCCCGTGTCTCCTGCCTACCACCCGCTGACCTGGCACCAGCTGAGCGCTCGTACCTGGGCACCTTCCGGTCACGGTTCCCAGTCGGTTGCTGTCAGGCTGTGGACCGAGCAAACGTCACTTCCGGTCCGTGGGACTGAACGCACGTGGCGCCGGCATGATGCGAGGCCGCTCCTTGTTGCCCCACGTCGGATACAAAAGGAGCAGCTACCGCGCGGCAGTTAGGGCCTCGTGCTGAAACGCGCTGCAGCAGTGCTACTCTTCCCTGCCCCTCTCATCCCAGTTGCATGCTCCAGATGGGAGGGGAGGGGTGTCGCTTTCCAGGAGCTACTGCTGCCAGGGCACCGTCTGACTGGCACACGTCAGACGCACACGCCCGTGCAACAGCCACTCACCCTGCCAAATGCTCACACGCAGGGATGCGTGTACACACTCACAAACGCGAATTAACAGATTAACACGCCTGGGCGCCCACTCGTGCCCTCGCTCAGATGCCCACACACGCATCTGCTCAATCTGCCCGCACGCAGGCACGTGCACACACACGCAAATGGACACTTGCGGACGCACACACTTGCACTCATACTTACGTGCGCACGCATGCACGCCGAGTAACAGTCGCCTAGAAGGACTCACCAATAATATCAAACTCAAAAGCCAAAGATTAGATCAATTAGGAGACAACTATTCCCACGAGGCCCTAATCCATGGCTGGGGCTCCTCGGTGCTGCTGGGAGACCAAGTCTTTATTTCAATCCCAGTTTTGCCAACTCTCGGCATGCGTGACGCTAGGTCAATTGGCAGCCTACTCACTTAGTTTTCCGTATGATCCTAGACACGTTAAGTATCGCCAGCCAGGAGATTCGGGGGGCGGCGGGGGGAGGGGGGGATTAATGACATTTTTAAAAATACAAAAATCGGTGTTCAGTTTCTGTTGTAGATAAACCTATGTACTTCATATGACTTGACACTGTGCCTCTCCATATAACCTTGTAACTTTGTATTAATCCATATGACCTTGTCACTTTGTATTAGAACTTGAATCCATATAACCTTGTAACTTAGTTTTCTACATAGGGTTCTAATACAGAGTATATAGTTAAAGAGGTAAAAATGTCATTTGCTAGGAGTAGAATAAGATCTTTCCCCCACTCTCTCCCCCCACTCTGTAATCAATTGCCCAGTTGAATGAACGAGGTGTGAATGAGTAACACTTGGGAGCCAAGCACCTCCAGAGAGCTACACCAGTTGAAAAGGGGGTAGAAGCCAGACCCAAGGTGTCAAGAGGGCTCAAGAAAGAAGAGCAGACATATTGAAGGCCTTGGGGATTAGAAGCAAGCACCTTCTTTGGAAAACACCCTCTCTTAACAGACAGCACCCACAAAGGGACCAAAGGACACAGACCCAGATTTTGAATCTGGGATATATTTGCATAAGAGGGAAGCTGCTATAAAAGTGAGTTGTCTTGCAGAGGACTCCGGGTCTCATCTTGTCACCATCGGAGCATCGATCCGGATCAGCAGAAGCCCGGCTCCACCCCTCCCCCATCTAACTCACCTGGCCAGTGAAGTTAAGGGGAGCAACAAGTTGGTAACAACAGCAAGACGGAGTGTGCTTGTGCACGTGTGTGTGTGTGTGTGTGTGTGTGAGAGAGTGAGTGCGTGAGTGACACAGAATAATCAATACTTATCATATGCATGTGGTAAATAAATAAATATATATATATATATATATATATATATATATAAATTAATGTGTGTGTGTGTGATCAATAAATGTGGCGTGTTGCCTTATCCCTCTGAAAAAGATCCCGAGTACTTCTTTTAAGTACAACACTGTGACTTTTGTACTTCGTATTTTCAAGTTCTTCCACCACGAGCCAGAGGGCCTTTTCTCAGGGACCCGTACCACGCTCGCAAACGTCTGTGCGGCCCTCCCTCGATACTTACCTTGAGCCAATTGCTATTTGCTCTTCTTCCATAGATCGCTGTCTGGTTTCCATCTGCCGGCAGGGTCTCGGGAGGGTGGCTCCTTTCGGTCTCTGCCACCACATGGCCAGCCTCTCATCTCCTCCAAGTCTACAGGGACCGAAAAAGAGACAGAGAACGGTTAGGAGCTAGGCCACCCTAGATGTGTGGAAAGGACAGACACCTGCGTCACCTGGCTGCTGCTCACTGGAGCCCAGTGTTGCCTCTAACATTTCCCCTCCAGGAGCGGAGTGAGTTTTGTCTCGTGCTCCAAGATCGAGGTCACGTGCCCTTCTTCGGATGCCTGCCACCCAGGCGAAGACATGTCTCGTCTGTGTTTTTAAAACGTTCTGGAAGAAAGAGTACTAACACAAGGGAGAATTAACAAGGTCATTTAAACTGTAAATATTTGTTTGATATGAAGTCAAATAAAAGGCAAATTAATACTGCAACATTTTCAGTGGCCAACCTCCTCTCCTCTCCTCTCCCCTCCCCTCCCCTGCCCTGCCCCCTCCAGCTGGCCTAGATGATCTCTCCGGGTCCCTTATGGTAAAGCCCGCCCCGGGACCCTGTGCTGAGGTGACAAGTTCTTCACAAGATACTGGGTATGTAAACGTTTTACGGAAAAGCGTCCGTGGCCAATCTAGACGCGCTTTTCTGCAAAAAAGCCCCAATCGCCATTTTCGCCATCGGGGCTTTTTTGCGGAAAAGAACTCTCTGCTGTCTACACTGGCCCTTTTGCGCAGAAGTCTTTCGGAAAAAGACTTTTGCCCGAACGGGAGCAGCATAGTATTCCCGCAGAAGCACTGACAATCTTACATGAGATCGTCAGTGCTTTTGCGGAAATTCAAGCGGCCAGTGTAGACAGCTGGCAAGTTTTTCCGCAAAAGCAGATGATTAGCACACTTTCCTAGTTGAAAATCCAAGGAGAAGAAAGGGGAGAATTGCAAATCAAGACTCTCTTAAGGTGTCTGAAAGCTACTTTGGTCTGGGCCGGTACTCAGTGGTACCAAGGCAGACTTTTCTGTGGCTCGGTTGTCTAATGCCACACTAGAACAAGTCTACCACACCGAACGAAAGAGCAGACAATTACATGAAAGGGAAAAAAGGTGGCTTGGCAGAGAATTTGCTTCTGGACAAAAACAAGAGACTGCGGTGGTTAAAGAAGAACGGGAGGCATACCTGTGCATAAACCAATTCACCAGAAACCTTCTGAACAACCAGTTCAGTCACATGTCCTTACAGGGACAAGCACCTTAATGACGGTAGCCCTGACATTTTATTTTGCAGACGATTCTACTCGTGGAAGGGCTGCTGGAGTGAAACTTGAGGCCCAAGCAGGAGGAAAGTTTGATTTTCTAGTACCAAATAGAAAAACAATAATAGAACAAAAAGGCTAAAAGATGCCTAAGGGCGGAGATAGGGTCCAGAATGACTTAGACAAATTGGAGGATTGGGCCACAAGAAATCTGATGAGGTTCAACAAGGACAAGTGTACAGTCCTGCACTTGGGATGGAAGAATCCCAAGCATAGTTACAAGCTGGGGACCAACCAGTTAAGTAGTAGTTCTGCAGACAGGACCTGGGGGTTACAGTGGATGAGAAGCTGGAGATGAGTCAACAGTGTGCCCTTGTAGCCAAGAAGGCTAATGGCATATTAGGTTGCATTAAGAGGAGCATTGCCAGTAGATCCAGAGATGTCATTATTCCCCTTTATTCGGCTTTGGTGGGGCCACATCTGGAGTACTGTGTCCAGTTCTGGGCCCCCCACTACAGAAGGGATGTGGACACATTGGAGAGGGTCCAGCAGAGGACAACCAAAACGATTAGGGGGCTGGAGCAATTGCTCTATGAAGAGGCTGAGGGATTTAGGTTTCTTTAGTCTGAAGAGGAGACCATGAGGGGGGATTTTATAGTAGCCTTCAACTTCCTTATAAGGACACAGGAACGCAAGGTAACCTGTTCTCCCAACTCTCGCTTTCAGACGGGGTGGGGAACCTTATTGGGGGGGCGGAAGGCACACACTAGTAGGGTTGCCAGATGGTTTCAGCAAAAAAAAAAAAAAAAAAAAAAAAAAAGGCGCCAGGAAAATTTTTGTTGAGGGAAAGAAGCCAACCAAACAAAAAAACCCCACCAGGAACATTTTTGTTGAGCAAAATCCAGTTGTGACCCCTTTAATTAGTCAGCCAATCTCCCCGCCCCGGCTTATTTCTGCTGGGCACAGAGGAAAAGCAGAAAATACTGGACATTTTGTATGTCCGGTATTTTCTAAATTTATTTACCGGACAAAAAGTGCAACTACCGGGCTGTCTGGCTCAGTGCTAGACACCTGGCAACCCTACACACAAGTGTGAAGAAAAAAAAATCCCAAACCCCACCATCCGCATTAACACATGCCCCAACTGAGAAGGAGGAAGAGGCTTCCCACATTCCCCTCGCACACAAGGCTTCCCTTGTGAGGAGGGGGGGGCGGGGGGCGGGGCGGGGCAGGCTAGCAGAATTTGTCTGCTCCAATCTGGCCACCCAGAGAAATAAAAAAGCAAATTGAAAGAGCCAGACGAATACCTAGAAACCATCTACTTCAAGACAGACCCAAGAAAACCAACAATAGAACACCACTTGTCATCACCTACAACCCCCAACTTAAACCTGTCCAACACATTATCAATAAACTACAGCCTATATTGGAACAGGATACCATACTCAAAGAGGCTCTGGGAGACAGACCCATAGTCTCCTATAGACAACCACCTAACCTCAAGATCATTCTTACCAACCACCACAGGACATACCACACTAATACCAACCCTGGTACCTTCCCTTGCAACAAACCCCGTTGCCAGCTTTGTCCACATATTCATTCTGCTGATACCATTATTGGACCCAACCAAGTGAGTTATAAGATCAAGAACACATATTCCTGCGCATCCAGAAATATAATCTATGCTATCGTGTGCCGAAAGTGTCCGTCTGCTATGTACATTGGACAAACATCTCAGACACTTCGCCAAAGGATTAATGCCCACAAAACAGATATCAGACAAGATCACAAAGAGAAAACAGTTTCTTGCCATTTTAACCAGAAAGGACACTCTCTCAATGACTTGACCACCTGCATTCTGCTACAAAGACCTTTTACATCTGCACTTGAAAGGGAATCCTCTGAACTGTCATTCATGTTAAAATTCGACACTTTCCAACAAGGACTTAGTTCAAATGTTTGTTATCTCACCCATTACCAAGATAGTTTCCCCAATTATCACCTCTAATACCATTAACTCACAAACATCCCACTCTCCCTACCTCTAATATCATCAATTCACAGACACTTACCTTCCTTCCCCCTCCCCCCCACCGCATCCCCCTCCTGTTCTGCAATGTGATTTGTCCTTTTCATATTTGTTCTTTTTTTTAATTGTATCCTTTGGTATATACGGTTGTGACTACTTTCTTCCACTATTTGATCTGAGGAAGTGGGTCTGGCACACGAAAGCTCATCATCTAATAAACCATCTTGTTAGTCTTTAAAGTGCTACATTGTCCTGCATTTTGCTTCAACTACCCCAGGCTAACACGGCTACATTTCTATCACCAATCTGGAGGGGAGCTAGAGCGTTAGTGTGGGAACCTTGAGTCTCGAGGGCCACACTCACGTGAGCTGGGGTATTAGGTTCCTCACCCCTGCTTTAAAAACAAAACCTCTTACTCTTAAAAATCGATCCCCGTATCTCTGGTCGGACCAGCTTCACGCAGGTCCTCCGGGATGGAAAACTGCAGCAAACTGTATGAACAGAAACAAACAGAAGCCCCAATCGCAGCTGGAGGTGGGGCGAGGCTGCCCCAGCAGGGACACAACGGGGCAGCCGCCCTCCACCAGATCAGGAAAACAACCGCGCCATTCCCCGGCCAGCAGGAAGGCGAGTGCCGCTGCAAGGCTCCGCAAGGGAGGTGGGCGGCAGAGGGGTGTTTGTGCGCGGCCGCGCGCCTTCAGCGGCAACTCCCCTGGTGCCCCCTTCTCTAGTCCAGCCAGGCCTAAAATGCTCAGTGCTTAGAAGGCGGGTGGGGAACCTAAGGCCTGGGTGCTTGGGGCTCCTCCACCGTCGCCCCCTCCCCACGCCGTGGGGCTGGAGCGCACAAAGCGACTAGGCTGGGCCCTGCAGTGCTCTGGCGCCAGGGGGACGTTTCTCCGCTCAGCTGGGGGCCAGGCAGGGAGGCTTTTCTGTCGGTTGGTTTGTCTGTCACCTGTTTGCCCCCCAATTCTCAGCCACTCCCCCCCTCTCCCCACACGCCCCCACCCAGGACGCTCTCGGCCTCTGCAGGAGGCACAGCCGGGCACTGGGCGGCACTGCGGGCAGCCAGGGCCAGAGCATCCCCCCCCACAGCGCCCCCCGCCGAACTGCCCCCCCCCGGGCACAGGGGGGATTCAGCGGGCACCCGGCCCCGCCCCCAGGCAGCGAGCAGCGCGGGGAGCAGGGCTCAGGCCGCCCCGCCCCCCCGCGTGCGGGACACGTTCTGTGCGTGCCCCGCCCGCGGGAACCACCCCTCGAGGGGGCGCGGCTCCCCGGCGGGGGGAAGGGGCACGTGACACTCCCGGGCCCCGGTGGCCCGCAGCCCCCCCTCCCCGAGACACCCACGTGACTGGAGCCCGGGTCAGCTCCCGCGCCCGGCACCACGTGGGGGGGGGGGGTCACAGGGGCGCTGCTCCCCGGGGAGGCAGCAGCGCCGGGGGGGGGGGGGGGCAGAAATCGCCCCCCCACCTCCGCCAGGGGCCGCCCCGCCGATGTCCAGCCTGGGGCCCGGAGAGAAGCAGGCGGGGGGGGGGGCTCCACGTCACTGCCAGCTCCCGCCCCGCCCCCAGGCTCCGCCCCTCAGCGCCCCCCGCAGCGTTTTCCCGCCCGCCTCGTGGGCGCGAGCGTCCCGGGAGTTTCCCGCCCAGCCAGCGCCGCCCGCGCCTGCGCTCTCCCGCGCCCTGTCCCCTCCTGCCCCCCCCAGTGCCAAGGCCCCCCCCGGCCCCTCCCCCTCCCTCCTGCCCCCCCAGTGCCGAGCACCCCCCCGGCCCCTCACCCCCTCCTGCCCCCCCAGTGCCGAGCACCCCCCCGGCCCCTCACCCCCTCCTGCCCCCCCAGTGCCGAGCACCCCCCCGGCCCCTCACCCCTCCTGCCCCCCCCCAGTGCCGAGCACCCCCCCCGGCCCCTCACACCCAGCCTGCTCCTACACCTCACCCCTGTCCAGACACCCCACCCCCAGCCCGCTCCCCCACCTTCCCTCGCGCCCCCTTCTCCCCCAGGCCAGACACCCCACCCCCAGCCCGCTCCCCCACCTTCCCTCGCGCCCCCTCCTCCCCCGGGCCAGACACCAACAAGGGGCGGGCTGGGGGCGGGGCAGCTTCGCACTCGGACCCAGGATTCGCTCGCGCCCCCGCGCGCTCCTCGGACCTTCCTGTCATGGCGGCGCCGGCCGCCCAGTCAGACAACGCCCCCCTGCGACAGCCCATTGGCCGAACCAGAGGCAGGATCCCCTTTGCTGACAGCCCATTGGGCGACACTATCCTGCGCCAAGGCTGTCTTCCGAAAGCCCATTGGCTGGCACACAGCCAGGAACCACCCCTAAGTCACAGACAATTCGAGGACAGAGCAGCCCATTAAGATCCACCCCGGACAGCCTATTGGTCGAGAGCAGTGGCAGGTCATTCCCCCTAGTCACACCGCATTCGCAGACAGAGCTGTCCGTTAAGATGCAGCCGGGTCAGCCTATTGGGTGCCTCTGATTCAGAACACGCCCCTTAGTCACAGCCCATTCGCGGACAGAAGAGTCTGTTATAATCCACCCCGGACAACCTATTGGCCGCCAGCAGCCCCAGAACACGCCTTTAGTCACCGCCCATTGGCGCACGGAGCAGTCCGTTAAGAGTCACCTCGGACAGCCTCAGATTGGGCGCCACAGATTCCGAACACGCCCTTTACTCTCAGCCCATTCGCGGACAGAACAGTCTGTTACGATCAGTCCGGGACAGTCTCTCGGCCAGCCTTACTGTAGGGATAACATAGTCAAGTATGAAACATGATTCCCCAAGTGGAAGTGACTCCCCAGAATTTGTTCCCCACAACTAAAAGTCTAAGGAGGAGAAGTTTGTGTGTGGGATCCTGGCGCGGAGCCTGGTGTGTGGGATGAGGGGGCCGGGGGCAGGTGGGGAGAGGGCTGCGCGGAGCCTGGTGTGTGGGATGAGGGGGCCGCGGGCAGGAGGGGAGAGGGCTCCGCGGAGCCTGGAAATAACGAGCTTCTTACTTTGCCTGCTGTCAAAGGGCAAGACTGGGGCCACGTGGCGTGCGGAGCAGGGACAGCAGCTGGGGGCGATGGAATTACACGTGCATTACCCGCAATGACCACCGAGCGGCACTGTGGAGGCGCTTCGGAATTACACGTGCATTACCCGCAATGACCACCGAGCGGCACTGTGGGGGCGCTACGGAATTACACGTGCATTACCGCCGGTGACTACCGAGCGGCACTGTTGCTCTGCTAAGGGCCGTTATTTCCGAATAAAAAAGATTGTTCTTAGGGTAGAAATGCCCCATTCCGAACTAAGAACACGCTGGGCGGGGCTATGCCGGGGGGCGGGGCTATGATAGGGGCGGGGCGCGCTGCGACGTGCCCCGGGAGGCCGCACTATGAGAACTACAAGTCCCAGGATGCGTCGCTAACACTTGGAGTGACAGGAGCGCGGGACCAACCGCGTCGCTCCCTGGTCAATGCCCCGTTGTGATGTCACTTCCGCTGCACCCGCCCAACCGAACAGCGCCGGGCCTGCCCTGGCCCTGCAATGGCCGATGGGAGCTGCGGACAGGGGCACTCAGTTTCCCACAAGCCACTGCGGCTACTTTCCCTACTCCCCCTCATCCGGCCCCTCCCCATTGCTGGGCGGGGCTCCTGCCTCAGAGACGGCAGCGTCCGCAGCTGATGCCCCGCCCCCACTCGGGAGAGGAGACTCCGCGGCAACCCTTCCCCCCCAAACTCCTCCCCGCCCCGTGCAGTCTGATCCCCCCTCAAACTACTCCCCCCCGTGCAGTCTGATCCCCCCAAACTTCCCCCCGCCCCGTGCAGTCTGATCCTCCCCCCCGTGCAGTCTGATCCCCCCCAAACTCCTCCCCGCCCCGTGCAGTCCGATCCCCCCAAACTCTTCCCCGCCCCGTGCAGTGCGATCCCCCCAAATTCCTCTCCCCCCGTGCAGTATGATCCCCCCAAACTCCTCCCCGCCCCGTGCAGTCCGATCCCCCCCAAACTCCTCCCCCCCGTGCAGTCTGATCCTCCCCCCCGTGCAGTCTGATCCCCCCCAAACTCCTCCCCGCCCCGTGCAGTCTGATCCCCCCCAAACTCCTCCCCGCCCCGTGCAGTCCGATCCCCCCCAAACTCTTCCCCGCCCTGTGCAGTCCGATCCCCCCAAACTCCTCCCCGCCCCGTGCAGTCTGATCTCCCCCAAAACTCCTCCCCGCCCCGTGCAGTCTGATCCCCCCCAAACTGCGCTCCGCCCCGTGCAGTCTGAACCCCTCCCCAAACTCCTCCCCGCCCCGTGCAGTCTGATCCTCCCCCCCGTGCAGTCTGATCCCCCCCCAAACTCCTCCCCGCTCCGTGCAGTCTGATCCCCCCCAAACTCCTCTCCCCCCCGTGCAGTCTGATCCCCCCCACACTTCCCTCCGCCCCGTGCAGTCTGATCCCCCCCAAACTCCTGTCCGCCCCGTGCAGTCTGATCCCCCCCAAAGCTCCTCCCTGCCCCGTGCAGTCTGATCCTCCCCCCAAACTCCTCCCCGCTCCGTGCAGTCTGATCCTCCCCCCCGTGCAGTCTGATCCCCCCAAACTCCTCCCCGCTCCGTGCAGTCTGATCCTCCCCCCCGTGCAGTCTGATCCCCCCAAACTCCTCTCCCCCCCGTGCAGTCTGATCCCCCCAAACTCCTCCCCGCCCCGTGCAGTCCGATGCCCCCCAAACTCCTCTCCGCCCCGTGTAGTCTGATCCCCTCCCCAAACTCCTCTCCGCCCCGTGCAGTCTGAACCCCTCCCCAAACTCCTCCCCGCTCCGTGCAGTCTGATCCTCCCCCCCGTGCAGTCTGATCCCCCCAAACTCCTCCCCGCTCCGTGCAGTCTGATCCCCCCAAACTCCTCTCCCCCCCGTGCAGTCTGATCCCCCCAAACTCCTCCCCGCCCCGTGCAGTCCGATGCCCCCCAAACTCGTCTCCGCCCCGTGTAGTCTGATCCCCTCCCCAAACTCCTCTCCGCCCCGTGCAGTCTGAACCCCTCCCCAAACTCCTCGCCGCCCCGTGGAGTCTGATCCTCCCCCCCGTGCAGTCTGATCCCCCCCCAAACTCCTCCCCGCCCCGTGCAGTCTGATCCTCCCCACGTGCAGTCTGATCCCCCCCAAACTCCTCTCCCCCCCGTGCAGTCTGATCCCCCCCAAACTCCTCCCCCGCGGAGCCTGCAGTGCGGGATGAGGGGGCCGGGGGCAGGAGGGGAGAGGGCTGTGCGGAGCCTGGAGTGCGGGATGAGGGGGCCATGGGCAGGAGGGGAGAGGGCTCCGCGGAGCCTGGAAATAACGAGCTTCTTACTTTGCCTGCTGTCAAAGGGCAAGACTGGGGCCACGTGGCGTGCGGAGCAGGGACAGCAGCTGGGGGCGATGGAATTACACGTGCATTACCCGCAATGACCACCGAGCGGCACTGTGGAGGCGCTACGGAATTACACGTGCATTACCGGCAATGACCACCAAGCGGCACTGTGGAGGCGCTACGGAATTACACGTGCTTTACCTGCAATGACCACCGAGCGGCACTGTGGAGGCGCTACGGAATTACACGTGCATTACCCGCAATGACCACCGAGCGGCACTGTGGAGGCGCTACGGAATTACACGTGCATTACCGGCAATGACCACCGAGCGGCACTGTGGAGGCGCTACGGAATTACACGTGCATTACCCGGAATGACCACCGAGCGGCACTGTGGAGGCGCTACGGAATTACACGTGCATTACCGCCGGTGACTACCGAGCGGCACTGTTGCTCTGCTAAGGGCCGTTATTTCCAAATAAAAAAGATTGTTCTTAGGGTAGAAATGCCCCATTCCGAACTAAGAACACGCTGGACGGGGCTATGCCGGGGGGCGGGGCTATGATAGGGGCGGGCGCGCTGCGACGTGCCCCGGGAGGCCGCACTCTGAGAACTACAAGTCCCAGGATGCGTCGCTAACACTTGGAGTGACAGGAGCGCGGGACCAACCGCGTCGCTCCCTGGTCAATGCCCCGTTGTGATGTCACTTCCGCTGCACCCGCCCAACCGAACAGCGCCGGGCCTGCCCTGGCCCTGCAATGGCCGATGGGAGCTGCGGACAGGGGCACTCAGTTTCCCACAAGCCACTGCGGCTACTTTCCCTACTCCCCCTCATCCCGCCCCTCCCCATTGTTGGGCGGGGCTCCTGCCTCAGAGACGGCAGCGTCCTTAGCTGATGCCCCGCCCCCACTCGGGAGAGGAGACTCTGCGGCAACCCCTCCCCCCCAAACTCCTCCCCGCCCCGTGCAGTCTGCTCCCCCCCACCAAACTCCTCCCCGCCCCGTGCAGTCTGCTCCCCCCCACCAAACTCCTCCCCGCCCCGTGCAGACTGCTCCCCCCCACCAAACTCCTCCCCGCCCCATGCAGTCTGCTCCCCTCCCCAAACTCCTCCCCGCCCCCTGCAGACTGATCACCCCCAAAATTTCTCTCCGCCGCGTGCAGTCCGATCCCCCCCAACCTCCTCTCCGCCCCGTGCAGTCCGATCCCCCCCAAGCTCCTCCCCCCCGTGCAGTCCGCTCCCCCCCACCAAACTGCTCTCCGCCCCGTGCAGTCTGCTCCCCCCCAAACTCCTCCCCGCCCCGTGCAGTCTGCTCCCCCCCAAACTCCTCCCCGCCCCGTGCAGTCTGCTCCCCCCAACTCCTCCCCGCCCCGTGCAGTCTGCCCCCCACAACTCCTCTCGGCCCTGTGCAGTCTGCTCCCCTCCCCAAACTCCTCCTCCCCCCGTGCAGTCTGATCCCCCCAAACTCCTCCCCCCGTGCAGTCTGATCCCCCCAAACTCCTCGCCCCGTGCAGTCTGATCTCCTACCCCCCACAAATCTCCTCCCCCCGTGCAGTCTGATCCCCCCCAAACTCCTCGCCCCGTGCAGTCTGATCTCCTACCCCCCACAAAACTCCCCCCGTGCAGTCTGATCCCCCCCAAACTCCTCCCCCCCGTGCAGTCTGATCCCCTACCCCCCAAACTCCTCCCCGCCCCGTGCAGTCTGCTCCCCCCCACCAAACTCCTCCCCGCCCCGTGCAGTCTCCTCCCCCCCACCAAACTCCTCCCCGCCCCGTGCAGTCTCCTCCCCCCCAACTCCTCTCCCCCAGTGCAGTCTTCTCCCCCTCACCACCAAACTCGTCCCTGCCCCGTGCAGTCTGCTCCCTCCAAACTCCTCCCCGCCCCGTGCAGTCTGCTCCCCCCAACTCCTCCCCGCCCCGTGCAGTCTGCTCCCCCTCACCACCAAACTCCTCTCCGCCCCGTGCAGTCTGATCCCCCTCCAAACTCCTCCCCCCCGTGCAGTCTGCTCCCCCCAACTCCTCCCCGCCCCGTGCAGTCTGCTCCCCCTCACCACCAAACTCCTCTCCGCCCCGTGCAGTCTGATCCCCCTCCAAACTCCTCCCCGCCCCGTGCAGTCTGCTCCCCTCCCCAAACTCCTCCCCGCCCCCTGTAGACTGATCACCCCCAAAATTTCTCTCCGCCGCGTGCAGTCCGATCCCCCCCAACCTCCTCTCCGCCCCGTGCAGTCCGATCCCCCCCAAGCTCCTCCCCCCCACCAAACTGCTCTCCGCCCCGTGCAGTCTGCTCCCCCCCAAACTCCTCCCCGCCCCGTGCAGTCTGCTCCCCCCAACTCCTCCCCGCCCCGTGCAGTCTGCTCCCCCTCACCACCAAACTCCTCTCCGCCCCGTGCAGTCTGATCCCCCTCCAAACTCCTCCCCCCCGTGCAGTCTGATCCCCCCCAAACTGCTCCCCACCCCGTGCAGTCTGATCCCCCCCAAACTGCTCCCCACCCCGTGCAGTCTGCTCCCCCCAACTCCTCCCCACCCCGTGCAGTCTGATCCCCACCAAACTCCTCTCCGCCCCGTGCAGTCTGCTCCCCCCCAAACTCCTCTCCGCCCCGTGCAGTCTGCTCCCCCCAACTCCTCCCCGTCCCGTGCAGTCTGCTCCTCCTCACCACCAAACTCCTCTCCGCCCCGTGCAGTCTGCTCCCCCCAACTCCTCCCCACCCCGTGCAGTCTGATCCCCACCAAACTCCTCTCCGCCCCGTGCAGTCTGCTCCCCCCCAAACTCCTCTCCGCCCCGTGCAGTCTGCTCCCCCCCAACTCCTCCCCGCCCCGTGCAGTCTGCTCCCCCTCACCACCAAACTCCTCTCCGCCCCGTGCAGTCTGCTCCCCCCCACCAAACTCCTCCCCGCCCAATGCAGTGTGAACCCCCCCAAATTCCTCTCCGCCCCGTGCAGTCTGAACCCCCCCCAAATTCCTCTCCGCCCCGTGCAGTCTGCTCCCCCCCAACTCCTCTCCCCCAGTGCAGTCTTCTCCCCCTCACCACCAAACTCGTCCCTGCCCCGTGCAGTCTGCTCCCCTCCCCAAACTCCTCCCCGCCCCCTGCAGACTGATCACCCCCAAAATTTCTCTCCGCCCCGTGCAGTCCGATCCCCCCCAAGCTCCTCCCCCCCGTGCAGTCCGCTCCCCCCCACCAAACTGCTCTCCGCCCCGTGCAGTCTGCTCCCCCCAACTCCTCCCCGCCCCGTGCAGTCTGCTCCCCCTCACCACCAAACTCCTCTCCGCCCCGTGCAGTCTGATCCCCCTCCAAACTCCTCCCCCCCGTGCAGTCTGATCCCCCCCAAACTGCTCCCCACCCCGTGCAGTCTGATCCCCCCCAAACTGCTCCCCACCCCGTGCAGTCTGCTCCCCCCAACTCCTCCCCACCCCGTGCAGTCTGATCCCCACCAAACTCCTCTCCGCCCCGTGCAGTCTGATCCCCCCCCACCAAACTCCTCTCCGCCCCGTGCAGTCTGCTCCCCCCCACCAAACTCCTCTCCGCCCCGTGCAGTCTGCTCCCCCCAACTCCTCCCCGCCCCGTGCAGTCTGCTCCCCCTCACCACCAAACTCCTCTCCGCCCCGTGCAGTCTGCTCCCCCCCCAAACTCCTCCTCCCCCCGTGCAGTCTGATCCCCCCAAACTCCTCCCCCCGTGCAGTCTGATCCCCCCCAAACTCCTCCCCCCGTGCAGTCTCATCCCCCCCAAACTCCTCGCCCCGTGCAGTCTGATCCCCCCCAAACTCCTCGCCCCGTGCAGTCTGATCTCCTACCCCCCACAAAACTCCTCCCTCCGTGCAGTCTGATCCCCCCCAAACTCCTCGCCCCGTGCAGTCTGATCTCCTACCCCCCACAAAACTCCCCCCGTGCAGTCTGATCCCCCCCAAACTCCTCTCCGCCCCGTGCAGTCTGCTCCCCCTCCAAACTCCTCCCCCCCGTGCAGTCTGCTCCCCCCAACTCCTCCCCGCCCCGTGCAGTCTGCTCCCCCTCACCACCACGCTCCTCTCCGCCCCGTGCAGTCTGATCCCCCTCCAAACTCCTCCCCCCCGTGCAGTCTGCTCCCCCCAACTCCTCCCCGCCCCGTGCAGTCTGCTCCGCCTCACCACCACGCTCCTCTCCGCCCCGTGCAGTCTGATCCCCCTCCAAACTCCTCCCCCCCGTGCAGTCTGCTCCCCTCCCCAAACTCCTCCCCGCCCCGTGCAGTCTGCTCCCCTCCCCAAACTCCTCCCCGCCCCGTGCAGTCTGCTCCCCTCCCCAAACTCCTCCCCGCCCCCTGTAGACTGATCACCCCCAAAATTTCTCTCCGCCGCGTGCAGTCCGATCCCCCCCAACCTCCTCTCCGCCCCGTGCAGTCCGATCCCCCCCAAGCTCCTCCCCCCCACCAAACTGCTCTCCGCCCCGTGCAGTCTGCTCCCCCCCAAACTCCTCCCCGCCCCGTGCAGTCTGCTCCCCCCAACTCCTCCCCGCCCCGTGCAGTCTGCTCCCCTCCCCAAACTCCTCCCCGCCCCCTGCAGACTGATCACCCCCAAAATTTCTCTCCGCCGCGTGCAGTCCGATCCCCCCCAACCTCCTCTCCGCCCCGTGCAGTCCGATCCCCCCCAAGCTCCTCCCCCCCACCAAACTGCTCTCCGCCCCGGGCAGTCTGCTCCCCCCCAAACTCCTCCCCGCCCCGTGCAGTCTGCTCCCCCCAACTCCTCCCCGCCCCGTGCAGTCTGCTCCCCTCCCCAAACTCCTCCCCGCCCCCTGCAGACTGATCACCCCCAAAATTTCTCTCCGCCGCGTGCAGTCCGATCCCCCCCAACCTCCTCTCCGCCCCGTGCAGTCCGATCCCCCCCAAGCTCCTCCCCCCCACCAAACTGCTCTCCGCCCCGTGCAGTCTGCTCCCCCCCAAACTCCTCCCCGCTCCGTGCAGTCTGCTCCCCCCAACTCCTCTCCGCCCCGTGCAGTCTGATCCCCCTCCAAACTCCTCCCCCCCGTGCAGTCTGATCCCCCCCAAACTGCTCCCCACCCCGTGCAGTCTGATCCCCCCCAAACTGCTCCCCACCCCGTGCAGTCTGCTCCCCCCAACTCCTCCCCACCCCGTGCAGTCTGATCCCCACCAAACTCCTCTCCGCCCCGTGCAGTCTGCTCCCCCCCAAACTCCTCTCCGCCCCGTGCAGTCTGCTCCCCCCAACTCCTCCCCGTCCCGTGCAGTCTGCTCCCCCTCACCACCAAACTCCTCTCCGCCCCGTGCAGTCTGCTCCCCCCAACTCCTCCCCACCCCGTGCAGTCTGATCCCCCCCAAACTCCTCTCCGCCCCGTGCAGTCTGCTCCCTCCCAAACTCCTCTCCGCCTCGTGCAGTCTGCTCCCCCCAACTCCTCCCCGCCCCGTGCAGTCTGCTCCCCCTCACCACCAAACTCCTCTCCGCCCCGTGCAGTCTGCTCCCCGCCACCAAACTCCTCCCCGCCCAATGCAGTGTGAACCCCCCCAAATTCCTCTCCGCCCCGTGCAGTCTGAACCCCCCCCAAATTCCTCTCCGCCCCGTGCAGTCTGCTCCCCCCCAACTCCTCTCCCCCAGTGCAGTCTTCTCCCCCTCACCACCAAACTCGTCCCTGCCCCGTGCAGTCTGCTCCCCTCCCCAAACTCCTCCCCGCCCCCTGCAGACTGATCACCCCCAAAATTTCTCTCCGCCGCGTGCAGTCCGATCCCCCCCAACCTCCTCTCCGCCCCGTGCAGTCCGATCCCCCCCAAGCTCCTCCCCCCCGTGCAGTCCGCTCCCCCCCACCAAACTGCTCTCCGCCCCGTGCAGTCTGCTCCCCCCAACTCCTCCCCGCCCCGTGCAGTCTGCTCCCCCTCACCACCAAACTCCTCTCCGCCCCGTGCAGTCTGATCCCCCTCCAAACTCCTCCCCCCCGTGCAGTCTGCTCCCCCCAACTCCTCCCCGCCCCGTGCAGTCTGCTCCCCCTCACCACCAAACTCCTCTCCGCCCCGTGCAGTCTGATCCCCCCCAAACTGCTCCCCCCCGTGCAGTCTGATCCCCCCCAAACTGCTCCCCACCCCGTGCAGTCTGATCCCCCCCAAACTGCTCCCCACCCCGTGCAGTCTGCTCCCCCCAACTCCTCCCCACCCCGTGCAGTCTGATCCCCACCAAACTCCTCTCCGCCCCGTGCAGTCTGATCCCCCCCACCAAACTCCTCTCCGCCCCGTGCAGTCTGCTCCCCCCCAAACTCCTCTCCGCCCCGTGCAGTCTGCTCCCCCCAACTCCTCCCCGCCCCGTGCAGTCTGCTCCCCCTCACCACCAAACTCCTCTCCGCCCCGTGCAGTCTGCTCCCCCCCCAAACTCCTCCTCCCCCCGTGCAGTCTGATCCCCCCAAACTCCTCCCCCCGTGCAGTCTGATCCCCCCCAAACTCCTCCCCCCGTGCAGTCTCATCCCCCCCAAACTCCTCGCCCCGTGCAGTCTGATCCCCCCCAAACTCCTCGCCCCGTGCAGTCTGATCTCCTACCCCCCACAAAACTCCTCCCTCCGTGCAGTCTGATCCCCCCCAAACTCCTCGCCCCGTGCAGTCTGATCTCCTACCCCCCACAAAACTCCCCCCGTGCAGTCTGATCCCCCCCAAACTCCTCCCCCCCGTGCAGTCTGATCCCCTACCCCCCAAACTCCTCCCCGCCCCATGCAGTCTGATCCCCCACCACCACCAAACTCCTCTCCCCCCCATGCAGTCTGCTCCCCCCAACACCAAATTTCCCAGCCGGCTTGTGCGGGGACTGGCAGCGGGACAGGCTGATGCTGCTGTTGCCTTCGAAAGTGCAGCGGGGAGCATGAGGCGGGTGGGGGGGGGGGGGGGCGGCTGCCTCTGCTGCGTCCCGTTCACAAGCCCAGAGGGGCCGCGCGAGGATTTTCCGGAGACCCCGAGGAGTTTTCTGCCGCTCACTTCTGTGTCCCAGCTGAGTTCCTGCCGGTCAGTGGCCCCGCCCCCAGACCAGGCCACGCCCCTGCCATTAATGACGGAGCCTGGGACCCGTCTGTGTGCCCCACAAACCCACGTGTCACTCGCCGGGGAGCCGATAGAACGTGCCCCGCGTTCCATCATTTGCATGCACCGCGCCAGGGCAATGACGTCACTAGCAGTGCGCTGCTGTTCGTAGCCGGCAGTGGCAGCTTCGCACCGAGCCGGGCCACGAGGCAGCGGGCGCAGCGCTGGGGGCGGAGCTACAGGGGAGCGGCCCGGCCGGGCGGGGTGCACACTGGGGCGCCCAAGGGCTGAGATCCGGGCGGGGCAGCGTCACGCTCTGACCTCGCTGCCGCCTCCCGCCGCCTCTCCCTTGGGGCCGGGTGGCGCGGACCGGAAGCCGCTGCACTGCCCGGATTTCCTGGGGAACACGCTCCCTGTGACGTCAGGGCCTGCCACAGAGGCAGGGCGCCACCCCGGCCAAGCAAGGAGCAGAGCTAGGGTTGCCAGATGGTTTCACCAAAATACCAGACACGCCTGACATGACATCACAATCTGCATTCCATCTGATTTAGAAAATACCAGACATTTATCAGAGGAGTAGCCGCGTTAGTCTGAATCTGCAAAAGCAGCGAGGAGTCCTGTGGCACAGAACTCCTTGCCGCTTTCGCGGACATTTATATTTTCTCAATTTGTTTCCCCGAAGAAAAAGCTGAAAGCCTGGACCGTCCAGTTCAAAACCGGACACCTGGCAACCATAAGCAGAGTGGTGCCTTGTCGGAGCGGTTCCAGCCTCCGCTCTGCTGTCCTTCCTCTGCCCCACGTACCACGGGAGCTGGTGGCCTACGCTGGCTGCACCGCCGCAGGAAACCTCCAACCCCAGTCGCTGTCCCAGCCAGGCACCCCGTGTCTGAACCCGTCCCGCCTGGCCCCGTGTCTCCTGCCTACCACCCGCTGACCTGGCACCAGCTGAGCGCTCGTACCTGGGCACCTTCCGGTCACGGTTCCCAGTCGGTTGCTGTCAGGCTGTGGACCGAGCAAACGTCACTTCCGGTCCGTGGGACTGAACGCACGTGGCGCCGGCATGATGCGAGGCCGCTCCTTGTTGCCCCACGTCGGATACAAAAGGAGCAGCTACCGCGCGGCAGTTAGGGCCTCGTGCTGAAACGCGCTGCAGCAGTGCTACTCTTCCCTGCCCCTCTCATCCCAGTTGCATGCTCCAGATGGGAGGGGAGGGGTGTCGCTTTCCAGGAGCTACTGCTGCCAGGGCACCGTCTGACTGGCACACGTCAGACGCACACGCCCGTGCAACAGCCACTCACCCTGCCAAATGCTCACACGCAGGGATGCGTGTACACACTCACAAACGCGAATTAACAGATTAACACGCCTGGGCGCCCACTCGTGCCCTCGCTCAGATGCCCACACACGCATCTGCTCAATCTGCCCGCACGCAGGCACGTGCACACACACGCAAATGGACACTTGCGGACGCACACACTTGCACTCATACTTACGTGCGCACGCATGCACGCCGAGTAACAGTCGCCTAGAAGGACTCACCAATAATATCAAACTCAAAAGCCAAAGATTAGATCAATTAGGAGACAACTATTCCCACGAGGCCCTAATCCATGGCTGGGGCTCCTCGGTGCTGCTGGGAGACCAAGTCTTTATTTCAATCCCAGTTTTGCCAACTCTCGGCATGCGTGACGCTAGGTCAATTGGCAGCCTACTCACTTAGTTTTCCGTATGATCCTAGACACGTTAAGTATCGCCAGCCAGGAGATTCGGGGAGGGTGGCGGGGGGGGGGGGGATTAATGACATTTTTAAAAATACAAAAATCGGTGTTCAGTTTCTGTTGTAGATAAACCTATGTACTTCATATGACTTGACACTGTGCCTCTCCATATAACCTTGTAACTTTGTATTAATCCATATGACCTTGTCACTTTGTATTAGAACCTGAATCCATATAACCTTGTAACTTAGTTTTCTACATAGGGTTCTAATACAGAGTATATAGTTAAAGAGGTAAAAATGTCATTTGCTAGGAGTAGAATAAGATCTTTCCCCACTCTCTCCCCCCCACTCTGTAATCAATTGCCCAGTTGAATGAACGAGGTGTGAATGAGTAACACTTGGGAGCCAAGCACCTCCAGAGAGCTACACCAGTTGAAAAGGGGGTAGAAGCCAGACCCAAGGTGTCAAGAGGGCTCAAGAAAGAAGAGCAGACATATTGAAGGCCTTGGGGATTAGAAGCAAGCACCTTCTTTGGAAAACACCCTCTCTTAACAGACAGCACCCACAAAGGGACCAAAGGACACAGACCCAGATTTTGAATCTGGGATATATTTGCATAAGAGGGAAGCTGCTATAAAAGTGAGTTGTCTTGCAGAGGACTCCGGGTCTCATCTTGTCACCATCGGAGCATCGATCCGGATCAGCAGAAGCCCGGCTCCACCCCTCCCCCATCTAACTCACCTGGCCAGTGAAGTTAAGGGGAGCAACAAGTTGGTAACAACAGCAAGACGGAGTGTGCTTGTGCACGTGTGTGTGTGTGTGTGTGTGAGAGAGTGAGTGCGTGAGTGACACAGAATAATCAATACTTATCATATGCATGTGGTAAATAAATATATATATATATAAATTAATGTGTGTGTGTGTGATCAATAAATGTGGCGTGTTGCCTTATCCCTCTGAAAAAGATCCCGAGTACTTCTTTTAAGTACAACACTGTGACTTTTGTACTTCGTATTTTCAAGTTCTTCCACCACGAGCCAGAGGGCCTTTTCTCAGGGACCCGTACCACGCTCGCAAACGTCTGTGCGGCCCTCCCTCGATACTTACCTTGAGCCAATTGCTATTTGCTCTTCTTCCATAGATCGCTGTCTGGTTTCCATCTGCCGGCAGGGTCTCGGGAGGGTGGCTCCTTTCGGTCTCTGCCACCACATGGCCAGCCTCTCATCTCCTCCAAGTCTACAGGGACCGAAAAAGAGACAGAGAACGGTTAGGAGCTAGGCCACCCTAGATGTGTGGAAAGGACAGACACCTGCGTCACCTGGCTGCTGCTCACTGGAGCCCAGTGTTGCCTCTAACATTTCCCCTCCAGGAGCGGAGTGAGTTTTGTCTCGTGCTCCAAGATCGAGGTCACGTGCCCTTCTTCGGATGCCTGCCACCCAGGCGAAGACATGTCTCGTCTGTGTTTTTAAAACGTTCTGGAAGAAAGAGTACTAACACAAGGGAGAATTAACAAGGTCATTTAAACTATAAATATTTGTTTGATATGAAGTCAAATAAAAGGAAAATTAATACTGCAACATTTTCAGTGGCCAACCTCCTCTCCTCTTCTCTCCTCTCCTCTCCTCTCCTCTCCCCTCCCCTCCCCTGCCCCCTCCAGCTGGCCTAGATGATCTCTCCGGGTCCCTTATGGTAAAGCCCGCCCCGGGACCCTGTGCTGAGGTGACAAGTTCTTCACAAGATACTGGGTATGTAAACGTTTTACGGAAAAGCGTCCGTGGCCAATCTAGACGCGCTTTTCTGCAAAAAAGCCCCAATCGCCATTTTCGCCATCGGGGCTTTTTTGCGGAAAAGAACTCTCTGCTGTCTACACTGGCCCTTTTGCGCAGAAGTCTTTCGGAAAAAGACTTTTGCCCGAACGGGAGCAGCATAGTATTCCCGCAGAAGCACTGACAATCTTACATGAGATCGTCAGTGCTTTTGCGGAAATTCAAGCGGCCAGTGTAGACAGCTGGCAAGTTTTTCCGCAAAAGCAGATGATTAGCACACTTTCCTAGTTGAAAATCCAAGGAGAAGAAAGGGGAGAATTGCAAATCAAGACTCTCTTAAGGTGTCTGAAAGCTACTTTGGTCTGGGCCGGTACTCAGTGGTACCAAGGCAGACTTTTCTGTGGCTCGGTTGTCTAATGCCACACTAGAACAAGTCTACCACACCGAACGAAAGAGCAGACAATTACATGAAAGGGAAAAAAGGTGGCTTGGCAGAGAATTTGCTTCCGGACAAAAACAAGAGACTGCGGTGGTTAAAGAAGAACGGGAGGCATACCTGTGCATAAACCAATTCACCAGAAACCTTCTGAACAACCAGTTCAGTCACATGTCCTTACAGGGACAAGCACCTTAATGACGGTAGCCCTGACATTTTATTTTGCAGACGATTCTACTCGTGGAAGGGCTGCTGGAGTGAAACTTGAGGCCCAAGCAGGAGGAAAGTTTGATTTTCTAGTACCAAATAGAAAAACAATAATAGAACAAAAAGGCTAAAAGATGCCTAAGGGCGGAGATAGGGTCCAGAATGACTTAGACAAATTGGAGGATTGGGCCACAAGAATCTGATGAGGTTCAACAAGGACAAGTGTACAGTCCTGCACTTGGGATGGAAGAATCCCAAGCATAGTTACAAGCTGGGGACCAACCAGTTAAGTAGTAGTTCTGCAGACAGGACCTGGGGGTTACAGTGGATGAGAAGCTGGAGATGAGTCAACAGTGTGCCCTTGTAGCCAAGAAGGCTAATGGCATATTAGGTTGCATTAAGAGGAGCATTGCCAGTAGATCCAGAGATGTCATTATTCCCCTTTATTCGGCTTTGGTGGGGCCACATCTGGAGTACTGTGTCCAGTTCTGGGCCCCCCCACTACAGAAGGGATGTGGACACATTGGAGAGGGTCCAGCAGAGGACAACCAAAACGATTAGGGGGCTGGAGCAATTGCTCTATGAAGAGGCTGAGGGATTTAGGTTTCTTTAGTCTGAAGAGGAGACCATGAGGGGGGATTTTATAGTAGCCTTCAACTTCCTTATAAGGACACAGGAACGCAAGGTAACCTGTTCTCCCAACTCTCGCTTTCAGACGGGGTGGGGAACCTTATTGGGGGGGCGGAAGGCACACACTAGTAGGGTTGCCAGATGGTTTCAGCAAAAAAAAAAAAAAAAAAAAAAAAAAAAAGGCGCCAGGAAAATTTTTGTTGAGGGAAAGAAGCCAACCAAACAAAAAAACCCCACCAGGAACAATTTTGTCGAGCAAAATCCAGTTGTGACCCCTTTAATTAGTCAGCCAATCTCCCCGCCCCGGCTTATTTCTGCTGGGCACAGAGGAAAAGCAGAAAATACTGGACATTTTGTATGTCCGGTATTTTCTAAATTTATTTACCGGACAAAAAGTGCAACTACCGGGCTGTCTGGCTCAGTGCTAGACACCTGGCAACCCTACACACAAGTGTGAAGAAAAAAAAATCCCAAACCCCACCATCCGCATTAACACATGCCCCAACTGAGAAGGAGGAAGAGGCTTCCCACATTCCCCTCGCACACAAGGCTTCCCTTGTGAGGAGGGGGGGGCGGGGGGCGGGGCGGGGCAGGCTAGCAGAATTTGTCTGCTCCAATCTGGCCACCCAGAGAAATAAAAAAGCAAATTGAAAGAGCCAGACGAATACCTAGAAACCATCTACTTCAAGACAGACCCAAGAAAACCAACAATAGAACACCACTTGTCATCACCTACAACCCCCAACTTAAACCTGTCCAACACATTATCAATAAACTACAGCCTATATTGGAACAGGATACCATACTCAAAGAGGCTCTGGGAGACAGACCCATAGTCTCCTATAGACAACCACCTAACCTCAAGATCATTCTTACCAACCACCACAGGACATACCACACTAATACCAACCCTGGTACCTTCCCTTGCAACAAACCCCGTTGCCAGCTTTGTCCACATATTCATTCTGCTGATACCATTATTGGACCCAACCAAGTGAGTTATAAGATCAAGAACACATATTCCTGCGCATCCAGAAATATAATCTATGCTATCGTGTGCCGAAAGTGTCCGTCTGCTATGTACATTGGACAAACATCTCAGACACTTCGCCAAAGGATTAATGCCCACAAAACAGATATCAGACAAGATCACAAAGAGAAAACAGTTTCTTGCCATTTTAACCAGAAAGGACACTCTCTCAATGACTTGACCACCTGCATTCTGCTACAAAGACCTTTTACATCTGCACTTGAAAGGGAATCCTCTGAACTGTCATTCATGTTAAAATTCGACACTTTCCAACAAGGACTTAGTTCAAATGTTTGTTATCTCACCCATTACCAAGATAGTTTCCCCAATTATCACCTCTAATACCATTAACTCACAAACATCCCACTCTCCCTACCTCTAATATCATCAATTCACAGACACTTACCTTCCTTCCCCCTCCCCCCCACCGCATCCCCCTCCTGTTCTGCAATGTGATTTGTCCTTTTCATATTTGTTCTTTTTTTTAATTGTATCCTTTGGTATATACGGTTGTGACTACTTTCTTCCACTATTTGATCTGAGGAAGTGGGTCTGGCCCACGAAAGCTCATCATCTAATAAACCATCTTGTTAGTCTTTAAAGTGCTACATTGTCCTGCATTTTGCTTCAACTACCCCAGGCTAACACGGCTACATTTCTATCACCAATCTGGAGGGGAGCTAGAGCGTTAGTGTGGGAACCTTGAGTCTCGAGGGCCACACTCACGTGAGCTGGGGTATTAGGTTCCTCACCCCTGCTTTAAAAACAAAACCTCTTACTCTTAAAAATCGATCCCCGTATCTCTGGTCGGACCAGCTTCACGCAGGTCCTCGGGGATGGAAAACTGCAGCAAACTGTATGAACAGAAACAAACAGAAGCCCCAATCGCAGCTGGAGGTGGGGCGAGGCTGCCCCAGCAGGGACACAACGGGGCAGCCGCCCTCCACCAGATCAGGAAAACAACCGCGCCATTCCCCGGCCAGCAGGAAGGCGAGTGCCGCTGCAAGGCTCCGCAAGGGAGGTGGGCGGCAGAGGGGTGTTTGTGCGCGGCCGCGCGCCTTCAGCGGCAACTCCCCTGGTGCCCCCTTCTCTAGTCCAGCCAGGCCTAAAATGCTCAGTGCTTAGAAGGCGGGTGGGGAACCTAAGGCCTGGGTGCGTGGGGCTCCTCCACCGTCGCCCCCTCCCCACGCCGTGGGGCTGGAGCGCACAAAGCGACTAGGCTGGGCCCTGCAGTGCTCTGGCGCCAGGGGGACGTTTCTCCGCTCAGCTGGGGGCCAGGCAGGGAGGCTTTTCTGTCGGTTGGTTTGTCTGTCACCTGTTTGCCCCCCAATTCTCAGCCACTCCCCCCCTCTCCCCACACGCCCCCACCCAGGACGCTCTCGGCCTCTGCAGGAGGCACAGCCGGGCACTGGGCAGCACTGCGGGCAGCCAGGGCCAGAGCATCCCCCCCCACAGCGCCCCCCGCCGAACTCCCCCCCCCCGGGCACAGGGGGGATTCAGCGGGCACCCGGCCCCGCCCCCAGGCAGCGAGCAGCGCGGGGAGCAGGGCTCAGGCCGCCCCGCCCCCCCGCGTGCGGGACACGTTCTGTGCGTGCCCCGCCCGCGGGAACCACCCCTCGAGGGCGCGCGGCTCCCCGGGGGGGGAAGGGGCACGTGACACTCCCGGGCCCCGGTGGCCCGCAGCCCCCCCTCCCCGAGACACCCACGTGACTGGAGCCCGGGTCAGCTCCCGCGCCCGGCACCACCTGGGGGGGGTCACAGGGGCGCTGCTCCCCGGGGAGGCAGCAGCGCCGGGGGGGGGGGGGCAGAAATCGCCCCCCCACCTCCGCCAGGGGCCGCCCCGCCGATGTCCAGCCTGGGGCCCGGAGAGAAGCAGGCGGGGGGGGCTCCACGTCACTGCCAGCTCCCGCCCCGCCCCCCAGGCTCCGCCCCTCAGCGCCCCCCGCAGCGTTTTCCCGCCCGCCTCGTGGGCGCGAGCGTCCCGGGAGTTTCCCGCCCAGCCAGCGCCGCCCGCGCCTGCGCTCTCCCGCGCCCTGTCCCCTCCTGCCCCCCCTCCAGTGCCAAGGCCCCCCCCCGGCCCCTCCCCCTCCCTCCTGCCCCCCCAGTGCCGAGCACCCCCCCGGCCCCTCACCCCCTCCTGCCCCCCCAGTGCCGAGCACCCCCCCCCGGCCCCTCACACCCAGCCTGCTCCTACACCTCACCCCTGTCCAGACACCCCACCCCCAGCCCGCTCCCCCACCTTCCCTCGCGCCCCCTTCTCCCCCAGCCCGCTCCCCCACCTTCCCTCGCGCCCCCTCCTCCCCCGGGCCAGACACCAACAAGGGGCGGGCTGGGGGCGGGGCAGCTTCGCACTCGGACCCAGGATTCGCTCGCGCCCCCGCGCGCTCCTCGGACCTTCCTGTCATGGCGGCGCCGGCCGCCCAGTCAGACAACGCCCCCCTGCGACAGCCCATTGGCCGAACCAGAGGCAGGATCCCCTTTGCTGACAGCCCATTGGGCGACACTATCCTCCGCCAAGCCTGTCTTCCGAAAGCCCATTGGCTGGCACCCAGCCAGGAACCACCCCTAAGTCACAGACAATTCGAGGACAGAGCAGCCCATTAAGATCCACCCCGGACAGCCTATTGGTCGAGAGCAGTGGCAGGTCATTCCCCCTAGTCACACCGCATTCGCAGACAGAGCTGTCCGTTAAGATGCAGCCGGGTCAGCCTATTGGGTGCCTCTGATTCAGAACACGCCCCTTAGTCACAGCCCATTCGCGGACAGAAGAGTCTGTTATAATCCACCCCGGACAACCTATTGGCCGCCAGCAGCCCCAGAACACGCCTTTAGTCACCGCCCATTGGCGCACGGAGCAGTCCGTTAAGAGTCACCTCGGACAGCCTCAGATTGGGCGCCACAGATTCCGAACACGCCCTTTACTCTCAGCCCATTCGCGGACAGAACAGTCTGTTACGATCAGTCCGGGACAGTCTCTCGGCCAGCCTTAGTGTAGGGATAACATAGTCAAGTATGAAACATGATTCCCCAAGTGGAAGTGACTCCCCAGAATTTGTTCCCCACAACTAAAAGTCTAAGGAGGAGAAGTTTGTGTGTGGGATCCTGGCGCGGAGCCTGGTGTGTGGGATGAGGGGGCCGGGGGCAGGTGGGGAGAGGGCTGCGCGGAGCCTGGTGTGTGGGATGAGGGGGCCGCGGGCAGGAGGGGAGAGGGCTGCGCGGAGCCTGGAAATAACGAGCTTCTTACTTTGCCTGCTGTCAAAGGGCAAGACTGGGGCCACGTGGCGTGCGGAGCAGGGACAGCAGCTGGGGGCGATGGAATTACACGTGCATTACCCGCAATGACCACCGAGCGGCACTGTGGAGGCGCTTCGGAATTACACGTGCATTACCCGCAATGACCACCGAGCGGCACTGTGGGGGCGCTACGGAATTACACGTGCATTACCGCCGGTGACTACCGAGCGGCACTGTTGCTCTGCTAAGGGCCGTTATTTCCGAATAAAAAAGATTGTTCTTAGGGTAGAAATGCCCCATTCCGAACTAAGAACACGCTGGGCGGGGCTATGCCGGGGGGCGGGGCTATGATAGGGGCGGGGCGCGCTGCGACGTGCCCCGGGAGGCCGCACTATGAGAACTACAAGTCCCAGGATGCGTCGCTAACACTTGGAGTGACAGGAGCGCGGGACCAACCGCGTCGCTCCCTGGTCAATGCCCCGTTGTGATGTCACTTCCGCTGCACCCGCCCAACCGAACAGCGCCGGGCCTGCCCTGGCCCTGCAATGGCCGATGGGAGCTGCGGACAGGGGCACTCAGTTTCCCACAAGCCACTGCGGCTACTTTCCCTACTCCCCCTCATCCGGCCCCTCCCCATTGCTGGGCGGGGCTCCTGCCTCAGAGACGGCAGCGTCCGCAGCTGATGCCCCGCCCCCACTCGGGAGAGGAGACTCCGCGGCAACCCTTCCCCCCCAAACTCCTCCCCGCCCCGTGCAGTCTGATCCCCCCTCAAACTACTCCCCCCCGTGCAGTCTGATCCCCCCAAACTTCCCCCCGCCCCGTGCAGTCTGATCCTCCCCCCCGTGCAGTCTGATCCCCCCCAAACTCCTCCCCGCCCCGTGCAGTCCGATCCCCCCAAACTCTTCCCCGCCCCGTGCAGTGCGATCCCCCCAAATTCCTCTCCCCCCGTGCAGTATGATCCCCCCAAACTCCTCCCCGCCCCGTGCAGTCCGATCCCCCCCAAACTCCTCCCCCCCGTGCAGTCTGATCCTCCCCCCCGTGCAGTCTGATCCCCCCCAAACTCCTCCCCGCCCCGTGCAGTCTGATCCCCCCCAAACTCCTCCCCGCCCCGTGCAGTCCGATCCCCCCCAAACTCTTCCCCGCCCTGTGCAGTCCGATCCCCCCAAACTCCTCCCCGCCCCGTGCAGTCTGATCTCCCCCAAAACTCCTCCCCGCCCCGTGCAGTCTGATCCCCCCCAAACTGCGCTCCGCCCCGTGCAGTCTGAACCCCTCCCCAAACTCCTCCCCGCCCCGTGCAGTCTGATCCTCCCCCCCCGTGCAGTCTGATCCCCCCCCAAACTCCTCCCCGCTCCGTGCAGTCTGATCCCCCCCAAACTCCTCTCCCCCCCGTGCAGTCTGATCCCCCCCACACTTCCCTCCGCCCCGTGCAGTCTGATCCCCCCCAAACTCCTGTCCGCCCCGTGCAGTCTGATCCCCCCCAAAGCTCCTCCCTGCCCCGTGCAGTCTGATCCTCCCCCCAAACTCCTCCCCGCTCCGTGCAGTCTGATCCTCCCCCCCGTGCAGTCTGATCCCCCCAAACTCCTCCCCGCTCCGTGCAGTCTGATCCCCCCAAACTCCTCTCCCCCCCGTGCAGTCTGATCCCCCCAAACTCCTCCCCGCCCCGTGCAGTCCGATGCCCCCCAAACTCCTCTCCGCCCCGTGTAGTCTGATCCCCTCCCCAAACTCCTCTCCGCCCCGTGCAGTCTGAACCCCTCCCCAAACTCCTCCCCGCTCCGTGCAGTCTGATCCTCCCCCCCGTGCAGTCTGATCCCCCCAAACTCCTCCCCGCTCCGTGCAGTCTGATCCCCCCAAACTCCTCTCCCCCCCGTGCAGTCTGATCCCCCCAAACTCCTCCCCGCCCCGTGCAGTCCGATGCCCCCCAAACTCGTCTCCGCCCCGTGTAGTCTGATCCCCTCCCCAAACTCCTCTCCGCCCCGTGCAGTCTGAACCCCTCCCCAAACTCCTCGCCGCCCCGTGGAGTCTGATCCTCCCCCCCGTGCAGTCTGATCCCCCCCCAAACTCCTCCCCGCCCCGTGCAGTCTGATCCTCCCCACGTGCAGTCTGATCCCCCCCAAACTCCTCTCCCCCCCGTGCAGTCTGATCCCCCCCAAACTCCTCCCCCGCGGAGCCTGCAGTGCGGGATGAGGGGGCAGGGGGGGGGGCAGGAGGGGAGAGGGCTGTGCGGAGCCTGGAGTGCGGGATGAGGGGGCCATGGGCAGGAGGGGAGAGGGCTGCGCGGAGCCTGGTGTGTGGGATGAGGGGGCCGGGGGCAGGAGGGGAGAGGGCTGCGCGGAGCCTGGTGTGTGGGATGAGGGGGCCGCGGGCAGGAGGGGAGAGGGCTCCGCGGAGCCTGGAAATAACGAGCTTCTTACTTTGCCTGCTGTCAAAGGGCAAGACTGGGGCCACGTGGCGTGCGGAGCAGGGACAGCAGCTGGGGGCGATGGAATTACACGTGCATTACCCGCAATGACCACCGAGCGGCACTGTGGAGGCGCTTCGGAATTACACGTGCATTACCCGCAATGACCACCGAGCGGCACTGTGGGGGCGCTACGGAATTACACGTGCATTACCGCCGGTGACTACCGAGCGGCACTGTGGAGGCGCTACGGAATTACACGTGCATTACCCGCAATGACCACCGAGGGCACTGTGGAGGCGCTACGGAATTACACGTGCATTACCGCCAATGACCACCGAGCGGCACTGTGGAGGCGCTACGGAATTACACGTGCATTACCCGGAATGACCACCGAGCGGCACTGTGGAGGGCTAGAAATGCCCCATTCCGAACTAAGAACACGCTGGGCGGGGCTATGCCGGGGGGCGGGGCTATGATAGGGGCGGGGCGCGCTGCGACGTGCCCCGGGAGGCCGCACTATGAGAACTACAAGTCCCAGGATGCGTCGCTAACACTTGGAGTGACAGGAGCGCGGGACCAACCGCGTCGCTCCCTGGTCAATGCCCCGTTGTGATGTCACTTCCGCTGCACCCGCCCAACCGAACAGCGCCGGGCCTGCCCTGGCCCTGCAATGGCCGATGGGAGCTGCGGACAGGGGCACTCAGTTTCCCACAAGCCACTGCGGCTACTTTCCCTACTCCCCCTCATCCGGCCCCTCCCCATTGCTGGGCGGGGCTCCTGCCTCAGAGACGGCAGCGTCCGCAGCTGATGCCCCGCCCCCACTCGGGAGAGGAGACTCCGCGGCAACCCTTCCCCCCCAAACTCCTCCCCGCCCCGTGCAGTCTGATCCCCCCAAACTCCTCCCCGCCCCGTGCAGTCTGATCCCCCCTCAAACTACTCCCCCCCGTGCAGTCTGATCCCCCAAACTTCCCCCCGCCCCGTGCAGTCTGATCCTCCCCCCCGTGCAGTCTGATCCCCCCCAAACTCCTCCCCGCCCCGTGCAGTCCGATCCCCCCAAACTCTTCCCCGCCCCGTGCAGTGCGATCCCCCCAAATTCCTCTCCCCCCGTGCAGCATGATCCCCCCAAACTCCTCCCCGCCCCATGCAGTCTGATCCCCCACCACCACCAAACTCCTCTCCCCCCATGCAGTCTGCTCCCCCCAACACCAAATTTCCCAGCCGGCTTGTGCGGGGACTGGCAGCGGGACAGGCTGATGCTGCTGTTGCCTTCGAAAGTGCAGCGGGGAGCATGAGGCGGGTGGGGGGGGAGGGGGGGCGGCTGCCTCTGCTGCGTCCCGTTCACAAGCCCAGAGGGGCCGCGCGAGGATTTTCCGGAGACCCCGAGGAGTTTTCTGCCGCTCACTTCTGTGTCCCAGCTGAGTTCCTGCCGGTCAGTGGCCCCGCCCCCAGACCAGGCCACGCCCCTGCCATTAATGACGGAGCCTGGGACCCGTCTGTGTGCCCCACAAACCCACGTGTCACTCGCCGGGGAGCCGATAGAACGTGCCCCGCGTTCCATCATTTGCATGCACCGCGCCAGGGCAATGACGTCACTAGCAGTGCGCTGCTGTTCGTAGCCGGCAGTGGCAGCTTCGCACCGAGCCGGGCCACGAGGCAGCGGGCGCAGCGCTGGGGGCGGAGCTACAGGGGAGCGGCCCGGCCGGGCGGGGTGCACACTGGGGCGCCCAAGGGCTGAGATCCGGGCGGGGCAGCGTCACGCTCTGACCTCGCTGCCGCCTCCCGCCGCCTCTCCCTTGGGGCCGGGTGGCGCGGACCGGAAGCCGCTGCACTGCCCGGATTTCCTGGGGAACACGCTCCCTGTGACGTCAGGGCCTGCCACAGAGGCAGGGCGCCACCCCGGCCAAGCAAGGAGCAGAGCTAGGGTTGCCAGATGGTTTCACCAAAATACCAGACACGCCTGACATGACATCACAATCTGCATTCCATCTGATTTAGAAAATACCAGACATTTATCAGAGGAGTAGCCGCGTTAGTCTGAATCTGCAAAAGCAGCGAGGAGTCCTGTGGCACAGAACTCCTTGCCGCTTTCGCGGACATTTATATTTTCTCAATTTGTTTCCCCGAAGAAAAAGCTGAAAGCCTGGACCGTCCAGTTCAAAACCGGACACCTGGCAACCATAAGCAGAGTGGTGCCTTGTCGGAGCGGTTCCAGCCTCCGCTCTGCTGTCCTTCCTCTGCCCCACGTACCACGGGAGCTGGTGGCCTACGCTGGCTGCACCGCCGCAGGAAACCTCCAACCCCAGTCGCTGTCCCAGCCAGGCACCCCGTGTCTGAACCCGTCCCGCCTGGCCCCGTGTCTCCTGCCTACCACCCGCTGACCTGGCACCAGCTGAGCGCTCGTACCTGGGCACCTTCCGGTCACGGTTCCCAGTCGGTTGCTGTCAGGCTGTGGACCGAGCAAACGTCACTTCCGGTCCGTGGGACTGAACGCACGTGGCGCCGGCATGATGCGAGGCCGCTCCTTGTTGCCCCACGTCGGATACAAAAGGAGCAGCTACCGCGCGGCAGTTAGGGCCTCGTGCTGAAACGCGCTGCAGCAGTGCTACTCTTCCCTGCCCCTCTCATCCCAGTTGCATGCTCCAGATGGGAGGGGAGGGGTGTCGCTTTCCAGGAGCTACTGCTGCCAGGGCACCGTCTGACTGGCACACGTCAGACGCACACGCCCGTGCAACAGCCACTCACCCTGCCAAATGCTCACACGCAGGGATGCGTGTACACACTCACAAACGCGAATTAACAGATTAACACGCCTGGGCGCCCACTCGTGCCCTCGCTCAGATGCCCACACACGCATCTGCTCAATCTGCCCGCACGCAGGCACGTGCACACACACGCAAATGGACACTTGCGGACGCACACACTTGCACTCATACTTACGTGCGCACGCATGCACGCCGAGTAACAGTCGCCTAGAAGGACTCACCAATAATATCAAACTCAAAAGCCAAAGATTAGATCAATTAGGAGACAACTATTCCCACGAGGCCCTAATCCATGGCTGGGGCTCCTCGGTGCTGCTGGGAGACCAAGTCTTTATTTCAATCCCAGTTTTGCCAACTCTCGGCATGCGTGACGCTAGGTCAATTGGCAGCCTACTCACTTAGTTTTCCGTATGATCCTAGACACGTTAAGTATCGCCAGCCAGGAGATTCGGGGAGGGTGGCGGGGGGGGGGGGGGGATTAATGACATTTTTAAAAATACAAAAATCGGTGTTCAGTTTCTGTTGTAGATAAACCTATGTACTTCATATGACTTGACACTGTGCCTCTCCATATAACCTTGTAACTTTGTATTAATCCATATGACCTTGTCACTTTGTATTAGAACCTGAATCCATATAACCTTGTAACTTAGTTTTCTACATAGGGTTCTAATACAGAGTATATAGTTAAAGAGGTAAAAATGTCATTTGCTAGGAGTAGAATAAGATCTTTCCCCCACTCTCTCCCCCCCACTCTGTAATCAATTGCCCAGTTGAATGAACGAGGTGTGAATGAGTAACACTTGGGAGCCAAGCACCTCCAGAGAGCTACACCAGTTGAAAAGGGGGTAGAAGCCAGACCCAAGGTGTCAAGAGGGCTCAAGAAAGAAGAGCAGACATATTGAAGGCCTTGGGGATTAGAAGCAAGCACCTTCTTTGGAAAACACCCTCTCTTAACAGACAGCACCCACAAAGGGACCAAAGGACACAGACCCAGATTTTGAATCTGGGATATATTTGCATAAGAGGGAAGCTGCTATAAAAGTGAGTTGTCTTGCAGAGGACTCCGGGTCTCATCTTGTCACCATCGGAGCATCGATCCGGATCAGCAGAAGCCCGGCTCCACCCCTCCCCCATCTAACTCACCTGGCCAGTGAAGTTAAGGGGAGCAACAAGTTGGTAACAACAGCAAGACGGAGTGTGCTTGTGCACGTGTGTGTGTGTGTGTGTGAGAGAGTGAGTGCGTGAGTGACACAGAATAATCAATACTTATCATATGCATGTGGTAAATAAATATATATATATATAAATTAATGTGTGTGTGTGTGATCAATAAATGTGGCGTGTTGCCTTATCCCTCTGAAAAAGATCCCGAGTACTTCTTTTAAGTACAACACTGTGACTTTTGTACTTCGTATTTTCAAGTTCTTCCACCACGAGCCAGAGGGCCTTTTCTCAGGGACCCGTACCACGCTCGCAAACGTCTGTGCGGCCCTCCCTCGATACTTACCTTGAGCCAATTGCTATTTGCTCTTCTTCCATAGATCGCTGTCTGGTTTCCATCTGCCGGCAGGGTCTCGGGAGGGTGGCTCCTTTCGGTCTCTGCCACCACATGGCCAGCCTCTCATCTCCTCCAAGTCTACAGGGACCGAAAAAGAGACAGAGAACGGTTAGGAGCTAGGCCACCCTAGATGTGTGGAAAGGACAGACACGTGCGTCACCTGGCTGCTGCTCACTGGAGCCCAGTGTTGCCTCTAACATTTCCCCTCCAGGAGCGGAGTGAGTTTTGTCTCGTGCTCCAAGATCGAGGTCACGTGCCCTTCTTCGGATGCCTGCCACCCAGGCGAAGACATGTCTCGTCTGTGTTTTTAAAACGTTCTGGAAGAAAGAGTACTAACACAAGGGAGAATTAACAAGGTCATTTAAACTGTAAATATTTGTTTGATATGAAGTCAAATAAAAGGAAAATTAATACTGCAACATTTTCAGTGGCCAACCTCCTCTCCTCTTCTCTCCTCTCCTCTCCTCTCCTCTCCCCTCCCCTCCCCTGCCCCCTCCAGCTGGCCTAGATGATCTCTCCGGGTCCCTTATGGTAAAGCCCGCCCCGGGACCCTGTGCTGAGGTGACAAGTTCTTCACAAGATACTGGGTATGTAAACGTTTTACGGAAAAGCGTCCGTGGCCAATCTAGACGCGCTTTTCTGCAAAAAAGCCCCAATCGCCATTTTCGCCATCGGGGCTTTTTTGCGGAAAAGAACTCTCTGCTGTCTACACTGGCCCTTTTGCGCAGAAGTCTTTCGGAAAAAGACTTTTGCCCGAACGGGAGCAGCATAGTATTCCCGCAGAAGCACTGACAATCTTACATGAGATCGTCAGTGCTTTTGCGGAAATTCAAGCGGCCAGTGTAGACAGCTGGCAAGTTTTTCCGCAAAAGCAGATGATTAGCACACTTTCCTAGTTGAAAATCCAAGGAGAAGAAAGGGGAGAATTGCAAATCAAGACTCTCTTAAGGTGTCTGAAAGCTACTTTGGTCTGGGCCGGTACTCAGTGGTACCAAGGCAGACTTTTCTGTGGCTCGGTTGTCTAATGCCACACTAGAACAAGTCTACCACACCGAACGAAAGAGCAGACAATTACATGAAAGGGAAAAAAGGTGGCTTGGCAGAGAATTTGCTTCCGGACAAAAACAAGAGACTGCGGTGGTTAAAGAAGAACGGGAGGCATACCTGTGCATAAACCAATTCACCAGAAACCTTCTGAACAACCAGTTCAGTCACATGTCCTTACAGGGACAAGCACCTTAATGACGGTAGCCCTGACATTTTATTTTGCAGACGATTCTACTCGTGGAAGGGCTGCTGGAGTGAAACTTGAGGCCCAAGCAGGAGGAAAGTTTGATTTTCTAGTACCAAATAGAAAAACAATAATAGAACAAAAAGGCTAAAAGATGCCTAAGGGCGGAGATAGGGTCCAGAATGACTTAGACAAATTGGAGGATTGGGCCACAAGAAATCTGATGAGGTTCAACAAGGACAAGTGTACAGTCCTGCACTTGGGATGGAAGAATCCCAAGCATAGTTACAAGCTGGGGACCAACCAGTTAAGTAGTAGTTCTGCAGACAGGACCTGGGGGTTACAGTGGATGAGAAGCTGGAGATGAGTCAACAGTGTGCCCTTGTAGCCAAGAAGGCTAATGGCATATTAGGTTGCATTAAGAGGAGCATTGCCAGTAGATCCAGAGATGTCATTATTCCCCTTTATTCGGCTTTGGTGGGGCCACATCTGGAGTACTGTGTCCAGTTCTGGGCCCCCCACTACAGAAGGGATGTGGACACATTGGAGAGGGTCCAGCAGAGGACAACCAAAACGATTAGGGGGCTGGAGCAATTGCTCTATGAAGAGGCTGAGGGATTTAGGTTTCTTTAGTCTGAAGAGGAGACCATGAGGGGGGATTTTATAGTAGCCTTCAACTTCCTTATAAGGACACAGGAACGCAAGGTAACCTGTTCTCCCAACTCTCGCTTTCAGACGGGGTGGGGAACCTTATTGGGGGGGCGGAAGGCACACACTAGTAGGGTTGCCAGATGGTTTCAGCAAAAAAAAAAAAAAAAAAAAAAAAAAAGGCGCCAGGAAAATTTTTGTTGAGGGAAAGAAGCCAACCAAACAAAAAAACCCCACCAGGAACAATTTTGTCGAGCAAAATCCAGTTGTGACCCCTTTAATTAGTCAGCCAATCTCCCCGCCCCGGCTTATTTCTGCTGGGCACAGAGGAAAAGCAGAAAATACTGGACATTTTGTATGTCCGGTATTTTCTAAATTTATTTACCGGACAAAAAGTGCAACTACCGGGCTGTCTGGCTCAGTGCTAGACACCTGGCAACCCTACACACAAGTGTGAAGAAAAAAAAATCCCAAACCCCACCATCCGCATTAACACATGCCCCAACTGAGAAGGAGGAAGAGGCTTCCCACATTCCCCTCGCACACAAGGCTTCCCTTGTGAGGAGGGGGGGGCGGGGGGCGGGGCGGGGCAGGCTAGCAGAATTTGTCTGCTCCAATCTGGCCACCCAGAGAAATAAAAAAGCAAATTGAAAGAGCCAGACGAATACCTAGAAACCATCTACTTCAAGACAGACCCAAGAAAACCAACAATAGAACACCACTTGTCATCACCTACAACCCCCAACTTAAACCTGTCCAACACATTATCAATAAACTACAGCCTATATTGGAACAGGATACCATACTCAAAGAGGCTCTGGGAGACAGACCCATAGTCTCCTATAGACAACCACCTAACCTCAAGATCATTCTTACCAACCACCACAGGACATACCACACTAATACCAACCCTGGTACCTTCCCTTGCAACAAACCCCGTTGCCAGCTTTGTCCACATATTCATTCTGCTGATACCATTATTGGACCCAACCAAGTGAGTTATAAGATCAAGAACACATATTCCTGCGCATCCAGAAATATAATCTATGCTATCGTGTGCCGAAAGTGTCCGTCTGCTATGTACATTGGACAAACATCTCAGACACTTCGCCAAAGGATTAATGCCCACAAAACAGATATCAGACAAGATCACAAAGAGAAAACAGTTTCTTGCCATTTTAACCAGAAAGGACACTCTCTCAATGACTTGACCACCTGCATTCTGCTACAAAGACCTTTTACATCTGCACTTGAAAGGGAATCCTCTGAACTGTCATTCATGTTAAAATTCGACACTTTCCAACAAGGACTTAGTTCAAATGTTTGTTATCTCACCCATTACCAAGATAGTTTCCCCAATTATCACCTCTAATACCATTAACTCACAAACATCCCACTCTCCCTACCTCTAATATCATCAATTCACAGACACTTACCTTCCTTCCCCCTCCCCCCCACCGCATCCCCCTCCTGTTCTGCAATGTGATTTGTCCTTTTCATATTTGTTCTTTTTTTTAATTGTATCCTTTGGTATATACGGTTGTGACTACTTTCTTCCACTATTTGATCTGAGGAAGTGGGTCTGGCCCACGAAAGCTCATCATCTAATAAACCATCTTGTTAGTCTTTAAAGTGCTACATTGTCCTGCATTTTGCTTCAACTACCCCAGGCTAACACGGCTACATTTCTATCACCAATCTGGAGGGGAGCTAGAGCGTTAGTGTGGGAACCTTGAGTCTCGAGGGCCACACTCACGTGAGCTGGGGTATTAGGTTCCTCACCCCTGCTTTAAAAACAAAACCTCTTACTCTTAAAAATCGATCCCCGTATCTCTGGTCGGACCAGCTTCACGCAGGTCCTCCGGGATGGAAAACTGCAGCAAACTGTATGAACAGAAACAAACAGAAGCCCCAATCGCAGCTGGAGGTGGGGCGAGGCTGCCCCAGCAGGGACACAACGGGGCAGCCGCCCTCCACCAGATCAGGAAAACAACCGCGCCATTCCCCGGCCAGCAGGAAGGCGAGTGCCGCTGCAAGGCTCCGCAAGGGAGGTGGGCGGCAGAGGGGTGTTTGTGCGCGGCCGCGCGCCTTCAGCGGCAACTCCCCTGGTGCCCCCTTCTCTAGTCCAGCCAGGCCTAAAATGCTCAGTGCTTAGAAGGCGGGTGGGGAACCTAAGGCCTGGGTGCTTGGGGCTCCTCCACCGTCGCCCCCTCCCCACGCCGTGGGGCTGGAGCGCACAAAGCGACTAGGCTGGGCCCTGCAGTGCTCTGGCGCCAGGGGGACGTTTCTCCGCTCAGCTGGGGGCCAGGCAGGGAGGCTTTTCTGTCGGTTGGTTTGTCTGTCACCTGTTTGCCCCCCAATTCTCAGCCACTCCCCCCCTCTCCCCACACGCCCCCACCCAGGACGCTCTCGGCCTCTGCAGGAGGCACAGCCGGGCACTGGGCGGCACTGCGGGCAGCCAGGGCCAGAGCATCCCCCCCACAGCGCCCCCCGCCGAACTGCCCCCCCCGGGCACAGGGGGGATTCAGCGGGCACCCGGCCCCGCCCCCAGGCAGCGAGCAGCGCGGGGAGCAGGGCTCAGGCCGCCCCGCCCCCCCGCGTGCGGGACACGTTCTGTGCGTGCCCCGCCCGCGGGAACCACCCCTCGAGGGCGCGCGGCTCCCCGGCGGGGTGAAGGGGCACGTGACACTCCCGGGCCCCGGTGGCCCGCAGCCCCCCCTCCCCGAGACACCCACGTGACTGGAGCCCGGGTCAGCTCCCGCGCCCGGCACCACCTGGGGGGGGTCACAGGGGCGCTGCTCCCCGGGGAGGCAGCAGCGCCGGGGGGGGGGGGCAGAAATCGCCCCCCCACCTCCGCCAGGGGCCGCCCCGCCGATGTCCAGCCTGGGGCCCGGAGAGAAGCAGGCGGGGGGGGGGGCTCCACGTCACTGCCAGCTCCCGCCCCGCCCCCCAGGCTCCGCCCCTCAGCGCCCCCCGCAGCGTTTTCCCGCCCGCCTCGTGGGCGCGAGCGTCCCGGGAGTTTCCCGCCCAGCCAGCGCCGCCCGCGCCTGCGCTCTCCCGCGCCCTGTCCCCTCCTGCCCCCCCTCCAGTGCCAAGGCCCCCCCCCGGCCCCTCCCCCTCCCTCCTGCCCCCCCAGTGCCGAGCACCCCCCCGGCCCCTCACCCCCTCCTGCCCCCCCAGTGCCGAGCACCCCCCCCCGGCCCCTCACACCCAGCCTGCTCCTACACCTCACCCCTGTCCAGACACCCCACCCCCAGCCCGCTCCCCCACCTTCCCTCGCGCCCCCTTCTCCCCCAGCCCGCTCCCCCACCTTCCCTCGCGCCCCCTCCTCCCCCGGGCCAGACACCAACAAGGGGCGGGCTGGGGGCGGGGCAGCTTCGCACTCGGACCCAGGATTCGCTCGCGCCCCCGCGCGCTCCTCGGACCTTCCTGTCATGGCGGCGCCGGCCGCCCAGTCAGACAACGCCCCCCTGCGACAGCCCATTGGCCGAACCAGAGGCAGGATCCCCTTTGCTGACAGCCCATTGGGCGACACTATCCTCCGCCAAGCCTGTCTTCCGAAAGCCCATTGGCTGGCACCCAGCCAGGAACCACCCCTAAGTCACAGACAATTCGAGGACAGAGCAGCCCATTAAGATCCACCCCGGACAGCCTATTGGTCGAGAGCAGTGGCAGGTCATTCCCCCTAGTCACACCGCATTCGCAGACAGAGCTGTCCGTTAAGATGCAGCCGGGTCAGCCTATTGGGTGCCTCTGATTCAGAACACGCCCCTTAGTCACAGCCCATTCGCGGACAGAAGAGTCTGTTATAATCCACCCCGGACAACCTATTGGCCGCCAGCAGCCCCAGAACACGCCTTTAGTCACCGCCCACTGGCGCACGGAGCAGTCCGTTAAGAGTCACCTCGGACAGCCTCAGATTGGGCGCCACAGATTCCGAACACGCCCTTTACTCTCAGCCCATTCGCGGACAGAACAGTCTGTTACGATCAGTCCGGGACAGTCTCTCGGCCAGCCTTACTGTAGGGATAACATAGTCAAGTATGAAACATGATTCCCCAAGTGGAAGTGACTCCCCAGAATTTGTTCCCCACAACTAAAAGTCTAAGGAGGAGAAGTTTGTGTGTGGGATCCTGGCGCGGAGCCTGGTGTGTGGGATGAGGGGGCCGGGGGCAGGAGGGGAGAGGGCTGCGCGGAGCCTGGTGTGTGGGATGAGGGGGCCGCGGGCAGGAGGGGAGAGGGCTGCGCGGAGCCTGGAAATAACGAGCTTCTTACTTTGCCTGCTGTCAAAGGGCAAGACTGGGGCCACGTGGCGTGCGGAGCAGGGACAGCAGCTGGGGGCGATGGAATTACACGTGCATTACCCGCAATGACCACCGAGCGGCACTGTGGAGGCGCTTCGGAATTACACGTGCATTACCCGCAATGACCACCGAGCGGCACTGTGGGGGCGCTACGGAATTACACGTGCATTACCCGCAATGACCACCGAGCGGCACTGTGGAGGCGCTTCGGAATTACACGTGCATTACCCGCAATGACCACCGAGCGGCACTGTGGGGGCGCTACGGAATTACACGTGCATTACCCGCAATGACCACCGAGCGGCACTGTGGAGGCGCTTCGGAATTACACGTGCATTACCCGCAATGACCACCGAGCGGCACTGTGGGGGCGCTACGGAATTACACGTGCATTACCGCCGGTGACTACCGAGCGGCACTGTTGCTCTGCTAAGGGCCGTTATTTCCGAATAAAAAAGATTGTTCTTAGGGTAGAAATGCCCCATTCCGAACTAAGAACACGCTGGGCGGGGCTATGCCGGGGGGCGGGGCTATGATAGGGGCGGGGCGCGCTGCGACGTGCCCCGGGAGGCCGCACTATGAGAACTACAAGTCCCAGGATGCGTCGCTAACACTTGGAGTGACAGGAGCGCGGGACCAACCGCGTCGCTCCCTGGTCAATGCCCCGTTGTGATGTCACTTCCGCTGCACCCGCCCAACCGAACAGCGCCGGGCCTGCCCTGGCCCTGCAATGGCCGATGGGAGCTGCGGACAGGGGCACTCAGTTTCCCACAAGCCACTGCGGCTACTTTCCCTACTCCCCCTCATCCGGCCCCTCCCCATTGCTGGGCGGGGCTCCTGCCTCAGAGACGGCAGCGTCCGCAGCTGATGCCCCGCCCCCACTCGGGAGAGGAGACTCCGCGGCAACCCTTCCCCCCCAAACTCCTCCCCGCCCCGTGCAGTCTGATCCCCCCTCAAACTACTCCCCCCCGTGCAGTCTGATCCCCCCAAACTTCCCCCCGCCCCGTGCAGTCTGATCCTCCCCCCCGTGCAGTCTGATCCCCCCCAAACTCCTCCCCGCCCCGTGCAGTCCGATCCCCCCAAACTCTTCCCCGCCCCGTGCAGTGCGATCCCCCCAAATTCCTCTCCCCCCGTGCAGTATGATCCCCCCAAACTCCTCCCCGCCCCGTGCAGTCCGATCCCCCCCAAACTCCTCCCCCCCGTGCAGTCTGATCCTCCCCCCCGTGCAGTCTGATCCCCCCCAAACTCCTCCCCGCCCCGTGCAGTCTGATCCCCCCCAAACTCCTCCCCGCCCCGTGCAGTCCGATCCCCCCCAAACTCTTCCCCGCCCTGTGCAGTCCGATCCCCCCAAACTCCTCCCCGCCCCGTGCAGTCTGATCTCCCCCAAAACTCCTCCCCGCCCCGTGCAGTCTGATCCCCCCCAAACTGCGCTCCGCCCCGTGCAGTCTGAACCCCCCCACACTTCCCTCCGCCCCGTGCAGTCTGATCCCCCCCAAACTCCTGTCCGCCCCGTGCAGTCTGATCCCCCCCAAAGCTCCTCCCTGCCCCGTGCAGTCTGATCCTCCCCCCAAACTCCTCCCCGCTCCGTGCAGTCTGATCCTCCCCCCCGTGCAGTCTGATCCCCCCAAACTCCTCCCCGCTCCGTGCAGTCTGATCCTCCCCCCCGTGCAGTCTGATCCCCCCCCAAACTCCTCCCCGCTCCGTGCAGTCTGATCCCCCCCAAACTCCTCTCCCCCCCGTGCAGTCTGATCCCCCCCACACTTCCCTCCGCCCCGTGCAGTCTGATCCCCCCCAAACTCCTGTCCGCCCCGTGCAGTCTGATCCCCCCCAAAGCTCCTCCCTGCCCCGTGCAGTCTGATCCTCCCCCCAAACTCCTCCCCGCTCCGTGCAGTCTGATCCTCCCCCCCGTGCAGTCTGATCCCCCCAAACTCCTCCCCGCTCCGTGCAGTCTGATCCCCCCAAACTCCTCTCCCCCCCGTGCAGTCTGATCCCCCCAAACTCCTCCCCGCCCCGTGCAGTCCGATGCCCCCCAAACTCCTCTCCGCCCCGTGTAGTCTGATCCCCTCCCCAAACTCCTCTCCGCCCCGTGCAGTCTGAACCCCTCCCCAAACTCCTCCCCGCTCCGTGCAGTCTGATCCTCCCCCCCGTGCAGTCTGATCCCCCCAAACTCCTCCCCGCTCCGTGCAGTCTGATCCCCCCAAACTCCTCTCCCCCCCGTGCAGTCTGATCCCCCCAAACTCCTCCCCGCCCCGTGCAGTCCGATGCCCCCCAAACTCGTCTCCGCCCCGTGTAGTCTGATCCCCTCCCCAAACTCCTCTCCGCCCCGTGCAGTCTGAACCCCTCCCCAAACTCCTCGCCGCCCCGTGGAGTCTGATCCTCCCCCCCGTGCAGTCTGATCCCCCCCCAAACTCCTCCCCGCCCCGTGCAGTCTGATCCTCCCCACGTGCAGTCTGATCCCCCCCAAACTCCTCTCCCCCCCGTGCAGTCTGATCCCCCCCAAACTCCTCCCCCGCGGAGCCTGCAGTGCGGGATGAGGGGGCCGGGGGCAGGAGGGGAGAGGGCTGTGCGGAGCCTGCAGTGCGGGATGAGGGGGCCATGGGCAGGAGGGGAGAGGGCTGCGCGGAGCCTGCAGTGCGGGATGAGGGGGCCATGGGCAGGAGGGGAGAGGGCTGCGCGGAGCCTGGTGTGTGGGATGAGGGGGCCGGGGGCAGGAGGGGAGAGGGCTGCGCGGAGCCTGGTGTGTGGGATGAGGGGGCCGCGGGCAGGAGGGGAGAGGGCTCCGCGGAGCCTGGAAATAACGAGCTTCTTACTTTGCCTGCTGTCAAAGGGCAAGTCTGGGGCCACGTGGCGTGCGGAGCAGGGACAGCAGCTGGGGGCGATGGAATTACACGTGCATTACCCGCAATGACCACCGAGCGGCACTGTGGAGGCGCTACGGAATTACACGTGCATTACCCGCAATGACCACCGAGCGGCACTGTGGAGGCGCTACGGAATTACACGTGCATTACCGGCAATGACCACCGAGCGGCACTGTGGAGGCGCTTCGGAATTACACGTGCATTACCCGCAATGACCACCGAGCGGCACTGTGGGGGCGCTACGGAATTACACGTGCATTACCGGCAATGACCACCGAGCGGCACTGTGGAGGCGCTACGGAATTACACGTGCATTACCGGCAATGACCACCGAGCGGCACTGTGGAGGCGCTACGGAATTACACGTGCATTACCCGCAATGACCACCGAGCGGCACTGTGGGGGCGCTACGGAATTACACGTGCATTACCGCCGGTGACTACCGAGCGGCACTGTTGCTCTGCTAAGGGCCGTTATTTCCGAATAAAAAAGATTGTTCTTAGGGTAGAAATGCCCCATTCCGAACTAAGAACACGCTGGGCGGGGCTATGCCGGGGGGCGGGGCTATGATAGGGGCGGGGCGCGCTGCGACGTGCCCCGGGAGGCCGCACTATGAGAACTACAAGTCCCAGGATGCGTCGCTAACACTTGGAGTGACAGGAGCGCGGGACCAACCGCGTCGCTCCCTGGTCAATGCCCCGTTGTGATGTCACTTCCGCTGCACCCGCCCAACCGAACAGCGCCGGGCCTGCCCTGGCCCTGCAATGGCCGATGGGAGCTGCGGACAGGGGCACTCAGTTTCCCACAAGCCACTGCGGCTACTTTCCCTACTCCCCCTCATCCGGCCCCTCCCCATTGCTGGGCGGGGCTCCTGCCTCAGAGACGGCAGCGTCCGCAGCTGATGCCCCGCCCCCACTCGGGAGAGGAGACTCCGCGGCAACCCTTCCCCCCCAAACTCCTCCCCGCCCCGTGCAGTCTGATCCCCCCAAACTCCTCCCCGCCCCGTGCAGTCTGATCCCCCCTCAAACTACTCCCCCCCGTGCAGTCTGATCCCCCCAAACTTCCCCCCGCCCCGTGCAGTCTGATCCTCCCCCCCGTGCAGTCTGATCCCCCCCAAACTCCTCCCCGCCCCGTGCAGTCCGATCCCCCCAAACTCTTCCCCGCCCCGTGCAGTGCGATCCCCCCAAATTCCTCTCCCCCCGTGCAGCATGATCCCCCCAAACTCCTCCCCGCCCCGTGCAGTCCGATCCCCCCCAAACTCCTCCCCCCCGTGCAGTCTGATCCTCCCCCCCGTGCAGTCTGATCCCCCCCAAACTCCTCCCCGCCCCGTGCAGTCTGATCCCCCCCAAACTCCTCCCCGCCCCGTGCAGTCCGATCCCCCCCAAACTCTTCCCCGCCCTGTGCAGTCCGATCCCCCCAAACTCCTCCCCGCCCCGTGCAGTCTGATCTCCCCCAAAACTCCTCCCCGCCCCGTGCAGTCTGATCCCCCCCAAACTGCGCTCCGCCCCGTGCAGTCTGAACCCCTCCCCAAACTCCTCCCCGCCCCGTGCAGTCTGATCCTCCCCCCCGTGCAGTCTGATCCCCCCCCAAACTCCTCCCCGCTCCGTGCAGTCTGATCCCCCCCAAACTCCTCTCCCCCCCGTGCAGTCTGATCCCCCCCACACTTCCCTCCGCCCCGTGCAGTCTGATCCCCCCCAAACTCCTGTCCGCCCCGTGCAGTCTGATCCCCCCCAAAGCTCCTCCCTGCCCCGTGCAGTCTGATCCTCCCCCCAAACTCCTCCCCGCTCCGTGCAGTCTGATCCTCCCCCCCGTGCAGTCTGATCCCCCCAAACTCCTCCCCGCTCCGTGCAGTCTGATCCCCCCAAACTCCTCTCCCCCCCCGTGCAGTCTGATCCCCCCAAACTCCTCCCCGCCCCGTGCAGTCCGATGCCCCCCAAACTCCTCTCCGCCCCGTGTAGTCTGATCCCCTCCCCAAACTCCTCTCCGCCCCGTGCAGTCTGAACCCCTCCCCAAACTCCTCCCCGCTCCGTGCAGTCTGATCCTCCCCCCCGTGCAGTCTGATCCCCCCAAACTCCTCCCCGCTCCGTGCAGTCTGATCCCCCCAAACTCCTCTCCCCCCCGTGCAGTCTGATCCCCCCAAACTCCTCCCCGCCCCGTGCAGTCCGATGCCCCCCAAACTCGTCTCCGCCCCGTGTAGTCTGATCCCCTCCCCAAACTCCTCTCCGCCCCGTGCAGTCTGAACCCCTCCCCAAACTCCTCGCCGCCCCGTGGAGTCTGATCCTCCCCCCCGTGCAGTCTGATCCCCCCCCAAACTCCTCCCCGCCCCGTGCAGTCTGATCCTCCCCACGTGCAGTCTGATCCCCCCCAAACTCCTCTCCCCCCCGTGCAGTCTGATCCCCCCCAAACTCCCCCCCCGCGGAGCCTGCAGTGCGGGATGAGGGGGCCGGGGGCAGGAGGGGAGAGGGCTGTGCGGAGCCTGCAGTGCGGGATGAGGGGGCCATGGGCAGGAGGGGAGAGGGCTGCGCGGAGCCTGCAGTGCGGGATGAGGGGGCCATGGGCAGGAGGGGAGAGGGCTGCGCGGAGCCTGCAGTGCGGGATGAGGGGGCCGGGGGCAGGAGGGGAGAGGGCTGTGCGGAGCCTGGACTGCGGGATGAGGGGGCCGTGGGCAGGAGGGGAGAGGGCTCCGCGGAGCCTGGAAATAACGAGCTTCTTACTTTGCCTGCTGTCAAAGGGCAAGACTGGGGCCACGTGGCGTGCGGAGCAGGGACAGCAGCTGGGGGCGATGGAATTACACGTGCATTACCCGCAATGACCACCGAGCGGCACTGTGGAGGCGCTACGGAATTACACGTGCATTACCCGCAATGACCACCGAGCGGCACTGTGGGGGCGCTACGGAATTACACGTGCATTACCCGCAATGACCACCGAGCGGCACTGTGGCGGCGCTACGGAATTACACGTGCATTACCCGCAATGACCACCGAGCGGCACTGTGGAGGCGCTGCGGAATTACACGTGCATTACCCGCAATGACCACCGAGCGGCACTGTGGAGGCGCTACGGAATTACACGTGCATTACCCGCAATGACCACCGAGCGGCACTGTGGGGGCGCTACGGAATTACACGTGCATTACCGCCGGTGACTACCGAGCGGCACTGTTGCTCTGCTAAGGGCCGTTATTTCCGAATAAAAAAGATTGTTCTTAGGGTAGAAATGCCCCATTCCGAACTAAGAACACGCTGGACGGGGCTATGCCGGGGGGCGGGGCTATGATAGGGGCGGGGCGCGCTGCGACGTGCCCCGGGAGGCCGCACTCTGAGAACTACAAGTCCCAGGATGCGTCGCTAACACTTGGAGTGACAGGAGCGCGGGACCAACCGCGTCGCTCCCTGGTCAATGCCCCGTTGTGATGTCACTTCCGCTGCACCCGCCCAACCGAACAGCGCCGGGCCTGCCCTGGCCCTGCAATGGCCGATGGGAGCTGCGGACAGGGGCACTCAGTTTCCCACAAGCCACTGCGGCTACTTTCCCAACTCCCCCTCATCCCGCCCCTCCCCATTGTTGGGCGGGGCTCCTGCCTCAGAGACGGCAGCGTCCTTAGCTGATGCCCCGCCCCCACTCGGGAGAGGAGACTCCGCGGCAACCCCTCCCCCCCAAACTCCTCCCCGCCCCGTGCAGTCTGCTCCCCCCCACCAAACTCCTCCCCGCCCCGTGCAGTCTGCTCCCCCCACCAAACTCCTCCCCGCCCCGTGCAGTCTCCTCCCCCCCAACTCCTCCCCGCCCCGTGCAGTCTCCTCCCCCCCAACTCCTCTCCCCCAGTGCAGTCTTCTCCCCCTCACCACCAAACTCCTCTCCGCCCCGTGCAGTCTGCTCCCTCCAAACTCCTCCCCGCCCCGTGCAGTCTGCTCCCCCCAACTCCTCCCCGCCCCGTGCAGTCTGCTCCCCCTCACCACCAAACTCCTCTCCGCCCCGTGCAGTCTGATCCCCCTCCAAACTCCTCCCCGCCCCGTGCAGTCTGCTCCCCTCCCCAAACTCCTCCCCGCCCCGTGCAGTCTGCTCCCCTCCCCAAACTCCTCCCCGCCCCCTGTAGACTGATCACCCCCAAAATTTCTCTCCGCCGCGTGCAGTCCGATCCCCCCCAACCTCCTCTCCGCCCCGTGCAGTCCGATCCCCCCCAAGCTCCTCCCCCCCACCAAACTGCTCTCCGCCCCGTGCAGTCTGCTCCCCCCCAAACTCCTCCCCGCCCCGTGCAGTCTGCTCCCCCCAACTCCTCCCCGCCCCGTGCAGTCTGCTCCCCTCCCCAAACTCCTCCCCGCCCCCTGCAGACTGATCACCCCCAAAATTTCTCTCCGCCGCGTGCAGTCCGATCCCCCCCAACCTCCTCTCCGCCCCGTGCAGTCCGATCCCCCCCAAGCTCCTCCCCCCCACCAAACTGCTCTCCGCCCCGTGCAGTCTGCTCCCCCCCAAACTCCTCCCCGCCCCGTGCAGTCTGCTCCCCCCAACTCCTCCCCGCCCCGTGCAGTCTGCTCCCCCTCACCACCAAACTCCTCTCCGCCCCGTGCAGTCTGATCCCCCTCCAAACTCCTCCCCCCCGTGCAGTCTGATCCCCCCCAAACTGCTCCCCACCCCGTGCAGTCTGATCCCCCCCAAACTGCTCCCCACCCCGTGCAGTCTGCTCCCCCCAACTCCTCCCCACCCCGTGCAGTCTGATCCCCCCCAAACTCCTCTCCGCCCCGTGCAGTCTGCTCCCTCCAAACTCCTCCCCGCCCCGTGCAGTCTGCTCCCCCCAACTCCTCCCCGCCCCGTGCAGTCTGCTCCCCCTCACCACCAAACTCCTCTCCGCCCCGTGCAGTCTGATCCCCCTCCAAACTCCTCCTCCCCCCGTGCAGTCTGATCCCCCCAACTCCTCCCCGCCCCGTGCAGTCTGCTCCCCCCAACTCCTCCCCGCCCCGTGCAGTCTGCTCCCCCTCACCACCACGCTCCTCTCCGCCCCGTGCAGTCTGATCCCCCTCCAAACTCCTCCCCCCCGTGCAGTCTGCTCCCCCCAACTCCTCCCCGCCCCGTGCAGTCTGCTCCCCCTCACCACCACGCTCCTCTCCGCCCCGTGCAGTCTGATCCCCCTCCAAACTCCTCCCCCCCGTGCAGTCTGCTCCCCTCCCCAAACTCCTCCCCGCCCCGTGCAGTCTGCTCCCCTCCCCAAACTCCTCCCCGCCCCGTGCAGTCTGCTCCCCTCCCCAAACTCCTCCCCGCCCCCTGTAGACTGATCACCCCCAAAATTTCTCTCCGCCGCGTGCAGTCCGATCCCCCCCAACCTCCTCTCCGCCCCGTGCAGTCCGATCCCCCCCAAGCTCCTCCCCCCCACCAAACTCCTCCCCGCCCCGTGCAGTCTGCTCCCCCCCAAACTCCTCCCCGCCCCGTGCAGTCTGCTCCCCCCAACTCCTCCCCGCCCCGTGCAGTCTGCTCCCCTCCCCAAACTCCTCCCCGCCCCCTGCAGTCTGATCCCCCCCAAAGCTCCTCCCTGCCCCGTGCAGTCTGATCCTCCCCCCAAACTCCTCCCCGCTCCGTGCAGTCTGATCCTCCCCCCCGTGCAGTCTGATCCCCCCAAACTCCTCCCCGCTCCGTGCAGTCTGATCCTCCCCCCCGTGCAGTCTGATCCCCCCCCAAACTCCTCCCCGCTCCGTGCAGTCTGATCCCCCCCAAACTCCTCTCCCCCCCGTGCAGTCTGATCCCCCCCACACTTCCCTCCGCCCCGTGCAGTCTGATCCCCCCCAAACTCCTGTCCGCCCCGTGCAGTCTGATCCCCCCCAAAGCTCCTCCCTGCCCCGTGCAGTCTGATCCTCCCCCCAAACTCCTCCCCGCTCCGTGCAGTCTGATCCTCCCCCCCGTGCAGTCTGATCCCCCCAAACTCCTCCCCGCTCCGTGCAGTCTGATCCCCCCAAACTCCTCTCCCCCCCGTGCAGTCTGATCCCCCCAAACTCCTCCCCGCCCCGTGCAGTCCGATGCCCCCCAAACTCCTCTCCGCCCCGTGTAGTCTGATCCCCTCCCCAAACTCCTCTCCGCCCCGTGCAGTCTGAACCCCTCCCCAAACTCCTCCCCGCTCCGTGCAGTCTGATCCTCCCCCCCGTGCAGTCTGATCCCCCCAAACTCCTCCCCGCTCCGTGCAGTCTGATCCCCCCAAACTCCTCTCCCCCCCGTGCAGTCTGATCCCCCCAAACTCCTCCCCGCCCCGTGCAGTCCGATGCCCCCCAAACTCGTCTCCGCCCCGTGTAGTCTGATCCCCTCCCCAAACTCCTCTCCGCCCCGTGCAGTCTGAACCCCTCCCCAAACTCCTCGCCGCCCCGTGGAGTCTGATCCTCCCCCCCGTGCAGTCTGATCCCCCCCCAAACTCCTCCCCGCCCCGTGCAGTCTGATCCTCCCCACGTGCAGTCTGATCCCCCCCAAACTCCTCTCCCCCCCGTGCAGTCTGATCCCCCCCAAACTCCTCCCCCGCGGAGCCTGCAGTGCGGGATGAGGGGGCCGGGGGCAGGAGGGGAGAGGGCTGTGCGGAGCCTGCAGTGCGGGATGAGGGGGGCCATGGGCAGGAGGGGAGAGGGCTGCGCGGAGCCTGCAGTGCGGGATGAGGGGGCCATGGGCAGGAGGGGAGAGGGCTGCGCGGAGCCTGGTGTGTGGGATGAGGGGGCCGGGGGCAGGAGGGGAGAGGGCTGCGCGGAGCCTGGTGTGTGGGATGAGGGGGCCGCGGGCAGGAGGGGAGAGGGCTCCGCGGAGCCTGGAAATAACGAGCTTCTTACTTTGCCTGCTGTCAAAGGGCAAGTCTGGGGCCACGTGGCGTGCGGAGCAGGGACAGCAGCTGGGGGCGATGGAATTACACGTGCATTACCCGCAATGACCACCGAGCGGCACTGTGGAGGCGCTACGGAATTACACGTGCATTACCCGCAATGACCACCGAGCGGCACTGTGGAGGCGCTACGGAATTACACGTGCATTACCGGCAATGACCACCGAGCGGCACTGTGGAGGCGCTTCGGAATTACACGTGCATTACCCGCAATGACCACCGAGCGGCACTGTGGGGGCGCTACGGAATTACACGTGCATTACCGGCAATGACCACCGAGCGGCACTGTGGAGGCGCTACGGAATTACACGTGCATTACCGGCAATGACCACCGAGCGGCACTGTGGAGGCGCTACGGAATTACACGTGCATTACCCGCAATGACCACCGAGCGGCACTGTGGGGGCGCTACGGAATTACACGTGCATTACCGCCGGTGACTACCGAGCGGCACTGTTGCTCTGCTAAGGGCCGTTATTTCCGAATAAAAAAGATTGTTCTTAGGGTAGAAATGCCCCATTCCGAACTAAGAACACGCTGGGCGGGGCTATGCCGGGGGGCGGGGCTATGATAGGGGCGGGGCGCGCTGCGACGTGCCCCGGGAGGCCGCACTATGAGAACTACAAGTCCCAGGATGCGTCGCTAACACTTGGAGTGACAGGAGCGCGGGACCAACCGCGTCGCTCCCTGGTCAATGCCCCGTTGTGATGTCACTTCCGCTGCACCCGCCCAACCGAACAGCGCCGGGCCTGCCCTGGCCCTGCAATGGCCGATGGGAGCTGCGGACAGGGGCACTCAGTTTCCCACAAGCCACTGCGGCTACTTTCCCTACTCCCCCTCATCCGGCCCCTCCCCATTGCTGGGCGGGGCTCCTGCCTCAGAGACGGCAGCGTCCGCAGCTGATGCCCCGCCCCCACTCGGGAGAGGAGACTCCGCGGCAACCCTTCCCCCCCAAACTCCTCCCCGCCCCGTGCAGTCTGATCCCCCCAAACTCCTCCCCGCCCCGTGCAGTCTGATCCCCCCTCAAACTACTCCCCCCCGTGCAGTCTGATCCCCCCAAACTTCCCCCCGCCCCGTGCAGTCTGATCCTCCCCCCCGTGCAGTCTGATCCCCCCCAAACTCCTCCCCGCCCCGTGCAGTCCGATCCCCCCAAACTCTTCCCCGCCCCGTGCAGTGCGATCCCCCCAAATTCCTCTCCCCCCGTGCAGCATGATCCCCCCAAACTCCTCCCCGCCCCGTGCAGTCCGATCCCCCCCAAACTCCTCCCCCCCGTGCAGTCTGATCCTCCCCCCCGTGCAGTCTGATCCCCCCCAAACTCCTCCCCGCCCCGTGCAGTCTGATCCCCCCCAAACTCCTCCCCGCCCCGTGCAGTCCGATCCCCCCCAAACTCTTCCCCGCCCTGTGCAGTCCGATCCCCCCAAACTCCTCCCCGCCCCGTGCAGTCTGATCTCCCCCAAAACTCCTCCCCGCCCCGTGCAGTCTGATCCCCCCCAAACTGCGCTCCGCCCCGTGCAGTCTGAACCCCTCCCCAAACTCCTCCCCGCCCCGTGCAGTCTGATCCTCCCCCCCGTGCAGTCTGATCCCCCCCCAAACTCCTCCCCGCTCCGTGCAGTCTGATCCCCCCCAAACTCCTCTCCCCCCCGTGCAGTCTGATCCCCCCCACACTTCCCTCCGCCCCGTGCAGTCTGATCCCCCCCAAACTCCTGTCCGCCCCGTGCAGTCTGATCCCCCCCAAAGCTCCTCCCTGCCCCGTGCAGTCTGATCCTCCCCCCAAACTCCTCCCCGCTCCGTGCAGTCTGATCCTCCCCCCCGTGCAGTCTGATCCCCCCAAACTCCTCCCCGCTCCGTGCAGTCTGATCCCCCCAAACTCCTCTCCCCCCCCGTGCAGTCTGATCCCCCCAAACTCCTCCCCGCCCCGTGCAGTCCGATGCCCCCCAAACTCCTCTCCGCCCCGTGTAGTCTGATCCCCTCCCCAAACTCCTCTCCGCCCCGTGCAGTCTGAACCCCTCCCCAAACTCCTCCCCGCTCCGTGCAGTCTGATCCTCCCCCCCGTGCAGTCTGATCCCCCCAAACTCCTCCCCGCTCCGTGCAGTCTGATCCCCCCAAACTCCTCTCCCCCCCGTGCAGTCTGATCCCCCCAAACTCCTCCCCGCCCCGTGCAGTCCGATGCCCCCCAAACTCGTCTCCGCCCCGTGTAGTCTGATCCCCTCCCCAAACTCCTCTCCGCCCCGTGCAGTCTGAACCCCTCCCCAAACTCCTCGCCGCCCCGTGGAGTCTGATCCTCCCCCCCGTGCAGTCTGATCCCCCCCCAAACTCCTCCCCGCCCCGTGCAGTCTGATCCTCCCCACGTGCAGTCTGATCCCCCCCAAACTCCTCTCCCCCCCGTGCAGTCTGATCCCCCCCAAACTCCTCCCCCGCGGAGCCTGCAGTGCGGGATGAGGGGGCCGGGGGCAGGAGGGGAGAGGGCTGTGCGGAGCCTGCAGTGCGGGATGAGGGGGCCATGGGCAGGAGGGGAGAGGGCTGCGCGGAGCCTGCAGTGCGGGATGAGGGGGCCATGGGCAGGAGGGGAGAGGGCTGCGCGGAGCCTGCAGTGCGGGATGAGGGGGCCGGGGGCAGGAGGGGAGAGGGCTGTGCGGAGCCTGGACTGCGGGATGAGGGGGCCGTGGGCAGGAGGGGAGAGGGCTCCGCGGAGCCTGGAAATAACGAGCTTCTTACTTTGCCTGCTGTCAAAGGGCAAGACTGGGGCCACGTGGCGTGCGGAGCAGGGACAGCAGCTGGGGGCGATGGAATTACACGTGCATTACCCGCAATGACCACCGAGCGGCACTGTGGAGGCGCTACGGAATTACACGTGCATTACCCGCAATGACCACCGAGCGGCACTGTGGGGGCGCTACGGAATTACACGTGCATTACCCGCAATGACCACCGAGCGGCACTGTGGCGGCGCTACGGAATTACACGTGCATTACCCGCAATGACCACCGAGCGGCACTGTGGAGGCGCTGCGGAATTACACGTGCATTACCCGCAATGACCACCGAGCGGCACTGTGGAGGCGCTACGGAATTACACGTGCATTACCCGCAATGACCACCGAGCGGCACTGTGGGGGCGCTACGGAATTACACGTGCATTACCGCCGGTGACTACCGAGCGGCACTGTTGCTCTGCTAAGGGCCGTTATTTCCGAATAAAAAAGATTGTTCTTAGGGTAGAAATGCCCCATTCCGAACTAAGAACACGCTGGACGGGGCTATGCCGGGGGGCGGGGCTATGATAGGGGCGGGGCGCGCTGCGACGTGCCCCGGGAGGCCGCACTCTGAGAACTACAAGTCCCAGGATGCGTCGCTAACACTTGGAGTGACAGGAGCGCGGGACCAACCGCGTCGCTCCCTGGTCAATGCCCCGTTGTGATGTCACTTCCGCTGCACCCGCCCAACCGAACAGCGCCGGGCCTGCCCTGGCCCTGCAATGGCCGATGGGAGCTGCGGACAGGGGCACTCAGTTTCCCACAAGCCACTGCGGCTACTTTCCCAACTCCCCCTCATCCCGCCCCTCCCCATTGTTGGGCGGGGCTCCTGCCTCAGAGACGGCAGCGTCCTTAGCTGATGCCCCGCCCCCACTCGGGAGAGGAGACTCCGCGGCAACCCCTCCCCCCCAAACTCCTCCCCGCCCCGTGCAGTCTGCTCCCCCCCACCAAACTCCTCCCCGCCCCGTGCAGTCTGCTCCCCCCACCAAACTCCTCCCCGCCCCGTGCAGTCTCCTCCCCCCCAACTCCTCCCCGCCCCGTGCAGTCTCCTCCCCCCCAACTCCTCTCCCCCAGTGCAGTCTTCTCCCCCTCACCACCAAACTCCTCTCCGCCCCGTGCAGTCTGCTCCCTCCAAACTCCTCCCCGCCCCGTGCAGTCTGCTCCCCCCAACTCCTCCCCGCCCCGTGCAGTCTGCTCCCCCTCACCACCAAACTCCTCTCCGCCCCGTGCAGTCTGATCCCCCTCCAAACTCCTCCCCGCCCCGTGCAGTCTGCTCCCCTCCCCAAACTCCTCCCCGCCCCGTGCAGTCTGCTCCCCTCCCCAAACTCCTCCCCGCCCCCTGTAGACTGATCACCCCCAAAATTTCTCTCCGCCGCGTGCAGTCCGATCCCCCCCAACCTCCTCTCCGCCCCGTGCAGTCCGATCCCCCCCAAGCTCCTCCCCCCCACCAAACTGCTCTCCGCCCCGTGCAGTCTGCTCCCCCCCAAACTCCTCCCCGCCCCGTGCAGTCTGCTCCCCCCAACTCCTCCCCGCCCCGTGCAGTCTGCTCCCCTCCCCAAACTCCTCCCCGCCCCCTGCAGACTGATCACCCCCAAAATTTCTCTCCGCCGCGTGCAGTCCGATCCCCCCCAACCTCCTCTCCGCCCCGTGCAGTCCGATCCCCCCCAAGCTCCTCCCCCCCACCAAACTGCTCTCCGCCCCGTGCAGTCTGCTCCCCCCCAAACTCCTCCCCGCCCCGTGCAGTCTGCTCCCCCCAACTCCTCCCCGCCCCGTGCAGTCTGCTCCCCCTCACCACCAAACTCCTCTCCGCCCCGTGCAGTCTGATCCCCCTCCAAACTCCTCCCCCCCGTGCAGTCTGATCCCCCCCAAACTGCTCCCCACCCCGTGCAGTCTGATCCCCCCCAAACTGCTCCCCACCCCGTGCAGTCTGCTCCCCCCAACTCCTCCCCACCCCGTGCAGTCTGATCCCCCCCAAACTCCTCTCCGCCCCGTGCAGTCTGCTCCCTCCAAACTCCTCCCCGCCCCGTGCAGTCTGCTCCCCCCAACTCCTCCCCGCCCCGTGCAGTCTGCTCCCCCTCACCACCAAACTCCTCTCCGCCCCGTGCAGTCTGATCCCCCTCCAAACTCCTCCTCCCCCCGTGCAGTCTGATCCCCCCAACTCCTCCCCGCCCCGTGCAGTCTGCTCCCCCCAACTCCTCCCCGCCCCGTGCAGTCTGCTCCCCCTCACCACCACGCTCCTCTCCGCCCCGTGCAGTCTGATCCCCCTCCAAACTCCTCCCCCCCGTGCAGTCTGCTCCCCCCAACTCCTCCCCGCCCCGTGCAGTCTGCTCCCCCTCACCACCACGCTCCTCTCCGCCCCGTGCAGTCTGATCCCCCTCCAAACTCCTCCCCCCCGTGCAGTCTGCTCCCCTCCCCAAACTCCTCCCCGCCCCGTGCAGTCTGCTCCCCTCCCCAAACTCCTCCCCGCCCCGTGCAGTCTGCTCCCCTCCCCAAACTCCTCCCCGCCCCCTGTAGACTGATCACCCCCAAAATTTCTCTCCGCCGCGTGCAGTCCGATCCCCCCCAACCTCCTCTCCGCCCCGTGCAGTCCGATCCCCCCCAAGCTCCTCCCCCCCACCAAACTCCTCCCCGCCCCGTGCAGTCTGCTCCCCCCCAAACTCCTCCCCGCCCCGTGCAGTCTGCTCCCCCCAACTCCTCCCCGCCCCGTGCAGTCTGCTCCCCTCCCCAAACTCCTCCCCGCCCCCTGCAGACTGATCACCCCCAAAATTTCTCTCCGCCGCGTGCAGTCCGATCCCCCCCAACCTCCTCTCCGCCCCGTGCAGTCCGATCCCCCCCAAGCTCCTCCCCCCCACCAAACTGCTCTCCGCCCCGTGCAGTCTGCTCCCCCCCAAACTCCTCCCCGCCCCGTGCAGTCTGCTCCCCCCAACTCCTCCCCGCCCCGTGCAGTCTGCTCCCCTCCCCAAACTCCTCCCCGCCCCCTGCAGACTGATCACCCCCAAAATTTCTCTCCGCCGCGTGCAGTCCGATCCCCCCCAACCTCCTCTCCGCCCCGTGCAGTCCGATCCCCCCCAAGCTCCTCCCCCCCACCAAACTGCTCTCCGCCCCGTGCAGTCTGCTCCCCCCCAAACTCCTCCCCGCCCCGTGCAGTCTGCTCCCCCCAACTCCTCCCCGCCCCGTGCAGTCTGCTCCCCCTCACCACCAAACTCCTCTCCGCCCCGTGCAGTCTGATCCCCCTCCAAACTCCTCCCCCCCGTGCAGTCTGATCCCCCCCAAACTGCTCCCCACCCCGTGCAGTCTGATCCCCCCCAAACTGCTCCCCACCCCGTGCAGTCTGCTCCCCCCAACTCCTCCCCACCCCGTGCAGTCTGATCCCCACCAAACTCCTCTCCGCCCCGTGCAGTCTGCTCCCCCCCAAACTCCTCTCCGCCCCGTGCAGTCTGCTCCCCCCAACTCCTCCCCGTCCCGTGCAGTCTGCTCCCCCTCACCACCAAACTCCTCTCCGCCCCGTGCAGTCTGCTCCCCCCAACTCCTCCCCACCCCGTGCAGTCTGATCCCCCCCAAACTCCTCTCCGCCCCGTGCAGTCTGCTCCCCCCCAAACTCCTCTCCGCCCCGTGCAGTCTGCTCCCCCTCACCACCAAACTCCTCTCCGCCCCGTGCAGTCTGCTCCCCGCCACCAAACTCCTCCCCGCTCAATGCAGTGTGAACCCCCCCAAACTCCTCTCCGCCCCGTGCAGTCTGATCCCCCTCCAAACTCCTCCCCCCCGTGCAGTCTGCTCCCCCCAACTCCTCCCCGCCCCGTGCAGTCTGCTCCCCCTCACCACCAAACTCCTCTCCGCCCCGTGCAGTCTGATCCCCCTCCAAACTCCTCCCCCCCGTGCAGTCTGATCCCCCCCAAACTGCTCCCCACCCCGTGCAGTCTGCTCCCCCCCAAACTGCTCCCCACCCCGTGCAGTCTGCTCCCCCCAACTCCTCCCCACCCCGTGCAGTCTGATCCCCACCAAACTCCTCTCCGCCCCGTGCAGTCTGATCCCCCCCACCAAACTCCTCTCCGCCCCGTGCAGTCTGCTCCCCCCCAAACTCCTCTCCGCCCCGTGCAGTCTGCTCCCCCCAACTCCTCCCCGCCCCGTGCAGTCTGCTCCCCCTCACCACCAAACTCCTCTCCGCCCCGTGCAGTCTGCTCCCCCCCCAAACTCCTCCTCCCCCCGTGCAGTCTGATCCCCCCAAACTCCTCCCCCCGTGCAGTCTGATCCCCCCCAAACTCCTCCCCCCGTGCAGTCTCATCCCCCCCAAACTCCTCGCCCCGTGCAGTCTGATCCCCCCCAAACTCCTCGCCCCGTGCAGTCTGATCTCCTACCCCCCACAAAACTCCTCCCTCCGTGCAGTCTGATCCCCCCCAAACTCCTCGCCCCGTGCAGTCTGATCTCCTACCCCCCACAAAACTCCCCCCGTGCAGTCTGATCCCCCCCAAACTCCTCCCCCCCGTGCAGTCTGATCCCCTACCCCCCAAACTCCTCCCCGCCCCATGCAGTCTGATCCCCCACCACCACCAAACTCCTCTCCCCCCCATGCAGTCTGCTCCCCCCAACACCAAATTTCCCAGCCGGCTTGTGCGGGGACTGGCAGCGGGACAGGCTGATGCTGCTGTTGCCTTCGAAAGTGCAGCGGGGAGCATGAGGCGGGTGGGGGGGGAGGGGGGGCGGCTGCCTCTGCTGCGTCCCGTTCACAAGCCCAGAGGGGCCGCGCGAGGATTTTCCGGAGACCCCGAGGAGTTTTCTGCCGCTCACTTCTGTGTCCCAGCTGAGTTCCTGCCGGTCAGTGGCCCCGCCCCCAGACCAGGCCACGCCCCTGCCATTAATGACGGAGCCTGGGACCCGTCTGTGTGCCCCACAAACCCACGTGTCACTCGCCGGGGAGCCGATAGAACGTGCCCCGCGTTCCATCATTTGCATGCACCGCGCCAGGGCAATGACGTCACTAGCAGTGCGCTGCTGTTCGTAGCCGGCAGTGGCAGCTTCGCACCGAGCCGGGCCACGAGGCAGCGGGCGCAGCGCTGGGGGCGGAGCTACAGGGGAGCGGCCCGGCCGGGCGGGGTGCACACTGGGGCGCCCAAGGGCTGAGATCCGGGCGGGGCAGCGTCACGCTCTGACCTCGCTGCCGCCTCCCGCCGCCTCTCCCTTGGGGCCGGGTGGCGCGGACCGGAAGCCGCTGCACTGCCCGGATTTCCTGGGGAACACGCTCCCTGTGACGTCAGGGCCTGCCACAGAGGCAGGGCGCCACCCCGGCCAAGCAAGGAGCAGAGCTAGGGTTGCCAGATGGTTTCACCAAAATACCAGACACGCCTGACATGACATCACAATCTGCATTCCATCTGATTTAGAAAATACCAGACATTTATCAGAGGAGTAGCCGCGTTAGTCTGAATCTGCAAAAGCAGCGAGGAGTCCTGTGGCACAGAACTCCTTGCCGCTTTCGCGGACATTTATATTTTCTCAATTTGTTTCCCCGAAGAAAAAGCTGAAAGCCTGGACCGTCCAGTTCAAAACCGGACACCTGGCAACCATAAGCAGAGTGGTGCCTTGTCGGAGCGGTTCCAGCCTCCGCTCTGCTGTCCTTCCTCTGCCCCACGTACCACGGGAGCTGGTGGCCTACGCTGGCTGCACCGCCGCAGGAAACCTCCAACCCCAGTCGCTGTCCCAGCCAGGCACCCCGTGTCTGAACCCGTCCCGCCTGGCCCCGTGTCTCCTGCCTACCACCCGCTGACCTGGCACCAGCTGAGCGCTCGTACCTGGGCACCTTCCGGTCACGGTTCCCAGTCGGTTGCTGTCAGGCTGTGGACCGAGCAAACGTCACTTCCGGTCCGTGGGACTGAACGCACGTGGCGCCGGCATGATGCGAGGCCGCTCCTTGTTGCCCCACGTCGGATACAAAAGGAGCAGCTACCGCGCGGCAGTTAGGGCCTCGTGCTGAAACGCGCTGCAGCAGTGCTACTCTTCCCTGCCCCTCTCATCCCAGTTGCATGCTCCAGATGGGAGGGGAGGGGTGTCGCTTTCCAGGAGCTACTGCTGCCAGGGCACCGTCTGACTGGCACACGTCAGACGCACACGCCCGTGCAACAGCCACTCACCCTGCCAAATGCTCACACGCAGGGATGCGTGTACACACTCACAAACGCGAATTAACAGATTAACACGCCTGGGCGCCCACTCGTGCCCTCGCTCAGATGCCCACACACGCATCTGCTCAATCTGCCCGCACGCAGGCACGTGCACACACACGCAAATGGACACTTGCGGACGCACACACTTGCACTCATACTTACGTGCGCACGCATGCACGCCGAGTAACAGTCGCCTAGAAGGACTCACCAATAATATCAAACTCAAAAGCCAAAGATTAGATCAATTAGGAGACAACTATTCCCACGAGGCCCTAATCCATGGCTGGGGCTCCTCGGTGCTGCTGGGAGACCAAGTCTTTATTTCAATCCCAGTTTTGCCAACTCTCGGCATGCGTGACGCTAGGTCAATTGGCAGCCTACTCACTTAGTTTTCCGTATGATCCTAGACACGTTAAGTATCGCCAGCCAGGAGATTCGGGGAGGGTGGCGGGGGGGGGGGGGGGATTAATGACATTTTTAAAAATACAAAAATCGGTGTTCAGTTTCTGTTGTAGATAAACCTATGTACTTCATATGACTTGACACTGTGCCTCTCCATATAACCTTGTAACTTTGTATTAATCCATATGACCTTGTCACTTTGTATTAGAACTTGAATCCATATAACCTTGTAACTTAGTTTTCTACATAGGGTTCTAATACAGAGTATATAGTTAAAGAGGTAAAAATGTCATTTGCTAGGAGTAGAATAAGATCTTTCCCCCACTCTCTCCCCCCCACTCTGTAATCAATTGCCCAGTTGAATGAACGAGGTGTGAATGAGTAACACTTGGGAGCCAAGCACCTCCAGAGAGCTACACCAGTTGAAAAGGGGGTAGAAGCCAGACCCAAGGTGTCAAGAGGGCTCAAGAAAGAAGAGCAGACATATTGAAGGCCTTGGGGATTAGAAGCAAGCACCTTCTTTGGAAAACACCCTCTCTTAACAGACAGCACCCACAAAGGGACCAAAGGACACAGACCCAGATTTTGAATCTGGGATATATTTGCATAAGAGGGAAGCTGCTATAAAAGTGAGTTGTCTTGCAGAGGACTCCGGGTCTCATCTTGTCACCATCGGAGCATCGATCCGGATCAGCAGAAGCCCGGCTCCACCCCTCCCCCATCTAACTCACCTGGCCAGTGAAGTTAAGGGGAGCAACAAGTTGGTAACAACAGCAAGACGGAGTGTGCTTGTGCACGTGTGTGTGTGTGTGTGTGTGTGTGAGAGAGTGAGTGCGTGAGTGACACAGAATAATCAATACTTATCATATGCATGTGGTAAATAAATAAATAAATATATATATATATATATATATATATATATATATAAATTAATGTGTGTGTGTGTGATCAATAAATGTGGCGTGTTGCCTTATCCCTCTGAAAAAGATCCCGAGTACTTCTTTTAAGTACAACACTGTGACTTTTGTACTTCGTATTTTCAAGTTCTTCCACCACGAGCCAGAGGGCCTTTTCTCAGGGACCCGTACCACGCTCGCAAACGTCTGTGCGGCCCTCCCTCGATACTTACCTTGAGCCAATTGCTATTTGCTCTTCTTCCATAGATCGCTGTCTGGTTTCCATCTGCCGGCAGGGTCTCGGGAGGGTGGCTCCTTTCGGTCTCTGCCACCACATGGCCAGCCTCTCATCTCCTCCAAGTCTACAGGGACCGAAAAAGAGACAGAGAACGGTTAGGAGCTAGGCCACCCTAGATGTGTGGAAAGGACAGACACCTGCGTCACCTGGCTGCTGCTCACTGGAGCCCAGTGTTGCCTCTAACATTTCCCCTCCAGGAGCGGAGTGAGTTTTGTCTCGTGCTCCAAGATCGAGGTCACGTGCCCTTCTTCGGATGCCTGCCACCCAGGCGAAGACATGTCTCGTCTGTGTTTTTAAAACGTTCTGGAAGAAAGGGTACTAACACAAGGGAGAATTAACAAGGTCATTTAAACTGTAAATATTTGTTTGATATGAAGTCAAATAAAAGGCAAATTAATACTGCAACATTTTCAGTGGCCAACCTCCTCTCCTCTCCTCTCCTCTCCTCTCCCCTCCCCTCCCCTGCCCTGCCCCCTCCAGCTGGCCTAGATGATCTCTCCGGGTCCCTTATGGTAAAGCCCGCCCCGGGACCCTGTGCTGAGGTGACAAGTTCTTCACAAGATACTGGGTATGTAAACTTTTTACGGAAAAGCGTCCGTGGCCAATCTAGACGCGCTTTTCTGCAAAAAAGCCCCAATCGCCATTTTCGCCATCGGGGCTTTTTTGCGGAAAAGAACTCTCTGCTGTCTACACTGGCCCTTTTGCGCAGAAGTCTTTCGGAAAAAGACTTTTGCCCGAACGGGAGCAGCATAGTATTCCCGCAGAAGCACTGACAATCTTACATGAGATCGTCAGTGCTTTTGCGGAAATTCAAGCGGCCAGTGTAGACAGCTGGCAAGTTTTTCCGCAAAAGCAGATGATTAGCACACTTTCCTAGTTGAAAATCCAAGGAGAAGAAAGGGGAGAATTGCAAATCAAGACTCTCTTAAGGTGTCTGAAAGCTACTTTGGTCTGGGCCGGTACTCAGTGGTACCAAGGCAGACTTTTCTGTGGCTCGGTTGTCTAATGCCACACTAGAACAAGTCTACCACACCGAACGAAAGAGCAGACAATTACATGAAAGGGAAAAAAGGTGGCTTGGCAGAGAATTTGCTTCCGGACAAAAACAAGAGACTGCGGTGGTTAAAGAAGAACGGGAGGCATACCTGTGCATAAACCAATTCACCAGAAACCTTCTGAACAACCAGTTCAGTCACATGTCCTTACAGGGACAAGCACCTTAATGACGGTAGCCCTGACATTTTATTTTGCAGACGATTCTACTTGTGGAAGGGCTGCTGGAGTGAAACTTGAGGCCCAAGCAGGAGGAAAGTTTGATTTTCTAGTACCAAATAGAAAAACAATAATAGAACAAAAAGGCTAAAAGATGCCTAAGGGCGGAGATAGGGTCCAGAATGACTTAGACAAATTGGAGGATTGGGCCACAAGAAATCTGATGAGGTTCAACAAGGACAAGTGTACAGTCCTGCACTTGGGATGGAAGAATCCCAAGCATAGTTACAAGCTGGGGACCAACCAGTTAAGTAGTAGTTCTGCAGACAGGACCTGGGGGTTACAGTGGATGAGAAGCTGGAGATGAGTCAACAGTGTGCCCTTGTAGCCAAGAAGGCTAATGGCATATTAGGTTGCATTAAGAGGAGCATTGCCAGTAGATCCAGAGATGTCATTATTCCCCTTTATTCGGCTTTGGTGGGGCCACATCTGGAGTACTGTGTCCAGTTCTGGGCCCCCCACTACAGAAGGGATGTGGACACATTGGAGAGGGTCCAGCAGAGGACAACCAAAACGATTAGGGGGCTGGAGCAATTGCTCTATGAAGAGGCTGAGGGATTTAGGTTTCTTTAGTCTGAAGAGGAGACCATGAGGGGGGATTTTATAGTAGCCTTCAACTTCCTTATAAGGACACAGGAACGCAAGGTAACCTGTTCTCCCAACTCTCGCTTTCAGACGGGGTGGGGAACCTTATTGGGGGGGCGGAAGGCACACACTAGTAGGGTTGCCAGATGGTTTCAGCAAAAAAAAAAAAAAAAAAAAAAAAAAAGGGGCCAGGAAAATTTTTGTTGAGGGAAAGAAGCCAACCAAACAAAAAAACCCCACCAGGAACATTTTTGTTGAGCAAAATCCAGTTGTGACCCCTTTAATTAGTCAGCCAATCTCCCCGCCCCGGCTTATTTCTGCTGGGCACAGAGGAAAAGCAGAAAATACTGGACATTTTGTATGTCCGGTATTTTCTAAATTTATTTACCGGACAAAAAGTGCAACTACCGGGCTGTCTGGCTCAGTGCTAGACACCTGGCAACCCTACACACAAGTGTGAAGAAAAAAAAATCCCAAACCCCACCATCCGCATTAACACATGCCCCAACTGAGAAGGAGGAAGAGGCTTCCCACATTCCCCTCGCACACAAGGCTTCCCTTGTGAGGAGGGGGGGGCGGGGGGGGGGCGGGGCGGGGCAGGCTAGCAGAATTTGTCTGCTCCAATCTGGCCACCCAGAGAAATAAAAAAGCAAATTGAAAGAGCCAGACGAATACCTAGAAACCATCTACTTCAAGACAGACCCAAGAAAACCAACAATAGAACACCACTTGTCATCACCTACAACCCCCAACTTAAACCTGTCCAACACATTATCAATAAACTACAGCCTATATTGGAACAGGATACCATACTCAAAGAGGCTCTGGGAGACAGACCCATAGTCTCCTATAGACAACCACCTAACCTCAAGATCATTCTTACCAACCACCACAGGACATACCACACTAATACCAACCCTGGTACCTTCCCTTGCAACAAACCCCGTTGCCAGCTTTGTCCACATATTCATTCTGCTGATACCATTATTGGACCCAACCAAGTGAGTTATAAGATCAAGAACACATATTCCTGCGCATCCAGAAATATAATCTATGCTATCGTGTGCCGAAAGTGTCCGTCTGCTATGTACATTGGACAAACATCTCAGACACTTCGCCAAAGGATTAATGCCCACAAAACAGATATCAGACAAGATCACAAAGAGAAAACAGTTTCTTGCCATTTTAACCAGAAAGGACACTCTCTCAATGACTTGACCACCTGCATTCTGCTACAAAGACCTTTTACATCTGCACTTGAAAGGGAATCCTCTGAACTGTCATTCATGTTAAAATTCGACACTTTCCAACAAGGACTTAGTTCAAATGTTTGTTATCTCACCCATTACCAAGATAGTTTCCCCAATTATCACCTCTAATACCATTAACTCACAAACATCCCACTCTCCCTACCTCTAATATCATCAATTCACAGACACTTACCTTCCTTCCCCCTCCCCCCCACCGCATCCCCCTCCTGTTCTGCAATGTGATTTGTCCTTTTCATATTTGTTCTTTTTTTTAATTGTATCCTTTGGTATATACGGTTGTGACTACTTTCTTCCACTATTTGATCTGAGGAAGTGGGTCTGGCCCACGAAAGCTCATCATCTAATAAACCATCTTGTTAGTCTTTAAAGTGCTACATTGTCCTGCATTTTGCTTCAACTACCCCAGGCTAACACGGCTACATTTCTATCACCAATCTGGAGGGGAGCTAGAGCGTTAGTGTGGGAACCTTGAGTCTCGAGGGCCACACTCACGTGAGCTGGGGTATTAGGTTCCTCACCCCTGCTTTAAAAACAAAACCTCTTACTCTTAAAAATCGATCCCCGTATCTCTGGTCGGACCAGCTTCACGCAGGTCCTCCGGGATGGAAAACTGCAGCAAACTGTATGAACAGAAACAAACAGAAGCCCCAATCGCAGCTGGAGGTGGGGCGAGGCTGCCCCAGCAGGGACACAACGGGGCAGCCGCCCTCCACCAGATCAGGAAAACAACCGCGCCATTCCCCGGCCAGCAGGAAGGCGAGTGCCGCTGCAAGGCTCCGCAAGGGAGGTGGGCGGCAGAGGGGTGTTTGTGCGCGGCCGCGCGCCTTCAGCGGCAACTCCCCTGGTGCCCCCTTCTCTAGTCCAGCCAGGCCTAAAATGCTCAGTGCTTAGAAGGCGGGTGGGGAACCTAAGGCCTGGGTGCTTGGGGCTCCTCCACCGTCGCCCCCTCCCCACGCCGTGGGGCTGGAGCGCACAAAGCGACTAGGCTGGGCCCTGCAGTGCTCTGGCGCCAGGGGGACGTTTCTCCGCTCAGCTGGGGGCCAGGCAGGGAGGCTTTTCTGTCGGTTGGTTTGTCTGTCACCTGTTTGCCCCCCAATTCTCAGCCACTCCCCCCCTCTCCCCACACGCCCCCACCCAGGACGCTCTCGGCCTCTGCAGGAGGCACAGCCGGGCACTGGGCAGCACTGCGGGCAGCCAGGGCCAGAGCATCCCCCCCCACAGCGCCCCCCGCCGAACTGCCCCCCCCCGGGCACAGGGGGGATTCAGCGGGCACCCGGCCCCGCCCCCAGGCAGCGAGCAGCGCGGGGAGCAGGGCTCAGGCCGCCCCGCCCCCCCGCGTGCGGGACACGTTCTGTGCGTGCCCCGCCCGCGGGAACCACCCCTCGAGGGCGCGCGGCTCCCCGGCGGGGTGAAGGGGCACGTGACACTCCCGGGCCCCGGTGGCCCGCAGCCCCCCCTCCCCGAGACACCCACGTGACTGGAGCCCGGGTCAGCTCCCGCGCCCGGCACCACGTGGGGGGGGGGGTCACAGGGGCGCTGCTCCCCGGGGAGGCAGCAGCGCCGGGGGGGGGGGGGGCAGAAATCGCCCCCCCACCTCCGCCAGGGGCCGCCCCGCCGATGTCCAGCCTGGGGCCCGGAGAGAAGCAGGCGGGGGGGGGGGGCTCCACGTCACTGCCAGCTCCCGCCCCGCCCCCAGGCTCCGCCCCTCAGCGCCCCCCGCAGCGTTTTCCCGCCCGCCTCGTGGGCGCGAGCGTCCCGGGAGTTTCCCGCCCAGCCAGCGCCGCCCGCGCCTGCGCTCTCCCGCGCCCTGTCCCCTCCTGCCCCCCCCAGTGCCAAGGCCCCCCCCGGCCCCTCCCCCTCCCTCCTGCCCCCCCAGTGCCGAGCACCCCCCCGGCCCCTCACCCCCTCCTGCCCCCCCAGTGCCGAGCACCCCCCCGGCCCCTCACCCCCTCCTGCCCCCCCAGTGCCGAGCACCCCCCCGGCCCCTCACCCCTCCTGCCCCCCCCCAGTGCCGAGCACCCCCCCCGGCCCCTCACACCCAGCCTGCTCCTACACCTCACCCCTGTCCAGACACCCCACCCCCAGCCCGCTCCCCCACCTTCCCTCGCGCCCCCTTCTCCCCCAGGCCAGACACCCCACCCCCAGCCCGCTCCCCCACCTTCCCTCGCGCCCCCTCCTCCCCCGGGCCAGACACCAACAAGGGGCGGGCTGGGGGCGGGGCAGCTTCGCACTCGGACCCAGGATTCGCTCGCGCCCCCGCGCGCTCCTCGGACCTTCCTGTCATGGCGGCGCCGGCCGCCCAGTCAGACAACGCCCCCCTGCGACAGCCCATTGGCCGAACCAGAGGCAGGATCCCCTTTGCTGACAGCCCATTGGGCGACACTATCCTGCGCCAAGGCTGTCTTCCGAAAGCCCATTGGCTGGCACACAGCCAGGAACCACCCCTAAGTCACAGACAATTCGAGGACAGAGCAGCCCATTAAGATCCACCCCGGACAGCCTATTGGTCGAGAGCAGTGGCAGGTCATTCCCCCTAGTCACACCGCATTCGCAGACAGAGCTGTCCGTTAAGATGCAGCCGGGTCAGCCTATTGGGTGCCTCTGATTCAGAACACGCCCCTTAGTCACAGCCCATTCGCGGACAGAAGAGTCTGTTATAATCCACCCCGGACAACCTATTGGCCGCCAGCAGCCCCAGAACACGCCTTTAGTCACCGCCCATTGGCGCACGGAGCAGTCCGTTAAGAGTCACCTCGGACAGCCTCAGATTGGGCGCCACAGATTCCGAACACGCCCTTTACAATCAGCCCATTCGCGGACAGAACAGTCTGTTACGATCAGTCCGGGACAGTCTCTCGGCCAGCCTTACTGTAGGGATAACATAGTCAAGTATGAAACATGATTCCCCAAGTGGAAGTGACTCCCCAGAATTTGTTCCCCACAACTAAAAGTCTAAGGAGGAGAAGTTTGTGTGTGGGATCCTGGCGCGGAGCCTGGTGTGTGGGATGAGGGGGCCGGGGGCAGGTGGGGAGAGGGCTGCGCGGAGCCTGGTGTGTGGGATGAGGGGGCCATGGGCAGGAGGGGAGAGGGCTGCGCGGAGCCTGGTGTGTGGGATGAGGGGGCCGGGGGCAGGAGGGGAGAGGGCTGCGCGGAGCCTGGTGTGTGGGATGAGGGGGCCATGGGCAGGAGGGGAGAGGGCTCCGCGGAGCCTGGAAATAACGAGCTTCTTACTTTGCCTGCTGTCAAAGGGCAAGACTGGGGCCACGTGGCGTGCGGAGCAGGGACAGCAGCTGGGGGCGATGGAATTACACGTGCATTACCCGCAATGACCACCGAGCGGCACTGTGGAGGCGCTTCGGAATTACACGTGCATTACCCGCAATGACCACCGAGCGGCACTGTGGGGGCGCTACGGAATTACACGTGCATTACCGCCGGTGACTACCGAGCGGCACTGTTGCTCTGCTAAGGGCCGTTATTTCCGAATAAAAAAGATTGTTCTTAGGGTAGAAATGCCCCATTCCGAACTAAGAACACGCTGGGCGGGGCTATGCCGGGGGGCGGGGCTATGATAGGGGCGGGGCGCGCTGCGACGTGCCCCGGGAGGCCGCACTATGAGAACTACAAGTCCCAGGATGCGTCGCTAACACTTGGAGTGACAGGAGCGCGGGACCAACCGCGTCGCTCCCTGGTCAATGCCCCGTTGTGATGTCACTTCCGCTGCACCCGCCCAACCGAACAGCGCCGGGCCTGCCCTGGCCCTGCAATGGCCGATGGGAGCTGCGGACAGGGGCACTCAGTTTCCCACAAGCCACTGCGGCTACTTTCCCTACTCCCCCTCATCCGGCCCCTCCCCATTGCTGGGCGGGGCTCCTGCCTCAGAGACGGCAGCGTCCGCAGCTGATGCCCCGCCCCCACTCGGGAGAGGAGACTCCGCGGCAACCCTTCCCCCCCAAACTCCTCCCCGCCCCGTGCAGTCTGATCCCCCCTCAAACTACTCCCCCCCGTGCAGTCTGATCCCCCCAAACTTCCCCCCGCCCCGTGCAGTCTGATCCTCCCCCCCGTGCAGTCTGATCCCCCCCAAACTCCTCCCCGCCCCGTGCAGTCCGATCCCCCCAAACTCTTCCCCGCCCCGTGCAGTGCGATCCCCCCAAATTCCTCTCCCCCCGTGCAGTATGATCCCCCCAAACTCCTCCCCGCCCCGTGCAGTCCGATCCCCCCCAAACTCCTCCCCCCCGTGCAGTCTGATCCTCCCCCCCGTGCAGTCTGATCCCCCCCAAACTCCTCCCCGCCCCGTGCAGTCTGATCCCCCCCAAACTCCTCCCCGCCCCGTGCAGTCCGATCCCCCCCAAACTCTTCCCCGCCCTGTGCAGTCCGATCCCCCCAAACTCCTCCCCGCCCCGTGCAGTCTGATCTCCCCCAAAACTCCTCCCCGCCCCGTGCAGTCTGATCCCCCCCAAACTGCGCTCCGCCCCGTGCAGTCTGAACCCCTCCCCAAACTCCTCCCCGCCCCGTGCAGTCTGATCCTCCCCCCCGTGCAGTCTGATCCCCCCCCAAACTCCTCCCCGCTCCGTGCAGTCTGATCCCCCCCAAACTCCTCTCCCCCCCGTGCAGTCTGATCCCCCCCACACTTCCCTCCGCCCCGTGCAGTCTGATCCCCCCCAAACTCCTGTCCGCCCCGTGCAGTCTGATCCCCCCCAAAGCTCCTCCCTGCCCCGTGCAGTCTGATCCTCCCCCCAAACTCCTCCCCGCTCCGTGCAGTCTGATCCTCCCCCCCGTGCAGTCTGATCCCCCCAAACTCCTCCCCGCTCCGTGCAGTCTGATCCCCCCAAACTCCTCTCCCCCCCGTGCAGTCTGATCCCCCCAAACTCCTCCCCGCCCCGTGCAGTCCGATGCCCCCCAAACTCCTCTCCGCCCCGTGTAGTCTGATCCCCTCCCCAAACTCCTCTCCGCCCCGTGCAGTCTGAACCCCTCCCCAAACTCCTCCCCGCTCCGTGCAGTCTGATCCTCCCCCCCGTGCAGTCTGATCCCCCCAAACTCCTCCCCGCTCCGTGCAGTCTGATCCCCCCCAAACTCCTCTCCCCCCCGTGCAGTCTGATCCCCCCAAACTCCTCCCCGCCCCGTGCAGTCCGATGCCCCCCAAACTCGTCTCCGCCCCGTGTAGTCTGATCCCCTCCCCAAACTCCTCTCCGCCCCGTGCAGTCTGAACCCCTCCCCAAACTCCTCGCCGCCCCGTGGAGTCTGATCCTCCCCCCCGTGCAGTCTGATCCCCCCCCAAACTCCTCCCCGCCCCGTGCAGTCTGATCCTCCCCACGTGCAGTCTGATCCCCCCCAAACTCCTCTCCCCCCCGTGCAGTCTGATCCCCCCCAAACTCCTCCCCCGCGGAGCCTGCAGTGCGGGATGAGGGGGCCGGGGGCAGGAGGGGAGAGGGCTGTGCGGAGCCTGCAGTGCGGGATGAGGGGGCCATGGGCAGGAGGGGAGAGGGCTGCGCGGAGCCTGCAGTGCGGGATGAGGGGGCCGGGGGCAGGAGGGGAGAGGGCTGTGCGGAGCCTGGAGTGCGGGATGAGGGGGCCATGGGCAGGAGGGGAGAGGGCTCCGCGGAGCCTGGAAATAACGAGCTTCTTACTTTGCCTGCTGTCAAAGGGCAAGACTGGGGCCACGTGGCGTGCGGAGCAGGGACAGCAGCTGGGGGCGATGGAATTACACGTGCATTACCCGCAATGACCACCGAGCGGCACTGTGGAGGCGCTACGGAATTACACGTGCATTACCGGCAATGACCACCAAGCGGCACTGTGGAGGCGCTACGGAATTACACGTGCTTTACCTGCAATGACCACCGAGCGGCACTGTGGAGGCGCTACGGAATTACACGTGCATTACCCGCAATGACCACCGAGCGGCACTGTGGAGGCGCTACGGAATTACACGTGCATTACCGGCAATGACCACCGAGCGGCACTGTGGAGGCGCTACGGAATTACACGTGCATTACCCGGAATGACCACCGAGCGGCACTGTGGAGGCGCTACGGAATTACACGTGCATTACCGCCGGTGACTACCGAGCGGCACTGTTGCTCTGCTAAGGGCCGTTATTTCCAAATAAAAAAGATTGTTCTTAGGGTAGAAATGCCCCATTCCGAACTAAGAACACGCTGGACGGGGCTATGCCGGGGGGCGGGGCTATGATAGGGGCGGGGCGCGCTGCGACGTGCCCCGGGAGGCCGCACTCTGAGAACTACAAGTCCCAGGATGCGTCGCTAACACTTGGAGTGACAGGAGCGCGGGACCAACCGCGTCGCTCCCTGGTCAATGCCCCGTTGTGATGTCACTTCCGCTGCACCCGCCCAACCGAACAGCGCCGGGCCTGCCCTGGCCCTGCAATGGCCGATGGGAGCTGCGGACAGGGGCACTCAGTTTCCCACAAGCCACTGCGGCTACTTTCCCTACTCCCCCTCATCCCGCCCCTCCCCATTGTTGGGCGGGGCTCCTGCCTCAGAGACGGCAGCGTCCTTAGCTGATGCCCCGCCCCCACTCGGGAGAGGAGACTCTGCGGCAACCCCTCCCCCCCAAACTCCTCCCCGCCCCGTGCAGTCTGCTCCCCCCCACCAAACTCCTCCCCGCCCCGTGCAGTCTGCTCCCCCCCACCAAACTCCTCCCCGCCCCGTGCAGACTGCTCCCCCCCACCAAACTCCTCCCCGCCCCATGCAGTCTGCTCCCCTCCCCAAACTCCTCCCCGCCCCCTGCAGACTGATCACCCCCAAAATTTCTCTCCGCCGCGTGCAGTCCGATCCCCCCCAACCTCCTCTCCGCCCCGTGCAGTCCGATCCCCCCCAAGCTCCTCCCCCCCGTGCAGTCCGCTCCCCCCCACCAAACTGCTCTCCGCCCCGTGCAGTCTGCTCCCCCCCAAACTCCTCCCCGCCCCGTGCAGTCTGCTCCCCCCCAAACTCCTCCCCGCCCCGTGCAGTCTGCTCCCCCCAACTCCTCCCCGCCCCGTGCAGTCTGCCCCCCACAACTCCTCTCGGCCCTGTGCAGTCTGCTCCCCTCCCCAAACTCCTCCTCCCCCCGTGCAGTCTGATCCCCCCAAACTCCTCCCCCCGTGCAGTCTGATCCCCCCAAACTCCTCGCCCCGTGCAGTCTGATCTCCTACCCCCCACAAATCTCCTCCCCCCGTGCAGTCTGATCCCCCCCAAACTCCTCGCCCCGTGCAGTCTGATCTCCTACCCCCCACAAAACTCCCCCCGTGCAGTCTGATCCCCCCCAAACTCCTCCCCCCCGTGCAGTCTGATCCCCTACCCCCCAAACTCCTCCCCCCCCCGTGCAGTCCGCTCCCCCCCACCAAACTGCTCTCCGCCCCGTGCAGTCTGCTCCCCCTCACCACCAAACTCCTCTCCGCCCCGTGCAGTCTGATCCCCCTCCAAACTCCTCCCCCCCGTGCAGTCTGATCCCCCCCAAACTGCTCCCCACCCCGTGCAGTCTGATCCCCCCCAAACTGCTCCCCACCCCGTGCAGTCTGCTCCCCCCAACTCCTCCCCACCCCGTGCAGTCTGATCCCCACCAAACTCCTCTCCGCCCCGTGCAGTCTGATCCCCCCCCACCAAACTCCTCTCCGCCCCGTGCAGTCTGCTCCCCCCCACCAAACTCCTCTCCGCCCCGTGCAGTCTGCTCCCCCCAACTCCTCCCCGCCCCGTGCAGTCTGCTCCCCCTCACCACCAAACTCCTCTCCGCCCCGTGCAGTCTGCTCCCCCCCCAAACTCCTCCTCCCCCCGTGCAGTCTGATCCCCCCAAACTCCTCCCCCCGTGCAGTCTGATCCCCCCCAAACTCCTCCCCCCGTGCAGTCTCATCCCCCCCAAACTCCTCGCCCCGTGCAGTCTGATCCCCCCCAAACTCCTCGCCCCGTGCAGTCTGATCTCCTACCCCCCACAAAACTCCTCCCTCCGTGCAGTCTGATCCCCCCCAAACTCCTCGCCCCGTGCAGTCTGATCTCCTACCCCCCACAAAACTCCCCCCGTGCAGTCTGATCCCCCCCAAACTCCTCTCCGCCCCGTGCAGTCTGCTCCCCCTCCAAACTCCTCCCCCCCGTGCAGTCTGCTCCCCCCAACTCCTCCCCGCCCCGTGCAGTCTGCTCCCCCTCACCACCACGCTCCTCTCCGCCCCGTGCAGTCTGATCCCCCTCCAAACTCCTCCCCCCCGTGCAGTCTGCTCCCCCCAACTCCTCCCCGCCCCGTGCAGTCTGCTCCCCCTCACCACCACGCTCCTCTCCGCCCCGTGCAGTCTGATCCCCCTCCAAACTCCTCCCCCCCGTGCAGTCTGCTCCCCTCCCCAAACTCCTCCCCGCCCCGTGCAGTCTGCTCCCCTCCCCAAACTCCTCCCCGCCCCGTGCAGTCTGCTCCCCTCCCCAAACTCCTCCCCGCCCCCTGTAGACTGATCACCCCCAAAATTTCTCTCCGCCGCGTGCAGTCCGATCCCCCCCAACCTCCTCTCCGCCCCGTGCAGTCCGATCCCCCCCAAGCTCCTCCCCCCCACCAAACTGCTCTCCGCCCCGTGCAGTCTGCTCCCCCCCAAACTCCTCCCCGCCCCGTGCAGTCTGCTCCCCCCAACTCCTCCCCGCCCCGTGCAGTCTGCTCCCCTCCCCAAACTCCTCCCCGCCCCCTGCAGACTGATCACCCCCAAAATTTCTCTCCGCCGCGTGCAGTCCGATCCCCCCCAACCTCCTCTCCGCCCCGTGCAGTCCGATCCCCCCCAAGCTCCTCCCCCCCACCAAACTGCTCTCCGCCCCGGGCAGTCTGCTCCCCCCCAAACTCCTCCCCGCCCCGTGCAGTCTGCTCCCCCCAACTCCTCCCCGCCCCGTGCAGTCTGCTCCCCTCCCCAAACTCCTCCCCGCCCCCTGCAGACTGATCACCCCCAAAATTTCTCTCCGCCGCGTGCAGTCCGATCCCCCCCAACCTCCTCTCCGCCCCGTGCAGTCCGATCCCCCCCAAGCTCCTCCCCCCCGTGCAGTCCGCTCCCCCCCACCAAACTGCTCTCCGCCCCGTGCAGTCTGCTCCCCCCAACTCCTCCCCGCCCCGTGCAGTCTGCTCCCCCTCACCACCAAACTCCTCTCCGCCCCGTGCAGTCTGATCCCCCTCCAAACTCCTCCCCCCCGTGCAGTCTGCTCCCCCCAACTCCTCCCCGCCCCGTGCAGTCTGCTCCCCCTCACCACCAAACTCCTCTCCGCCCCGTGCAGTCTGATCCCCCTCCAAACTCCTCCCCCCCGTGCAGTCTGATCCCCCCCAAACTGCTCCCCACCCCGTGCAGTCTGCTCCCCCCCAAACTGCTCCCCACCCCGTGCAGTCTGCTCCCCCCAACTCCTCCCCACCCCGTGCAGTCTGATCCCCACCAAACTCCTCTCCGCCCCGTGCAGTCTGATCCCCCCCACCAAACTCCTCTCCGCCCCGTGCAGTCTGCTCCCCCCCAAACTCCTCTCCGCCCCGTGCAGTCTGCTCCCCCCAACTCCTCCCCGCCCCGTGCAGTCTGCTCCCCCTCACCACCAAACTCCTCTCCGCCCCGTGCAGTCTGCTCCCCCCCCAAACTCCTCCTCCCCCCGTGCAGTCTGATCCCCCCAAACTCCTCCCCCCGTGCAGTCTGATCCCCCCCAAACTCCTCCCCCCGTGCAGTCTCATCCCCCCCAAACTCCTCGCCCCGTGCAGTCTGATCCCCCCCAAACTCCTCGCCCCGTGCAGTCTGATCTCCTACCCCCCACAAAACTCCTCCCTCCGTGCAGTCTGATCCCCCCCAAACTCCTCGCCCCGTGCAGTCTGATCTCCTACCCCCCACAAAACTCCCCCCGTGCAGTCTGATCCCCCCCAAACTCCTCCCCCCCGTGCAGTCTGATCCCCTACCCCCCAAACTCCTCCCCGCCCCATGCAGTCTGATCCCCCACCACCACCAAACTCCTCTCCCCCCCATGCAGTCTGCTCCCCCCAACACCAAATTTCCCAGCCGGCTTGTGCGGGGACTGGCAGCGGGACAGGCTGATGCTGCTGTTGCCTTCGAAAGTGCAGCGGGGAGCATGAGGCGGGTGGGGGGGGAGGGGGGGCGGCTGCCTCTGCTGCGTCCCGTTCACAAGCCCAGAGGGGCCGCGCGAGGATTTTCCGGAGACCCCGAGGAGTTTTCTGCCGCTCACTTCTGTGTCCCAGCTGAGTTCCTGCCGGTCAGTGGCCCCGCCCCCAGACCAGGCCACGCCCCTGCCATTAATGACGGAGCCTGGGACCCGTCTGTGTGCCCCACAAACCCACGTGTCACTCGCCGGGGAGCCGATAGAACGTGCCCCGCGTTCCATCATTTGCATGCACCGCGCCAGGGCAATGACGTCACTAGCAGTGCGCTGCTGTTCGTAGCCGGCAGTGGCAGCTTCGCACCGAGCCGGGCCACGAGGCAGCGGGCGCAGCGCTGGGGGCGGAGCTACAGGGGAGCGGCCCGGCCGGGCGGGGTGCACACTGGGGCGCCCAAGGGCTGAGATCCGGGCGGGGCAGCGTCACGCTCTGACCTCGCTGCCGCCTCCCGCCGCCTCTCCCTTGGGGCCGGGTGGCGCGGACCGGAAGCCGCTGCACTGCCCGGATTTCCTGGGGAACACGCTCCCTGTGACGTCAGGGCCTGCCACAGAGGCAGGGCGCCACCCCGGCCAAGCAAGGAGCAGAGCTAGGGTTGCCAGATGGTTTCACCAAAATACCAGACACGCCTGACATGACATCACAATCTGCATTCCATCTGATTTAGAAAATACCAGACATTTATCAGAGGAGTAGCCGCGTTAGTCTGAATCTGCAAAAGCAGCGAGGAGTCCTGTGGCACAGAACTCCTTGCCGCTTTCGCGGACATTTATATTTTCTCAATTTGTTTCCCCGAAGAAAAAGCTGAAAGCCTGGACCGTCCAGTTCAAAACCGGACACCTGGCAACCATAAGCAGAGTGGTGCCTTGTCGGAGCGGTTCCAGCCTCCGCTCTGCTGTCCTTCCTCTGCCCCACGTACCACGGGAGCTGGTGGCCTACGCTGGCTGCACCGCCGCAGGAAACCTCCAACCCCAGTCGCTGTCCCAGCCAGGCACCCCGTGTCTGAACCCGTCCCGCCTGGCCCCGTGTCTCCTGCCTACCACCCGCTGACCTGGCACCAGCTGAGCGCTCGTACCTGGGCACCTTCCGGTCACGGTTCCCAGTCGGTTGCTGTCAGGCTGTGGACCGAGCAAACGTCACTTCCGGTCCGTGGGACTGAACGCACGTGGCGCCGGCATGATGCGAGGCCGCTCCTTGTTGCCCCACGTCGGATACAAAAGGAGCAGCTACCGCGCGGCAGTTAGGGCCTCGTGCTGAAACGCGCTGCAGCAGTGCTACTCTTCCCTGCCCCTCTCATCCCAGTTGCATGCTCCAGATGGGAGGGGAGGGGTGTCGCTTTCCAGGAGCTACTGCTGCCAGGGCACCGTCTGACTGGCACACGTCAGACGCACACGCCCGTGCAACAGCCACTCACCCTGCCAAATGCTCACACGCAGGGATGCGTGTACACACTCACAAACGCGAATTAACAGATTAACACGCCTGGGCGCCCACTCGTGCCCTCGCTCAGATGCCCACACACGCATCTGCTCAATCTGCCCGCACGCAGGCACGTGCACACACACGCAAATGGACACTTGCGGACGCACACACTTGCACTCATACTTACGTGCGCACGCATGCACGCCGAGTAACAGTCGCCTAGAAGGACTCACCAATAATATCAAACTCAAAAGCCAAAGATTAGATCAATTAGGAGACAACTATTCCCACGAGGCCCTAATCCATGGCTGGGGCTCCTCGGTGCTGCTGGGAGACCAAGTCTTTATTTCAATCCCAGTTTTGCCAACTCTCGGCATGCGTGACGCTAGGTCAATTGGCAGCCTACTCACTTAGTTTTCCGTATGATCCTAGACACGTTAAGTATCGCCAGCCAGGAGATTCGGGGAGGGTGGCGGGGGGGGGGGGGGGGGATTAATGACATTTTTAAAAATACAAAAATCGGTGTTCAGTTTCTGTTGTAGATAAACCTATGTACTTCATATGACTTGACACTGTGCCTCTCCATATAACCTTGTAACTTTGTATTAATCCATATGACCTTGTCACTTTGTATTAGAACTTGAATCCATATAACCTTGTAACTTAGTTTTCTACATAGGGTTCTAATACAGAGTATATAGTTAAAGAGGTAAAAATGTCATTTGCTAGGAGTAGAATAAGATCTTTCCCCCACTCTCTCCCCCCCACTCTGTAATCAATTGCCCAGTTGAATGAACGAGGTGTGAATGAGTAACACTTGGGAGCCAAGCACCTCCAGAGAGCTACACCAGTTGAAAAGGGGGTAGAAGCCAGACCCAAGGTGTCAAGAGGGCTCAAGAAAGAAGAGCAGACATATTGAAGGCCTTGGGGATTAGAAGCAAGCACCTTCTTTGGAAAACACCCTCTCTTAACAGACAGCACCCACAAAGGGACCAAAGGACACAGACCCAGATTTTGAATCTGGGATATATTTGCATAAGAGGGAAGCTGCTATAAAAGTGAGTTGTCTTGCAGAGGACTCCGGGTCTCATCTTGTCACCATCGGAGCATCGATCCGGATCAGCAGAAGCCCGGCTCCACCCCTCCCCCATCTAACTCACCTGGCCAGTGAAGTTAAGGGGAGCAACAAGTTGGTAACAACAGCAAGACGGAGTGTGCTTGTGCACGTGTGTGTGTGTGTGTGTGTGTGTGAGAGAGTGAGTGCGTGAGTGACACAGAATAATCAATACTTATCATATGCATGTGGTAAATAAATAAATAAATATATATATATATATATATATATATATATATATAAATTAATGTGTGTGTGTGTGATCAATAAATGTGGCGTGTTGCCTTATCCCTCTGAAAAAGATCCCGAGTACTTCTTTTAAGTACAACACTGTGACTTTTGTACTTCGTATTTTCAAGTTCTTCCACCACGAGCCAGAGGGCCTTTTCTCAGGGACCCGTACCACGCTCGCAAACGTCTGTGCGGCCCTCCCTCGATACTTACCTTGAGCCAATTGCTATTTGCTCTTCTTCCATAGATCGCTGTCTGGTTTCCATCTGCCGGCAGGGTCTCGGGAGGGTGGCTCCTTTCGGTCTCTGCCACCACATGGCCAGCCTCTCATCTCCTCCAAGTCTACAGGGACCGAAAAAGAGACAGAGAACGGTTAGGAGCTAGGCCACCCTAGATGTGTGGAAAGGACAGACACCTGCGTCACCTGGCTGCTGCTCACTGGAGCCCAGTGTTGCCTCTAACATTTCCCCTCCAGGAGCGGAGTGAGTTTTGTCTCGTGCTCCAAGATCGAGGTCACGTGCCCTTCTTCGGATGCCTGCCACCCAGGCGAAGACATGTCTCGTCTGTGTTTTTAAAACGTTCTGGAAGAAAGGGTACTAACACAAGGGAGAATTAACAAGGTCATTTAAACTGTAAATATTTGTTTGATATGAAGTCAAATAAAAGGCAAATTAATACTGCAACATTTTCAGTGGCCAACCTCCTCTCCTCTCCTCTCCTCTCCTCTCCCCTCCCCTCCCCTGCCCTGCCCCCTCCAGCTGGCCTAGATGATCTCTCCGGGTCCCTTATGGTAAAGCCCGCCCCGGGACCCTGTGCTGAGGTGACAAGTTCTTCACAAGATACTGGGTATGTAAACTTTTTACGGAAAAGCGTCCGTGGCCAATCTAGACGCGCTTTTCTGCAAAAAAGCCCCAATCGCCATTTTCGCCATCGGGGCTTTTTTGCGGAAAAGAACTCTCTGCTGTCTACACTGGCCCTTTTGCGCAGAAGTCTTTCGGAAAAAGACTTTTGCCCGAACGGGAGCAGCATAGTATTCCCGCAGAAGCACTGACAATCTTACATGAGATCGTCAGTGCTTTTGCGGAAATTCAAGCGGCCAGTGTAGACAGCTGGCAAGTTTTTCCGCAAAAGCAGATGATTAGCACACTTTCCTAGTTGAAAATCCAAGGAGAAGAAAGGGGAGAATTGCAAATCAAGACTCTCTTAAGGTGTCTGAAAGCTACTTTGGTCTGGGCCGGTACTCAGTGGTACCAAGGCAGACTTTTCTGTGGCTCGGTTGTCTAATGCCACACTAGAACAAGTCTACCACACCGAACGAAAGAGCAGACAATTACATGAAAGGGAAAAAAGGTGGCTTGGCAGAGAATTTGCTTCCGGACAAAAACAAGAGACTGCGGTGGTTAAAGAAGAACGGGAGGCATACCTGTGCATAAACCAATTCACCAGAAACCTTCTGAACAACCAGTTCAGTCACATGTCCTTACAGGGACAAGCACCTTAATGACGGTAGCCCTGACATTTTATTTTGCAGACGATTCTACTCGTGGAAGGGCTGCTGGAGTGAAACTTGAGGCCCAAGCAGGAGGAAAGTTTGATTTTCTAGTACCAAATAGAAAAACAATAATAGAACAAAAAGGCTAAAAGATGCCTAAGGGCGGAGATAGGGTCCAGAATGACTTAGACAAATTGGAGGATTGGGCCACAAGAAATCTGATGAGGTTCAACAAGGACAAGTGTACAGTCCTGCACTTGGGATGGAAGAATCCCAAGCATAGTTACAAGCTGGGGACCAACCAGTTAAGTAGTAGTTCTGCAGACAGGACCTGGGGGTTACAGTGGATGAGAAGCTGGAGATGAGTCAACAGTGTGCCCTTGTAGCCAAGAAGGCTAATGGCATATTAGGTTGCATTAAGAGGAGCATTGCCAGTAGATCCAGAGATGTCATTATTCCCCTTTATTCGGCTTTGGTGGGGCCACATCTGGAGTACTGTGTCCAGTTCTGGGCCCCCCACTACAGAAGGGATGTGGACACATTGGAGAGGGTCCAGCAGAGGACAACCAAAACGATTAGGGGGCTGGAGCAATTGCTCTATGAAGAGGCTGAGGGATTTAGGTTTCTTTAGTCTGAAGAGGAGACCATGAGGGGGGATTTTATAGTAGCCTTCAACTTCCTTATAAGGACACAGGAACGCAAGGTAACCTGTTCTCCCAACTCTCGCTTTCAGACGGGGTGGGGAACCTTATTGGGGGGGTGGAAGGCACACACTAGTAGGGTTGCCAGATGGTTTCAGCAAAAAAAAAAAAAAAAAAAAAAAAAAAGGCGCCAGGAAAATTTTTGTTGAGGGAAAGAAGCCAACCAAACAAAAAAACCCCACCAGGAACATTTTTGTTGAGCAAAATCCAGTTGTGACCCCTTTAATTAGTCAGCCAATCTCCCCGCCCCGGCTTATTTCTGCTGGGCACAGAGGAAAAGCAGAAAATACTGGACATTTTGTATGTCCGGTATTTTCTAAATTTATTTACCGGACAAAAAGTGCAACTACCGGGCTGTCTGGCTCAGTGCTAGACACCTGGCAACCCTACACACAAGTGTGAAGAAAAAAAAATCCCAAACCCCACCATCCGCATTAACACATGCCCCAACTGAGAAGGAGGAAGAGGCTTCCCACATTCCCCTCGCACACAAGGCTTCCCTTGTGAGGAGGGGGGGGCGGGGGGCGGGGCGGGGCAGGCTAGCAGAATTTGTCTGCTCCAATCTGGCCACCCAGAGAAATAAAAAAGCAAATTGAAAGAGCCAGACGAATACCTAGAAACCATCTACTTCAAGACAGACCCAAGAAAACCAACAATAGAACACCACTTGTCATCACCTACAACCCCCAACTTAAACCTGTCCAACACATTATCAATAAACTACAGCCTATATTGGAACAGGATACCATACTCAAAGAGGCTCTGGGAGACAGACCCATAGTCTCCTATAGACAACCACCTAACCTCAAGATCATTCTTACCAACCACCACAGGACATACCACACTAATACCAACCCTGGTACCTTCCCTTGCAACAAACCCCGTTGCCAGCTTTGTCCACATATTCATTCTGCTGATACCATTATTGGACCCAACCAAGTGAGTTATAAGATCAAGAACACATATTCCTGCGCATCCAGAAATATAATCTATGCTATCGTGTGCCGAAAGTGTCCGTCTGCTATGTACATTGGACAAACATCTCAGACACTTCGCCAAAGGATTAATGCCCACAAAACAGATATCAGACAAGATCACAAAGAGAAAACAGTTTCTTGCCATTTTAACCAGAAAGGACACTCTCTCAATGACTTGACCACCTGCATTCTGCTACAAAGACCTTTTACATCTGCACTTGAAAGGGAATCCTCTGAACTGTCATTCATGTTAAAATTCGACACTTTCCAACAAGGACTTAGTTCAAATGTTTGTTATCTCACCCATTACCAAGATAGTTTCCCCAATTATCACCTCTAATACCATTAACTCACAAACATCCCACTCTCCCTACCTCTAATATCATCAATTCACAGACACTTACCTTCCTTCCCCCTCCCCCCCACCGCATCCCCCTCCTGTTCTGCAATGTGATTTGTCCTTTTCATATTTGTTCTTTTTTTTAATTGTATCCTTTGGTATATACGGTTGTGACTACTTTCTTCCACTATTTGATCTGAGGAAGTGGGTCTGGCCCACGAAAGCTCATCATCTAATAAACCATCTTGTTAGTCTTTAAAGTGCTACATTGTCCTGCATTTTGCTTCAACTACCCCAGGCTAACACGGCTACATTTCTATCACCAATCTGGAGGGGAGCTAGAGCGTTAGTGTGGGAACCTTGAGTCTCGAGGGCCACACTCACGTGAGCTGGGGTATTAGGTTCCTCACCCCTGCTTTAAAAACAAAACCTCTTACTCTTAAAAATCGATCCCCGTATCTCTGGTCGGACCAGCTTCACGCAGGTCCTCCGGGATGGAAAACTGCAGCAAACTGTATGAACAGAAACAAACAGAAGCCCCAATCGCAGCTGGAGGTGGGGCGAGGCTGCCCCAGCAGGGACACAACGGGGCAGCCGCCCTCCACCAGATCAGGAAAACAACCGCGCCATTCCCCGGCCAGCAGGAAGGCGAGTGCCGCTGCAAGGCTCCGCAAGGGAGGTGGGCGGCAGAGGGGTGTTTGTGCGCGGCCGCGCGCCTTCAGCGGCAACTCCCCTGGTGCCCCCTTCTCTAGTCCAGCCAGGCCTAAAATGCTCAGTGCTTAGAAGGCGGGTGGGGAACCTAAGGCCTGGGTGCTTGGGGCTCCTCCACCGTCGCCCCCTCCCCACGCCGTGGGGCTGGAGCGCACAAAGCGACTAGGCTGGGCCCTGCAGTGCTCTGGCGCCAGGGGGACGTTTCTCCGCTCAGCTGGGGGCCAGGCAGGGAGGCTTTTCTGTCGGTTGGTTTGTCTGTCACCTGTTTGCCCCCCAATTCTCAGCCACTCCCCCCCTCTCCCCACACGCCCCCACCCAGGACGCTCTCGGCCTCTGCAGGAGGCACAGCCGGGCACTGGGCAGCACTGCGGGCAGCCAGGGCCAGAGCATCCCCCCCCACAGCGCCCCCCGCCGAACTGCCCCCCCCCGGGCACAGGGGGGATTCAGCGGGCACCCGGCCCCGCCCCCAGGCAGCGAGCAGCGCGGGGAGCAGGGCTCAGGCCGCCCCGCCCCCCCGCGTGCGGGACACGTTCTGTGCGTGCCCCGCCCGCGGGAACCACCCCTCGAGGGCGCGCGGCTCCCCGGCGGGGTGAAGGGGCACGTGACACTCCCGGGCCCCGGTGGCCCGCAGCCCCCCCTCCCCGAGACACCCACGTGACTGGAGCCCGGGTCAGCTCCCGCGCCCGGCACCACGTGGGGGGGGGGGTCACAGGGGCGCTGCTCCCCGGGGAGGCAGCAGCGCCGGGGGGGGGGGGGGCAGAAATCGCCCCCCCACCTCCGCCAGGGGCCGCCCCGCCGATGTCCAGCCTGGGGCCCGGAGAGAAGCAGGCGGGGGGGGGGGGCTCCACGTCACTGCCAGCTCCCGCCCCGCCCCCAGGCTCCGCCCCTCAGCGCCCCCCGCAGCGTTTTCCCGCCCGCCTCGTGGGCGCGAGCGTCCCGGGAGTTTCCCGCCCAGCCAGCGCCGCCCGCGCCTGCGCTCTCCCGCGCCCTGTCCCCTCCTGCCCCCCCCAGTGCCAAGGCCCCCCCCGGCCCCTCCCCCTCCCTCCTGCCCCCCCAGTGCCGAGCACCCCCCCGGCCCCTCACCCCCTCCTGCCCCCCCAGTGCCGAGCACCCCCCCGGCCCCTCACCCCCTCCTGCCCCCCCAGTGCCGAGCACCCCCCCGGCCCCTCACCCCTCCTGCCCCCCCCCAGTGCCGAGCACCCCCCCCGGCCCCTCACACCCAGCCTGCTCCTACACCTCACCCCTGTCCAGACACCCCACCCCCAGCCCGCTCCCCCACCTTCCCTCGCGCCCCCTTCTCCCCCAGGCCAGACACCCCACCCCCAGCCCGCTCCCCCACCTTCCCTCGCGCCCCCTCCTCCCCCGGGCCAGACACCAACAAGGGGCGGGCTGGGGGCGGGGCAGCTTCGCACTCGGACCCAGGATTCGCTCGCGCCCCCGCGCGCTCCTCGGACCTTCCTGTCATGGCGGCGCCGGCCGCCCAGTCAGACAACGCCCCCCTGCGACAGCCCATTGGCCGAACCAGAGGCAGGATCCCCTTTGCTGACAGCCCATTGGGCGACACTATCCTGCGCCAAGGCTGTCTTCCGAAAGCCCATTGGCTGGCACACAGCCAGGAACCACCCCTAAGTCACAGACAATTCGAGGACAGAGCAGCCCATTAAGATCCACCCCGGACAGCCTATTGGTCGAGAGCAGTGGCAGGTCATTCCCCCTAGTCACACCGCATTCGCAGACAGAGCTGTCCGTTAAGATGCAGCCGGGTCAGCCTATTGGGTGCCTCTGATTCAGAACACGCCCCTTAGTCACAGCCCATTCGCGGACAGAAGAGTCTGTTATAATCCACCCCGGACAACCTATTGGCCGCCAGCAGCCCCAGAACACGCCTTTAGTCACCGCCCATTGGCGCACGGAGCAGTCCGTTAAGAGTCACCTCGGACAGCCTCAGATTGGGCGCCACAGATTCCGAACACGCCCTTTACAATCAGCCCATTCGCGGACAGAACAGTCTGTTACGATCAGTCCGGGACAGTCTCTCGGCCAGCCTTACTGTAGGGATAACATAGTCAAGTATGAAACATGATTCCCCAAGTGGAAGTGACTCCCCAGAATTTGTTCCCCACAACTAAAAGTCTAAGGAGGAGAAGTTTGTGTGTGGGATCCTGGCGCGGAGCCTGGTGTGTGGGATGAGGGGGCCGGGGGCAGGTGGGGAGAGGGCTGCGCGGAGCCTGGTGTGTGGGATGAGGGGGCCATGGGCAGGAGGGGAGAGGGCTGCGCGGAGCCTGGTGTGTGGGATGAGGGGGCCGGGGGCAGGAGGGGAGAGGGCTGCGCGGAGCCTGGTGTGTGGGATGAGGGGGCCATGGGCAGGAGGGGAGAGGGCTCCGCGGAGCCTGGAAATAACGAGCTTCTTACTTTGCCTGCTGTCAAAGGGCAAGACTGGGGCCACGTGGCGTGCGGAGCAGGGACAGCAGCTGGGGGCGATGGAATTACACGTGCATTACCCGCAATGACCACCGAGCGGCACTGTGGAGGCGCTTCGGAATTACACGTGCATTACCCGCAATGACCACCGAGCGGCACTGTGGGGGCGCTACGGAATTACACGTGCATTACCGCCGGTGACTACCGAGCGGCACTGTTGCTCTGCTAAGGGCCGTTATTTCCGAATAAAAAAGATTGTTCTTAGGGTAGAAATGCCCCATTCCGAACTAAGAACACGCTGGGCGGGGCTATGCCGGGGGGCGGGGCTATGATAGGGGCGGGGCGCGCTGCGACGTGCCCCGGGAGGCCGCACTATGAGAACTACAAGTCCCAGGATGCGTCGCTAACACTTGGAGTGACAGGAGCGCGGGACCAACCGCGTCGCTCCCTGGTCAATGCCCCGTTGTGATGTCACTTCCGCTGCACCCGCCCAACCGAACAGCGCCGGGCCTGCCCTGGCCCTGCAATGGCCGATGGGAGCTGCGGACAGGGGCACTCAGTTTCCCACAAGCCACTGCGGCTACTTTCCCTACTCCCCCTCATCCGGCCCCTCCCCATTGCTGGGCGGGGCTCCTGCCTCAGAGACGGCAGCGTCCGCAGCTGATGCCCCGCCCCCACTCGGGAGAGGAGACTCCGCGGCAACCCTTCCCCCCCAAACTCCTCCCCGCCCCGTGCAGTCTGATCCCCCCTCAAACTACTCCCCCCCGTGCAGTCTGATCCCCCCAAACTTCCCCCCGCCCCGTGCAGTCTGATCCTCCCCCCCGTGCAGTCTGATCCCCCCCAAACTCCTCCCCGCCCCGTGCAGTCCGATCCCCCCAAACTCTTCCCCGCCCCGTGCAGTGCGATCCCCCCAAATTCCTCTCCCCCCGTGCAGTATGATCCCCCCAAACTCCTCCCCGCCCCGTGCAGTCCGATCCCCCCCAAACTCCTCCCCCCCGTGCAGTCTGATCCTCCCCCCCGTGCAGTCTGATCCCCCCCAAACTCCTCCCCGCCCCGTGCAGTCTGATCCCCCCCAAACTCCTCCCCGCCCCGTGCAGTCCGATCCCCCCCAAACTCTTCCCCGCCCTGTGCAGTCCGATCCCCCCAAACTCCTCCCCGCCCCGTGCAGTCTGATCTCCCCCAAAACTCCTCCCCGCCCCGTGCAGTCTGATCCCCCCCAAACTGCGCTCCGCCCCGTGCAGTCTGAACCCCTCCCCAAACTCCTCCCCGCCCCGTGCAGTCTGATCCTCCCCCCCGTGCAGTCTGATCCCCCCCCAAACTCCTCCCCGCTCCGTGCAGTCTGATCCCCCCCAAACTCCTCTCCCCCCCGTGCAGTCTGATCCCCCCCACACTTCCCTCCGCCCCGTGCAGTCTGATCCCCCCCAAACTCCTGTCCGCCCCGTGCAGTCTGATCCCCCCCAAAGCTCCTCCCTGCCCCGTGCAGTCTGATCCTCCCCCCAAACTCCTCCCCGCTCCGTGCAGTCTGATCCTCCCCCCCGTGCAGTCTGATCCCCCCAAACTCCTCCCCGCTCCGTGCAGTCTGATCCCCCCAAACTCCTCTCCCCCCCGTGCAGTCTGATCCCCCCAAACTCCTCCCCGCCCCGTGCAGTCCGATGCCCCCCAAACTCCTCTCCGCCCCGTGTAGTCTGATCCCCTCCCCAAACTCCTCTCCGCCCCGTGCAGTCTGAACCCCTCCCCAAACTCCTCCCCGCTCCGTGCAGTCTGATCCTCCCCCCCGTGCAGTCTGATCCCCCCAAACTCCTCCCCGCTCCGTGCAGTCTGATCCCCCCCAAACTCCTCTCCCCCCCGTGCAGTCTGATCCCCCCAAACTCCTCCCCGCCCCGTGCAGTCCGATGCCCCCCAAACTCGTCTCCGCCCCGTGTAGTCTGATCCCCTCCCCAAACTCCTCTCCGCCCCGTGCAGTCTGAACCCCTCCCCAAACTCCTCGCCGCCCCGTGGAGTCTGATCCTCCCCCCCGTGCAGTCTGATCCCCCCCCAAACTCCTCCCCGCCCCGTGCAGTCTGATCCTCCCCACGTGCAGTCTGATCCCCCCCAAACTCCTCTCCCCCCCGTGCAGTCTGATCCCCCCCAAACTCCTCCCCCGCGGAGCCTGCAGTGCGGGATGAGGGGGCCGGGGGCAGGAGGGGAGAGGGCTGTGCGGAGCCTGCAGTGCGGGATGAGGGGGCCATGGGCAGGAGGGGAGAGGGCTGCGCGGAGCCTGCAGTGCGGGATGAGGGGGCCGGGGGCAGGAGGGGAGAGGGCTGTGCGGAGCCTGGAGTGCGGGATGAGGGGGCCATGGGCAGGAGGGGAGAGGGCTCCGCGGAGCCTGGAAATAACGAGCTTCTTACTTTGCCTGCTGTCAAAGGGCAAGACTGGGGCCACGTGGCGTGCGGAGCAGGGACAGCAGCTGGGGGCGATGGAATTACACGTGCATTACCCGCAATGACCACCGAGCGGCACTGTGGAGGCGCTACGGAATTACACGTGCATTACCGGCAATGACCACCAAGCGGCACTGTGGAGGCGCTACGGAATTACACGTGCTTTACCTGCAATGACCACCGAGCGGCACTGTGGAGGCGCTACGGAATTACACGTGCATTACCCGCAATGACCACCGAGCGGCACTGTGGAGGCGCTACGGAATTACACGTGCATTACCGGCAATGACCACCGAGCGGCACTGTGGAGGCGCTACGGAATTACACGTGCATTACCCGGAATGACCACCGAGCGGCACTGTGGAGGCGCTACGGAATTACACGTGCATTACCGCCGGTGACTACCGAGCGGCACTGTTGCTCTGCTAAGGGCCGTTATTTCCAAATAAAAAAGATTGTTCTTAGGGTAGAAATGCCCCATTCCGAACTAAGAACACGCTGGACGGGGCTATGCCGGGGGGCGGGGCTATGATAGGGGCGGGGCGCGCTGCGACGTGCCCCGGGAGGCCGCACTCTGAGAACTACAAGTCCCAGGATGCGTCGCTAACACTTGGAGTGACAGGAGCGCGGGACCAACCGCGTCGCTCCCTGGTCAATGCCCCGTTGTGATGTCACTTCCGCTGCACCCGCCCAACCGAACAGCGCCGGGCCTGCCCTGGCCCTGCAATGGCCGATGGGAGCTGCGGACAGGGGCACTCAGTTTCCCACAAGCCACTGCGGCTACTTTCCCTACTCCCCCTCATCCCGCCCCTCCCCATTGTTGGGCGGGGCTCCTGCCTCAGAGACGGCAGCGTCCTTAGCTGATGCCCCGCCCCCACTCGGGAGAGGAGACTCTGCGGCAACCCCTCCCCCCCAAACTCCTCCCCGCCCCGTGCAGTCTGCTCCCCCCCACCAAACTCCTCCCCGCCCCGTGCAGTCTGCTCCCCCCCACCAAACTCCTCCCCGCCCCGTGCAGACTGCTCCCCCCCACCAAACTCCTCCCCGCCCCATGCAGTCTGCTCCCCTCCCCAAACTCCTCCCCGCCCCCTGCAGACTGATCACCCCCAAAATTTCTCTCCGCCGCGTGCAGTCCGATCCCCCCCAACCTCCTCTCCGCCCCGTGCAGTCCGATCCCCCCCAAGCTCCTCCCCCCCGTGCAGTCCGCTCCCCCCCACCAAACTGCTCTCCGCCCCGTGCAGTCTGCTCCCCCCCAAACTCCTCCCCGCCCCGTGCAGTCTGCTCCCCCCCAAACTCCTCCCCGCCCCGTGCAGTCTGCTCCCCCCAACTCCTCCCCGCCCCGTGCAGTCTGCCCCCCACAACTCCTCTCGGCCCTGTGCAGTCTGCTCCCCTCCCCAAACTCCTCCTCCCCCCGTGCAGTCTGATCCCCCCAAACTCCTCCCCCCGTGCAGTCTGATCCCCCCAAACTCCTCGCCCCGTGCAGTCTGATCTCCTACCCCCCACAAATCTCCTCCCCCCGTGCAGTCTGATCCCCCCCAAACTCCTCGCCCCGTGCAGTCTGATCTCCTACCCCCCACAAAACTCCCCCCGTGCAGTCTGATCCCCCCCAAACTCCTCCCCCCCGTGCAGTCTGATCCCCTACCCCCCAAACTCCTCCCCCCCCCGTGCAGTCCGCTCCCCCCCACCAAACTGCTCTCCGCCCCGTGCAGTCTGCTCCCCCTCACCACCAAACTCCTCTCCGCCCCGTGCAGTCTGATCCCCCTCCAAACTCCTCCCCCCCGTGCAGTCTGATCCCCCCCAAACTGCTCCCCACCCCGTGCAGTCTGATCCCCCCCAAACTGCTCCCCACCCCGTGCAGTCTGCTCCCCCCAACTCCTCCCCACCCCGTGCAGTCTGATCCCCACCAAACTCCTCTCCGCCCCGTGCAGTCTGATCCCCCCCCACCAAACTCCTCTCCGCCCCGTGCAGTCTGCTCCCCCCCACCAAACTCCTCTCCGCCCCGTGCAGTCTGCTCCCCCCAACTCCTCCCCGCCCCGTGCAGTCTGCTCCCCCTCACCACCAAACTCCTCTCCGCCCCGTGCAGTCTGCTCCCCCCCCAAACTCCTCCTCCCCCCGTGCAGTCTGATCCCCCCAAACTCCTCCCCCCGTGCAGTCTGATCCCCCCCAAACTCCTCCCCCCGTGCAGTCTCATCCCCCCCAAACTCCTCGCCCCGTGCAGTCTGATCCCCCCCAAACTCCTCGCCCCGTGCAGTCTGATCTCCTACCCCCCACAAAACTCCTCCCTCCGTGCAGTCTGATCCCCCCCAAACTCCTCGCCCCGTGCAGTCTGATCTCCTACCCCCCACAAAACTCCCCCCGTGCAGTCTGATCCCCCCCAAACTCCTCTCCGCCCCGTGCAGTCTGCTCCCCCTCCAAACTCCTCCCCCCCGTGCAGTCTGCTCCCCCCAACTCCTCCCCGCCCCGTGCAGTCTGCTCCCCCTCACCACCACGCTCCTCTCCGCCCCGTGCAGTCTGATCCCCCTCCAAACTCCTCCCCCCCGTGCAGTCTGCTCCCCCCAACTCCTCCCCGCCCCGTGCAGTCTGCTCCCCCTCACCACCACGCTCCTCTCCGCCCCGTGCAGTCTGATCCCCCTCCAAACTCCTCCCCCCCGTGCAGTCTGCTCCCCTCCCCAAACTCCTCCCCGCCCCGTGCAGTCTGCTCCCCTCCCCAAACTCCTCCCCGCCCCGTGCAGTCTGCTCCCCTCCCCAAACTCCTCCCCGCCCCCTGTAGACTGATCACCCCCAAAATTTCTCTCCGCCGCGTGCAGTCCGATCCCCCCCAACCTCCTCTCCGCCCCGTGCAGTCCGATCCCCCCCAAGCTCCTCCCCCCCACCAAACTGCTCTCCGCCCCGTGCAGTCTGCTCCCCCCCAAACTCCTCCCCGCCCCGTGCAGTCTGCTCCCCCCAACTCCTCCCCGCCCCGTGCAGTCTGCTCCCCTCCCCAAACTCCTCCCCGCCCCCTGCAGACTGATCACCCCCAAAATTTCTCTCCGCCGCGTGCAGTCCGATCCCCCCCAACCTCCTCTCCGCCCCGTGCAGTCCGATCCCCCCCAAGCTCCTCCCCCCCACCAAACTGCTCTCCGCCCCGGGCAGTCTGCTCCCCCCCAAACTCCTCCCCGCCCCGTGCAGTCTGCTCCCCCCAACTCCTCCCCGCCCCGTGCAGTCTGCTCCCCTCCCCAAACTCCTCCCCGCCCCCTGCAGACTGATCACCCCCAAAATTTCTCTCCGCCGCGTGCAGTCCGATCCCCCCCAACCTCCTCTCCGCCCCGTGCAGTCCGATCCCCCCCAAGCTCCTCCCCCCCACCAAACTGCTCTCCGCCCCGTGCAGTCTGCTCCCCCCCAAACTCCTCCCCGCTCCGTGCAGTCTGCTCCCCCCAACTCCTCCCCGCCCCGTGCAGTCTGCTCCCCCTCACCACCAAACTCCTCTCCGCCCCGTGCAGTCTGATCCCCCTCCAAACTCCTCCCCCCCGTGCAGTCTGATCCCCCCCAAACTGCTCCCCACCCCGTGCAGTCTGATCCCCCCCAAACTGCTCCCCACCCCGTGCAGTCTGCTCCCCCCAACTCCTCCCCACCCCGTGCAGTCTGATCCCCACCAAACTCCTCTCCGCCCCGTGCAGTCTGCTCCCCCCCAAACTCCTCTCCGCCCCGTGCAGTCTGCTCCCCCCAACTCCTCCCCGTCCCGTGCAGTCTGCTCCCCCTCACCACCAAACTCCTCTCCGCCCCGTGCAGTCTGCTCCCCCCAACTCCTCCCCACCCCGTGCAGTCTGATCCCCCCCAAACTCCTCTCCGCCCCGTGCAGTCTGCTCCCTCCCAAACTCCTCTCCGCCCCGTGCAGTCTGCTCCCCCCAACTCCTCCCCGCCCCGTGCAGTCTGCTCCCCCTCACCACCAAACTCCTCTCCGCCCCGTGCAGTCTGCTCCCCGCCACCAAACTCCTCCCCGCCCAATGCAGTGTGAACCCCCCCAAATTCCTCTCCGCCCCGTGCAGTCTGAACCCCCCCCAAATTCCTCTCCGCCCCGTGCAGTCTGCTCCCCCCCAACTCCTCTCCCCCAGTGCAGTCTGCTCCCCCTCACCACCAAACTCGTCCCTGCCCCGTGCAGTCTGCTCCCCTCCCCAAACTCCTCCCCGCCCCCTGCAGACTGATCACCCCCAAAATTTCTCTCCGCCGCGTGCAGTCCGATCCCCCCCAACCTCCTCTCCGCCCCGTGCAGTCCGATCCCCCCCAAGCTCCTCCCCCCCGTGCAGTCCGCTCCCCCCCACCAAACTGCTCTCCGCCCCGTGCAGTCTGCTCCCCCCAACTCCTCCCCGCCCCGTGCAGTCTGCTCCCCCTCACCACCAAACTCCTCTCCGCCCCGTGCAGTCTGATCCCCCTCCAAACTCCTCCCCCCCGTGCAGTCTGCTCCCCCCAACTCCTCCCCGCCCCGTGCAGTCTGCTCCCCCTCACCACCAAACTCCTCTCCGCCCCGTGCAGTCTGATCCCCCTCCAAACTCCTCCCCCCCGTGCAGTCTGATCCCCCCCAAACTGCTCCCCACCCCGTGCAGTCTGATCCCCCCCAAACTGCTCCCCACCCCGTGCAGTCTGCTCCCCCCAACTCCTCCCCACCCCGTGCAGTCTGATCCCCACCAAACTCCTCTCCGCCCCGTGCAGTCTGATCCCCCCCACCAAACTCCTCTCCGCCCCGTGCAGTCTGCTCCCCCCCAAACTCCTCTCCGCCCCGTGCAGTCTGCTCCCCCCAACTCCTCCCCGCCCCGTGCAGTCTGCTCCCCCTCACCACCAAACTCCTCTCCGCCCCGTGCAGTCTGCTCCCCCCCCAAACTCCTCCTCCCCCCGTGCAGTCTGATCCCCCCAAACTCCTCCCCCCGTGCAGTCTGATCCCCCCCAAACTCCTCCCCCCGTGCAGTCTGATCCCCCCCAAACTCCTCGCCCCGTGCAGTCTGATCCCCCCCAAACTCCTCGCCCCGTGCAGTCTGATCTCCTACCCCCCACAAAACTCCTCCCTCCGTGCAGTCTGATCCCCCCCAAACTCCTCCCCCCGTGCAGTCTGATCTCCTATCCCCCACAAAACTCCCCCCGTGCAGTCTGATCCCCCCCAAACTCCTCCCCCCCGTGCAGTCTGATCCCCTACCCCCCAAACTCCTCCCCGCCCCATGCAGTCTGATCCCCCACCACCACCAAACTCCTCTCCCCCCCATGCAGTCTGCTCCCCCCAACACCAAATTTCCCAGCCGGCTTGTGCGGGGACTGGCAGCGGGACAGGCTGATGCTGCTGTTGCCTTCGAAAGTGCAGCGGGGAGCGTGAGGCGGGTGGGGGGGGAGGGGGGGCGGCTGCCTCTGCTGCGTCCCGTTCACAAGCCCAGAGGGGCCGCGCGAGGATTTTCCGGAGACCCCGAGGAGTTTTCTGCCGCTCACTTCTGTGTCCCAGCTGAGTTCCTGCCGGTCAGTGGCCCCGCCCCCAGACCAGGCCACGCCCTTGCCATTAATGACGGAGCCTGGGACCCGTCTGTGTGCCCCACAAACCCACGTGTCACTCGCCGGGGAGCCGATAGAACGTGCCCCGCGTTCCATCATTTGCATGCACCGCGCCAGGGCAATGACGTCACTAGCAGTGCGCTGCTGTTCGTAGCCGGCAGTGGCAGCTTCGCACCGAGCCGGGCCACGAGGCAGCGGGCGCAGCGCTGGGGGCGGAGCTACAGGGGAGCGGCCCGGCCGGGCGGGGTGCACACTGGGGCGCCCAAGGGCTGAGATCCGGGCGGGGCAGCGTCACGCTCTGACCTCGCTGCCGCCTCCCGCCGCCTCTCCCTTGGGGCCGGGTGGCGCGGACCGGAAGCCGCTGCACTGCCCGGATCTCCTGGGGAACACGCTCCCTGTGACGTCAGGGCCTGCCACAGAGGCAGGGCGCCACCCCGGCCAAGCAAGGAGCAGAGCTAGGGTTGCCAGATGGTTTCACCAAAATACCAGACACGCCTGACATGACATCACAATCTGCATTCCATCTGATTTAGAAAATACCAGACATTTATCAGAGGAGTAGCCGCGTTAGTCTGAATCTGCAAAAGCAGCGAGGAGTCCTGTGGCACAGAACTCCTTGCCGCTTTCGCGGACATTTATATTTTCTCAATTTGTTTCCCCGAAGAAAAAGCTGAAAGCCTGGACCGTCCAGTTCAAAACCGGACACCTGGCAACCATAAGCAGAGTGGTGCCTTGTCGGAGCGGTTCCAGCCTCCGCTCTGCTGTCCTTCCTCTGCCCCACGTACCACGGGAGCTGGTGGCCTACGCTGGCTGCACCGCCGCAGGAAACCTCCAACCCCAGTCGCTGTCCCAGCCAGGCACCCCGTGTCTGAACCCGTCCCGCCTGGCCCCGTGTCTCTTGCCTACCACCTGCTGACCTGGCACCAGCTGAGCGCTCGTACCTGGGCACCTTCCGGTCACGGTTCCCAGTCGGTTGCTGTCAGGCTGTGGACCGAGCAAACGTCACTTCCGGTCCGTGGGACTGAACGCACGTGGCGCCGGCATGATGCGAGGCCGCTCCTTGTTGCCCCACGTCGGATACAAAAGGAGCAGCTACCGCGCGGCAGTTAGGGCCTCGTGCTGAAACGCGCTGCAGCAGTGCTACTCTTCCCTGCCCCTCTCATCCCAGTTGCATGCTCCAGATGGGAGGGGAGGGGTGTCGCTTTCCAGGAGCTACTGCTGCCAGGGCACCGTCTGACTGGCACACGTCAGACGCACACGCCCGTGCAACAGCCACTCACCCTGCCAAATGCTCACACGCAGGGATGCGTGTACACACTCACAAACGCGAATTAACAGATTAACACGCCTGGGCGCCCACTCGTGCCCTCGCTCAGATGCCCACACACGCATCTGCTCAATCTGCCCGCACGCAGGCACGTGCACACACACGCAAATGGACACTTGCGGACGCACACACTTGCACTCATACTTACGTGCGCACGCATGCACGCCGAGTAACAGTCGCCTAGAAGGACTCCCCAATAATATCAAACTCAAAAGCCAAAGATTAGATCAATTAGGAGACAACTATTCCCACGAGGCCCTAATCCATGGCTGGGGCTCCTCGGTGCTGCTGGGAGACCAAGTCTTTATTTCAATCCCAGTTTTGCCAACTCTCGGCATGCGTGACGCTAGGTCAATTGGCAGCCTACTCACTTAGTTTTCCGTATGATCCTAGACACGTTAAGTATCGCCAGCCAGGAGATTCGGGGAGGGTGGCGGGGGGGGGGGGGGGGGGGGGGGGGATTAATGACATTTTTAAAAATACAAAAATCGGTGTTCAGTTTCTGTTGTAGATAAACCTATGTACTTCATATGACTTGACACTGTGCCTCTCCATATAACCTTGTAACTTTGTATTAATCCATATGACCTTGTCACTTTGTATTAGAACTTGAATCCATATAACCTTGTAACTTAGTTTTCTACATAGGGTTCTAATACAGAGTATATAGTTAAAGAGGTAAAAATGTCATTTGCTAGGAGTAGAATAAGATCTTTCCCCCACTCTCTCCCCCCACTCTGTAATCAATTGCCCAGTTGAATGAACGAGGTGTGAATGAGTAACACTTGGGAGCCAAGCACCTCCAGAGAGCTACACCAGTTGAAAAGGGGGTAGAAGCCAGACCCAAGGTGTCAAGAGGGCTCAAGAAAGAAGAGCAGACATATTGAAGGCCTTGGGGATTAGAAGCAAGCACCTTCTTTGGAAAACACCCTCTCTTAACAGACAGCACCCACAAAGGGACCAAAGGACACAGACCCAGATTTTGAATCTGGGATATATTTGCATAAGAGGGAAGCTGCTATAAAAGTGAGTTGTCTTGCAGAGGACTCCGGGTCTCATCTTGTCACCATCGGAGCATCGATCCCGATCAGCAGAAGCCCGGCTCCACCCCTCCCCCATCTAACTCACCTGGCCAGTGAAGTTAAGGGGAGCAACAAGTTGGTAACAACAGCAAGACGGAGTGTGCTTGTGCACGTGTGTGTGTGTGTGTGTGTGAGAGTGAGTGCGTGAGTGACACAGAATAATCAATACTTATCATATGCATGTGGTAAATAAATATATATATATATAAATTAATGTGTGTGTGTGTGATCAATAAATGTGGCGTGTTGCCTTATCCCTCTGAAAAAGATCCCGAGTACTTCTTTTAAGTACAACACTGTGACTTTTGTACTTCGTATTTTCAAGTTCTTCCACCACGAGCCAGAGGGCCTTTTCTCAGGGACCCGTACCACGCTCGCAAACGTCTGTGCGGCCCTCCCTCGATACTTACCTTGAGCCAATTGCTATTTGCTCTTCTTCCATAGATCGCTGTCTGGTTTCCATCTGCCGGCAGGGTCTCGGGAGGGTGGCTCCTTTCGGTCTCTGCCACCACATGGCCAGCCTCTCATCTCCTCCAAGTCTACAGGGACCGAAAAAGAGACAGAGAACGGTTAGGAGCTAGGCCACCCTAGATGTGTGGAAAGGACAGACACGTGCGTCACCTGGCTGCTGCTCACTGGAGCCCAGTGTTGCCTCTAACATTTCCCCTCCAGGAGCGGAGTGAGTTTTGTCTCGTGCTCCAAGATCGAGGTCGCGTGCCCTTCTTCGGATGCCTGCCACCCAGGCGAAGACATGTCTCGTCTGTGTTTTTAAAACGTTCTGGAAGAAAGAGTACTAACACAAGGGAGAATTAACAAGGTCATTTAAACTGTAAATATTTGTTTGATATGAAGTCAAATAAAAGGAAAATTAATACTGCAACATTTTCAGTGGCCAACCTCCTCTCCTCTCCTCTCCTCTCCCCTCCCCTCCCCTCCCCTGCCCTGCCCCCTCCAGCTGGCCTAGATGATCTCTCCGGGTCCCTTATGGTAAAGCCCGCCCCGGGACCCTGTGCTGAGGTGACAAGTTCTTCACAAGATACTGGGTATGTAAACTTTTTACGGAAAAGCGTCCGTGGCCAATCTAGACGCGCTTTTCTGCAAAAAAGCCCCAATCGCCATTTTCGCCATCGGGGCTTTTTTGCGGAAAAGAACTCTCTGCTGTCTACACTGGCCCTTTTGCGCAGAAGTCTTTCGGAAAAAGACTTTTGCCCGAACGGGAGCAGCATAGTATTCCCGCAGAAGCACTGACAATCTTACATGAGATCGTCGGTGCTTTTGCGGAAATTCAAGCGGCCAGTGTAGACAGCTGGCAAGTTTTTCCGCAAAAGCAGATGATTAGCACACTTTCCTAGTTGAAAATCCAAGGAGAAGAAAGGGGAGAATTGCAAATCAAGACTCTCTTAAGGTGTCTGAAAGCTACTTTGGTCTGGGCCGGTACTCAGTGGTACCAAGGCAGACTTTTCTGTGGCTCGGTTGTCTAATGCCACACTAGAACAAGTCTACCACACCGAACGAAAGAGCAGACAATTACATGAAAGGGAAAAAAGGTGGCTTGGCAGAGAATTTGCTTCCGGACAAAAACAAGAGACTGCGGTGGTTAAAGAAGAACGGGAGGCATACCTGTGCATAAACCAATTCACCAGAAACCTTCTGAACAACCAGTTCAGTCACATGTCCTTACAGGGACAAGCACCTTAATGACGGTAGCCCTGACATTTTATTTTGCAGACGATTCTACTTGTGGAAGGGCTGCTGGAGTGAAACTTGAGGCCCAAGCAGGAGGAAAGTTTGATTTTCTAGTACCAAATAGAAAAACAATAATAGAACAAAAAGGCTAAAAGATGCCTAAGGGCGGAGATAGGGTCCAGAATGACTTAGACAAATTGGAGGATTGGGCCACAAGAAATCTGATGAGGTTCAACAAGGACAAGTGTACAGTCCTGCACTTGGGATGGAAGAATCCCAAGCATAGTTACAAGCTGGGGACCAACCAGTTAAGTAGTAGTTCTGCAGACAGGACCTGGGGGTTACAGTGGATGAGAAGCTGGAGATGAGTCAACAGTGTGCCCTTGTAGCCAAGAAGGCTAATGGCATATTAGGTTGCATTAAGAGGAGCATTGCCAGTAGATCCAGAGATGTCATTATTCCCCTTTATTCGGCTTTGGTGGGGCCACATCTGGAGTACTGTGTCCAGTTCTGGGCCCCCCACTACAGAAGGGATGTGGACACATTGGAGAGGGTCCAGCAGAGGACAACCAAAACGATTAGGGGGCTGGAGCAATTGCTCTATGAAGAGGCTGAGGGATTTAGGTTTCTTTAGTCTGAAGAGGAGACCATGAGGGGGGATTTTATAGTAGCCTTCAACTTCCTTATAAGGACACAGGAACGCAAGGTAACCTGTTCTCCCAACTCTCGCTTTCAGACGGGGTGGGGAACCTTATTGGGGGGGCGGAAGGCACACACTAGTAGGGTTGCCAGATGGTTTCAGAAAAAAAAAAAAAAAAAAAAAAAAAAAAGGGGCCAGGAAAATTTTTGTTGAGGGAAAGAAGCCAACCAAACAAAAAAACCCCACCAGGAACATTTTTGTTGAGCAAAATCCAGTTGTGACCCCTTTAATTAGTCAGCCAATCTCCCCGCCCCGGCTTATTTCTGCTGGGCACAGAGGAAAAGCAGAAAATACTGGACATTTTGTATGTCCGGTATTTTCTAAATTTATTTACCGGACAAAAAGTGCAACTACCGGGCTGTCTGGCTCAGTGCTAGACACCTGGCAACCCTACACACAAGTGTGAAGAAAAAAAAATCCCAAACCCCACCATCCGCATTAACACATGCCCCAACTGAGAAGGAGGAAGAGGCTTCCCACATTCCCCTCGCACACAAGGCTTCCCTTGTGAGGAGGGCGGGGCGGGGGGCGGGGCGGGGCAGGCTAGCAGAATTTGTCTGCTCCAATCTGGCCACCCAGAGAAATAAAAAAGCAAATTGAAAGAGCCAGACGAATACCTAGAAACCATCTACTTCAAGACAGACCCAAGAAAACCAACAATAGAACACCACTTGTCATCACCTACAACCCCCAACTTAAACCTGTCCAACACATTATCAATAAACTACAGCCTATATTGGAACAGGATACCATACTCAAAGAGGCTCTGGGAGACAGACCCATAGTCTCCTATAGACAACCACCTAACCTCAAGATCATTCTTACCAACCACCACAGGACATACCACACTAATACCAACCCTGGTACCTTCCCTTGCAACAAACCCCGTTGCCAGCTTTGTCCACATATTCATTCTGCTGATACCATTATTGGACCCAACCAAGTGAGTTATAAGATCAAGAACACATATTCCTGCGCATCCAGAAATATAATCTATGCTATCGTGTGCCGAAAGTGTCCGTCTGCTATGTACATTGGACAAACATCTCAGACACTTCGCCAAAGGATTAATGCCCACAAAACAGATATCAGACAAGATCACAAAGAGAAAACAGTTTCTTGCCATTTTAACCAGAAAGGACACTCTCTCAATGACTTGACCACCTGCATTCTGCTACAAAGACCTTTTACATCTGCACTTGAAAGGGAATCCTCTGAACTGTCATTCATGTTAAAATTCGACACTTTCCAACAAGGACTTAGTTCAAATGTTTGTTATCTCACCCATTACCAAGATAGTTTCCCCAATTATCACCTCTAATACCATTAACTCACAAACATCCCACTCTCCCTACCTCTAATATCATCAATTCACAGACACTTACCTTCCTTCCCCCTCCCCCCCACCGCATCCCCCTCCTGTTCTGCAATGTGATTTGTCCTTTTCATATTTGTTCTTTTTTTTAATTGTATCCTTTGGTATATACGGTTGTGACTACTTTCTTCCACTATTTGATCTGAGGAAGTGGGTCTGGCCCACGAAAGCTCATCATCTAATAAACCATCTTGTTAGTCTTTAAAGTGCTACATTGTCCTGCATTTTGCTTCAACTACCCCAGGCTAACACGGCTACATTTCTATCACCAATCTGGAGGGGAGCTAGAGCGTTAGTGTGGGAACCTTGAGTCTCGAGGGCCACACTCACGTGAGCTGGGGTATTAGGTTCCTCACCCCTGCTTTAAAAACAAAACCTCTTACTCTTAAAAATCGATCCCCGTATCTCTGGTCGGACCAGCTTCACGCAGGTCCTCCGGGATGGAAAACTGCAGCAAACTGTATGAACAGAAACAAACAGAAGCCCCAATCGCAGCTGGAGGTGGGGCGAGGCTGCCCCAGCAGGGACACAACGGGGCAGCCGCCCTCCACCAGATCAGGAAAACAACCGCGCCATTCCCCGGCCAGCAGGAAGGCGAGTGCCGCTGCAAGGCTCCGCAAGGGAGGTGGGCGGCAGAGGGGTGTTTGTGCGCGGCCGCGCGCCTTCAGCGGCAACTCCCCTGGTGCCCCCTTCTCTAGTCCAGCCAGGCCTAAAATGCTCAGTGCTTAGAAGGCGGGTGGGGAACCTAAGGCCTGGGTGCTTGGGGCTCCTCCACCGTCGCCCCCTCCCCACGCCGTGGGGCTGGAGCGCACAAAGCGACTAGGCTGGGCCCTGCAGTGCTCTGGCGCCAGGGGGACGTTTCTCCGCTCAGCTGGGGGCCAGGCAGGGATGCTTTTCTGTCGGTTGGTTTGTCTGTCACCTGTTTGCCCCCCAATTCTCAGCCACTCCCCCCCTCTCCCCACACGCCCCCACCCAGGACGCTCTCGGCCTCTGCAGGAGGCACAGCCGGGCACTGGGCGGCACTGCGGGCAGCCAGGGCCAGAGCATCCCCCCCCACAGCGCCCCCCGCCGAACTGCCCCCCCCCGGGCACAGGGGGGATTCAGCGGGCACCCGGCCCCGCCCCCAGGCAGCGAGCAGCGCGGGGAGCAGGGCTCAGGCCGCCCCGCCCCCCCGCGTGCGGGACACGTTCTGTGCGTGCCCCGCCCGCGGGAACCACCCCTCGAGGGCGCGCGGCTCCCCGGCGGGCGGGGGGAAGGGGCACGTGACACTCCCGGGCCCCGGTGGCCCGCAGCCCCCCCTCCCCGAGACACCCACGTGACTGGAGCCCGGGTCAGCTCCCGCGCCCGGCACCACGTGGGGGGGGGGGGTCACAGGGGCGCTGCTCCCCGGGGAGGCAGCAGCGCCGGGGGGGGGGGGCAGAAATCTCCCCCCCACCTCCGCCAGGGGCCGCCCCGCCGATGTCCAGCCTGGGGCCCGGAGAGAAGCAGGCGGGGGGGGGGGCTCCACGTCACTGCCAGCTCCCGCCCCGCCCCCAGGCTCCGCCCCTCAGCGCCCCCCGCAGCGTTTTCCCGCCCGCCTCGTGGGCGCGAGCGTCCCGGGAGTTTCCCGCCCAGCCAGCGCCGCCCGCGCCTGCGCTCTCCCGCGCCCTGTCCCCTCCTACCCCCCCCAGTGCCAAGGCCCCCCCCGGCCCCTCCCCCTCCCTCCTGCCCCCCCAGTGCCGAGCACCCCCCCGGCCCCTCACCCCCTCCTGCCCCCCCAGTGCCGAGCACCCCCCCGGCCCCTCACCCCCTCCTGCCCCCCCAGTGCCGAGCACCCCCCCGGCCCCTCACCCCCTCCTGCCCCCCCCCAGTGCCGAGCACCCCCCCGGCCCCTCACCCCCTCCTGCCCCCCCAGTGCCGAGCACCCCCCCGGCCCCTCACCCCCTCCTGCCCCCCCCCAGTGCCGAGCACCCCCCCGGCCCCTCACCCCCTCCTGCCCCCCCAGTGCCGAGCACCCCCCCGGCCCCTCACCCCCTCCTGCCCCCCCAGTGCCGAGCACCCCCCCGGCCCCTCACCCCCCCCCTGCCTGCCCCCCACCCCCCCCACCCCCTCCCCCCCCCAGTGCCGAGCACCCCCCCCGGCCCCTCACACCCAGCCTGCTCCTACACCTCACCCCTGTCCAGACACCCCACCCCCAGCCCGCTCCCCCACCTTCCCTCGCGCCCCCTTCTCCCCCAGGCCAGACACCCCACCCCCAGCCCGCTCCCCCACCTTCCCTCGCGCCCCCTCCTCCCCCGGGCCAGACACCAACAAGGGGCGGGCTGGGGGCGGGGCAGCTTCGCACTCGGACCCAGGATTCGCTCGCGCCCCCGCGCGCTCCTCGGACCTTCCTGTCATGGCGGCGCCGGCCGCCCAGTCAGACAACGCCCCCCTGCGACAGCCCATTGGCCGAACCAGAGGCAGGATCCCCTTTGCTGACAGCCCATTGGGCGACACTATCCTCCGCCAAGGCTGTCTTCCGAAAGCCCATTGGCTGGCACACAGCCAGGAACCACCCCTAAGTCACAGACAATTCGAGGACAGAGCAGCCCATTAAGATCCACCCCGGACAGCCTATTGGTCGAGAGCAGTGGCAGGTCATTCCCCCTAGTCACACCGCATTCGCAGACAGAGCTGTCCGTTAAGATGCAGCCGGGTCAGCCTATTGGGTGCCTCTGATTCAGAACACGCCCCTTAGTCACAGCCCATTCGCGGACAGAAGAGTCTGTTATAATCCACCCCGGACAACCTATTGGCCGCCAGCAGCCCCAGAACACGCCTTTAGACACCGCCCATTGGCGCACGGAGCAGTCCGTTAAGAGTCACCTCGGACAGCCTCAGATTGGGCGCCACAGATTCCGAACACGCCCTTTACTCTCAGCCCATTCGCGGACAGAACAGTCTGTTACGATCAGTCCGGGACAGTCTCTCGGCCAGCCTTAGTGTAGGGATAACATAGTCAAGTATGAAACATGATTCCCCAAGTGGAAGTGACTCCCCAGAATTTGTTCCCCACAACTAAAAGTCTAAGGAGGAGAAGTTTGTGTGTGGGATCCTGGCGCGGAGCCTGGTGTGTGGGATGAGGGGGCCGGGGGCAGGAGGGGAGAGGGCTGCGCGGAGCCTGGTGTGTGGGATGAGGGGGCCGCGGGCAGGAGGGGAGAGGGCTGCGCGGAGCCTGGAAATAACGAGATTCTTACTTTGCCTGCTGTCAAAGGGGAAGACTGGGGCCACGTGGCGTGCGGAGCAGGGACAGCAGCTGGGGGCAATGGAATTACACGGGCATTACCCGCAATGAGCACCGAGCGGCACTGTGGAGGCGCTTCGGAATTACACGTGCATTACCCGCAATGACCACCGAGCGGCACTGTGGGGGCGCTACGGAATTACACGTGCATTACCGCCGGTGACTACCGAGCGGCACTGTTGCTCTGCTAAGGGCCGTTATTTCCGAATAAAAAAGATTGTTCTTAGGGTAGAAATGCCCCATTCCGAACTAAGAACACGCTGGGCGGGGCTATGCCGGGGGGCGGGGCTATGATAGGGGCGGGGCGCGCTGCGACGTGCCCCGGGAGGCCGCACTCTGAGAACTACAAGTCCCAGGATGCGTCGCTAACACTTGGAGTGACAGGAGCGCGGGACCAACCGCGTCGCTCCCTGGTCAATGCCCCGTTGTGATGTCACTTCCGCTGCACCCGCCCAACCGAACAGCGCCGGGCCTGCCCTGGCCCTGCAATGGCCGATGGGAGCTGCGGACAGGGGCACTCAGTTTCCCACAAGCCACTGCGGCTACTTTCCCTACTCCCCCTCATCCGGCCCCTCCCCATTGCTGGGCGGGGCTCCTGCCTCAGAGACGGCAGCGTCCGCAGCTGATGCCCCGCCCCCACTCGGGAGAGGAGACTCCGCGGCAACCCTTCCCCCCCAAACTCCTCCCCGCCCCGTGCAGTCTGATCCCCCCTCAAACTACTCCCCCCCGTGCAGTCTGATCCCCCCAAACTTCCCCCCGCCCCGTGCAGTCTGATCCTCCCCCCCGTGCAGTCTGATCCCCCCCAAACTCCTCCCCGCCCCGTGCAGTCCGATCCCCCCAAACTCTTCCCCGCCCCGTGCAGTGCGATCCCCCCAAATTCCTCTCCCCCCGTGCAGTATGATCCCCCCAAACTCCTCCCCGCCCCGTGCAGTCCGATCCCCCCCAAACTCCTCCCCCCCGTGCAGTCTGATCCTCCCCCCCGTGCAGTCTGATCCCCCCCAAACTCCTCCCCGCCCCGTGCAGTCTGATCCCCCCCAAACTCCTCCCCGCCCCGTGCAGTCCGATCCCCCCCAAACTCTTCCCCGCCCTGTGCAGTCCGATCCCCCCAAACTCCTCCCCGCCCCGTGCAGTCTGATCTCCCCCAAAACTCCTCCCCGCCCCGTGCAGTCTGATCCCCCCCAAACTGCGCTCCGCCCCGTGCAGTCTGAACCCCTCCCCAAACTCCTCCCCGCCCCGTGCAGTCTGATCCTCCCCCCGTGCAGTCTGATCCCCCCCCAAACTCCTCCCCGCTCCGTGCAGTCTGATCCCCCCCAAACTCCTCTCCCCCCCGTGCAGTCTGATCCCCCCCACACTTCCCTCCGCCCCGTGCAGTCTGATCCCCCCCAAACTCCTGTCCGCCCCGTGCAGTCTGATCCCCCCCAAAGCTCCTCCCTGCCCCGTGCAGTCTGATCCTCCCCCCAAACTCCTCCCCGCTCCGTGCAGTCTGATCCTCCCCCCCGTGCAGTCTGATCCCCCCAAACTCCTCCCCGCTCCGTGCAGTCTGATCCCCCCAAACTCCTCTCCCCCCCGTGCAGTCTGATCCCCCCAAACTCCTCCCCGCCCCGTGCAGTCCGATGCCCCCCAAACTCCTCTCCGCCCCGTGTAGTCTGATCCCCTCCCCAAACTCCTCTCCGCCCCGTGCAGTCTGAACCCCTCCCCAAACTCCTCCCCGCTCCGTGCAGTCTGATCCTCCCCCCCGTGCAGTCTGATCCCCCCAAACTCCTCCCCGCTCCGTGCAGTCTGATCCCCCCAAACTCCTCTCCCCCCCGTGCAGTCTGATCCCCCCAAACTCCTCCCCGCCCCGTGCAGTCCGATGCCCCCCAAACTCGTCTCCGCCCCGTGTAGTCTGATCCCCTCCCCAAACTCCTCTCCGCCCCGTGCAGTCTGAACCCCTCCCCAAACTCCTCGCCGCCCCGTGGAGTCTGATCCTCCCCCCCGTGCAGTCTGATCCCCCCCCAAACTCCTCCCCGCCCCGTGCAGTCTGATCCTCCCCACGTGCAGTCTGATCCCCCCCAAACTCCTCTCCCCCCCGTGCAGTCTGATCCCCCCCAAACTCCTCCCCCGCGGAGCCTGCAGTGCGGGATGAGGGGGCCGGGGGCAGGAGGGGAGAGGGCTGTGCGGAGCCTGCAGTGCGGGATGAGGGGGCCATGGGCAGGAGGGGAGAGGGCTGCGCGGAGCCTGCAGTGCGGGATGAGGGGGCCGGGGGCAGGAGGGGAGAGGGCTGTGCGGAGCCTGGAGTGCGGGATGAGGGGGCCATGGGCAGGAGGGGAGAGGGCTGCGCGGAGCCTGGAAATAACGAGCTTCTTACTTTGCCTGCTGTCAAAGGGCATGACTGGGGCCACGTGGCGTGCGGAGCAGGGAGAGCAGCTGCGGGCGATGGAATTACACGTGGATTACCCGCAATGACCACCGAGCGGCACTGTGGAGGCGCTACGGAATTACACGTGCTGTACCCGCAATGACCACCGAGCGGCACTGTGGAGGCCTACGGAATTACACGTGCATTACCTGCAATGACCAGCGAGCGGCACTGTGGAGGCGCTACGGAATTACACGTGCATTACCCGCAATGACCACCGAGCGGCACTGTGGAGGCGCTACGGAATTACACGTGCATTACCCGCAATGACCACCGAGCGGCACTGTGGGGGCGCTACGGAATTACACGTGCATTACCGCCGGTGACTACCGAGCGGCACTGTGGAGGCGCTACGGAATTACACGTGCATTACCGCCGGTGACTACCGAGCGGCACTGTTGCTCTGCTAAGGGCCGTTATTTCCGAATAAAAAAGATTGTTCTTAGGGTAGAAATGCCCCATTCCGAACTAAGAACACGCTGGGCGGGGCTATGCCGGGGGGCGGGGCTATGATAGGGGCGGGGCGCGCTGCGACGTGCCCCGGGAGGCCGCACTATGAGAACTACAAGTCCCAGGATGCGTCGCTAACACTTGGAGTGACAGGAGCGCGGGACCAACCGCGTCGCTCCCTGGTCAATGCCCCGTTGTGATGTCACTTCCGCTGCACCCGCCCAACCGAACAGCGCCGGGCCTGCCCTGGCCCTGCAATGGCCGATGGGAGCTGCGGACAGGGGCACTCAGTTTCCCACAAGCCACTGCGGCTACTTTCCCTACTCCCCCTCATCCCGCCCCTCCCCATTGTTGGGCGGGGCTCCTGCCTCAGAGACGGCAGCGTCCTTAGCTGATGCCCCGCCCCCACTCGGGAGAGGAGACTCTGCGGCAACCCCTCCCCCCCAAACTCCTCCCCGCCCCGTGCAGTCTGCTCCCCCCCACCAAACTCCTCCCCGCCCCGTGCAGTCTGATCCCCCCAAACTTCCCCCCGCCCCGTGCAGTCTGATCCTCCCCCCCGTGCAGTCTGATCCCCCCCAAACTCCTCCCCGCCCCGTGCAGTCCGATCCCCCCAAACTCTTCCCCGCCCCGTGCAGTGCGATCCCCCCAAATTCCTCTCCCCCCGTGCAGTATGATCCCCCCAAACTCCTCCCCGCCCCGTGCAGTCCGATCCCCCCCAAACTCCTCCCCCCCGTGCAGTCTGATCCTCCCCCCCGTGCAGTCTGATCCCCCCCAAACTCCTCCCCGCCCCGTGCAGTCTGATCCCCCCCAAACTCCTCCCCGCCCCGTGCAGTCCGATCCCCCCCAAACTCTTCCCCGCCCTGTGCAGTCCGATCCCCCCAAACTCCTCCCCGCCCCGTGCAGTCTGATCTCCCCCAAAACTCCTCCCCGCCCCGTGCAGTCTGATCCCCCCCAAACTGCGCTCCGCCCCGTGCAGTCTGAACCCCTCCCCAAACTCCTCCCCGCCCCGTGCAGTCTGATCCTCCCCCCCGTGCAGTCTGATCCCCCCCCAAACTCCTCCCCGCTCCGTGCAGTCTGATCCCCCCCAAACTCCTCTCCCCCCCGTGCAGTCTGATCCCCCCCACACTTCCCTCCGCCCCGTGCAGTCTGATCCCCCCCAAACTCCTGTCCGCCCCGTGCAGTCTGATCCCCCCCAAAGCTCCTCCCTGCCCCGTGCAGTCTGATCCTCCCCCCAAACTCCTCCCCGCTCCGTGCAGTCTGATCCTCCCCCCCGTGCAGTCTGATCCCCCCAAACTCCTCCCCGCTCCGTGCAGTCTGATCCCCCCAAACTCCTCTCCCCCCCGTGCAGTCTGATCCCCCCAAACTCCTCCCCGCCCCGTGCAGTCCGATGCCCCCCAAACTCCTCTCCGCCCCGTGTAGTCTGATCCCCTCCCCAAACTCCTCTCCGCCCCGTGCAGTCTGAACCCCTCCCCAAACTCCTCCCCGCTCCGTGCAGTCTGATCCTCCCCCCCGTGCAGTCTGATCCCCCCAAACTCCTCCCCCCTCCGTGCAGTCTGATCCCCCCAAACTCCTCTCCCCCCCGTGCAGTCTGATCCCCCCAAACTCCTCCCCGCCCCGTGCAGTCCGATGCCCCCCAAACTCGTCTCCGCCCCGTGTAGTCTGATCCCCTCCCCAAACTCCTCTCCGCCCCGTGCAGTCTGAACCCCTCCCCAAACTCCTCGCCGCCCCGTGGAGTCTGATCCTCCCCCCCGTGCAGTCTGATCCCCCCCCAAACTCCTCCCCGCCCCGTGCAGTCTGCTCCCCCCCAAACTCCTCTCCGCCCCGTGCAGTCTGCTCCCCCTCACCACCAAACTCCTCTCCGCCCCGTGCAGTCTGCTCCCCGCCACCAAACTCCTCCCCGCCCAATGCAGTGTGAACCCCCCCAAATTCCTCTCCGCCCCGTGCAGTCTGACCCCCCCCCAAATTCCTCTCCGCCCCGTGCAGTCTGCTCCCCCCCAAACTCCTCTCCGCCCCGTGCAGTCTGCTCCCCCTCACCACCAAACTCCTCTCCGCCCCGTGCAGTCTGCTCCCCGCCACCAAACTCCTCCCCCCCCCAAACTCCTCTCCGCCCCGTGCAGTCTGACCCCCCCCCAAATTCCTCTCCGCCCCGTGCAGTCTGCTCCCCCCCAACTCCTCTCCCCCAGTGCAGTCTTCTCCCCCTCACCACCAAACTCGTCCCTGCCCCGTGCAGTCTGCTCCCCTCCCCAAACTCCTCCCCGCCCCCTGCAGACTGATCACCCCCAAAATTTCTCTCCGCCGCGTGCAGTCCGATCCCCCCCAACCTCCTCTCCGCCCCGTGCAGTCCGATCCCCCCCAAGCTCCTCCCCCCCGTGCAGTCCGCTCCCCCCCACCAAACTGCTCTCCGCCCCGTGCAGTCTGCTCCCCCCAACTCCTCCCCGCCCCGTGCAGTCTGCTCCCCCTCACCACCAAACTCCTCTCCGCCCCGTGCAGTCTGATCCCCCTCCAAACTCCTCCCCCCCGTGCAGTCTGCTCCCCCCAACTCCTCCCCGCCCCGTGCAGTCTGCTCCCCCTCACCACCAAACTCCTCTCCGCCCCGTGCAGTCTGATCCCCCTCCAAACTCCTCCCCCCCGTGCAGTCTGATCCCCCCCAAACTGCTCCCCACCCCGTGCAGTCTGCTCCCCCCCAAACTGCTCCCCACCCCGTGCAGTCTGCTCCCCCCAACTCCTCCCCACCCCGTGCAGTCTGATCCCCACCAAACTCCTCTCCGCCCCGTGCAGTCTGATCCCCCCCACCAAACTCCTCTCCGCCCCGTGCAGTCTGCTCCCCCCCAAACTCCTCTCCGCCCCGTGCAGTCTGCTCCCCCCAACTCCTCCCCGCCCCGTGCAGTCTGCTCCCCCTCACCACCAAACTCCTCTCCGCCCCGTGCAGTCTGCTCCCCCCCCAAACTCCTCCTCCCCCCGTGCAGTCTGATCCCCCCAAACTCCTCCCCCCGTGCAGTCTGATCCCCCCCAAACTCCTCCCCCCGCCCCCCCCCCAAACTCCTCGCCCCGTGCAGTCTGATCCCCCCCAAACTCCTCGCCCCGTGCAGTCTGATCTCCTACCCCCCACAAAACTCCTCCCTCCGTGCAGTCTGATCCCCCCCAAACTCCTCGCCCCGTGCAGTCTGATCTCCTATCCCCCACAAAACTCCCCCCGTGCAGTCTGATCCCCCCCAAACTCCTCCCCCCCGTGCAGTCTGATCCCCTACCCCCCAAACTCCTCCCCGCCCCATGCAGTCTGATCCCCCACCACCACCAAACTCCTCTCCCCCCCATGCAGTCTGCTCCCCCCAACACCAAATTTCCCAGCCGGCTTGTGCGGGGACTGGCAGCGGGACAGGCTGATGCTGCTGTTGCCTTCGAAAGTGCAGCGGGGAGCGTGAGGCGGGTGGGGGGGGAGGGGGGGCGGCTGCCTCTGCTGCGTCCCGTTCACAAGCCCAGAGGGGCCGCGCGAGGATTTTCCGGAGACCCCGAGGAGTTTTCTGCCGCTCACTTCTGTGTCCCAGCTGAGTTCCTGCCGGTCAGTGGCCCCGCCCCCAGACCAGGCCACGCCCTTGCCATTAATGACGGAGCCTGGGACCCGTCTGTGTGCCCCACAAACCCACGTGTCACTCGCCGGGGAGCCGATAGAACGTGCCCCGCGTTCCATCATTTGCATGCACCGCGCCAGGGCAATGACGTCACTAGCAGTGCGCTGCTGTTCGTAGCCGGCAGTGGCAGCTTCGCACCGAGCCGGGCCACGAGGCAGCGGGCGCAGCGCTGGGGGCGGAGCTACAGGGGAGCGGCCCGGCCGGGCGGGGTGCACACTGGGGCGCCCAAGGGCTGAGATCCGGGCGGGGCAGCGTCACGCTCTGACCTCGCTGCCGCCTCCCGCCGCCTCTCCCTTGGGGCCGGGTGGCGCGGACCGGAAGCCGCTGCACTGCCCGGATCTCCTGGGGAACACGCTCCCTGTGACGTCAGGGCCTGCCACAGAGGCAGGGCGCCACCCCGGCCAAGCAAGGAGCAGAGCTAGGGTTGCCAGATGGTTTCACCAAAATACCAGACACGCCTGACATGACATCACAATCTGCATTCCATCTGATTTAGAAAATACCAGACATTTATCAGAGGAGTAGCCGCGTTAGTCTGAATCTGCAAAAGCAGCGAGGAGTCCTGTGGCACAGAACTCCTTGCCGCTTTCGCGGACATTTATATTTTCTCAATTTGTTTCCCCGAAGAAAAAGCTGAAAGCCTGGACCGTCCAGTTCAAAACCGGACACCTGGCAACCATAAGCAGAGTGGTGCCTTGTCGGAGCGGTTCCAGCCTCCGCTCTGCTGTCCTTCCTCTGCCCCACGTACCACGGGAGCTGGTGGCCTACGCTGGCTGCACCGCCGCAGGAAACCTCCAACCCCAGTCGCTGTCCCAGCCAGGCACCCCGTGTCTGAACCCGTCCCGCCTGGCCCCGTGTCTCTTGCCTACCACCTGCTGACCTGGCACCAGCTGAGCGCTCGTACCTGGGCACCTTCCGGTCACGGTTCCCAGTCGGTTGCTGTCAGGCTGTGGACCGAGCAAACGTCACTTCCGGTCCGTGGGACTGAACGCACGTGGCGCCGGCATGATGCGAGGCCGCTCCTTGTTGCCCCACGTCGGATACAAAAGGAGCAGCTACCGCGCGGCAGTTAGGGCCTCGTGCTGAAACGCGCTGCAGCAGTGCTACTCTTCCCTGCCCCTCTCATCCCAGTTGCATGCTCCAGATGGGAGGGGAGGGGTGTCGCTTTCCAGGAGCTACTGCTGCCAGGGCACCGTCTGACTGGCACACGTCAGACGCACACGCCCGTGCAACAGCCACTCACCCTGCCAAATGCTCACACGCAGGGATGCGTGTACACACTCACAAATGCGAATTAACAGATTAACACGCCTGGGCACCCACTCGTGCCCTCGCTCAGATGCCCACACACGCATCTGCTCAATCTGCCCGCACGCAGGCACGTGCACACACACGCAAATGGACACTTGCGGACGCACACACTTGCACTCATACTTACGTGCGCACGCATGCACGCCGAGTAACAGTCGCCTAGAAGGACTCCCCAATAATATCAAACTCAAAAGCCAAAGATTAGATCAATTAGGAGACAACTATTCCCACGAGGCCCTAATCCATGGCTGGGGCTCCTCGGTGCTGCTGGGAGACCAAGTCTTTATTTCAATCCCAGTTTTGCCAACTCTCGGCATGCGTGACGCTAGGTCAATTGGCAGCCTACTCACTTAGTTTTCCGTATGATCCTAGACACGTTAAGTATCGCCAGCCAGGAGATTCGGGGAGGGTGGCGGGGGGGGGGGGGGATTAATGACATTTTTAAAAATACAAAAATCGGTGTTCAGTTTCTGTTGTAGATAAACCTATGTACTTCATATGACTTGACACTGTGCCTCTCCATATAACCTTGTAACTTTGTATTAATCCATATGACCTTGTCACTTTGTATTAGAACTTGAATCCATATAACCTTGTAACTTAGTTTTCTACATAGGGTTCTAATACAGAGTATATAGTTAAAGAGGTAAAAATGTCATTTGCTAGGAGTAGAATAAGATCTTTCCCCCACTCTCTCCCCCCACTCTGTAATCAATTGCCCAGTTGAATGAACGAGGTGTGAATGAGTAACACTTGGGAGCCAAGCACCTCCAGAGAGCTACACCAGTTGAAAAGGGGGTAGAAGCCAGACCCAAGGTGTCAAGAGGGCTCAAGAAAGAAGAGCAGACATATTGAAGGCCTTGGGGATTAGAAGCAAGCACCTTCTTTGGAAAACACCCTCTCTTAACAGACAGCACCCACAAAGGGACCAAAGGACACAGACCCAGATTTTGAATCTGGGATATATTTGCATAAGAGGGAAGCTGCTATAAAAGTGAGTTGTCTTGCAGAGGACTCCGGGTCTCATCTTGTCACCATCGGAGCATCGATCCCGATCAGCAGAAGCCCGGCTCCACCCCTCCCCCATCTAACTCACCTGGCCAGTGAAGTTAAGGGGAGCAACAAGTTGGTAACAACAGCAAGACGGAGTGTGCTTGTGCACGTGTGTGTGTGTGTGTGTGAGAGAGTGAGTGCGTGAGTGACACAGAATAATCAATACTTATCATATGCATGTGGTAAATAAATATATATATATATAAATTAATGTGTGTGTGTGTGATCAATAAATGTGGCGTGTTGCCTTATCCCTCTGAAAAAGATCCCGAGTACTTCTTTTAAGTACAACACTGTGACTTTTGTACTTCGTATTTTCAAGTTCTTCCACCACGAGCCAGAGGGCCTTTTCTCAGGGACCCGTACCACGCTCGCAAACGTCTGTGCGGCCCTCCCTCGATACTTACCTTGAGCCAATTGCTATTTGCTCTTCTTCCATAGATCGCTGTCTGGTTTCCATCTGCCGGCAGGGTCTCGGGAGGGTGGCTCCTTTCGGTCTCTGCCACCACATGGCCAGCCTCTCATCTCCTCCAAGTCTACAGGGACCGAAAAAGAGACAGAGAACGGTTAGGAGCTAGGCCACCCTAGATGTGTGGAAAGGACAGACACGTGCGTCACCTGGCTGCTGCTCACTGGAGCCCAGTGTTGCCTCTAACATTTCCCCTCCAGGAGCGGAGTGAGTTTTGTCTCGTGCTCCAAGATCGAGGTCGCGTGCCCTTCTTCGGATGCCTGCCACCCAGGCGAAGACATGTCTCGTCTGTGTTTTTAAAACGTTCTGGAAGAAAGAGTACTAACACAAGGGAGAATTAACAAGGTCATTTAAACTGTAAATATTTGTTTGATATGAAGTCAAATAAAAGGAAAATTAATACTGCAACATTTTCAGTGGCCAACCTCCTCTCCTCTCCTCTCCTCTCCCCTCCCCTCCCCTCCCCTCCCCTGCCCTGCCCTGCCCCCTCCAGCTGGCCTAGATGATCTCTCCGGGTCCCTTATGGTAAAGCCCGCCCCGGGACCCTGTGCTGAGGTGACAAGTTCTTCACAAGATACTGGGTATGTAAACTTTTTACGGAAAAGCGTCCGTGGCCAATCTAGACGCGCTTTTCTGCAAAAAAGCCCCAATCGCCATTTTCGCCATCGGGGCTTTTTTGCGGAAAAGAACTCTCTGCTGTCTACACTGGCCCTTTTGCGCAGAAGTCTTTCGGAAAAAGACTTTTGCCCGAACGGGAGCAGCATAGTATTCCCGCAGAAGCACTGACAATCTTACATGAGATCGTCGGTGCTTTTGCGGAAATTCAAGCGGCCAGTGTAGACAGCTGGCAAGTTTTTCCGCAAAAGCAGATGATTAGCACACTTTCCTAGTTGAAAATCCAAGGAGAAGAAAGGGGAGAATTGCAAATCAAGACTCTCTTAAGGTGTCTGAAAGCTACTTTGGTCTGGGCCGGTACTCAGTGGTACCAAGGCAGACTTTTCTGTGGCTCGGTTGTCTAATGCCACACTAGAACAAGTCTACCACACCGAACGAAAGAGCAGACAATTACATGAAAGGGAAAAAAGGTGGCTTGGCAGAGAATTTGCTTCCGGACAAAAACAAGAGACTGCGGTGGTTAAAGAAGAACGGGAGGCATACCTGTGCATAAACCAATTCACCAGAAACCTTCTGAACAACCAGTTCAGTCACATGTCCTTACAGGGACAAGCACCTTAATGACGGTAGCCCTGACATTTTATTTTGCAGACGATTCTACTTGTGGAAGGGCTGCTGGAGTGAAACTTGAGGCCCAAGCAGGAGGAAAGTTTGATTTTCTAGTACCAAATAGAAAAACAATAATAGAACAAAAAGGCTAAAAGATGCCTAAGGGCGGAGATAGGGTCCAGAATGACTTAGACAAATTGGAGGATTGGGCCACAAGAAATCTGATGAGGTTCAACAAGGACAAGTGTACAGTCCTGCACTTGGGATGGAAGAATCCCAAGCATAGTTACAAGCTGGGGACCAACCAGTTAAGTAGTAGTTCTGCAGACAGGACCTGGGGGTTACAGTGGATGAGAAGCTGGAGATGAGTCAACAGTGTGCCCTTGTAGCCAAGAAGGCTAATGGCATATTAGGTTGCATTAAGAGGAGCATTGCCAGTAGATCCAGAGATGTCATTATTCCCCTTTATTCGGCTTTGGTGGGGCCACATCTGGAGTACTGTGTCCAGTTCTGGGCCCCCCACTACAGAAGGGATGTGGACACATTGGAGAGGGTCCAGCAGAGGACAACCAAAACGATTAGGGGGCTGGAGCAATTGCTCTATGAAGAGGCTGAGGGATTTAGGTTTCTTTAGTCTGAAGAGGAGACCATGAGGGGGGATTTTATAGTAGCCTTCAACTTCCTTATAAGGACACAGGAACGCAAGGTAACCTGTTCTCCCAACTCTCGCTTTCAGACGGGGTGGGGAACCTTATTGGGGGGGCGGAAGGCACACACTAGTAGGGTTGCCAGATGGTTTCAGCAAAAAAAAAAAAAAAAAAAAAAAAGGGGCCAGGAAAATTTTTGTTGAGGGAAAGAAGCCAACCAAACAAAAAAACCCCACCAGGAACATTTTTGTTGAGCAAAATCCAGTTGTGACCCCTTTAATTAGTCAGCCAATCTCCCCGCCCCGGCTTATTTCTGCTGGGCACAGAGGAAAAGCAGAAAATACTGGACATTTTGTATGTCCGGTATTTTCTAAATTTATTTACCGGACAAAAAGTGCAACTACCGGGCTGTCTGGCTCAGTGCTAGACACCTGGCAACCCTACACACAAGTGTGAAGAAAAAAAAATCCCAAACCCCACCATCCGCATTAACACATGCCCCAACTGAGAAGGAGGAAGAGGCTTCCCACATTCCCCTCGCACACAAGGCTTCCCTTGTGAGGAGGGGGGGGCGGGGGGCGGGGCGGGGCAGGCTAGCAGAATTTGTCTGCTCCAATCTGGCCACCCAGAGAAATAAAAAAGCAAATTGAAAGAGCCAGACGAATACCTAGAAACCATCTACTTCAAGACAGACCCAAGAAAACCAACAATAGAACACCACTTGTCATCACCTACAACCCCCAACTTAAACCTGTCCAACACATTATCAATAAACTACAGCCTATATTGGAACAGGATACCATACTCAAAGAGGCTCTGGGAGACAGACCCATAGTCTCCTATAGACAACCACCTAACCTCAAGATCATTCTTACCAACCACCACAGGACATACCACACTAATACCAACCCTGGTACCTTCCCTTGCAACAAACCCCGTTGCCAGCTTTGTCCACATATTCATTCTGCTGATACCATTATTGGACCCAACCAAGTGAGTTATAAGATCAAGAACACATATTCCTGCGCATCCAGAAATATAATCTATGCTATCGTGTGCCGAAAGTGTCCGTCTGCTATGTACATTGGACAAACATCTCAGACACTTCGCCAAAGGATTAATGCCCACAAAACAGATATCAGACAAGATCACAAAGAGAAAACAGTTTCTTGCCATTTTAACCAGAAAGGACACTCTCTCAATGACTTGACCACCTGCATTCTGCTACAAAGACCTTTTACATCTGCACTTGAAAGGGAATCCTCTGAACTGTCATTCATGTTAAAATTCGACACTTTCCAACAAGGACTTAGTTCAAATGTTTGTTATCTCACCCATTACCAAGATAGTTTCCCCAATTATCACCTCTAATACCATTAACTCACAAACATCCCACTCTCCCTACCTCTAATATCATCAATTCACAGACACTTACCTTCCTTCCCCCTCCCCCCCACCGCATCCCCCTCCTGTTCTGCAATGTGATTTGTCCTTTTCATATTTGTTCTTTTTTTTAATTGTATCCTTTGGTATATACGGTTGTGACTACTTTCTTCCACTATTTGATCTGAGGAAGTGGGTCTGGCCCACGAAAGCTCATCATCTAATAAACCATCTTGTTAGTCTTTAAAGTGCTACATTGTCCTGCATTTTGCTTCAACTACCCCAGGCTAACACGGCTACATTTCTATCACCAATCTGGAGGGGAGCTAGAGCGTTAGTGTGGGAACCTTGAGTCTCGAGGGCCACACTCACGTGAGCTGGGGTATTAGGTTCCTCACCCCTGCTTTAAAAACAAAACCTCTTACTCTTAAAAATCGATCCCCGTATCTCTGGTCGGACCAGCTTCACGCAGGTCCTCCGGGATGGAAAACTGCAGCAAACTGTATGAACAGAAACAAACAGAAGCCCCAATCGCAGCTGGAGGTGGGGCGAGGCTGCCCCAGCAGGGACACAACGGGGCAGCCGCCCTCCACCAGATCAGGAAAACAACCGCGCCATTCCCCGGCCAGCAGGAAGGCGAGTGCCGCTGCAAGGCTCCGCAAGGGAGGTGGGCGGCAGAGGGGTGTTTGTGCGCGGCCGCGCGCCTTCAGCGGCAACTCCCCTGGTGCCCCCTTCTCTAGTCCAGCCAGGCCTAAAATGCTCAGTGCTTAGAAGGCGGGTGGGGAACCTAAGGCCTGGGTGCTTGGGGCTCCTCCACCGTCGCCCCCTCCCCACGCCGTGGGGCTGGAGCGCACAAAGCGACTAGGCTGGGCCCTGCAGTGCTCTGGCGCCAGGGGGACGTTTCTCCGCTCAGCTGGGGGCCAGGCAGGGAGGCTTTTCTGTCGGTTGGTTTGTCTGTCACCTGTTTGCCCCCCAATTCTCAGCCACTCCCCCCCTCTCCCCACACGCCCCCACCCAGGACGCTCTCGGCCTCTGCAGGAGGCACAGCCGGGCACTGGGCAGCACTGCGGGCAGCCAGGGCCAGAGCATCCCCCCCCACAGCGCCCCCCGCCGAACTGCCCCCCCCCGGGCACAGGGGGGATTCAGCGGGCACCCGGCCCCGCCCCCAGGCAGCGAGCAGCGCGGGGAGCAGGGCTCAGGCCGCCCCGCCCCCCCGCGTGCGGGACACGTTCTGTGCGTGCCCCGCCCGCGGGAACCACCCCTCGAGGGCGCGCGGCTCCCCGGCGGGCGGGGGGAAGGGGCACGTGACACTCCCGGGCCCCGGTGGCCCGCAGCCCCCCCTCCCCGAGACACCCACGTGACTGGAGCCCGGGTCAGCTCCCGCGCCCGGCACCACGTGGGGGGGGGGGTCACAGGGGCGCTGCTCCCCGGGGAGGCAGCAGCGCCGGGGGGGGGGGGGGGGGGCAGAAATCGCCCCCCCACCTCCGCCAGGGGCCGCCCCGCCGATGTCCAGCCTGGGGCCCGGAGAGAAGCAGGCGGGGGGGGGGGGCTCCACGTCACTGCCAGCTCCCGCCCCGCCCCCAGGCTCCGCCCCTCAGCGCCCCCCGCAGCGTTTTCCCGCCCGCCTCGTGGGCGCGAGCGTCCCGGGAGTTTCCCGCCCAGCCAGCGCCGCCCGCGCCTGCGCTCTCCCGCGCCCTGTCCCCTCCTGCCCCCCCCAGTGCCAAGGCCCCCCCCGGCCCCTCCCCCTCCCTCCTGCCCCCCCAGTGCCGAGCACCCCCCCGGCCCCTCACCCCCTCCTGCCCCCCCAGTGCCGAGCACCCCCCCGGCCCCTCACCCCCTCCTGCCCCCCCAGTGCCGAGCACCCCCCCGGCCCCTCACCCCCTCCTGCCCCCCCCCAGTGCCGAGCACCCCCCCCGGCCCCTCACACCCAGCCTGCTCCTACACCTCACCCCTGTCCAGACACCCCACCCCCAGCCCGCTCCCCCACCTTCCCTCGCGCCCCCTTCTCCCCCTGTCCAGACACCCCACCCCCAGCCCGCTCCCCCACCTTCCCTCGCGCCCCCTCCTCCCCCGGGCCAGACACCAACAAGGGGCGGGCTGGGGGCGGGGCAGCTTCGCACTCGGACCCAGGATTCGCTCGCGCCCCCGCGCGCTCCTCGGACCTTCCTGTCATGGCGGCGCCGGCCGCCCAGTCAGACAACGCCCCCCTGCGACAGCCCATTGGCCGAACCAGAGGCAGGATCCCCTTTGCTGACAGCCCATTGGGCGACACTATCCTCCGCCAAGCCTGTCTTCCGAAAGCCCATTGGCTGGCACACAGCCAGGAACCACCCCTAAGTCACAGACAATTCGAGGACAGAGCAGCCCATTAAGATCCACCCCGGACAGCCTATTGGTCGAGAGCAGTGGCAGGTCAGTCCCCCTAGTCACACCGCATTCGCAGACAGAGCTGTCCGTTAAGATGCAGCCGGGTCAGCCTATTGGGTGCCTCTGATTCAGAACACGCCCCTTAGTCACAGCCCATTCGCGGACAGAAGAGTCTGTTATAATCCACCCCGGACAACCTATTGGCCGCCAGCAGCCCCAGAACACGCCTTTAGTCACCGCCCATTGGCGCACGGAGCAGTCCGTTAAGAGTCACCTCGGACAGCCTCAGATTGGGCGCCACAGATTCCGAACACGCCCTTTACTCTCAGCCCATTCGCGGACAGAACAGTCTGTTACGATCAGTCCGGGACAGTCTCTCGGCCAGCCTTAGTGTAGGGATAACATAGTCAAGTATGAAACATGATTCCCCAAGTGGAAGTGACTCCCCAGAATTTGTTCCCCACAACTAAAAGTCTAAGGAGGAGAAGTTTGTGTGTGGGATCCTGGCGCGGAGCCTGGTGTGTGGGATGAGGGGGCCGGGGGCAGGTGGGGAGAGGGCTGCGCGGAGCCTGGTGTGTGGGATGAGGGGGCCGCGGGCAGGAGGGGAGAGGGCTCCGCGGAGCCTGGAAATAACGAGCTTCTTACTTTGCCTGCTGTCAAAGGGCAAGACTGGGGCCACGTGGCGTGCGGAGCAGGGACAGCAGCTGGGGGCGATGGAATTACACGTGCATTACCCGCAATGACCACCGAGCGGCACTGTGGAGGCGCTTCGGAATTACACGTGCATTACCCGCAATGACCACCGAGCGGCACTGTGGGGGCGCTACGGAATTACACGTGCATTACCGCCGGTGACTACCGAGCGGCACTGTTGCTCTGCTAAGGGCCGTTATTTCCGAATAAAAAAGATTGTTCTTAGGGTAGAAATGCCCCATTCCGAACTAAGAACACGCTGGGCGGGGCTATGCCGGGGGGCGGGGCTATGATAGGGGCGGGGCGCGCTGCGACGTGCCCCGGGAGGCCGCACTATGAGAACTACAAGTCCCAGGATGCGTCGCTAACACTTGGAGTGACAGGAGCGCGGGACCAACCGCGTCGCTCCCTGGTCAATGCCCCGTTGTGATGTCACTTCCGCTGCACCCGCCCAACCGAACAGCGCCGGGCCTGCCCTGGCCCTGCAATGGCCGATGGGAGCTGCGGACAGGGGCACTCAGTTTCCCACAAGCCACTGCGGCTACTTTCCCTACTCCCCCTCATCCGGCCCCTCCCCATTGCTGGGCGGGGCTCCTGCCTCAGAGACGGCAGCGTCCGCAGCTGATGCCCCGCCCCCACTCGGGAGAGGAGACTCCGCGGCAACCCTTCCCCCCCAAACTCCTCCCCGCCCCGTGCAGTCTGATCCCCCCTCAAACTACTCCCCCCCGTGCAGTCTGATCCCCCCAAACTTCCCCCCGCCCCGTGCAGTCTGATCCTCCCCCCCGTGCAGTCTGATCCCCCCCAAACTCCTCCCCGCCCCGTGCAGTCCGATCCCCCCAAACTCTTCCCCGCCCCGTGCAGTGCGATCCCCCCAAATTCCTCTCCCCCCGTGCAGTATGATCCCCCCAAACTCCTCCCCGCCCCGTGCAGTCCGATCCCCCCCAAACTCCTCCCCCCCGTGCAGTCTGATCCTCCCCCCCGTGCAGTCTGATCCCCCCCAAACTCCTCCCCGCCCCGTGCAGTCTGATCCCCCCCAAACTCCTCCCCGCCCCGTGCAGTCCGATCCCCCCCAAACTCTTCCCCGCCCTGTGCAGTCCGATCCCCCCAAACTCCTCCCCGCCCCGTGCAGTCTGATCTCCCCCAAAACTCCTCCCCGCCCCGTGCAGTCTGATCCCCCCCAAACTGCGCTCCGCCCCGTGCAGTCTGAACCCCTCCCCAAACTCCTCCCCGCCCCGTGCAGTCTGATCCTCCCCCCCGTGCAGTCTGATCCCCCCCCAAACTCCTCCCCGCTCCGTGCAGTCTGATCCCCCCCAAACTCCTCTCCCCCCCGTGCAGTCTGATCCCCCCCACACTTCCCTCCGCCCCGTGCAGTCTGATCCCCCCCAAACTCCTGTCCGCCCCGTGCAGTCTGATCCCCCCCAAAGCTCCTCCCTGCCCCGTGCAGTCTGATCCTCCCCCCAAACTCCTCCCCGCTCCGTGCAGTCTGATCCTCCCCCCCGTGCAGTCTGATCCCCCCAAACTCCTCCCCGCTCCGTGCAGTCTGATCCCCCCAAACTCCTCTCCCCCCCGTGCAGTCTGATCCCCCCAAACTCCTCCCCGCCCCGTGCAGTCCGATGCCCCCCAAACTCCTCTCCGCCCCGTGTAGTCTGATCCCCTCCCCAAACTCCTCTCCGCCCCGTGCAGTCTGAACCCCTCCCCAAACTCCTCCCCGCTCCGTGCAGTCTGATCCTCCCCCCCGTGCAGTCTGATCCCCCCAAACTCCTCCCCGCTCCGTGCAGTCTGATCCCCCCAAACTCCTCTCCCCCCCGTGCAGTCTGATCCCCCCAAACTCCTCCCCGCCCCGTGCAGTCCGATGCCCCCCAAACTCGTCTCCGCCCCGTGTAGTCTGATCCCCTCCCCAAACTCCTCTCCGCCCCGTGCAGTCTGAACCCCTCCCCAAACTCCTCGCCGCCCCGTGGAGTCTGATCCTCCCCCCCGTGCAGTCTGATCCCCCCCCAAACTCCTCCCCGCCCCGTGCAGTCTGATCCTCCCCACGTGCAGTCTGATCCCCCCCAAACTCCTCTCCCCCCCGTGCAGTCTGATCCCCCCCAAACTCCTCCCCCGCGGAGCCTGCAGTGCGGGATGAGGGGGCCGGGGGCAGGAGGGGAGAGGGCTGTGCGGAGCCTGCAGTGCGGGATGAGGGGGCCATGGGCAGGAGGGGAGAGGGCTGCGCGGAGCCTGCAGTGCGGGATGAGGGGGCCGGGGGCAGGAGGGGAGAGGGCTGTGCGGAGCCTGGAGTGCGGGATGAGGGGGCCATGGGCAGGAGGGGAGAGGGCTCCGCGGAGCCTGGAAATAACGAGCTTCTTACTTTGCCTGCTGTCAAAGGGCAAGACTGGGGCCACGTGGCGTGCGGAGCAGGGACAGCAGCTGGGGGCGATGGAATTACACGTGCATTACCCGCAATGACCACCGAGCGGCACTGTGGAGGCGCTACGGAATTACACGTGCATTACCGGCAATGACCACCAAGCGGCACTGTGGAGGCGCTACGGAATTACACGTGCTTTACCTGCAATGACCACCGAGCGGCACTGTGGAGGCGCTACGGAATTACACGTGCATTACCCGCAATGACCACCGAGCGGCACTGTGGAGGCGCTACGGAATTACACGTGCATTACCGGCAATGACCACCGAGCGGCACTGTGGAGGCGCTACGGAATTACACGTGCATTACCCGGAATGACCACCGAGCGGCACTGTGGAGGCGCTACGGAATTACACGTGCATTACCGCCGGTGACTACCGAGCGGCACTGTTGCTCTGCTAAGGGCCGTTATTTCCAAATAAAAAAGATTGTTCTTAGGGTAGAAATGCCCCATTCCGAACTAAGAACACGCTGGACGGGGCTATGCCGGGGGGCGGGGCTATGATAGGGGCGGGGCGCGCTGCGACGTGCCCCGGGAGGCCGCACTCTGAGAACTACAAGTCCCAGGATGCGTCGCTAACACTTGGAGTGACAGGAGCGCGGGACCAACCGCGTCGCTCCCTGGTCAATGCCCCGTTGTGATGTCACTTCCGCTGCACCCGCCCAACCGAACAGCGCCGGGCCTGCCCTGGCCCTGCAATGGCCGATGGGAGCTGCGGACAGGGGCACTCAGTTTCCCACAAGCCACTGCGGCTACTTTCCCTACTCCCCCTCATCCCGCCCCTCCCCATTGTTGGGCGGGGCTCCTGCCTCAGAGACGGCAGCGTCCTTAGCTGATGCCCCGCCCCCACTCGGGAGAGGAGACTCTGCGGCAACCCCTCCCCCCCAAACTCCTCCCCGCCCCGTGCAGTCTGCTCCCCCCCACCAAACTCCTCCCCGCCCCGTGCAGTCTGCTCCCCCCCACCAAACTCCTCCCCGCCCCGTGCAGACTGCTCCCCCCCACCAAACTCCTCCCCGCCCCATGCAGTCTGCTCCCCTCCCCAAACTCCTCCCCGCCCCCTGCAGACTGATCACCCCCAAAATTTCTCTCCGCCGCGTGCAGTCCGATCCCCCCCAACCTCCTCTCCGCCCCGTGCAGTCCGATCCCCCCCAAGCTCCTCCCCCCCGTGCAGTCCGCTCCCCCCCACCAAACTGCTCTCCGCCCCGTGCAGTCTGCTCCCCCCCAAACTCCTCCCCGCCCCGTGCAGTCTGCTCCCCCCCAAACTCCTCCCCGCCCCGTGCAGTCTGCTCCCCCCAACTCCTCCCCGCCCCGTGCAGTCTGCCCCCCACAACTCCTCTCGGCCCTGTGCAGTCTGCTCCCCTCCCCAAACTCCTCCTCCCCCCGTGCAGTCTGATCCCCCCAAACTCCTCCCCCCGTGCAGTCTGATCCCCCCAAACTCCTCGCCCCGTGCAGTCTGATCTCCTACCCCCCACAAATCTCCTCCCCCCGTGCAGTCTGATCCCCCCCAAACTCCTCGCCCCGTGCAGTCTGATCTCCTACCCCCCACAAAACTCCCCCCGTGCAGTCTGATCCCCCCCAAACTCCTCCCCCCCGTGCAGTCTGATCCCCTACCCCCCAAACTCCTCCCCCCCCCGTGCAGTCCGCTCCCCCCCACCAAACTGCTCTCCGCCCCGTGCAGTCTGCTCCCCCTCACCACCAAACTCCTCTCCGCCCCGTGCAGTCTGATCCCCCTCCAAACTCCTCCCCCCCGTGCAGTCTGATCCCCCCCAAACTGCTCCCCACCCCGTGCAGTCTGATCCCCCCCAAACTGCTCCCCACCCCGTGCAGTCTGCTCCCCCCAACTCCTCCCCACCCCGTGCAGTCTGATCCCCACCAAACTCCTCTCCGCCCCGTGCAGTCTGATCCCCCCCCACCAAACTCCTCTCCGCCCCGTGCAGTCTGCTCCCCCCCACCAAACTCCTCTCCGCCCCGTGCAGTCTGCTCCCCCCAACTCCTCCCCGCCCCGTGCAGTCTGCTCCCCCTCACCACCAAACTCCTCTCCGCCCCGTGCAGTCTGCTCCCCCCCCAAACTCCTCCTCCCCCCGTGCAGTCTGATCCCCCCAAACTCCTCCCCCCGTGCAGTCTGATCCCCCCCAAACTCCTCCCCCCGTGCAGTCTCATCCCCCCCAAACTCCTCGCCCCGTGCAGTCTGATCCCCCCCAAACTCCTCGCCCCGTGCAGTCTGATCTCCTACCCCCCACAAAACTCCTCCCTCCGTGCAGTCTGATCCCCCCCAAACTCCTCGCCCCGTGCAGTCTGATCTCCTACCCCCCACAAAACTCCCCCCGTGCAGTCTGATCCCCCCCAAACTCCTCTCCGCCCCGTGCAGTCTGCTCCCCCTCCAAACTCCTCCCCCCCGTGCAGTCTGCTCCCCCCAACTCCTCCCCGCCCCGTGCAGTCTGCTCCCCCTCACCACCACGCTCCTCTCCGCCCCGTGCAGTCTGATCCCCCTCCAAACTCCTCCCCCCCGTGCAGTCTGCTCCCCCCAACTCCTCCCCGCCCCGTGCAGTCTGCTCCCCCTCACCACCACGCTCCTCTCCGCCCCGTGCAGTCTGATCCCCCTCCAAACTCCTCCCCCCCGTGCAGTCTGCTCCCCTCCCCAAACTCCTCCCCGCCCCGTGCAGTCTGCTCCCCTCCCCAAACTCCTCCCCGCCCCGTGCAGTCTGCTCCCCTCCCCAAACTCCTCCCCGCCCCCTGTAGACTGATCACCCCCAAAATTTCTCTCCGCCGCGTGCAGTCCGATCCCCCCCAACCTCCTCTCCGCCCCGTGCAGTCCGATCCCCCCCAAGCTCCTCCCCCCCACCAAACTGCTCTCCGCCCCGTGCAGTCTGCTCCCCCCCAAACTCCTCCCCGCCCCGTGCAGTCTGCTCCCCCCAACTCCTCCCCGCCCCGTGCAGTCTGCTCCCCTCCCCAAACTCCTCCCCGCCCCCTGCAGACTGATCACCCCCAAAATTTCTCTCCGCCGCGTGCAGTCCGATCCCCCCCAACCTCCTCTCCGCCCCGTGCAGTCCGATCCCCCCCAAGCTCCTCCCCCCCACCAAACTGCTCTCCGCCCCGGGCAGTCTGCTCCCCCCCAAACTCCTCCCCGCCCCGTGCAGTCTGCTCCCCCCAACTCCTCCCCGCCCCGTGCAGTCTGCTCCCCTCCCCAAACTCCTCCCCGCCCCCTGCAGACTGATCACCCCCAAAATTTCTCTCCGCCGCGTGCAGTCCGATCCCCCCCAACCTCCTCTCCGCCCCGTGCAGTCCGATCCCCCCCAAGCTCCTCCCCCCCACCAAACTGCTCTCCGCCCCGTGCAGTCTGCTCCCCCCCAAACTCCTCCCCGCTCCGTGCAGTCTGCTCCCCCCAACTCCTCCCCGCCCCGTGCAGTCTGCTCCCCCTCACCACCAAACTCCTCTCCGCCCCGTGCAGTCTGATCCCCCTCCAAACTCCTCCCCCCCGTGCAGTCTGATCCCCCCCAAACTGCTCCCCACCCCGTGCAGTCTGATCCCCCCCAAACTGCTCCCCACCCCGTGCAGTCTGCTCCCCCCAACTCCTCCCCACCCCGTGCAGTCTGATCCCCACCAAACTCCTCTCCGCCCCGTGCAGTCTGCTCCCCCCCAAACTCCTCTCCGCCCCGTGCAGTCTGCTCCCCCCAACTCCTCCCCGTCCCGTGCAGTCTGCTCCCCCTCACCACCAAACTCCTCTCCGCCCCGTGCAGTCTGCTCCCCCCAACTCCTCCCCACCCCGTGCAGTCTGATCCCCCCCAAACTCCTCTCCGCCCCGTGCAGTCTGCTCCCTCCCAAACTCCTCTCCGCCCCGTGCAGTCTGCTCCCCCCAACTCCTCCCCGCCCCGTGCAGTCTGCTCCCCCTCACCACCAAACTCCTCTCCGCCCCGTGCAGTCTGCTCCCCGCCATCAAACTCCTCCCCGCCCAATGCAGTGTGAACCCCCCCAAATTCCTCTCCGCCCCGTGCAGTCTGAACCCCCCCCAAATTCCTCTCCGCCCCGTGCAGTCTGCTCCCCCCCAACTCCTCTCCCCCAGTGCAGTCTGCTCCCCCTCACCACCAAACTCGTCCCTGCCCCGTGCAGTCTGCTCCCCTCCCCAAACTCCTCCCCGCCCCCTGCAGACTGATCACCCCCAAAATTTCTCTCCGCCGCGTGCAGTCCGATCCCCCCCAACCTCCTCTCCGCCCCGTGCAGTCCGATCCCCCCCAAGCTCCTCCCCCCCGTGCAGTCCGCTCCCCCCCACCAAACTGCTCTCCGCCCCGTGCAGTCTGCTCCCCCCAACTCCTCCCCGCCCCGTGCAGTCTGCTCCCCCTCACCACCAAACTCCTCTCCGCCCCGTGCAGTCTGATCCCCCTCCAAACTCCTCCCCCCCGTGCAGTCTGCTCCCCCCAACTCCTCCCCGCCCCGTGCAGTCTGCTCCCCCTCACCACCAAACTCCTCTCCGCCCCGTGCAGTCTGATCCCCCTCCAAACTCCTCCCCCCCGTGCAGTCTGATCCCCCCCAAACTGCTCCCCACCCCGTGCAGTCTGATCCCCCCCAAACTGCTCCCCACCCCGTGCAGTCTGCTCCCCCCAACTCCTCCCCACCCCGTGCAGTCTGATCCCCACCAAACTCCTCTCCGCCCCGTGCAGTCTGATCCCCCCCACCAAACTCCTCTCCGCCCCGTGCAGTCTGCTCCCCCCCAAACTCCTCTCCGCCCCGTGCAGTCTGCTCCCCCCAACTCCTCCCCGCCCCGTGCAGTCTGCTCCCCCTCACCACCAAACTCCTCTCCGCCCCGTGCAGTCTGCTCCCCCCCCAAACTCCTCCTCCCCCCGTGCAGTCTGATCCCCCCCAAACTCCTCCCCCCGTGCAGTCTGATCCCCCCCAAACTCCTCCCCCCGTGCAGTCTCATCCCCCCCAAACTCCTCGCCCCGTGCAGTCTGATCCCCCCCAAACTCCTCGCCCCGTGCAGTCTGATCTCCTACCCCCCACAAAACTCCTCCCTCCGTGCAGTCTGATCCCCCCCAAACTCCTCCCCCCGTGCAGTCTGATCTCCTACCCCCCACAAAACTCCCCCCGTGCAGTCTGATCCCCCCCAAACTCCTCCCCCCCGTGCAGTCTGATCCCCTACCCCCCAAACTCCTCCCCGCCCCATGCAGTCTGATCCCCCACCACCACCAAACTCCTCTCCCCCCCATGCAGTCTGCTCCCCCCAACACCAAATTTCCCAGCCGGCTTGTGCGGGGACTGGCAGCGGGACAGGCTGATGCTGCTGTTGCCTTCGAAAGTGCAGCGGGGAGCATGAGGCGGGTGGGGGGGGAGGGGGGGCGGCTGCCTCTGCTGCGTCCCGTTCACAAGCCCAGAGGGGCCGCGCGAGGATTTTCCGGAGACCCCGAGGAGTTTTCTGCCGCTCACTTCTGTGTCCCAGCTGAGTTCCTGCCGGTCAGTGGCCCCGCCCCCAGACCAGGCCACGCCCCTGCCATTAATGACGGAGCCTGGGACCCGTCTGTGTGCCCCACAAACCCACGTGTCACTCGCCGGGGAGCCGATAGAACGTGCCCCGCGTTCCATCATTTGCATGCACCGCGCCAGGGCAATGACGTCACTAGCAGTGCGCTGCTGTTCGTAGCCGGCAGTGGCAGCTTCGCACCGAGCCGGGCCACGAGGCAGCGGGCGCAGCGCTGGGGGCGGAGCTACAGGGGAGCGGCCCGGCCGGGCGGGGTGCACACTGGGGCGCCCAAGGGCTGAGATCCGGGCGGGGCAGCGTCACGCTCTGACCTCGCTGCCGCCTCCCGCTGCCTCTCCCTTGGGGCCGGGTGGCGCGGACCGGAAGCCGCTGCACTGCCCGGATTTCCTGGGGAACACGCTCCCTGTGACGTCAGGGCCTGCCACAGAGGCAGGGCGCCACCCCGGCCAAGCAAGGAGCAGAGCTAGGGTTGCCAGATGGTTTCACCAAAATACCAGACACGCCTGACATGACATCACAATCTGCATTCCATCTGATTTAGAAAATACCAGACATTTATCAGAGGAGTAGCCGCGTTAGTCTGAATCTGCAAAAGCAGCGAGGAGTCCTGTGGCACAGAACTCCTTGCCGCTTTCGCGGACATTTATATTTTCTCAATTTGTTTCCCCGAAGAAAAAGCTGAAAGCCTGGACCGTCCAGTTCAAAACCGGACACCTGGCAACCATAAGCAGAGTGGTGCCTTGTCGGAGCGGTTCCAGCCTCCGCTCTGCTGTCCTTCCTCTGCCCCACGTACCACGGGAGCTGGTGGCCTACGCTGGCTGCACCGCCGCAGGAAACCTCCAACCCCAGTCGCTGTCCCAGCCAGGCACCCCGTGTCTGAACCCGTCCCGCCTGGCCCCGTGTCTCCTGCCTACCACCCGCTGACCTGGCACCAGCTGAGCGCTCGTACCTGGGCACCTTCCGGTCACGGTTCCCAGTCGGTTGCTGTCAGGCTGTGGACCGAGCAAACGTCACTTCCGGTCCGTGGGACTGAACGCACGTGGCGCCGGCATGATGCGAGGCCGCTCCTTGTTGCCCCACGTCGGATACAAAAGGAGCAGCTACCGCGCGGCAGTTAGGGCCTCGTGCTGAAACGCGCTGCAGCAGTGCTACTCTTCCCTGCCCCTCTCATCCCAGTTGCATGCTCCAGATGGGAGGGGAGGGGTGTCGCTTTCCAGGAGCTACTGCTGCCAGGGCACCGTCTGACTGGCACACGTCAGACGCACACGCCCGTGCAACAGCCACTCACCCTGCCAAATGCTCACACGCAGGGATGCGTGTACACACTCACAAACGCGAATTAACAGATTAACACGCCTGGGCGCCCACTCGTGCCCTCGCTCAGATGCCCACACACGCATCTGCTCAATCTGCCCGCACGCAGGCACGTGCACACACACGCAAATGGACACTTGCGGACGCACACACTTGCACTCATACTTACGTGCGCACGCATGCACGCCGAGTAACAGTCGCCTAGAAGGACTCACCAATAATATCAAACTCAAAAGCCAAAGATTAGATCAATTAGGAGACAACTATTCCCACGAGGCCCTAATCCATGGCTGGGGCTCCTCGGTGCTGCTGGGAGACCAAGTCTTTATTTCAATCCCAGTTTTGCCAACTCTCGGCATGCGTGACGCTAGGTCAATTGGCAGCCTACTCACTTAGTTTTCCGTATGATCCTAGACACGTTAAGTATCGCCAGCCAGGAGATTCGGGGAGGGTGGCGGGGGGGGGGGGGGGATTAATGACATTTTTAAAAATACAAAAATCGGTGTTCAGTTTCTGTTGTAGATAAACCTATGTACTTCATATGACTTGACACTGTGCCTCTCCATATAACCTTGTAACTTTGTATTAATCCATATGACCTTGTCACTTTGTATTAGAACCTGAATCCATATAACCTTGTAACTTAGTTTTCTACATAGGGTTCTAATACAGAGTATATAGTTAAAGAGGTAAAAATGTCATTTGCTAGGAGTAGAATAAGATCTTTCCCCCACTCTCTCCCCCCCACTCTGTAATCAATTGCCCAGTTGAATGAACGAGGTGTGAATGAGTAACACTTGGGAGCCAAGCACCTCCAGAGAGCTACACCAGTTGAAAAGGGGGTAGAAGCCAGACCCAAGGTGTCAAGAGGGCTCAAGAAAGAAGAGCAGACATATTGAAGGCCTTGGGGATTAGAAGCAAGCACCTTCTTTGGAAAACACCCTCTCTTAACAGACAGCACCCACAAAGGGACCAAAGGACACAGACCCAGATTTTGAATCTGGGATATATTTGCATAAGAGGGAAGCTGCTATAAAAGTGAGTTGTCTTGCAGAGGACTCCGGGTCTCATCTTGTCACCATCGGAGCATCGATCCGGATCAGCAGAAGCCCGGCTCCACCCCTCCCCCATCTAACTCACCTGGCCAGTGAAGTTAAGGGGAGCAACAAGTTGGTAACAACAGCAAGACGGAGTGTGCTTGTGCACGTGTGTGTGTGTGTGTGTGAGAGAGTGAGTGCGTGAGTGACACAGAATAATCAATACTTATCATATGCATGTGGTAAATAAATATATATATATATAAATTAATGTGTGTGTGTGTGATCAATAAATGTGGCGTGTTGCCTTATCCCTCTGAAAAAGATCCCGAGTACTTCTTTTAAGTACAACACTGTGACTTTTGTACTTCGTATTTTCAAGTTCTTCCACCACGAGCCAGAGGGCCTTTTCTCAGGGACCCGTACCACGCTCGCAAACGTCTGTGCGGCCCTCCCTCGATACTTACCTTGAGCCAATTGCTATTTGCTCTTCTTCCATAGATCGCTGTCTGGTTTCCATCTGCCGGCAGGGTCTCGGGAGGGTGGCTCCTTTCGGTCTCTGCCACCACATGGCCAGCCTCTCATCTCCTCCAAGTCTACAGGGACCGAAAAAGAGACAGAGAACGGTTAGGAGCTAGGCCACCCTAGATGTGTGGAAAGGACAGACACCTGCGTCACCTGGCTGCTGCTCACTGGAGCCCAGTGTTGCCTCTAACATTTCCCCTCCAGGAGCGGAGTGAGTTTTGTCTCGTGCTCCAAGATCGAGGTCACGTGCCCTTCTTCGGATGCCTGCCACCCAGGCGAAGACATGTCTCGTCTGTGTTTTTAAAACGTTCTGGAAGAAAGAGTACTAACACAAGGGAGAATTAACAAGGTCATTTAAACTGTAAATATTTGTTTGATATGAAGTCAAATAAAAGGCAAATTAATACTGCAACATTTTCAGTGGCCAACCTCCTCTCCTCTCCTCTCCCCTCCCCTCCCCTGCCCTGCCCCCTCCAGCTGGCCTAGATGATCTCTCCGGGTCCCTTATGGTAAAGCCCGCCCCGGGACCCTGTGCTGAGGTGACAAGTTCTTCACAAGATACTGGGTATGTAAACGTTTTACGGAAAAGCGTCCGTGGCCAATCTAGACGCGCTTTTCTGCAAAAAAGCCCCAATCGCCATTTTCGCCATCGGGGCTTTTTTGCGGAAAAGAACTCTCTGCTGTCTACACTGGCCCTTTTGCGCAGAAGTCTTTCGGAAAAAGACTTTTGCCCGAACGGGAGCAGCATAGTATTCCCGCAGAAGCACTGACAATCTTACATGAGATCGTCAGTGCTTTTGCGGAAATTCAAGCGGCCAGTGTAGACAGCTGGCAAGTTTTTCCGCAAAAGCAGATGATTAGCACACTTTCCTAGTTGAAAATCCAAGGAGAAGAAAGGGGAGAATTGCAAATCAAGACTCTCTTAAGGTGTCTGAAAGCTACTTTGGTCTGGGCCGGTACTCAGTGGTACCAAGGCAGACTTTTCTGTGGCTCGGTTGTCTAATGCCACACTAGAACAAGTCTACCACACCGAACGAAAGAGCAGACAATTACATGAAAGGGAAAAAAGGTGGCTTGGCAGAGAATTTGCTTCCGGACAAAAACAAGAGACTGCGGTGGTTAAAGAAGAACGGGAGGCATACCTGTGCATAAACCAATTCACCAGAAACCTTCTGAACAACCAGTTCAGTCACATGTCCTTACAGGGACAAGCACCTTAATGACGGTAGCCCTGACATTTTATTTTGCAGACGATTCTACTCGTGGAAGGGCTGCTGGAGTGAAACTTGAGGCCCAAGCAGGAGGAAAGTTTGATTTTCTAGTACCAAATAGAAAAACAATAATAGAACAAAAAGGCTAAAAGATGCCTAAGGGCGGAGATAGGGTCCAGAATGACTTAGACAAATTGGAGGATTGGGCCACAAGAAATCTGATGAGGTTCAACAAGGACAAGTGTACAGTCCTGCACTTGGGATGGAAGAATCCCAAGCATAGTTACAAGCTGGGGACCAACCAGTTAAGTAGTAGTTCTGCAGACAGGACCTGGGGGTTACAGTGGATGAGAAGCTGGAGATGAGTCAACAGTGTGCCCTTGTAGCCAAGAAGGCTAATGGCATATTAGGTTGCATTAAGAGGAGCATTGCCAGTAGATCCAGAGATGTCATTATTCCCCTTTATTCGGCTTTGGTGGGGCCACATCTGGAGTACTGTGTCCAGTTCTGGGCCCCCCACTACAGAAGGGATGTGGACACATTGGAGAGGGTCCAGCAGAGGACAACCAAAACGATTAGGGGGCTGGAGCAATTGCTCTATGAAGAGGCTGAGGGATTTAGGTTTCTTTAGTCTGAAGAGGAGACCATGAGGGGGGATTTTATAGTAGCCTTCAACTTCCTTATAAGGACACAGGAACGCAAGGTAACCTGTTCTCCCAACTCTCGCTTTCAGACGGGGTGGGGAACCTTATTGGGGGGGCGGAAGGCACACACTAGTAGGGTTGCCAGATGGTTTCAGCAAAAAAAAAAAAAAAAAAAAAAAAAGGCGCCAGGAAAATTTTTGTTGAGGGAAAGAAGCCAACCAAACAAAAAAACCCCACCAGGAACATTTTTGTTGAGCAAAATCCAGTTGTGACCCCTTTAATTAGTCAGCCAATCTCCCCGCCCCGGCTTATTTCTGCTGGGCACAGAGGAAAAGCAGAAAATACTGGACATTTTGTATGTCCGGTATTTTCTAAATTTATTTACCGGACAAAAAGTGCAACTACCGGGCTGTCTGGCTCAGTGCTAGACACCTGGCAACCCTACACACAAGTGTGAAGAAAAAAAAATCCCAAACCCCACCATCCGCATTAACACATGCCCCAACTGAGAAGGAGGAAGAGGCTTCCCACATTCCCCTCGCACACAAGGCTTCCCTTGTGAGGAGGGGGGGGCGGGGGGCGGGGCGGGGCAGGCTAGCAGAATTTGTCTGCTCCAATCTGGCCACCCAGAGAAATAAAAAAGCAAATTGAAAGAGCCAGACGAATACCTAGAAACCATCTACTTCAAGACAGACCCAAGAAAACCAACAATAGAACACCACTTGTCATCACCTACAACCCCCAACTTAAACCTGTCCAACACATTATCAATAAACTACAGCCTATATTGGAACAGGATACCATACTCAAAGAGGCTCTGGGAGACAGACCCATAGTCTCCTATAGACAACCACCTAACCTCAAGATCATTCTTACCAACCACCACAGGACATACCACACTAATACCAACCCTGGTACCTTCCCTTGCAACAAACCCCGTTGCCAGCTTTGTCCACATATTCATTCTGCTGATACCATTATTGGACCCAACCAAGTGAGTTATAAGATCAAGAACACATATTCCTGCGCATCCAGAAATATAATCTATGCTATCGTGTGCCGAAAGTGTCCGTCTGCTATGTACATTGGACAAACATCTCAGACACTTCGCCAAAGGATTAATGCCCACAAAACAGATATCAGACAAGATCACAAAGAGAAAACAGTTTCTTGCCATTTTAACCAGAAAGGACACTCTCTCAATGACTTGACCACCTGCATTCTGCTACAAAGACCTTTTACATCTGCACTTGAAAGGGAATCCTCTGAACTGTCATTCATGTTAAAATTCGACACTTTCCAACAAGGACTTAGTTCAAATGTTTGTTATCTCACCCATTACCAAGATAGTTTCCACAATTATCACCTCTAATACCATTAACTCACAAACATCCCACTCTCCCTACCTCTAATATCATCAATTCACAGACACTTACCTTCCTTCCCCCTCCCCCCCACCGCATCCCCCTCCTGTTCTGCAATGTGATTTGTCCTTTTCATATTTGTTCTTTTTTTTAATTGTATCCTTTGGTATATACGGTTGTGACTACTTTCTTCCACTATTTGATCTGAGGAAGTGGGTCTGGCCCACGAAAGCTCATCATCTAAAAAACCATCTTGTTAGTCTTTAAAGTGCTACATTGTCCTGCATTTTGCTTCAACTACCCCAGGCTAACACGGCTACATTTCTATCACCAATCTGGAGGGGAGCTAGAGCGTTAGTGTGGGAACCTTGAGTCTCGAGGGCCACACTCACGTGAGCTGGGGTATTAGGTTCCTCACCCCTGCTTTAAAAACAAAACCTCTTACTCTTAAAAATCGATCCCCGTATCTCTGGTCGGACCAGCTTCACGCAGGTCCTCGGGGATGGAAAACTGCAGCAAACTGTATGAACAGAAACAAACAGAAGCCCCAATCGCAGCTGGAGGTGGGGCGAGGCTGCCCCAGCAGGGACACAACGGGGCAGCCGCCCTCCACCAGATCAGGAAAACAACCGCGCCATTCCCCGGCCAGCAGGAAGGCGAGTGCCGCTGCAAGGCTCCGCAAGGGAGGTGGGCGGCAGAGGGGTGTTTGTGCGCGGCCGCGCGCCTTCAGCGGCAACTCCCCTGGTGCCCCCTTCTCTAGTCCAGCCAGGCCTAAAATGCTCAGTGCTTAGAAGGCGGGTGGGGAACCTAAGGCCTGGGTGCGTGGGGCTCCTCCACCGTCGCCCCCTCCCCACGCCGTGGGGCTGGAGGCACAAAGCGACTAGGCTGGGCCCTGCAGTGCTCTGGCGCCAGGGGGACGTTTCTCCGCTCAGCTGGGGGCCAGGCAGGGAGGCTTTTCTGTCGGTTGGTTTGTCTGTCACCTGTTTGCCCCCCAATTCTCAGCCACTCCCCCCCTCTCCCCCCACGCCCCCACCCAGGACGCTCTCGGCCTCTGCAGGAGGCACAGCCGGGCACTGGGCGGCACTGCGGGCAGCCAGGGCCAGGGCCAGAGCATCCCCCCCCACAGCGCCCCCCGCCGAACTGCCCCCCCCGGGCACAGGGGGGATTCAGCGGGCACCCGGCCCCGCCCCCAGGCAGCGAGCAGCGCGGGGAGCAGGGCTCAGGCCGCCCCGCCCCCCCGCGTGCGGGACACGTTCTGTGCGTGCCCCGCCCGCGGGAACCACCCCTCGAGGGCGCGCGGCTCCCCGGCGGGGTGAAGGGGCACGTGACACTCCCGGGCCCCGGTGGCCCGCAGCCCCCCCTCCCCGAGACACCCACGTGACTGGAGCCCGGGTCAGCTCCCGCGCCCGGCACCACCTGGGGGGGGTCACAGGGGCGCTGCTCCCCGGGGAGGCAGCAGCGCCGGGGGGGGGGGGCAGAAATCGCCCCCCCACCTCCGCCAGGGGCCGCCCCGCCGATGTCCAGCCTGGGGCCCGGAGAGAAGCAGGCGGGGGGGGGGGCTCCACGTCACTGCCAGCTCCCGCCCCGCCCCCCAGGCTCCGCCCCTCAGCGCCCCCCGCAGCGTTTTCCCGCCCGCCTCGTGGGCGCGAGCGTCCCGGGAGTTTCCCGCCCAGCCAGCGCCGCCCGCGCCTGCGCTCTCCCGCGCCCTGTCCCCTCCTGCCCCCCCTCCAGTGCCAAGGCCCCCCCCCTCCTGGCCCCTCCCCCTCCCTCCTGCCCCCCCAGTGCCGAGCACCCCCCCGGCCCCTCACCCCCTCCTGCCCCCCCAGTGCCGAGCACCCCCCCCCGGCCCCTCACACCCAGCCTGCTCCTACACCTCACCCCTGTCCAGACACCCCACCCCCAGCCCGCTCCCCCACCTTCCCTCGCGCCCCCTTCTCCCCCAGCCCGCTCCCCCACCTTCCCTCGCGCCCCCTCCTCCCCCGGGCCAGACACCAACAAGGGGCGGGCTGGGGGCGGGGCAGCTTCGCACTCGGACCCAGGATTCGCTCGCGCCCCCGCGCGCTCCTCGGACCTTCCTGTCATGGCGGCGCCGGCCGCCCAGTCAGACAACGCCCCCCTGCGACAGCCCATTGGCCGAACCAGAGGCAGGATCCCCTTTGCTGACAGCCCATTGGGCGACACTATCCTCCGCCAAGCCTGTCTTCCGAAAGCCCATTGGCTGGCACACAGCCAGGAACCACCCTAAGTCACAGACAATTCGAGGACAGAGCAGCCCATTAAGATCCACCCCGGACAGCCTATTGGTCGAGAGCAGTGGCAGGTCATTCCCCCTAGTCACACCGCATTCGCAGACAGAGCTGTCCGTTAAGATGCAGCCGGGTCAGCCTATTGGGTGCCTCTGATTCAGAACACGCCCCTTAGTCACAGCCCATTCGCGGACAGAAGAGTCTGTTATAATCCACCCCGGACAACCTATTGGCCGCCAGCAGCCCCAGAACACGCCTTTAGTCACCGCCCATTGGCGCACGGAGCAGTCCGTTAAGAGTCACCTCGGACAGCCTCAGATTGGGCGCCACAGATTCCGAACACGCCCTTTACTCTCAGCCCATTCGCGGACAGAACAGTCTGTTACGATCAGTCCGGGACAGTCTCTCGGCCAGCCTTAGTGTAGGGATAACATAGTCAAGTATGAAACATGATTCCCCAAGTGGAAGTGACTCCCCAGAATTTGTTCCCCACAACTAAAAGTCTAAGGAGGAGAAGTTTGTGTGTGGGATCCTGGCGCGGAGCCTGGTGTGTGGGATGAGGGGGCCGGGGGCAGGAGGGGAGAGGGCTGCGCGGAGCCTGGTGTGTGGGATGAGGGGGCCGCGGGCAGGAGGGGAGAGGGCTGCGCGGAGCCTGGAAATAACGAGCTTCTTACTTTGCCTGCTGTCAAAGGGCAAGACTGGGGCCACGTGGCGTGCGGAGCAGGGACAGCAGCTGGGGGCGATGGAATTACACGTGCATTACCCGCAATGACCACCGAGCGGCACTGTGGAGGCGCTTCGGAATTACACGTGCATTACCCGCAATGACCACCGAGCGGCACTGTGGGGGCGCTACGGAATTACACGTGCATTACCGCCGGTGACTACCGAGCGGCACTGTTGCTCTGCTAAGGGCCGTTATTTCCGAATAAAAAAGATTGTTCTTAGGGTAGAAATGCCCCATTCCGAACTAAGAACACGCTGGGCGGGGCTATGCCGGGGGGCGGGGCTATGATAGGGGCGGGGCGCGCTGCGACGTGCCCCGGGAGGCCGCACTATGAGAACTACAAGTCCCAGGATGCGTCGCTAACACTTGGAGTGACAGGAGCGCGGGACCAACCGCGTCGCTCCCTGGTCAATGCCCCGTTGTGATGTCACTTCCGCTGCACCCGCCCAACCGAACAGCGCCGGGCCTGCCCTGGCCCTGCAATGGCCGATGGGAGCTGCGGACAGGGGCACTCAGTTTCCCACAAGCCACTGCGGCTACTTTCCCTACTCCCCCTCATCCGGCCCCTCCCCATTGCTGGGCGGGGCTCCTGCCTCAGAGACGGCAGCGTCCGCAGCTGATGCCCCGCCCCCACTCGGGAGAGGAGACTCCGCGGCAACCCTTCCCCCCCAAACTCCTCCCCGCCCCGTGCAGTCTGATCCCCCCTCAAACTACTCCCCCCCGTGCAGTCTGATCCCCCCAAACTTCCCCCCGCCCCGTGCAGTCTGATCCTCCCCCCCGTGCAGTCTGATCCCCCCCAAACTCCTCCCCGCCCCGTGCAGTCCGATCCCCCCAAACTCTTCCCCGCCCCGTGCAGTGCGATCCCCCCAAATTCCTCTCCCCCCGTGCAGTATGATCCCCCCAAACTCCTCCCCGCCCCGTGCAGTCCGATCCCCCCCAAACTCCTCCCCCCCGTGCAGTCTGATCCTCCCCCCCGTGCAGTCTGATCCCCCCCAAACTCCTCCCCGCCCCGTGCAGTCTGATCCCCCCCAAACTCCTCCCCGCCCCGTGCAGTCCGATCCCCCCCAAACTCTTCCCCGCCCTGTGCAGTCCGATCCCCCCAAACTCCTCCCCGCCCCGTGCAGTCTGATCTCCCCCAAAACTCCTCCCCGCCCCGTGCAGTCTGATCCCCCCCAAACTGCGCTCCGCCCCGTGCAGTCTGAACCCCTCCCCAAACTCCTCCCCGCCCCGTGCAGTCTGATCCTCCCCCCCGTGCAGTCTGATCCCCCCCCAAACTCCTCCCCGCTCCGTGCAGTCTGATCCCCCCCAAACTCCTCTCCCCCCCGTGCAGTCTGATCCCCCCCACACTTCCCTCCGCCCCGTGCAGTCTGATCCCCCCCAAACTCCTGTCCGCCCCGTGCAGTCTGATCCCCCCCAAAGCTCCTCCCTGCCCCGTGCAGTCTGATCCTCCCCCCAAACTCCTCCCCGCTCCGTGCAGTCTGATCCTCCCCCCCGTGCAGTCTGATCCCCCCAAACTCCTCCCCGCTCCGTGCAGTCTGATCCCCCCAAACTCCTCTCCCCCCCGTGCAGTCTGATCCCCCCAAACTCCTCCCCGCCCCGTGCAGTCCGATGCCCCCCAAACTCCTCTCCGCCCCGTGTAGTCTGATCCCCTCCCCAAACTCCTCTCCGCCCCGTGCAGTCTGAACCCCTCCCCAAACTCCTCCCCGCTCCGTGCAGTCTGATCCTCCCCCCCGTGCAGTCTGATCCCCCCAAACTCCTCCCCGCTCCGTGCAGTCTGATCCCCCCAAACTCCTCTCCCCCCCGTGCAGTCTGATCCCCCCAAACTCCTCCCCGCCCCGTGCAGTCCGATGCCCCCCAAACTCGTCTCCGCCCCGTGTAGTCTGATCCCCTCCCCAAACTCCTCTCCGCCCCGTGCAGTCTGAACCCCTCCCCAAACTCCTCGCCGCCCCGTGGAGTCTGATCCTCCCCCCCGTGCAGTCTGATCCCCCCCCAAACTCCTCCCCGCCCCGTGCAGTCTGATCCTCCCCACGTGCAGTCTGATCCCCCCCAAACTCCTCTCCCCCCCGTGCAGTCTGATCCCCCCCAAACTCCTCCCCCGCGGAGCCTGCAGTGCGGGATGAGGGGGCCGGGGGCAGGAGGGGAGAGGGCTGTGCGGAGCCTGCAGTGCGGGATGAGGGGGCCATGGGCAGGAGGGGAGAGGGCTGCGCGGAGCCTGCAGTGCGGGATGAGGGGGCCGGGGGCAGGAGGGGAGAGGGCTGTGCGGAGCCTGGAGTGCGGGATGAGGGGGCCATGGGCAGGAGGGGAGAGGGCTCCGCGGAGCCTGGAAATAACGAGCTTCTTACTTTGCCTGCTGTCAAAGGGCAAGACTGGGGCCACGTGGCGTGCGGAGCAGGGACAGCAGCTGGGGGCGATGGAATTACACGTGCATTACCCGCAATGACCACCGAGCGGCACTGTGGAGGCGCTACGGAATTACACGTGCATTACCTGCAATGACCACCGAGCGGCACTGTGGAGGCGCTACGGAATTACACGTGCATTACCCGCAATGACCACCGAGCGGCACTGTGGAGGCGCTACGGAATTACACGTGCATTACCCGCAATGACCACCGAGCGGCACTGTGGAGGCGCTTCGGAATTACACGTGCATTACCCGCAATGACCACCGAGCGGCACTGTGGAGGCGCTACGGAATTACACGTGCATTACCCGCAATGACCACCGAGCGGCACTGTGGAGGCGCTACGGAATTACACGTGCATTACCGCCGGTGACTACCGAGCGGCACTGTTGCTCTGCTAAGGGCCGTTATTTCCCAATAAAAAAGATTGTTCTTAGGGTAGAAATGCCCCATTCCGAACTAAGAACACGCTGGACGGGGTATGCCGGGGGGCGGGGCTATGATAGGGGCGGGGCGCGCTGCGACGTGCCCCGGGAGGCCGCACTATGAGAACTACAAGTCCCAGGATGCGTCGCTAACACTTGGAGTGACAGGAGCGCGGGACCAACCGCGTCGCTCCCTGGTCAATGCCCCGTTGTGATGTCACTTCCGCTGCACCCGCCCAACCGAACAGCGCCGGGCCTGCCCTGGCCCTGCAATGGCCGATGGGAGCTGCGGACAGGGGCACTCAGTTTCCCACAAGCCACTGCGGCTACTTTCCCTACTCCCCCTCATCCCGCCCCTCCCCATTGTTGGGCGGGGCTCCTGCCTCAGAGACGGCAGCGTCCTTAGCTGATGCCCCGCCCCCACTCGGGAGAGGAGACTCTGCGGCAACCCCTCCCCCCCAAACTCCTCCCCGCCCCGTGCAGTCTGCTCCCCCCCACCAAACTCCTCCCCGCCCCGTGCAGTCTGATCCCCCCAAACTTCCCCCCGCCCCGTGCAGTCTGATCCTCCCCCCCGTGCAGTCTGATCCCCCCCAAACTCCTCCCCGCCCCGTGCAGTCCGATCCCCCCAAACTCTTCCCCGCCCCGTGCAGTGCGATCCCCCCAAATTCCTCTCCCCCCGTGCAGTATGATCCCCCCAAACTCCTCCCCGCCCCGTGCAGTCCGATCCCCCCCAAACTCCTCCCCCCCGTGCAGTCTGATCCTCCCCCCCGTGCAGTCTGATCCCCCCCAAACTCCTCCCCGCCCCGTGCAGTCTGATCCCCCCCAAACTCCTCCCCGCCCCGTGCAGTCCGATCCCCCCCAAACTCTTCCCCGCCCTGTGCAGTCCGATCCCCCCAAACTCCTCCCCGCCCCGTGCAGTCTGATCTCCCCCAAAACTCCTCCCCGCCCCGTGCAGTCTGATCCCCCCCAAACTGCGCTCCGCCCCGTGCAGTCTGAACCCCTCCCCAAACTCCTCCCCGCCCCGTGCAGTCTGATCCTCCCCCCCGTGCAGTCTGATCCCCCCCCAAACTCCTCCCCGCTCCGTGCAGTCTGATCCCCCCCAAACTCCTCTCCCCCCCGTGCAGTCTGATCCCCCCCACACTTCCCTCCGCCCCGTGCAGTCTGATCCCCCCCAAACTCCTGTCCGCCCCGTGCAGTCTGATCCCCCCCAAAGCTCCTCCCTGCCCCGTGCAGTCTGATCCTCCCCCCAAACTCCTCCCCGCTCCGTGCAGTCTGATCCTCCCCCCCGTGCAGTCTGATCCCCCCAAACTCCTCCCCGCTCCGTGCAGTCTGATCCCCCCAAACTCCTCTCCCCCCCGTGCAGTCTGATCCCCCCAAACTCCTCCCCGCCCCGTGCAGTCCGATGCCCCCCAAACTCCTCTCCGCCCCGTGTAGTCTGATCCCCTCCCCAAACTCCTCTCCGCCCCGTGCAGTCTGAACCCCTCCCCAAACTCCTCCCCGCTCCGTGCAGTCTGATCCTCCCCCCCGTGCAGTCTGATCCCCCCAAACTCCTCCCCGCTCCGTGCAGTCTGATCCCCCCAAACTCCTCTCCCCCCCGTGCAGTCTGATCCCCCCAAACTCCTCCCCGCCCCGTGCAGTCCGATGCCCCCCAAACTCGTCTCCGCCCCGTGTAGTCTGATCCCCTCCCCAAACTCCTCTCCGCCCCGTGCAGTCTGAACCCCTCCCCAAACTCCTCGCCGCCCCGTGGAGTCTGATCCTCCCCCCCGTGCAGTCTGATCCCCCCCCAAACTCCTCCCCGCCCCGTGCAGTCTGATCCTCCCCACGTGCAGTCTGATCCCCCCCAAACTCCTCTCCCCCCCGTGCAGTCTGATCCCCCCCAAACTCCTCCCCCGCGGAGCCTGCAGTGCGGGATGAGGGGGCCGGGGGCAGGAGGGGAGAGGGCTGTGCGGAGCCTGCAGTGCGGGATGAGGGGGCCATGGGCAGGAGGGGAGAGGGCTGCGCGGAGCCTGCAGTGCGGGATGAGGGGGCCGGGGGCAGGAGGGGAGAGGGCTGTGCGGAGCCTGGAGTGCGGGATGAGGGGGCCATGGGCAGGAGGGGAGAGGGCTCCGCGGAGCCTGGAAATAACGAGCTTCTTACTTTGCCTGCTGTCAAAGGGCAAGACTGGGGCCACGTGGCGTGCGGAGCAGGGACAGCAGCTGGGGGCGATGGAATTACACGTGCATTACCCGCAATGACCACCGAGCGGCACTGTGGAGGCGCTACGGAATTACACGTGCATTACCTGCAATGACCACCGAGCGGCACTGTGGAGGCGCTACGGAATTACACGTGCATTACCTGCAATGACCACCGAGCGGCACTGTGGAGGCGCTACGGAATTACACGTGCATTACCCGCAATGACCACCGAGCGGCACTGTGGAGGCGCTACGGAATTACACGTGCATTACCCGCAATGACCACCGAGCGGCACTGTGGAGGCGCTTCGGAATTACACGTGCATTACCCGCAATGACCACCGAGCGGCACTGTGGGGGCGCTACGGAATTACACGTGCATTACCGCCGGTGACTACCGAGCGGCACTGTTGCTCTGCTAAGGGCCGTTATTTCCCAATAAAAAAGATTGTTCTTAGGGTAGAAATGCCCCATTCCGAACTAAGAACACGCTGGACGGGGTATGCCGGGGGGCGGGGCTATGATAGGGGCGGGGCGCGCTGCGACGTGCCCCGGGAGGCCGCACTCTGAGAACTACAAGTCCCAGGATGCGTCGCTAACACTTGGAGTGACAGGAGCGCGGGACCAACCGCGTCGCTCCCTGGTCAATGCCCCGTTGTGATGTCACTTCCGCTGCACCCGCCCAACCGAACAGCGCCGGGCCTGCCCTGGCCCTGCAATGGCCGATGGGAGCTGCGGACAGGGGCACTCAGTTTCCCACAAGCCACTGCGGCTACTTTCCCTACCCCCCCTCATCCCGCCCCTCCCCATTGTTGGGCGGGGCTCCTGCCTCAGAGACGGCAGCGTCCTTAGCTGATGCCCCGCCCCCACTCGGGAGAGGAGACTCTGCGGCAACCCCTCCCCCCCAAACTCCTCCCCGCCCCGTGCAGTCTGCTCCCCCCCACCAAACTCCTCCCCGCCCCGTGCAGTCTGCTCCCCCCCACCAAACTCCTCCCCGCCCCGTGCAGTCTGCTCCCCCCCACCAAACTCCTCCCCGCCCCGTGCAGTCTGCTCCCCCCCACCAAACTCCTCCCCGCCCCATGCAGTCTGCTCCCCTCCCCAAACTCCTCCCCGCCCCCTGCAGACTGATCACCCCCAAAATTTCTCTCCGCCGCGTGCAGTCCGATCCCCCCCAACCTCCTCTCCGCCCCGTGCAGTCCGATCCCCCCCAAGCTCCTCCCCCCCGTGCAGTCCGCTCCCCCCCACCAAACTGCTCTCCGCCCCGTGCAGTCTGCTCCCCCCCAAACTCCTCCCCGCCCCGTGCAGTCTGCTCCCCCCCAAACTCCTCCCCGCCCCGTGCAGTCTGCTCCCCCTCACCACCAAACTCCTCTCCGCCCCGTGCAGTCTGATCCCCTACCCCCCAAACTCCTCCCCGCCCCGTGCAGTCTGCTCCCCCCCACCAAACTCCTCCCCGCCCCGTGCAGTCTCCTCCCCCCCACCAAACTCCTCCCCGCCCCGTGCAGTCTCCTCCCCCCCAACTCCTCTCCCCCAGTGCAGTCTTCTCCCCCTCACCACCAAACTCGTCCCTGCCCCGTGCAGTCTGCTCCCTCCAAACTCCTCCCCGCCCCGTGCAGTCTGCTCCCCCCAACTCCTCCCCGCCCCGTGCAGTCTGCTCCCCCTCACCACCAAACTCCTCTCCGCCCCGTGCAGTCTGATCCCCCTCCAAACTCCTCCCCCCCGTGCAGTCTGCTCCCCCCAACTCCTCCCCGCCCCGTGCAGTCTGCTCCCCCTCACCACCAAACTCCTCTCCGCCCCGTGCAGTCTGATCCCCCTCCAAACTCCTCCCCGCCCCGTGCAGTCTGCTCCCCTCCCCAAACTCCTCCCCGCCCCCTGTAGACTGATCACCCCCAAAATTTCTCTCCGCCGCGTGCAGTCCGATCCCCCCCAACCTCCTCTCCGCCCCGTGCAGTCCGATCCCCCCCAAGCTCCTCCCCCCCACCAAACTGCTCTCCGCCCCGTGCAGTCTGCTCCCCCCCAAACTCCTCCCCGCCCCGTGCAGTCTGCTCCCCCCAACTCCTCCCCGCCCCGTGCAGTCTGCTCCCCCTCACCACCAAACTCCTCTCCGCCCCGTGCAGTCTGATCCCCCTCCAAACTCCTCCCCCCCGTGCAGTCTGATCCCCCCCAAACTGCTCCCCACCCCGTGCAGTCTGATCCCCCCCAAACTGCTCCCCACCCCGTGCAGTCTGCTCCCCCCAACTCCTCCCCACCCCGTGCAGTCTGATCCCCACCAAACTCCTCTCCGCCCCGTGCAGTCTGCTCCCCCCCAAACTCCTCTCCGCCCCGTGCAGTCTGCTCCCCCCAACTCCTCCCCGTCCCGTGCAGTCTGCTCCCCCTCACCACCAAACTCCTCTCCGCCCCGTGCAGTCTGCTCCCCCCAACTCCTCCCCACCCCGTGCAGTCTGATCCCCACCAAACTCCTCTCCGCCCCGTGCAGTCTGCTCCCCCCCAAACTCCTCTCCGCCCCGTGCAGTCTGCTCCCCCCCAACTCCTCCCCGCCCCGTGCAGTCTGCTCCCCCTCACCACCAAACTCCTCTCCGCCCCGTGCAGTCTGCTCCCCCCCACCAAACTCCTCCCCGCCCAATGCAGTGTGAACCCCCCCAAATTCCTCTCCGCCCCGTGCAGTCTGAACCCCCCCCAAATTCCTCTCCGCCCCGTGCAGTCTGCTCCCCCCCAACTCCTCTCCCCCAGTGCAGTCTTCTCCCCCTCACGACCAAACTCGTCCCTGCCCCGTGCAGTCTGCTCCCCTCCCCAAACTCCTCCCCGCCCCCTGCAGACTGATCACCCCCAAAATTTCTCTCCGCCCCGTGCAGTCCGATCCCCCCCAAGCTCCTCCCCCCCGTGCAGTCCGCTCCCCCCCACCAAACTGCTCTCCGCCCCGTGCAGTCTGCTCCCCCCAACTCCTCCCCGCCCCGTGCAGTCTGCTCCCCCTCACCACCAAACTCCTCTCCGCCCCGTGCAGTCTGATCCCCCTCCAAACTCCTCCCCCCCGTGCAGTCTGATCCCCCCCAAACTGCTCCCCACCCCGTGCAGTCTGATCCCCCCCAAACTGCTCCCCACCCCGTGCAGTCTGCTCCCCCCAACTCCTCCCCACCCCGTGCAGTCTGATCCCCACCAAACTCCTCTCCGCCCCGTGCAGTCTGATCCCCCCCCACCAAACTCCTCTCCGCCCCGTGCAGTCTGCTCCCCCCCACCAAACTCCTCTCCGCCCCGTGCAGTCTGCTCCCCCCAACTCCTCCCCGCCCCGTGCAGTCTGCTCCCCCTCACCACCAAACTCCTCTCCGCCCCGTGCAGTCTGCTCCCCCCCCAAACTCCTCCTCCCCCCGTGCAGTCTGATCCCCCCAAACTCCTCCCCCCGTGCAGTCTGATCCCCCCCAAACTCCTCGCCCCGTGCAGTCTGATCCCCCCCAAACTCCTCGCCCCGTGCAGTCTGATCTCCTACCCCCCACAAAACTCCTCCCTCCGTGCAGTCTGATCCCCCCCAAACTCCTCCCCCCCGTGCAGTCTGATCCCCCCCAAACTCCTCCCCCCCGTGCAGTCTGATCCCCTACCCCCCAAACTCCTCCCCGCCCCATGCAGTCTGATCCCCCACCACCACCAAACTCCTCTCCCCCCCGTGCAGTCTGCTCCCCCCAACACCAAATTTCCCAGCCGGCTTGTGTGGGGACTGGCAGCGGGACAGGCTGATGCTGCTGTTGCCTTCGAAAGTGCAGCGGGGAGCGTGAGGCGGGGGGGGCGGCTGCCTCTGCTGCGTCCCGTTCACAAGCCCAGAGGGGCCGCGCGAGGATTTTCCGGAGACCCCGAGGAGTTTTCTGCCGCTCACTTCTGTGTCCCAGCTGAGTTCCTGCCGGTCAGTGGCCTCGCCCCCAGACCAGGCCACGCCCCTGCCATTAATGACGGAGCCTGGGACCCGTCTGTGTGCCCCACAAACCCACGTGTCACTCGCCGGGGAGCCGATAGAACGTGCCCCGCGTTCCATCATTTGCATGCACCGCGCCAGGGCAATGACGTCACTAGCAGTGCGCTGCTGTTCGTAGCCGGCAGTGGCAGCTTCGCACCGAGCCGGGCCACGAGGCAGCGGGCGCAGCGCTGGGGGCGGAGCTACAGGGGAGCGGCCCGGCCGGGCGGGGTGCACACTGGGGCGCCCAAGGGCTGAGATCCGGGCGGGGCAGCGTCACGCTCTGACCTCGCTGCCGCCTCCCGCCGCCTCTCCCTTGGGGCCGGGTGGCGCGGACCGGAAGCCGCTGCACTGCCCGGATTTCCTGGGGAACACGCTCCCTGTGACGTCAGGGCCTGCCACAGAGGCAGGGCGCCACCCCGGCCAAGCAAGGAGCAGAGCTAGGGTTGCCAGATGGTTTCACCAAAATACCAGACACGCCTGACATGACATCACAATCTGCATTCCATCTGATTTAGAAAATACCAGACATTTATCAGAGGAGTAGCCGCGTTAGTCTGAATCTGCAAAAGCAGCGAGGAGTCCTGTGGCACAGAACTCCTTGCCGCTTTCGCGGACATTTATATTTTCTCAATTTGTTTCCCCGAAGAAAAAGCTGAAAGCCTGGACCGTCCAGTTCAAAACCGGACACCTGGCAACCATAAGCAGAGTGGTGCCTTGTCAGAGCGGTTCCAGCCTCCGCTCTGCTGTCCTTCCTCTGCCCCACGTACCACGGGAGCTGGTGGCCTACGCTGGCTGCACCGCCGCAGGAAACCTCCAACCCCAGTCGCTGTCCCAGCCAGGCACCCCGTGTCTGAACCCGTCCCGCCTGGCCCCGTGTCTCCTGCCTACCACCCGCTGACCTGGCACCAGCTGAGCGCTCGTACCTGGGCACCTTCCGGTCACGGTTCCCAGTCGGTTGCTGTCAGGCTGTGGACCGAGCAAACGTCACTTCCGGTCCGTGGGACTGAACGCACGTGGCGCCGGCATGATGCGAGGCCGCTCCTTGTTGCCCCACGTCGGATACAAAAGGAGCAGCTACCGCGCGGCAGTTAGGGCCTCGTGCTGAAACGCGCTGCAGCAGTGCTACTCTTCCCTGCCCCTCTCATCCCAGTTGCATGCTCCAGATGGGAGGGGAGGGGTGTCGCTTTCCAGGAGCTACTGCTGCCAGGGCACCGTCTGACTTGCACACGTCAGACGCACACGCCCGTGCAACAGCCACTCACCCTGCCAAATGCTCACACGCAGGGATGCGTGTACACACTCACAAACGCGAATTAACAGATTAACACGCCTGGGCGCCCACTCGTGCCCTCGCTCAGATGCCCACACACGCATCTGCTCAATCTGCCCGCACGCAGGCACGTGCACACACACGCAAATGGACACTTGCGGACGCACACACTTGCACTCATACTTACGTGCGCACGCATGCACGCCGAGTAACAGTCGCCTAGAAGGACTCACCAATAATATCAAACTCAAAAGCCAAAGATTAGATCAATTAGGAGACAACTATTCCCACGAGGCCCTAATCCATGGCTGGGGCTCCTCGGTGCTGCTGGGAGACCAAGTCTTTATTTCAATCCCAGTTTTGCCAACTCTCGGCATGCGTGACGCTAGGTCAATTGGCAGCCTACTCACTTAGTTTTCCGTATGATCCTAGACACGTTAAGTATCGCCAGCCAGGAGATTCGGGGAGGGTGGCGGGGGGGGGGGATTAATGACATTTTTAAAAATACAAAAATCGGTGTTCAGTTTCTGTTGTAGATAAACCTATGTACTTCATATGACTTGACACTGTGCCTCTCCATATAACCTTGTAACTTTGTATTAATCCATATGACCTTGTCACTTTGTATTAGAACCTGAATCCATATAACCTTGTAACTTAGTTTTCTACATAGGGTTCTAATACAGAGTATATAGTTAAAGAGGTAAAAATGTCATTTGCTAGGAGTAGAATAAGATCTTTCCCCCACTCTCTCCCCCCCACTCTGTAATCAATTGCCCAGTTGAATGAACGAGGTGTGAATGAGTAACACTTGGGAGCCAAGCACCTCCAGAGAGCTACACCAGTTGAAAAGGGGGTAGAAGCCAGACCCAAGGTGTCAAGAGGGCTCAAGAAAGAAGAGCAGACATATTGAAGGCCTTGGGGATTAGAAGCAAGCACCTTCTTTGGAAAACACCCTCTCTTAACAGACAGCACCCACAAAGGGACCAAAGGACACAGACCCAGATTTTGAATCTGGGATATATTTGCATAAGAGGGAAGCTGCTATAAAAGTGAGTTGTCTTGCAGAGGACTCCGGGTCTCATCTTGTCACCATCGGAGCATCGATCCGGATCAGCAGAAGCCCGGCTCCACCCCTCCCCCATCTAACTCACCTGGCCAGTGAAGTTAAGGGGAGCAACAAGTTGGTAACAACAGCAAGACGGAGTGTGCTTGTGCACGTGTGTGTGTGTGTGTGAGAGAGAGTGAGTGCGTGAGTGACACAGAATAATCAATACTTATCATATGCATGTGGTAAATAAATAAATATATATATATATATATATATATATATATATATATATATAAATATATATATATATAAATTAATGTGTGTGTGTGTGTGATCAATAAATGTGGCGTGTTGCCTTATCCCTCTGAAAAAGATCCCGAGTACTTCTTTTAAGTACAACACTGTGACTTTTGTACTTCGTATTTTCAAGTTCTTCCACCACGAGCCAGAGGGCCTTTTCTCAGGGACCCGTACCACGCTCGCAAACGTCTGTGCGGCCCTCCCTCGATACTTACCTTGAGCCAATTGCTATTTGCTCTTCTTCCATAGATCGCTGTCTGGTTTCCATCTGCCGGCAGGGTCTCGGGAGGGTGGCTCCTTTCGGTCTCTGCCACCACATGGCCAGCCTCTCATCTCCTCCAAGTCTACAGGGACCGAAAAAGAGACAGAGAACGGTTAGGAGCTAGGCCACCCTAGATGTGTGGAAAGGACAGACACGTGCGTCACCTGGCTGCTGCTCACTGGAGCCCAGTGTTGCCTCTAACATTTCCCCTCCAGGAGCGGAGTGAGTTTTGTCTCGTGCTCCAAGATCGAGGTCACGTGCCCTTCTTCGGATGCCTGCCACCCAGGCGAAGACATGTCTCGTCTGTGTTTTTAAAACGTTCTGGAAGAAAGAGTACTAACACAAGGGAGAATTAACAAGGTCATTTAAACTGTAAATATTTGTTTGATATGAAGTCAAATAAAAGGAAAATTAATACTGCAACATTTTCAGTGGCCAACCTCCTCTCCTCTCCCCTCCCCTCCCCTCCCCTCCCCTGCCCCCTCCAGCTGGCCTAGATGATCTCTCCGGGTCCCTTATGGTAAAGCCCGCCCCGGGACCCTGTGCTGAGGTGACAAGTTCTTCACAAGATACTGGGTATGTAAACTTTTTACGGAAAAGCGTCCGTGGCCAATCTAGACGCGCTTTTCTGCAAAAAAGCCCCAATCGCCATTTTCGCCATCGGGGCTTTTTTGCAGAAAAGAACTCTCTGCTGTCTACACTGGCCCTTTTGCGCAGAAGTCTTTCGGAAAAAGACTTTTGCCCGAACGGGAGCAGCATAGTATTCCCGCAGAAGCACTGACAATCTTACATGAGATCGTCAGTGCTTTTGCGGAAATTCAAGCGGCCAGTGTAGACAGCTGGCAAGTTTTTCCGCAAAAGCAGATGATTAGCACACTTTCCTAGTTGAAAATCCAAGGAGAAGAAAGGGGAGAATTGCAAATCAAGACTCTCTTAAGGTGTCTGAAAGCTACTTTGGTCTGGGCCGGTACTCAGTGGTACCAAGGCAGACTTTTCTGTGGCTCGGTTGTCTAATGCCACACTAGAACAAGTCTACCACACCGAACGAAAGAGCAGACAATTACATGAAAGGGAAAAAAGGTGGCTTGGCAGAGAATTTGCTTCCGGACAAAAACAAGAGACTGCGGTGGTTAAAGAAGAACGGGAGGCATACCTGTGCATAAACCAATTCACCAGAAACCTTCTGAACAACCAGTTCAGTCACATGTCCTTACAGGGACAAGCACCTTAATGACGGTAGCCCTGACATTTTATTTTGCAGACGATTCTACTCGTGGAAGGGCTGCTGGAGTGAAACTTGAGGCCCAAGCAGGAGGAAAGTTTGATTTTCTAGTACCAAATAGAAAAACAATAATAGAACAAAAAGGCTAAAAGATGCCTAAGGGCGGAGATAGGGTCCAGAATGACTTAGACAAATTGGAGGATTGGGCCACAAGAAATCTGATGAGGTTCAACAAGGACAAGTGTACAGTCCTGCACTTGGGATGGAAGAATCCCAAGCATAGTTACAAGCTGGGGACCAACCAGTTAAGTAGTAGTTCTGCAGACAGGACCTGGGGGTTACAGTGGATGAGAAGCTGGAGATGAGTCAACAGTGTGCCCTTGTAGCCAAGAAGGCTAATGGCATATTAGGTTGCATTAAGAGGAGCATTGCCAGTAGATCCAGAGATGTCATTATTCCCCTTGATTCGGCTTTGGTGGGGCCACATCTGGAGTACTGTGTCCAGTTCTGGGCCCCCCACTACAGAAGGGATGTGGACACATTGGAGAGGGTCCAGCAGAGGACAACCAAAACGATTAGGGGGCTGGAGCAATTGCTCTATGAAGAGGCTGAGGGATTTAGGTTTCTTTAGTCTGAAGAGGAGACCATGAGGGGGGATTTTATAGTAGCCTTCAACTTCCTTATAAGGACACAGGAACGCAAGGTAACCTGTTCTCCCAACTCTCGCTTTCAGACGGGGTGGGGAACCTTATTGGGGGGGCGGAAGGCACACACTAGTAGGGTTGCCAGATGGTTTCAGCAAAAAAAAAAAAAAAAAAAAAAAAAAAAGGCGCCAGGAAAATTTTTGTTGAGGGAAAGAAGCCAACCAAACAAAAAAACCCCACCAGGAACATTTTTGTTGAGCAAAATCCAGTTGTGACCCCTTTAATTAGTCAGCCAATCTCCCCGCCCCGGCTTATTTCTGCTGGGCACAGAGGAAAAGCAGAAAATACTGGACATTTTGTATGTCCGGTATTTTCTAAATTTATTTACCGGACAAAAAGTGCAACTACCGGGCTGTCTGGCTCAGTGCTAGACACCTGGCAACCCTACACACAAGTGTGAAGAAAAAAAAATCCCAAACCCCACCATCCGCATTAACACATGCCCCAACTGAGAAGGAGGAAGAGGCTTCCCACATTCCCCTCGCACACAAGGCTTCCCTTGTGAGGAGGGGGGGGCGGGGGGCGGGGCGGGGCAGGCTAGCAGAATTTGTCTGCTCCAATCTGGCCACCCAGAGAAATAAAAAAGCAAATTGAAAGAGCCAGACGAATACCTAGAAACCATCTACTTCAAGACAGACCCAAGAAAACCAACAATAGAACACCACTTGTCATCACCTACAACCCCCAACTTAAACCTGTCCAACACATTATCAATAAACTACAGCCTATATTGGAACAGGATACCATACTCAAAGAGGCTCTGGGAGACAGACCCATAGTCTCCTATAGACAACCACCTAACCTCAAGATCATTCTTACCAACCACCACAGGACATACCACACTAATACCAACCCTGGTACCTTCCCTTGCAACAAACCCCGTTGCCAGCTTTGTCCACATATTCATTCTGCTGATACCATTATTGGACCCAACCAAGTGAGTTATAAGATCAAGAACACATATTCCTGCGCATCCAGAAATATAATCTATGCTATCGTGTGCCGAAAGTGTCCGTCTGCTATGTACATTGGACAAACATCTCAGACACTTCGCCAAAGGATTAATGCCCACAAAACAGATATCAGATAAGATCACAAAGAGAAAACAGTTTCTTGCCATTTTAACCAGAAAGGACACTCTCTCAATGACTTGACCACCTGCATTCTGCTACAAAGACCTTTTACATCTGCACTTGAAAGGGAATCCTCTGAACTGTCATTCATGTTAAAATTCGACACTTTCCAACAAGGACTTAGTTCAAATGTTTGTTATCTCACCCATTACCAAGATAGTTTCCCCAATTATCACCTCTAATACCATTAACTCACAAACATCCCACTCTCCCTACCTCTAATATCATCAATTCACAGACACTTACCTTCCTTCCCCCTCCCCCCCACCGCATCCCCCTCCTGTTCTGCAATGTGATTTGTCCTTTTCATATTTGTTCTTTTTTTTAATTGTATCCTTTGGTATATACGGTTGTGACTACTTTCTTCCACTATTTGATCTGAGGAAGTGGGTCTGGCCCACGAAAGCTCATCATCTAAAAAACCATCTTGTTAGTCTTTAAAGTGCTACATTGTCCTGCATTTTGCTTCAACTACCCCAGGCTAACACGGCTACATTTCTATCACCAATCTGGAGGGGAGCTAGAGCGTTAGTGTGGGAACCTTGAGTCTCGAGGGCCACACTCACGTGAGCTGGGGTATTAGGTTCCTCACCCCTGCTTTAAAAACAAAACCTCTTACTCTTAAAAATCGATCCCCGTATCTCTGGTCGGACCAGCTTCACGCAGGTCCTCGGGGATGGAAAACTGCAGCAAACTGTATGAACAGAAACAAACAGAAGCCCCAATCGCAGCTGGAGGTGGGGCGAGGCTGCCCCAGCAGGGACACAACGGGGCAGCCGCCCTCCACCAGATCAGGAAAACAACCGCGCCATTCCCCGGCCAGCAGGAAGGCGAGTGCCGCTGCAAGGCTCCGCAAGGGAGGTGGGCGGCAGAGGGGTGTTTGTGCGCGGCCGCGCGCCTTCAGCGGCAACTCCCCTGGTGCCCCCTTCTCTAGTCCAGCCAGGCCTAAAATGCTCAGTGCTTAGAAGGCGGGTGGGGAACCTAAGGCCTGGGTGCGTGGGGCTCCTCCACCGTCGCCCCCTCCCCACGCCGTGGGGCTGGAGGCACAAAGCGACTAGGCTGGGCCCTGCAGTGCTCTGGCGCCAGGGGGACGTTTCTCCGCTCAGCTGGGGGCCAGGCAGGGAGGCTTTTCTGTCGGTTGGTTTGTCTGTCACCTGTTTGCCCCCCAATTCTCAGCCACTCCCCCCCTCTCCCCCCACGCCCCCACCCAGGACGCTCTCGGCCTCTGCAGGAGGCACAGCCGGGCACTGGGCAGCACTGCGGGCAGCCAGGGCCAGAGCATCCCCCCCCACAGCGCCCCCCGCCGAACTGCCCCCCCCCGGGCACAGGGGGGATTCAGCGGGCACCCGGCCCCGCCCCCAGGCAGCGAGCAGCGCGGGGAGCAGGGCTCAGGCCGCCCCGCCCCCCCGCGTGCGGGACACGTTCTGTGCGTGCCCCGCCCGCGGGAACCACCCCTCGAGGGCGCGCGGCTCCCCGGCGGGGGGAAGGGGCACGTGACACTCCCGGGCCCCGGTGGCCCGCAGCCCCCCCTCCCCGAGACACCCACGTGACTGGAGCCCGGGTCAGCTCCCGCGCCCGGCACCACGTGGGGGGGGGGGTCACAGGGGCGCTGCTCCCCGGGGAGGCAGCAGCGCCGGGGGGGGGGGGCAGAAATCGCCCCCCCACCTCCGCCAGGGGCCGCCCCGCCGATGGGGCGGAGCCTGGGGCCCGGAGAGAAGCAGGCGGGGGGGGGGGCTCCACGTCACTGCCAGCTCCCGCCCCGCCCCCAGGCTCCGCCCCTCAGCGCCCCCCGCAGCGTTTTCCCGCCCGCCTCGTGGGCGCGAGCGTCCCGGGAGTTTCCCGCCCAGCCAGCGCCGCCCGCGCCTGCGCTCTCCCGCGCCCTGTCCCCTCCTGCCCCCCCCAGTGCCAAGGCCCCCCCCGGCCCCTCCCCCTCCCTCCTGCCCCCCCAGTGCCGAGCACCCCCCCGGCCCCTCACCCCCTCCTGCCCCCCCAGTGCCGAGCACCCCCCCGGCCCCTCACCCCCTCCTGCCCCCCCAGTGCCGAGCACCCCCCGGCCCCTCACCTCCTCCTGCCCCCCCAGTGCCGAGCACCCCCCCGGCCCCTCACCCCCTCCTGCCCCCCCAGTGCCGAGCACCCCCCCGGCCCCTCACCCCCTCCTGCCCCCCCCCAGTGCCGAGCACCCCCCCGGCCCCTCACCCCTCTGCCCCCCCCCGGCCCCTCACCCCCTCCTGCCCCCCCAGTGCCGAGCACCCCCCCGGCCCCTCACCCCCTCCTGCCCCCCCCAGTGCCGAGCACCCCCCCCGGCCCCTCACACCCAGCCTGCTCCTACACCTCACCCCTGTCCAGACACCCCACCCCCAGCCCGCTCCCCCACCTTCCCTCGCGCCCCCTTCTCCCCCAGGCCAGACACCCCACCCCCAGCCCGCTCCCCCACCTTCCCTCGCGCCCCCTCCTCCCCCGGGCCAGACACCAACAAGGGGCGGGCTGGGGGCGGGGCAGCTTCGCACTCGGACCCAGGATTCGCTCGCGCCCCCGCGCGCTCCTCGGACCTTCCTGTCATGGCGGCGCCGGCCGCCCAGTCAGACAACGCCCCCCTGCGACAGCCCATTGGCCGAACCAGAGGCAGGATCCCCTTTGCTGACAGCCCATTGGGCGACACTATCCTCCGCCAAGCCTGTCTTCCGAAAGCCCATTGGCTGGCACACAGCCAGGAACCACCCTAAGTCACAGACAATTCGAGGACAGAGCAGCCCATTAAGATCCACCCCGGACAGCCTATTGGTCGAGAGCAGTGGCAGGTCATTCCCCCTAGTCACACCGCATTCGCAGACAGAGCTGTCCGTTAAGATGCAGCCGGGTCAGCCTATTGGGTGCCTCTGATTCAGAACACGCCCCTTAGTCACAGCCCATTCGCGGACAGAAGAGTCTGTTATAATCCACCCCGGACAACCTATTGGCCGCCAGCAGCCCCAGAACACGCCTTTAGTCACCGCCCATTGGCGCACGGAGCAGTCCGTTAAGAGTCACCTCGGACAGCCTCAGATTGGGCGCCACAGATTCCGAACACGCCCTTTACTCTCAGCCCATTCGCGGACAGAACAGTCTGTTACGATCAGTCCGGGACAGTCTCTCGGCCAGCCTTAGTGTAGGGATAACATAGTCAAGTATGAAACATGATTCCCCAAGTGGAAGTGACTCCCCAGAATTTGTTCCCCACAACTAAAAGTCTAAGGAGGAGAAGTTTGTGTGTGGGATCCTGGCGCGGAGCCTGGTGTGTGGGATGAGGGGGCCGGGGGCAGGAGGGGAGAGGGCTGCGCGGAGCCTGGTGTGTGGGATGAGGGGGCCGCGGGCAGGAGGGGAGAGGGCTGCGCGGAGCCTGGAAATAACGAGCTTCTTACTTTGCCTGCTGTCAAAGGGCAAGACTGGGGCCACGTGGCGTGCGGAGCAGGGACAGCAGCTGGGGGCGATGGAATTACACGTGCATTACCCGCAATGACCACCGAGCGGCACTGTGGAGGCGCTTCGGAATTACACGTGCATTACCCGCAATGACCACCGAGCGGCACTGTGGGGGCGCTACGGAATTACACGTGCATTACCGCCGGTGACTACCGAGCGGCACTGTTGCTCTGCTAAGGGCCGTTATTTCCGAATAAAAAAGATTGTTCTTAGGGTAGAAATGCCCCATTCCGAACTAAGAACACGCTGGGCGGGGCTATGCCGGGGGGCGGGGCTATGATAGGGGCGGGGCGCGCTGCGACGTGCCCCGGGAGGCCGCACTCTGAGAACTACAAGTCCCAGGATGCGTCGCTAACACTTGGAGTGACAGGAGCGCGGGACCAACCGCGTCGCTCCCTGGTCAATGCCCCGTTGTGATGTCACTTCCGCTGCACCCGCCCAACCGAACAGCGCCGGGCCTGCCCTGGCCCTGCAATGGCCGATGGGAGCTGCGGACAGGGGCACTCAGTTTCCCACAAGCCACTGCGGCTACTTTCCCTACTCCCCCTCATCCGGCCCCTCCCCATTGCTGGGCGGGGCTCCTGCCTCAGAGACGGCAGCGTCCGCAGCTGATGCCCCGCCCCCACTCGGGAGAGGAGACTCCGCGGCAACCCTTCCCCCCCAAACTCCTCCCCGCCCCGTGCAGTCTGATCCCCCCTCAAACTACTCCCCCCCGTGCAGTCTGATCCCCCCAAACTTCCCCCCGCCCCGTGCAGTCTGATCCTCCCCCCCGTGCAGTCTGATCCCCCCCAAACTCCTCCCCGCCCCGTGCAGTCCGATCCCCCCAAACTCTTCCCCGCCCCGTGCAGTGCGATCCCCCCAAATTCCTCTCCCCCCGTGCAGTATGATCCCCCCAAACTCCTCCCCGCCCCGTGCAGTCCGATCCCCCCCAAACTCCTCCCCCCCGTGCAGTCTGATCCTCCCCCCCGTGCAGTCTGATCCCCCCCAAACTCCTCCCCGCCCCGTGCAGTCTGATCCCCCCCAAACTCCTCCCCGCCCCGTGCAGTCCGATCCCCCCCAAACTCTTCCCCGCCCTGTGCAGTCCGATCCCCCCAAACTCCTCCCCGCCCCGTGCAGTCTGATCTCCCCCAAAACTCCTCCCCGCCCCGTGCAGTCTGATCCCCCCCAAACTGCGCTCCGCCCCGTGCAGTCTGAACCCCTCCCCAAACTCCTCCCCGCCCCGTGCAGTCTGATCCTCCCCCCCGTGCAGTCTGATCCCCCCCCAAACTCCTCCCCGCTCCGTGCAGTCTGATCCCCCCCAAACTCCTCTCCCCCCCGTGCAGTCTGATCCCCCCCACACTTCCCTCCGCCCCGTGCAGTCTGATCCCCCCCAAACTCCTGTCCGCCCCGTGCAGTCTGATCCCCCCCAAAGCTCCTCCCTGCCCCGTGCAGTCTGATCCTCCCCCCAAACTCCTCCCCGCTCCGTGCAGTCTGATCCTCCCCCCCGTGCAGTCTGATCCCCCCAAACTCCTCCCCGCTCCGTGCAGTCTGATCCCCCCAAACTCCTCTCCCCCCCGTGCAGTCTGATCCCCCCAAACTCCTCCCCGCCCCGTGCAGTCCGATGCCCCCCAAACTCCTCTCCGCCCCGTGTAGTCTGATCCCCTCCCCAAACTCCTCTCCGCCCCGTGCAGTCTGAACCCCTCCCCAAACTCCTCCCCGCTCCGTGCAGTCTGATCCTCCCCCCCGTGCAGTCTGATCCCCCCAAACTCCTCCCCGCTCCGTGCAGTCTGATCCCCCCAAACTCCTCTCCCCCCCGTGCAGTCTGATCCCCCCAAACTCCTCCCCGCCCCGTGCAGTCCGATGCCCCCCAAACTCGTCTCCGCCCCGTGTAGTCTGATCCCCTCCCCAAACTCCTCTCCGCCCCGTGCAGTCTGAACCCCTCCCCAAACTCCTCGCCGCCCCGTGGAGTCTGATCCTCCCCCCCGTGCAGTCTGATCCCCCCCCAAACTCCTCCCCGCCCCGTGCAGTCTGATCCTCCCCACGTGCAGTCTGATCCCCCCCAAACTCCTCTCCCCCCCGTGCAGTCTGATCCCCCCCAAACTCCTCCCCCGCGGAGCCTGCAGTGCGGGATGAGGGGGCCGGGGGCAGGAGGGGAGAGGGCTGTGCGGAGCCTGCAGTGCGGGATGAGGGGGCCATGGGCAGGAGGGGAGAGGGCTGCGCGGAGCCTGCAGTGCGGGATGAGGGGGCCGGGGGCAGGAGGGGAGAGGGCTGTGCGGAGCCTGGAGTGCGGGATGAGGGGGCCATGGGCAGGAGGGGAGAGGGCTCCGCGGAGCCTGGAAATAACGAGCTTCTTACTTTGCCTGCTGTCAAAGGGCAAGACTGGGGCCACGTGGCGTGCGGAGCAGGGACAGCAGCTGGGGGCGATGGAATTACACGTGCATTACCCGCAATGACCACCGAGCGGCACTGTGGAGGCGCTACGGAATTACACGTGCATTACCGGCAATGACCACCAAGCGGCACTGTGGAGGCGCTACGGAATTACACGTGCTTTACCTGCAATGACCACCGAGCGGCACTGTGGAGGCGCTACGGAATTACACGTGCATTACCCGCAATGACCACCGAGCGGCACTGTGGAGGCGCTACGGAATTACACGTGCATTACCGGCAATGACCACCGAGCGGCACTGTGGAGGCGCTACGGAATTACACGTGCATTACCCGCAATGACCACCGAGCGGCACTGTGGAGGCGCTACGGAATTACACGTGCATTACCGCCGGTGACTACCGAGCGGCACTGTTGCTCTGCTAAGGGCCGTTATTTCCAAATAAAAAAGATTGTTCTTAGGGTAGAAATGCCCCATTCCGAACTAAGAACACGCTGGACGGGGCTATGCCGGGGGGCGGGGCTATGATAGGGGCGGGGCGCGCTGCGACGTGCCCCGGGAGGCCGCACTCTGAGAACTACAAGTCCCAGGATGCGTCGCTAACACTTGGAGTGACAGGAGCGCGGGACCAACCGCGTCGCTCCCTGGTCAATGCCCCGTTGTGATGTCACTTCCGCTGCACCCGCCCAACCGAACAGCGCCGGGCCTGCCCTGGCCCTGCAATGGCCGATGGGAGCTGCGGACAGGGGCACTCAGTTTCCCACAAGCCACTGCGGCTACTTTCCCTACTCCCCCTCATCCCGCCCCTCCCCATTGTTGGGCGGGGCTCCTGCCTCAGAGACGGCAGCGTCCTTAGCTGATGCCCCGCCCCCACTCGGGAGAGGAGACTCTGCGGCAACCCCTCCCCCCCAAACTCCTCCCCGCCCCGTGCAGTCTGCTCCCCCCCACCAAACTCCTCCCCGCCCCGTGCAGTCTGCTCCCCCCCACCAAACTCCTCCCCGCCCCGTGCAGACTGCTCCCCCCCACCAAACTCCTCCCCGCCCCATGCAGTCTGCTCCCCTCCCCAAACTCCTCCCCGCCCCCTGCAGACTGATCACCCCCAAAATTTCTCTCCGCCGCGTGCAGTCCGATCCCCCCCAACCTCCTCTCCGCCCCGTGCAGTCCGATCCCCCCCAAGCTCCTCCCCCCCGTGCAGTCCGCTCCCCCCCACCAAACTGCTCTCCGCCCCGTGCAGTCTGCTCCCCCCCAAACTCCTCCCCGCCCCGTGCAGTCTGCTCCCCCCCAAACTCCTCCCCGCCCCGTGCAGTCTGCTCCCCCCAACTCCTCCCCGCCCCGTGCAGTCTGCCCCCCACAACTCCTCTCGGCCCTGTGCAGTCTGCTCCCCTCCCCAAACTCCTCCTCCCCCCGTGCAGTCTGATCCCCCCAAACTCCTCCCCCCGTGCAGTCTGATCCCCCCAAACTCCTCGCCCCGTGCAGTCTGATCTCCTACCCCCCACAAATCTCCTCCCCCCGTGCAGTCTGATCCCCCCCAAACTCCTCGCCCCGTGCAGTCTGATCTCCTACCCCCCACAAAACTCCCCCCGTGCAGTCTGATCCCCCCCAAACTCCTCCCCCCCGTGCAGTCTGATCCCCTACCCCCCAAACTCCTCCCCGCCCCGTGCAGTCTGCTCCCCCCCCACCAAACTCCTCCCCGCCCCGTGCAGTCTCCTCCCCCCCACCAAACTCCTCCCCGCCCCGTGCAGTCTCCTCCCCCCCAACTCCTCTCCCCCAGTGCAGTCTTCTCCCCCTCACCACCAAACTCGTCCCTGCCCCGTGCAGTCTGCTCCCTCCAAACTCCTCCCCGCCCCGTGCAGTCTGCTCCCCCCAACTCCTCCCCGCCCCGTGCAGTCTGCTCCCCCTCACCACCAAACTCCTCTCCGCCCCGTGCAGTCTGATCCCCCTCCAAACTCCTCCCCCCCGTGCAGTCTGCTCCCCCCAACTCCTCCCCGCCCCGTGCAGTCTGCTCCCCCTCACCACCAAACTCCTCTCCGCCCCGTGCAGTCTGATCCCCCTCCAAACTCCTCCCCGCCCCGTGCAGTCTGCTCCCCTCCCCAAACTCCTCCCCGCCCCCTGTAGACTGATCACCCCCAAAATTTCTCTCCGCCGCGTGCAGTCCGATCCCCCCCAACCTCCTCTCCGCCCCGTGCAGTCCGATCCCCCCCAAGCTCCTCCCCCCCACCAAACTGCTCTCCGCCCCGTGCAGTCTGCTCCCCCCCAAACTCCTCCCCGCCCCGTGCAGTCTGCTCCCCCCAACTCCTCCCCGCCCCGTGCAGTCTGCTCCCCCTCACCACCAAACTCCTCTCCGCCCCGTGCAGTCTGATCCCCCTCCAAACTCCTCCCCCCCGTGCAGTCTGATCCCCCCCAAACTGCTCCCCACCCCGTGCAGTCTGATCCCCCCCAAACTGCTCCCCACCCCGTGCAGTCTGCTCCCCCCAACTCCTCCCCACCCCGTGCAGTCTGATCCCCACCAAACTCCTCTCCGCCCCGTGCAGTCTGCTCCCCCCCAAACTCCTCTCCGCCCCGTGCAGTCTGCTCCCCCCAACTCCTCCCCGTCCCGTGCAGTCTGCTCCTCCTCACCACCAAACTCCTCTCCGCCCCGTGCAGTCTGCTCCCCCCAACTCCTCCCCACCCCGTGCAGTCTGATCCCCACCAAACTCCTCTCCGCCCCGTGCAGTCTGCTCCCCCCCAAACTCCTCTCCGCCCCGTGCAGTCTGCTCCCCCCCAACTCCTCCCCGCCCCGTGCAGTCTGCTCCCCCTCACCACCAAACTCCTCTCCGCCCCGTGCAGTCTGCTCCCCCCCACCAAACTCCTCCCCGCCCAATGCAGTGTGAACCCCCCCAAATTCCTCTCCGCCCCGTGCAGTCTGAACCCCCCCAAATTCCTCTCCGCCCCGTGCAGTCTGCTCCCCCCCAACTCCTCTCCCCCAGTGCAGTCTTCTCCCCCTCACCACCAAACTCGTCCCTGCCCCGTGCAGTCTGCTCCCCTCCCCAAACTCCTCCCCGCCCCCTGCAGACTGATCACCCCCAAAATTTCTCTCCGCCCCGTGCAGTCCGATCCCCCCCAAGCTCCTCCCCCCCGTGCAGTCCGCTCCCCCCCACCAAACTGCTCTCCGCCCCGTGCAGTCTGCTCCCCCCAACTCCTCCCCGCCCCGTGCAGTCTGCTCCCCCTCACCACCAAACTCCTCTCCGCCCCGTGCAGTCTGATCCCCCTCCAAACTCCTCCCCCCCGTGCAGTCTGATCCCCCCCAAACTGCTCCCCACCCCGTGCAGTCTGATCCCCCCCAAACTGCTCCCCACCCCGTGCAGTCTGCTCCCCCCAACTCCTCCCCACCCCGTGCAGTCTGATCCCCACCAAACTCCTCTCCGCCCCGTGCAGTCTGATCCCCCCCCACCAAACTCCTCTCCGCCCCGTGCAGTCTGCTCCCCCCCACCAAACTCCTCTCCGCCCCGTGCAGTCTGCTCCCCCCAACTCCTCCCCGCCCCGTGCAGTCTGCTCCCCCTCACCACCAAACTCCTCTCCGCCCCGTGCAGTCTGCTCCCCCCCCAAACTCCTCCTCCCCCCGTGCAGTCTGATCCCCCCAAACTCCTCCCCCCGTGCAGTCTGATCCCCCCCAAACTCCTCCCCCCGTGCAGTCTCATCCCCCCCAAACTCCTCGCCCCGTGCAGTCTGATCCCCCCCAAACTCCTCGCCCCGTGCAGTCTGATCTCCTACCCCCCACAAAACTCCTCCCTCCGTGCAGTCTGATCCCCCCCAAACTCCTCGCCCCGTGCAGTCTGATCTCCTACCCCCCACAAAACTCCCCCCGTGCAGTCTGATCCCCCCCAAACTCCTCTCCGCCCCGTGCAGTCTGCTCCCCCTCCAAACTCCTCCCCCCCGTGCAGTCTGCTCCCCCCAACTCCTCCCCGCCCCGTGCAGTCTGCTCCCCCTCACCACCACGCTCCTCTCCGCCCCGTGCAGTCTGCTCCCCCTCCAAACTCCTCCCCCCCGTGCAGTCTGCTCCCCCCAACTCCTCCCCGCCCCGTGCAGTCTGCTCCCCCTCACCACCACGCTCCTCTCCGCCCCGTGCAGTCTGATCCCCCTCCAAACTCCTCCCCCCCGTGCAGTCTGCTCCCCCCAACTCCTCCCCGCCCCGTGCAGTCTGCTCCCCCTCACCACCACGCTCCTCTCCGCCCCGTGCAGTCTGATCCCCCTCCAAACTCCTCCCCCCCGTGCAGTCTGCTCCCCTCCCCAAACTCCTCCCCGCCCCGTGCAGTCTGCTCCCCTCCCCAAACTCCTCCCCGCCCCGTGCAGTCTGCTCCCCTCCCCAAACTCCTCCCCGCCCCCTGTAGACTGATCACCCCCAAAATTTCTCTCCGCCGCGTGCAGTCCGATCCCCCCCAACCTCCTCTCCGCCGCGTGCAGTCCGATCCCCCCCAACCTCCTCTCCGCCCCGTGCAGTCCGATCCCCCCCAAGCTCCTCCCCCCCACCAAACTGCTCTCCGCCCCGTGCAGTCTGCTCCCCCCCAAACTCCTCCCCGCCCCGTGCAGTCTGCTCCCCCCAACTCCTCCCCGCCCCGTGCAGTCTGCTCCCCTCCCCAAACTCCTCCCCGCCCCCTGCAGACTGATCACCCCCAAAATTTCTCTCCGCCGCGTGCAGTCCGATCCCCCCCAACCTCCTCTCCGCCCCGTGCAGTCCGATCCCCCCCAAGCTCCTCCCCCCCACCAAACTGCTCTCCGCCCCGGGCAGTCTGCTCCCCCCCAAACTCCTCCCCGCCCCGTGCAGTCTGCTCCCCCCAACTCCTCCCCGCCCCGTGCAGTCTGCTCCCCTCCCCAAACTCCTCCCCGCCCCCTGCAGACTGATCACCCCCAAAATTTCTCTCCGCCGCGTGCAGTCCGATCCCCCCCAACCTCCTCTCCGCCCCGTGCAGTCCGATCCCCCCCAAGCTCCTCCCCCCCACCAAACTGCTCTCCGCCCCGTGCAGTCTGCTCCCCCCCAAACTCCTCCCCGCTCCGTGCAGTCTGCTCCCCCCAACTCCTCCCCGCCCCGTGCAGTCTGCTCCCCCTCACCACCAAACTCCTCTCCGCCCCGTGCAGTCTGATCCCCCTCCAAACTCCTCCCCCCCGTGCAGTCTGATCCCCCCCAAACTGCTCCCCACCCCGTGCAGTCTGATCCCCCCCAAACTGCTCCCCACCCCGTGCAGTCTGCTCCCCCCAACTCCTCCCCACCCCGTGCAGTCTGATCCCCACCAAACTCCTCTCCGCCCCGTGCAGTCTGCTCCCCCCCAAACTCCTCTCCGCCCCGTGCAGTCTGCTCCCCCCAACTCCTCCCCGTCCCGTGCAGTCTGCTCCCCCTCACCACCAAACTCCTCTCCGCCCCGTGCAGTCTGCTCCCCCCAACTCCTCCCCACCCCGTGCAGTCTGATCCCCCCCAAACTCCTCTCCGCCCCGTGCAGTCTGCTCCCTCCCAAACTCCTCTCCGCCTCGTGCAGTCTGCTCCCCCCAACTCCTCCCCGCCCCGTGCAGTCTGCTCCCCCTCACCACCAAACTCCTCTCCGCCCCGTGCAGTCTGCTCCCCGCCACCAAACTCCTCCCCGCCCAATGCAGTGTGAACCCCCCCAAATTCCTCTCCGCCCCGTGCAGTCTGAACCCCCCCCCAAATTCCTCTCCGCCCCGTGCAGTCTGCTCCCCCCCAACTCCTCTCCCCCAGTGCAGTCTTCTCCCCCTCACCACCAAACTCGTCCCTGCCCCGTGCAGTCTGCTCCCCTCCCCAAACTCCTCCCCGCCCCCTGCAGACTGATCACCCCCAAAATTTCTCTCCGCCGCGTGCAGTCCGATCCCCCCCAACCTCCTCTCCGCCCCGTGCAGTCCGATCCCCCCCAAGCTCCTCCCCCCCGTGCAGTCCGCTCCCCCCCACCAAACTGCTCTCCGCCCCGTGCAGTCTGCTCCCCCCAACTCCTCCCCGCCCCGTGCAGTCTGCTCCCCCTCACCACCAAACTCCTCTCCGCCCCGTGCAGTCTGATCCCCCTCCAAACTCCTCCCCCCCGTGCAGTCTGCTCCCCCCAACTCCTCCCCGCCCCGTGCAGTCTGCTCCCCCTCACCACCAAACTCCTCTCCGCCCCGTGCAGTCTGATCCCCCTCCAAACTCCTCCCCCCCGTGCAGTCTGATCCCCCCCAAACTGCTCCCCACCCCGTGCAGTCTGATCCCCCCCAAACTGCTCCCCACCCCGTGCAGTCTGCTCCCCCCAACTCCTCCCCACCCCGTGCAGTCTGATCCCCACCAAACTCCTCTCCGCCCCGTGCAGTCTGATCCCCCCCACCAAACTCCTCTCCGCCCCGTGCAGTCTGCTCCCCCCCAAACTCCTCTCCGCCCCGTGCAGTCTGCTCCCCCCAACTCCTCCCCGCCCCGTGCAGTCTGCTCCCCCTCACCACCAAACTCCTCTCCGCCCCGTGCAGTCTGCTCCCCCCCCAAACTCCTCCTCCCCCCGTGCAGTCTGATCCCCCCAAACTCCTCCCCCCGTGCAGTCTGATCCCCCCCAAACTCCTCCCCCCGTGCAGTCTCATCCCCCCCAAACTCCTCGCCCCGTGCAGTCTGATCCCCCCCAAACTCCTCGCCCCGTGCAGTCTGATCTCCTACCCCCCACAAAACTCCTCCCTCCGTGCAGTCTGATCCCCCCCAAACTCCTCGCCCCGTGCAGTCTGATCTCCTACCCCCCACAAAACTCCCCCCGTGCAGTCTGATCCCCCCCAAACTCCTCCCCCCCATGCAGTCTGATCCCCTACCCCCCAAACTCCTCCCCGCCCCATGCAGTCTGATCCCCCACCACCACCAAACTCCTCTCCCCCCCATGCAGTCTGCTCCCCCCAACACCAAATTTCCCAGCCGGCTTGTGCGGGGACTGGCAGCGGGACAGGCTGATGCTGCTGTTGCCTTCGAAAGTGCAGCGGGGAGCATGAGGCGGGTGGGGGGGGAGGGGGGGCGGCTGCCTCTGCTGCGTCCCGTTCACAAGCCCAGGGGGGCCGCGCGAGGATTTTCCGGAGACCCCGAGGAGTTTTCTGCCGCTCACTTCTGTGTCCCAGCTGAGTTCCTGCCGGTCAGTGGCCCCGCCCCCAGACCAGGCCACGCCCCTGCCATTAATGACGGAGCCTGGGACCCGTCTGTGTGCCCCACAAACCCACGTGTCACTCGCCGGGGAGCCGATAGAACGTGCCCCGCGTTCCATCATTTGCATGCACCGCGCCAGGGCAATGACGTCACTAGCAGTGCGCTGCTGTTCGTAGCCGGCAGTGGCAGCTTCGCACCGAGCCGGGCCACGAGGCAGCGGGCGCAGCGCTGGGGGCGGAGCTACAGGGGAGCGGCCCGGCCGGGCGGGGTGCACACTGGGGCGCCCAAGGGCTGAGATCCGGGCGGGGCAGCGTCACGCTCTGACCTCGCTGCCGCCTCCCGCCGCCTCTCCCTTGGGGCCGGGTGGCGCGGACCGGAAGCCGCTGCACTGCCCGGATTTCCTGGGGAACACGCTCCCTGTGACGTCAGGGCCTGCCACAGAGGCAGGGCGCCACCCCGGCCAAGCAAGGAGCAGAGCTAGGGTTGCCAGATGGTTTCACCAAAATACCAGACACGCCTGACATGACATCACAATCTGCATTCCATCTGATTTAGAAAATACCAGACATTTATCAGAGGAGTAGCCGCGTTAGTCTGAATCTGCAAAAGCAGCGAGGAGTCCTGTGGCACAGAACTCCTTGCCGCTTTCGCGGACATTTATATTTTCTCAATTTGTTTCCCCGAAGAAAAAGCTGAAAGCCTGGACCGTCCAGTTCAAAACCGGACACCTGGCAACCATAAGCAGAGTGGTGCCTTGTCGGAGCGGTTCCAGCCTCCGCTCTGCTGTCCTTCCTCTGCCCCACGTACCACGGGAGCTGGTGGCCTACGCTGGCTGCACCGCCGCAGGAAACCTCCAACCCCAGTCGCTGTCCCAGCCAGGCACCCCGTGTCTGAACCCGTCCCGCCTGGCCCCGTGTCTCCTGCCTACCACCCGCTGACCTGGCACCAGCTGAGCGCTCGTACCTGGGCACCTTCCGGTCACGGTTCCCAGTCGGTTGCTGTCAGGCTGTGGACCGAGCAAACGTCACTTCCGGTCCGTGGGACTGAACGCACGTGGCGCCGGCATGATGCGAGGCCGCTCCTTGTTGCCCCACGTCGGATACAAAAGGAGCAGCTACCGCGCGGCAGTTAGGGCCTCGTGCTGAAACGCGCTGCAGCAGTGCTACTCTTCCCTGCCCCTCTCATCCCAGTTGCATGCTCCAGATGGGAGGGGAGGGGTGTCGCTTTCCAGGAGCTACTGCTGCCAGGGCACCGTCTGACTGGCACACGTCAGACGCACACGCCCGTGCAACAGCCACTCACCCTGCCAAATGCTCACACGCAGGGATGCGTGTACACACTCACAAACGCGAATTAACAGATTAACACGCCTGGGCGCCCACTCGTGCCCTCGCTCAGATGCCCACACACGCATCTGCTCAATCTGCCCGCACGCAGGCACGTGCACACACACGCAAATGGACACTTGCGGACGCACACACTTGCACTCATACTTACGTGCGCACGCATGCACGCCGAGTAACAGTCGCCTAGAAGGACTCACCAATAATATCAAACTCAAAAGCCAAAGATTAGATCAATTAGGAGACAACTATTCCCACGAGGCCCTAATCCATGGCTGGGGCTCCTCGGTGCTGCTGGGAGACCAAGTCTTTATTTCAATCCCAGTTTTGCCAACTCTCGGCATGCGTGACGCTAGGTCAATTGGCAGCCTACTCACTTAGTTTTCCGTATGATCCTAGACACGTTAAGTATCGCCAGCCAGGAGATTCGGGGGGCGGCGGGGGGAGGGGGGGATTAATGACATTTTTAAAAATACAAAAATCGGTGTTCAGTTTCTGTTGTAGATAAACCTATGTACTTCATATGACTTGACACTGTGCCTCTCCATATAACCTTGTAACTTTGTATTAATCCATATGACCTTGTCACTTTGTATTAGAACTTGAATCCATATAACCTTGTAACTTAGTTTTCTACATAGGGTTCTAATACAGAGTATATAGTTAAAGAGGTAAAAATGTCATTTGCTAGGAGTAGAATAAGATCTTTCCCCCACTCTCTCCCCCCCACTCTGTAATCAATTGCCCAGTTGAATGAACGAGGTGTGAATGAGTAACACTTGGGAGCCAAGCACCTCCAGAGAGCTACACCAGTTGAAAAGGGGGTAGAAGCCAGACCCAAGGTGTCAAGAGGGCTCAAGAAAGAAGAGCAGACATATTGAAGGCCTTGGGGATTAGAAGCAAGCACCTTCTTTGGAAAACACCCTCTCTTAACAGACAGCACCCACAAAGGGACCAAAGGACACAGACCCAGATTTTGAATCTGGGATATATTTGCATAAGAGGGAAGCTGCTATAAAAGTGAGTTGTCTTGCAGAGGACTCCGGGTCTCATCTTGTCACCATCGGAGCATCGATCCGGATCAGCAGAAGCCCGGCTCCACCCCTCCCCCATCTAACTCACCTGGCCAGTGAAGTTAAGGGGAGCAACAAGTTGGTAACAACAGCAAGACGGAGTGTGCTTGTGCACGTGTGTGTGTGTGTGTGTGTGTGTGTGAGAGAGTGAGTGCGTGAGTGACACAGAATAATCAATACTTATCATATGCATGTGGTAAATAAATAAATAAATATATATATATATATATATATATAAATTAATGTGTGTGTGTGTGATCAATAAATGTGGCGTGTTGCCTTATCCCTCTGAAAAAGATCCCGAGTACTTCTTTTAAGTACAACACTGTGACTTTTGTACTTCGTATTTTCAAGTTCTTCCACCACGAGCCAGAGGGCCTTTTCTCAGGGACCCGTACCACGCTCGCAAACGTCTGTGCGGCCCTCCCTCGATACTTACCTTGAGCCAATTGCTATTTGCTCTTCTTCCATAGATCGCTGTCTGGTTTCCATCTGCCGGCAGGGTCTCGGGAGGGTGGCTCCTTTCGGTCTCTGCCACCACATGGCCAGCCTCTCATCTCCTCCAAGTCTACAGGGACCGAAAAAGAGACAGAGAACGGTTAGGAGCTAGGCCACCCTAGATGTGTGGAAAGGACAGACACCTGCGTCACCTGGCTGCTGCTCACTGGAGCCCAGTGTTGCCTCTAACATTTCCCCTCCAGGAGCGGAGTGAGTTTTGTCTCGTGCTCCAAGATCGAGGTCACGTGCCCTTCTTCGGATGCCTGCCACCCAGGCGAAGACATGTCTCGTCTGTGTTTTTAAAACGTTCTGGAAGAAAGAGTACTAACACAAGGGAGAATTAACAAGGTCATTTAAACTATAAATATTTGTTTGATATGAAGTCAAATAAAAGGAAAATTAATACTGCAACATTTTCAGTGGCCAACCTCCTCTCCTCTTCTCTCCTCTCCTCTCCTCTCCCCTCCCCTCCCCTGCCCCCTCCAGCTGGCCTAGATGATCTCTCCGGGTCCCTTATGGTAAAGCCCGCCCCGGGACCCTGTGCTGAGGTGACAAGTTCTTCACAAGATACTGGGTATGTAAACGTTTTACGGAAAAGCGTCCGTGGCCAATCTAGACGCGCTTTTCTGCAAAAAAGCCCCAATCGCCATTTTCGCCATCGGGGCTTTTTTGCGGAAAAGAACTCTCTGCTGTCTACACTGGCCCTTTTGCGCAGAAGTCTTTCGGAAAAAGACTTTTGCCCGAACGGGAGCAGCATAGTATTCCCGCAGAAGCACTGACAATCTTACATGAGATCGTCAGTGCTTTTGCGGAAATTCAAGCGGCCAGTGTAGACAGCTGGCAAGTTTTTCCGCAAAAGCAGATGATTAGCACACTTTCCTAGTTGAAAATCCAAGGAGAAGAAAGGGGAGAATTGCAAATCAAGACTCTCTTAAGGTGTCTGAAAGCTACTTTGGTCTGGGCCGGTACTCAGTGGTACCAAGGCAGACTTTTCTGTGGCTCGGTTGTCTAATGCCACACTAGAACAAGTCTACCACACCGAACGAAAGAGCAGACAATTACATGAAAGGGAAAAAAGGTGGCTTGGCAGAGAATTTGCTTCCGGACAAAAACAAGAGACTGCGGTGGTTAAAGAAGAACGGGAGGCATACCTGTGCATAAACCAATTCACCAGAAACCTTCTGAACAACCAGTTCAGTCACATGTCCTTACAGGGACAAGCACCTTAATGACGGTAGCCCTGACATTTTATTTTGCAGACGATTCTACTCGTGGAAGGGCTGCTGGAGTGAAACTTGAGGCCCAAGCAGGAGGAAAGTTTGATTTTCTAGTACCAAATAGAAAAACAATAATAGAACAAAAAGGCTAAAAGATGCCTAAGGGCGGAGATAGGGTCCAGAATGACTTAGACAAATTGGAGGATTGGGCCACAAGAAATCTGATGAGGTTCAACAAGGACAAGTGTACAGTCCTGCACTTGGGATGGAAGAATCCCAAGCATAGTTACAAGCTGGGGACCAACCAGTTAAGTAGTAGTTCTGCAGACAGGACCTGGGGGTTACAGTGGATGAGAAGCTGGAGATGAGTCAACAGTGTGCCCTTGTAGCCAAGAAGGCTAATGGCATATTAGGTTGCATTAAGAGGAGCATTGCCAGTAGATCCAGAGATGTCATTATTCCCCTTTATTCGGCTTTGGTGGGGCCACATCTGGAGTACTGTGTCCAGTTCTGGGCCCCCCACTACAGAAGGGATGTGGACACATTGGAGAGGGTCCAGCAGAGGACAACCAAAACGATTAGGGGGCTGGAGCAATTGCTCTATGAAGAGGCTGAGGGATTTAGGTTTCTTTAGTCTGAAGAGGAGACCATGAGGGGGGATTTTATAGTAGCCTTCAACTTCCTTATAAGGACACAGGAACGCAAGGTAACCTGTTCTCCCAACTCTCGCTTTCAGACGGGGTGGGGAACCTTATTGGGGGGGCGGAAGGCACACACTAGTAGGGTTGCCAGATGGTTTCAGCAAAAAAAAAAAAAAAAAAAAAAAAAAAAGGCGCCAGGAAAATTTTTGTTGAGGGAAAGAAGCCAACCAAACAAAAAAACCCCACCAGGAACAATTTTGTCGAGCAAAATCCAGTTGTGACCCCTTTAATTAGTCAGCCAATCTCCCCGCCCCGGCTTATTTCTGCTGGGCACAGAGGAAAAGCAGAAAATACTGGACATTTTGTATGTCCGGTATTTTCTAAATTTATTTACCGGACAAAAAGTGCAACTACCGGGCTGTCTGGCTCAGTGCTAGACACCTGGCAACCCTACACACAAGTGTGAAGAAAAAAAAATCCCAAACCCCACCATCCGCATTAACACATGCCCCAACTGAGAAGGAGGAAGAGGCTTCCCACATTCCCCTCGCACACAAGGCTTCCCTTGTGAGGAGGGAGGGGCGGGGGGCGGGGCGGGGCAGGCTAGCAGAATTTGTCTGCTCCAATCTGGCCACCCAGAGAAATAAAAAAGCAAATTGAAAGAGCCAGACGAATACCTAGAAACCATCTACTTCAAGACAGACCCAAGAAAACCAACAATAGAACACCACTTGTCATCACCTACAACCCCCAACTTAAACCTGTCCAACACATTATCAATAAACTACAGCCTATATTGGAACAGGATACCATACTCAAAGAGGCTCTGGGAGACAGACCCATAGTCTCCTATAGACAACCACCTAACCTCAAGATCATTCTTACCAACCACCACAGGACATACCACACTAATACCAACCCTGGTACCTTCCCTTGCAACAAACCCCGTTGCCAGCTTTGTCCACATATTCATTCTGCTGATACCATTATTGGACCCAACCAAGTGAGTTATAAGATCAAGAACACATATTCCTGCGCATCCAGAAATATAATCTATGCTATCGTGTGCCGAAAGTGTCCGTCTGCTATGTACATTGGACAAACATCTCAGACACTTCGCCAAAGGATTAATGCCCACAAAACAGATATCAGACAAGATCACAAAGAGAAAACAGTTTCTTGCCATTTTAACCAGAAAGGACACTCTCTCAATGACTTGACCACCTGCATTCTGCTACAAAGACCTTTTACATCTGCACTTGAAAGGGAATCCTCTGAACTGTCATTCATGTTAAAATTCGACACTTTCCAACAAGGACTTAGTTCAAATGTTTGTTATCTCACCCATTACCAAGATAGTTTCCCCAATTATCACCTCTAATACCATTAACTCACAAACATCCCACTCTCCCTACCTCTAATATCATCAATTCACAGACACTTACCTTCCTTCCCCCTCCCCCCCACCGCATCCCCCTCCTGTTCTGCAATGTGATTTGTCCTTTTCATATTTGTTCTTTTTTTTAATTGTATCCTTTGGTATATACGGTTGTGACTACTTTCTTCCACTATTTGATCTGAGGAAGTGGGTCTGGCCCACGAAAGCTCATCATCTAATAAACCATCTTGTTAGTCTTTAAAGTGCTACATTGTCCTGCATTTTGCTTCAACTACCCCAGGCTAACACGGCTACATTTCTATCACCAATCTGGAGGGGAGCTAGAGCGTTAGTGTGGGAACCTTGAGTCTCGAGGGCCACACTCACGTGAGCTGGGGTATTAGGTTCCTCACCCCTGCTTTAAAAACAAAACCTCTTACTCTTAAAAATCGATCCCCGTATCTCTGGTCGGACCAGCTTCACGCAGGTCCTCCGGGATGGAAAACTGCAGCAAACTGTATGAACAGAAACAAACAGAAGCCCCAATCGCAGCTGGAGGTGGGGCGAGGCTGCCCCAGCAGGGACACAGCGGGGCAGCCGCCCTCCACCAGATCAGGAAAACAACCGCGCCATTCCCCGGCCAGCAGGAAGGCGAGTGCCGCTGCAAGGCTCCGCAAGGGAGGTGGGCGGCAGAGGGGTGTTTGTGCGCGGCCGCGCGCCTTCAGCGGCAACTCCCCTGGTGCCCCCTTCTCTAGTCCAGCCAGGCCTAAAATGCTCAGTGCTTAGAAGGCGGGTGGGGAACCTAAGGCCTGGGTGCTTGGGGCTCCTCCACCGTCGCCCCCTCCCCACGCCGTGGGGCTGGAGCGCACAAAGCGACTAGGCTGGGCCCTGCAGTGCTCTGGCGCCAGGGGGACGTTTCTCCGCTCAGCTGGGGGCCAGGCAGGGAGGCTTTTCTGTCGGTTGGTTTGTCTGTCACCTGTTTGCCCCCCAATTCTCAGCCACTCCCCCCCTCTCCCCACACGCCCCCACCCAGGACGCTCTCGGCCTCTGCAGGAGGCACAGCCGGGCACTGGGCGGCACTGCGGGCAGCCAGGGCCAGAGCATCCCCCCCCACAGCGCCCCCCGCCGAACTGCCCCCCCCCGGGCACAGGGGGGATTCAGCGGGCACCCGGCCCCGCCCCCAGGCAGCGAGCAGCGCGGGGAGCAGGGCTCAGGCCGCCCCGCCCCCCCGCGTGCGGGACACGTTCTGTGCGTGCCCCGCCCGCGGGAACCACCCCTCGAGGGCGCGCGGCTCCCCGGCGGGGTGAAGGGGCACGTGACACTCCCGGGCCCCGGTGGCCCGCAGCCCCCCCTCCCCGAGACACCCACGTGACTGGAGCCCGGGTCAGCTCCCGCGCCCGGCACCACGTGGGGGGGGGGGGGTCACAGGGGCGCTGCTCCCCGGGGAGGCAGCAGCGCCGGGGGGGCAGAAATCGCCCCCCCACCTCCGCCAGGGGCCGCCCCGCCGATGTCCAGCCTGGGGCCCGGAGAGAAGCAGGCGGGGGGGGGGGGCTCCACGTCACTGCCAGCTCCCGCCCCGCCCCCAGGCTCCGCCCCTCAGCGCCCCCCGCAGCGTTTTCCCGCCCGCCTCGTGGGCGCGAGCGTCCCGGGAGTTTCCCGCCCAGCCAGCGCCGCCCGCGCCTGCGCTCTCCCGCGCCCTGTCCCCTCCTGCCCCCCCCAGTGCCAAGGCCCCCCCCGGCCCCTCCCCCTCCCTCCTGCCCCCCCAGTGCCGAGCACCCCCCCGGCCCCTCACCCCCTCCTGCCCCCCCAGTGCCGAGCACCCCCCCCGGCCCCTCACCCCCTCCTGCCCCCCCCCAGTGCCGAGCACCCCCCCCGGCCCCTCACACCCAGCCTGCTCCTACACCTCACCCCTGTCCAGACACCCCACCCCCAGCCCGCTCCCCCACCTTCCCTCGCGCCCCCTTCTCCCCCAGGCCAGACACCCCACCCCCAGCCCGCTCCCCCACCTTCCCTCGCGCCCCCTCCTCCCCCGGGCCAGACACCAACAAGGGGCGGGCTGGGGGCGGGGCAGCTTCGCACTCGGACCCAGGATTCGCTCGCGCCCCCGCGCGCTCCTCGGACCTTCCTGTCATGGCGGCGCCGGCCGCCCAGTCAGACAACGCCCCCCTGCGACAGCCCATTGGCCGAACCAGAGGCAGGATCCCCTTTGCTGACAGCCCATTGGGCGACACTATCCTGCGCCAAGGCTGTCTTCCGAAAGCCCATTGGCTGGCACACAGCCAGGAACCACCCCTAAGTCACAGACAATTCGAGGACAGAGCAGCCCATTAAGATCCACCCCGGACAGCCTATTGGTCGAGAGCAGTGGCAGGTCATTCCCCCTAGTCACACCGCATTCGCAGACAGAGCTGTCCGTTAAGATGCAGCCGGGTCAGCCTATTGGGTGCCTCTGATTCAGAACACGCCCCTTAGTCACAGCCCATTCGCGGACAGAAGAGTCTGATATAATCCACCCCGGACAACCTATTGGCCGCCAGCAGCCCCAGAACACGCCTTTAGTCACCGCCCATTGGCGCACGGAGCAGTCCGTTAAGAGTCACCTCGGACAGCCTCAGATTGGGCGCCACAGATTCCGAACACGCCCTTTACAATCAGCCCATTCGCGGACAGAACAGTCTGTTACGATCAGTCCGGGACAGTCTCTCGGCCAGCCTTACTGTAGGGATAACATAGTCAAGTATGAAACATGATTCCCCAAGTGGAAGTGACTCCCCAGAATTTGTTCCCCACAACTAAAAGTCTAAGGAGGAGAAGTTTGTGTGTGGGATCCTGGCGCGGAGCCTGGTGTGTGGGATGAGGGGGCCGGGGGCAGGTGGGGAGAGGGCTGCGCGGAGCCTGGTGTGTGGGATGAGGGGGCCGCGGGCAGGAGGGGAGAGGGCTCCGCGGAGCCTGGAAATAACGAGCTTCTTACTTTGCCTGCTGTCAAAGGGCAAGACTGGGGCCACGTGGCGTGCGGAGCAGGGACAGCAGCTGGGGGCGATGGAATTACACGTGCATTACCCGCAATGACCACCGAGCGGCACTGTGGAGGCGCTTCGGAATTACACGTGCATTACCCGCAATGACCACCGAGCGGCACTGTGGGGGCGCTACGGAATTACACGTGCATTACCGCCGGTGACTACCGAGCGGCACTGTTGCTCTGCTAAGGGCCGTTATTTCCGAATAAAAAAGATTGTTCTTAGGGTAGAAATGCCCCATTCCGAACTAAGAACACGCTGGGCGGGGCTATGCCGGGGGGCGGGGCTATGATAGGGGCGGGGCGCGCTGCGACGTGCCCCGGGAGGCCGCACTATGAGAACTACAAGTCCCAGGATGCGTCGCTAACACTTGGAGTGACAGGAGCGCGGGACCAACCGCGTCGCTCCCTGGTCAATGCCCCGTTGTGATGTCACTTCCGCTGCACCCGCCCAACCGAACAGCGCCGGGCCTGCCCTGGCCCTGCAATGGCCGATGGGAGCTGCGGACAGGGGCACTCAGTTTCCCACAAGCCACTGCGGCTACTTTCCCTACTCCCCCTCATCCGGCCCCTCCCCATTGCTGGGCGGGGCTCCTGCCTCAGAGACGGCAGCGTCCGCAGCTGATGCCCCGCCCCCACTCGGGAGAGGAGACTCCGCGGCAACCCTTCCCCCCCAAACTCCTCCCCGCCCCGTGCAGTCTGATCCCCCCTCAAACTACTCCCCCCCGTGCAGTCTGATCCCCCCAAACTTCCCCCCGCCCCGTGCAGTCTGATCCTCCCCCCCGTGCAGTCTGATCCCCCCCAAACTCCTCCCCGCCCCGTGCAGTCCGATCCCCCCAAACTCTTCCCCGCCCCGTGCAGTGCGATCCCCCCAAATTCCTCTCCCCCCGTGCAGTATGATCCCCCCAAACTCCTCCCCGCCCCGTGCAGTCCGATCCCCCCCAAACTCCTCCCCCCCGTGCAGTCTGATCCTCCCCCCCGTGCAGTCTGATCCCCCCCAAACTCCTCCCCGCCCCGTGCAGTCTGATCCCCCCCAAACTCCTCCCCGCCCCGTGCAGTCCGATCCCCCCCAAACTCTTCCCCGCCCTGTGCAGTCCGATCCCCCCAAACTCCTCCCCGCCCCGTGCAGTCTGATCTCCCCCAAAACTCCTCCCCGCCCCGTGCAGTCTGATCCCCCCCAAACTGCGCTCCGCCCCGTGCAGTCTGAACCCCTCCCCAAACTCCTCCCCGCCCCGTGCAGTCTGATCCTCCCCCCCGTGCAGTCTGATCCCCCCCCAAACTCCTCCCCGCTCCGTGCAGTCTGACCCCCCCAAACTCCTCTCCCCCCCGTGCAGTCTGATCCCCCCCACACTTCCCTCCGCCCCGTGCAGTCTGATCCCCCCCAAACTCCTGTCCGCCCCGTGCAGTCTGATCCCCCCCAAAGCTCCTCCCTGCCCCGTGCAGTCTGATCCTCCCCCCAAACTCCTCCCCGCTCCGTGCAGTCTGATCCTCCCCCCCGTGCAGTCTGATCCCCCCAAACTCCTCCCCGCTCCGTGCAGTCTGATCCCCCCAAACTCCTCTCCCCCCCGTGCAGTCTGATCCCCCCAAACTCCTCCCCGCCCCGTGCAGTCCGATGCCCCCCAAACTCCTCTCCGCCCCGTGTAGTCTGATCCCCTCCCCAAACTCCTCTCCGCCCCGTGCAGTCTGAACCCCTCCCCAAACTCCTCCCCGCTCCGTGCAGTCTGATCCTCCCCCCCGTGCAGTCTGATCCCCCCAAACTCCTCCCCGCTCCGTGCAGTCTGATCCCCCCAAACTCCTCTCCCCCCCGTGCAGTCTGATCCCCCCAAACTCCTCCCCGCCCCGTGCAGTCCGATGCCCCCCAAACTCGTCTCCGCCCCGTGTAGTCTGATCCCCTCCCCAAACTCCTCTCCGCCCCGTGCAGTCTGAACCCCTCCCCAAACTCCTCGCCGCCCCGTGGAGTCTGATCCTCCCCCCCGTGCAGTCTGATCCCCCCCCAAACTCCTCCCCGCCCCGTGCAGTCTGATCCTCCCCACGTGCAGTCTGATCCCCCCCAAACTCCTCTCCCCCCCGTGCAGTCTGATCCCCCCCAAACTCCTCCCCCGCGGAGCCTGCAGTGCGGGATGAGGGGGCCGGGGGCAGGAGGGGAGAGGGCTGTGCGGAGCCTGCAGTGCGGGATGAGGGGGCCATGGGCAGGAGGGGAGAGGGCTGCGCGGAGCCTGCAGTGCGGGATGAGGGGGCCGGGGGCAGGAGGGGAGAGGGCTGTGCGGAGCCTGGAGTGCGGGATGAGGGGGCCATGGGCAGGAGGGGAGAGGGCTCCGCGGAGCCTGGAAATAACGAGCTTCTTACTTTGCCTGCTGTCAAAGGGCAAGACTGGGGCCACGTGGCGTGCGGAGCAGGGACAGCAGCTGGGGGCGATGGAATTACACGTGCATTACCCGCAATGACCACCGAGCGGCACTGTGGAGGCGCTACGGAATTACACGTGCATTACCGGCAATGACCACCAAGCGGCACTGTGGAGGCGCTACGGAATTACACGTGCTTTACCTGCAATGACCACCGAGCGGCACTGTGGAGGCGCTACGGAATTACACGTGCATTACCCGCAATGACCACCGAGCGGCACTGTGGAGGCGCTACGGAATTACACGTGCATTACCGGCAATGACCACCGAGCGGCACTGTGGAGGCGCTACGGAATTACACGTGCATTACCCGCAATGACCACCGAGCGGCACTGTGGAGGCGCTACGGAATTACACGTGCATTACCCGCAATGACCACCGAGCGGCACTGTGGAGGCGCTACGGAATTACACGTGCATTACCGCCGGTGACTACCGAGCGGCACTGTTGCTCTGCTAAGGGCCGTTATTTCCGAATAAAAAAGATTGTTCTTAGGGTAGAAATGCCCCATTCCGAACTAAGAACACGCTGGACGGGGCTATGCCGGGGGGCGGGGCTATGATAGGGGCGGGGCGCGCTGCGACGTGCCCCGGGAGGCCGCACTCTGAGAACTACAAGTCCCAGGATGCGTCGCTAACACTTGGAGTGACAGGAGCGCGGGACCAACCGCGTCGCTCCCTGGTCAATGCCCCGTTGTGATGTCACTTCCGCTGCACCCGCCCAACCGAACAGCGCCGGGCCTGCCCTGGCCCTGCAATGGCCGATGGGAGCTGCGGACAGGGGCACTCAGTTTCCCACAAGCCACTGCGGCTACTTTCCCTACTCCCCCTCATCCCGCCCCTCCCCATTGTTGGGCGGGGCTCCTGCCTCAGAGACGGCAGCGTCCTTAGCTGATGCCCCGCCCCCACTCGGGAGAGGAGACTCTGCGGCAACCCCTCCCCCCCAAACTCCTCCCCGCCCCGTGCAGTCTGCTCCCCCCCACCAAACTCCTCCCCGCCCCGTGCAGTCTGCTCCCCCCCACCAAACTCCTCCCCGCCCCGTGCAGTCTGCTCCCCCCCACCAAACTCCTCCCCGCCCCGTGCAGACTGCTCCCCCCCACCAAACTCCTCCCCGCCCCATGCAGTCTGCTCCCCTCCCCAAACTCCTCCCCGCCCCCTGCAGACTGATCACCCCCAAAATTTCTCTCCGCCGCGTGCAGTCCGATCCCCCCCAACCTCCTCTCCGCCCCGTGCAGTCCGATCCCCCCCAAGCTCCTCCCCCCCGTGCAGTCCGCTCCCCCCCACCAAACTGCTCTCCGCCCCGTGCAGTCTGCTCCCCCCCAAACTCCTCCCCGCCCCGTGCAGTCTGCTCCCCCCCAAACTCCTCCCCGCCCCGTGCAGTCTGCTCCCCCCAACTCCTCCCCGCCCCGTGCAGTCTGCCCCCCACAACTCCTCTCGGCCCTGTGCAGTCTGCTCCCCTCCCCAAACTCCTCCTCCCCCCGTGCAGTCTGATCCCCCCAAACTCCTCCCCCCGTGCAGTCTGATCCCCCCAAACTCCTCGCCCCGTGCAGTCTGATCTCCTACCCCCCACAAATCTCCTCCCCCCGTGCAGTCTGATCCCCCCCAAACTCCTCGCCCCGTGCAGTCTGATCTCCTACCCCCCACAAAACTCCCCCCGTGCAGTCTGATCCCCCCCAAACTCCTCCCCCCCGTGCAGTCTGATCCCCTACCCCCCAAACTCCTCCCCCCCCCGTGCAGTCCGCTCCCCCCCACCAAACTGCTCTCCGCCCCGTGCAGTCTGCTCCCCCTCACCACCAAACTCCTCTCCGCCCCGTGCAGTCTGATCCCCCTCCAAACTCCTCCCCCCCGTGCAGTCTGATCCCCCCCAAACTGCTCCCCACCCCGTGCAGTCTGATCCCCCCCAAACTGCTCCCCACCCCGTGCAGTCTGCTCCCCCCAACTCCTCCCCACCCCGTGCAGTCTGATCCCCACCAAACTCCTCTCCGCCCCGTGCAGTCTGATCCCCCCCCACCAAACTCCTCTCCGCCCCGTGCAGTCTGCTCCCCCCCACCAAACTCCTCTCCGCCCCGTGCAGTCTGCTCCCCCCAACTCCTCCCCGCCCCGTGCAGTCTGCTCCCCCTCACCACCAAACTCCTCTCCGCCCCGTGCAGTCTGCTCCCCCCCCAAACTCCTCCTCCCCCCGTGCAGTCTGATCCCCCCAAACTCCTCCCCCCGTGCAGTCTGATCCCCCCCAAACTCCTCCCCCCGTGCAGTCTCATCCCCCCCAAACTCCTCGCCCCGTGCAGTCTGATCCCCCCCAAACTCCTCGCCCCGTGCAGTCTGATCTCCTACCCCCCACAAAACTCCTCCCTCCGTGCAGTCTGATCCCCCCCAAACTCCTCGCCCCGTGCAGTCTGATCTCCTACCCCCCACAAAACTCCCCCCGTGCAGTCTGATCCCCCCCAAACTCCTCTCCGCCCCGTGCAGTCTGCTCCCCCTCCAAACTCCTCCCCCCCGTGCAGTCTGCTCCCCCCAACTCCTCCCCGCCCCGTGCAGTCTGCTCCCCCTCACCACCACGCTCCTCTCCGCCCCGTGCAGTCTGATCCCCCTCCAAACTCCTCCCCCCCGTGCAGTCTGCTCCCCCCAACTCCTCCCCGCCCCGTGCAGTCTGCTCCCCCTCACCACCACGCTCCTCTCCGCCCCGTGCAGTCTGATCCCCCTCCAAACTCCTCCCCCCCGTGCAGTCTGCTCCCCTCCCCAAACTCCTCCCCGCCCCGTGCAGTCTGCTCCCCTCCCCAAACTCCTCCCCGCCCCCTGTAGACTGATCACCCCCAAAATTTCTCTCCGCCGCGTGCAGTCCGATCCCCCCCAACCTCCTCTCCGCCCCGTGCAGTCCGATCCCCCCCAAGCTCCTCCCCCCCACCAAACTGCTCTCCGCCCCGTGCAGTCTGCTCCCCCCCAAACTCCTCCCCGCCCCGTGCAGTCTGTTCCCCCCAACTCCTCCCCGCCCCGTGCAGTCTGCTCCCCTCCCCAAACTCCTCCCCGCCCCCTGCAGACTGATCACCCCCAAAATTTCTCTCCGCCGCGTGCAGTCCGATCCCCCCCAACCTCCTCTCCGCCCCGTGCAGTCCGATCCCCCCCAAGCTCCTCCCCCCCACCAAACTGCTCTCCGCCCCGGGCAGTCTGCTCCCCCCCAAACTCCTCCCCGCCCCGTGCAGTCTGCTCCCCCCAACTCCTCCCCGCCCCGTGCAGTCTGCTCCCCTCCCCAAACTCCTCCCCGCCCCCTGCAGACTGATCACCCCCAAAATTTCTCTCCGCCGCGTGCAGTCCGATCCCCCCCAACCTCCTCTCCGCCCCGTGCAGTCCGATCCCCCCCAAGCTCCTCCCCCCCACCAAACTGCTCTCCGCCCCGTGCAGTCTGCTCCCCCCCAAACTCCTCCCCGCTCCGTGCAGTCTGCTCCCCCCAACTCCTCCCCGCCCCGTGCAGTCTGCTCCCCCTCACCACCAAACTCCTCTCCGCCCCGTGCAGTCTGATCCCCCTCCAAACTCCTCCCCCCCGTGCAGTCTGATCCCCCCCAAACTGCTCCCCACCCCGTGCAGTCTGATCCCCCCCAAACTGCTCCCCACCCCGTGCAGTCTGCTCCCCCCAACTCCTCCCCACCCCGTGCAGTCTGATCCCCACCAAACTCCTCTCCGCCCCGTGCAGTCTGCTCCCCCCCAAACTCCTCTCCGCCCCGTGCAGTCTGCTCCCCCCAACTCCTCCCCGTCCCGTGCAGTCTGCTCCCCCTCACCACCAAACTCCTCTCCGCCCCGTGCAGTCTGCTCCCCCCAACTCCTCCCCACCCCGTGCAGTCTGATCCCCCCCAAACTCCTCTCCGCCCCGTGCAGTCTGCTCCCTCCCAAACTCCTCTCCGCCCCGTGCAGTCTGCTCCCCCCAACTCCTCCCCGCCCCGTGCAGTCTGCTCCCCCTCACCACCAAACTCCTCTCCGCCCCGTGCAGTCTGCTCCCCGCCATCAAACTCCTCCCCGCCCAATGCAGTGTGAACCCCCCCAAATTCCTCTCCGCCCCGTGCAGTCTGAACCCCCCCCAAATTCCTCTCCGCCCCGTGCAGTCTGCTCCCCCCCAACTCCTCTCCCCCAGTGCAGTCTTCTCCCCCTCACCACCAAACTCGTCCCTGCCCCGTGCAGTCTGCTCCCCTCCCCAAACTCCTCCCCGCCCCCTGCAGACTGATCACCCCCAAAATTTCTCTCCGCCGCGTGCAGTCCGATCCCCCCCAACCTCCTCTCCGCCCCGTGCAGTCCGATCCCCCCCAAGCTCCTCCCCCCCGTGCAGTCCGCTCCCCCCCACCAAACTGCTCTCCGCCCCGTGCAGTCTGCTCCCCCCAACTCCTCCCCGCCCCGTGCAGTCTGCTCCCCCTCACCACCAAACTCCTCTCCGCCCCGTGCAGTCTGATCCCCCTCCAAACTCCTCCCCCCCGTGCAGTCTGCTCCCCCCAACTCCTCCCCGCCCCGTGCAGTCTGCTCCCCCTCACCACCAAACTCCTCTCCGCCCCGTGCAGTCTGATCCCCCTCCAAACTCCTCCCCCCCGTGCAGTCTGATCCCCCCCAAACTGCTCCCCACCCCGTGCAGTCTGATCCCCCCCAAACTGCTCCCCACCCCGTGCAGTCTGCTCCCCCCAACTCCTCCCCACCCCGTGCAGTCTGATCCCCACCAAACTCCTCTCCGCCCCGTGCAGTCTGATCCCCCCCACCAAACTCCTCTCCGCCCCGTGCAGTCTGCTCCCCCCCAAACTCCTCTCCGCCCCGTGCAGTCTGCTCCCCCCAACTCCTCCCCGCCCCGTGCAGTCTGCTCCCCCTCACCACCAAACTCCTCTCCGCCCCGTGCAGTCTGCTCCCCCCCCAAACTCCTCCTCCCCCCGTGCAGTCTGATCCCCCCAAACTCCTCCCCCCGTGCAGTCTGATCCCCCCCAAACTCCTCCCCCCGTGCAGTCTCATCCCCCCCAAACTCCTCGCCCCGTGCAGTCTGATCCCCCCCAAACTCCTCGCCCCGTGCAGTCTGATCTCCTACCCCCCACAAAACTCCTCCCTCCGTGCAGTCTGATCCCCCCCAAACTCCTCGCCCCGTGCAGTCTGATCTCCTACCCCCCACAAAACTCCCCCCGTGCAGTCTGATCCCCCCCAAACTCCTCCCCCCCGTGCAGTCTGATCCCCTACCCCCCAAACTCCTCCCCGCCCCATGCAGTCTGATCCCCCACCACCACCAAACTCCTCTCCCCCCCATGCAGTCTGCTCCCCCCAACACCAAATTTCCCAGCCGGCTTGTGCGGGGACTGGCAGCGGGACAGGCTGATGCTGCTGTTGCCTTCGAAAGTGCAGCGGGGAGCGTGAGGCGGGTGGGGGGGGAGGGGGGGCGGCTGCCTCTGCTGCGTCCCGTTCACAAGCCCAGAGGGGCCGCGCGAGGATTTTCCGGAGACCCCGAGGAGTTTTCTGCCGCTCACTTCTGTGTCCCAGCTGAGTTCCTGCCGGTCAGTGGCCCCGCCCCCAGACCAGGCCACGCCCCTGCCATTAATGACGGAGCCTGGGACCCGTCTGTGTGCCCCACAAACCCACGTGTCACTCGCCGGGGAGCCGATAGAACGTGCCCCGCGTTCCATCATTTGCATGCACCGCGCCAGGGCAATGACGTCACTAGCAGTGCGCTGCTGTTCGTAGCCGGCAGTGGCAGCTTCGCACCGAGCCGGGCCACGAGGCAGCGGGCGCAGCGCTGGGGGCGGAGCTACAGGGGAGCGGCCCGGCCGGGCGGGGTGCACACTGGGGCGCCCAAGGGCTGAGATCCGGGCGGGGCAGCGTCACGCTCTGACCTCGCTGCCGCCTCCCGCCGCCTCTCCCTTGGGGCCGGGTGGCGCGGACCGGAAGCCGCTGCACTGCCCGGATTTCCTGGGGAACACGCTCCCTGTGACGTCAGGGCCTGCCACAGAGGCAGGGCGCCACCCCGGCCAAGCAAGGAGCAGAGCTAGGGTTGCCAGATGGTTTCACCAAAATACCAGACACGCCTGACATGACATCACAATCTGCATTCCATCTGATTTAGAAAATACCAGACATTTATCAGAGGAGTAGCCGCGTTAGTCTGAATCTGCAAAAGCAGCGAGGAGTCCTGTGGCACAGAACTCCTTGCCGCTTTCGCGGACATTTATATTTTCTCAATTTGTTTCCCCGAAGAAAAAGCTGAAAGCCTGGACCGTCCAGTTCAAAACCGGACACCTGGCAACCATAAGCAGAGTGGTGCCTTGTCGGAGCGGTTCCAGCCTCCGCTCTGCTGTCCTTCCTCTGCCCCACGTACCACGGGAGCTGGTGGCCTACGCTGGCTGCACCGCCGCAGGAAACCTCCAACCCCAGTCGCTGTCCCAGCCAGGCACCCCGTGTCTGAACCCGTCCCGCCTGGCCCCGTGTCTCCTGCCTACCACCCGCTGACCTGGCACCAGCTGAGCGCTCGTACCTGGGCACCTTCCGGTCACGGTTCCCAGTCGGTTGCTGTCAGGCTGTGGACCGAGCAAACGTCACTTCCGGTCCGTGGGACTGAACGCACGTGGCGCCGGCATGATGCGAGGCCGCTCCTTGTTGCCCCACGTCGGATACAAAAGGAGCAGCTACCGCGCGGCAGTTAGGGCCTCGTGCTGAAACGCGCTGCAGCAGTGCTACTCTTCCCTGCCCCTCTCATCCCAGTTGCATGCTCCAGATGGGAGGGGAGGGGTGTCGCTTTCCAGGAGCTACTGCTGCCAGGGCACCGTCTGACTGGCACACGTCAGACGCACACGCCCGTGCAACAGCCACTCACCCTGCCAAATGCTCACACGCAGGGATGCGTGTACACACTCACAAACGCGAATTAACAGATTAACACGCCTGGGCGCCCACTCGTGCCCTCGCTCAGATGCCCACACACGCATCTGCTCAATCTGCCCGCACGCAGGCACGTGCACACACACGCAAATGGACACTTGCGGACGCACACACTTGCACTCATACTTACGTGCGCACGCATGCACGCCGAGTAACAGTCGCCTAGAAGGACTCACCAATAATATCAAACTCAAAAGCCAAAGATTAGATCAATTAGGAGACAACTATTCCCACGAGGCCCTAATCCATGGCTGGGGCTCCTCGGTGCTGCTGGGAGACCAAGTCTTTATTTCAATCCCAGTTTTGCCAACTCTCGGCATGCGTGACGCTAGGTCAATTGGCAGCCTACTCACTTAGTTTTCCGTATGATCCTAGACACGTTAAGTATCGCCAGCCAGGAGATTCGGGGAGGGTGGCGGGGGGGGGGGGGGGGGATTAATGACATTTTTAAAAATACAAAAATCGGTGTTCAGTTTCTGTTGTAGATAAACCTATGTACTTCATATGACTTGACACTGTGCCTCTCCATATAACCTTGTAACTTTGTATTAATCCATATGACCTTGTCACTTTGTATTAGAACCTGAATCCATATAACCTTGTAACTTAGTTTTCTACATAGGGTTCTAATACAGAGTATATAGTTAAAGAGGTAAAAATGTCATTTGCTAGGAGTAGAATAAGATCTTTCCCCCACTCTCTCCCCCCCACTCTGTAATCAATTGCCCAGTTGAATGAACGAGGTGTGAATGAGTAACACTTGGGAGCCAAGCACCTCCAGAGAGCTACACCAGTTGAAAAGGGGGTAGAAGCCAGACCCAAGGTGTCAAGAGGGCTCAAGAAAGAAGAGCAGACATATTGAAGGCCTTGGGGATTAGAAGCAAGCACCTTCTTTGGAAAACACCCTCTCTTAACAGACAGCACCCACAAAGGGACCAAAGGACACAGACCCAGATTTTGAATCTGGGATATATTTGCATAAGAGGGAAGCTGCTATAAAAGTGAGTTGTCTTGCAGAGGACTCCGGGTCTCATCTTGTCACCATCGGAGCATCGATCCGGATCAGCAGAAGCCCGGCTCCACCCCTCCCCCATCTAACTCACCTGGCCAGTGAAGTTAAGGGGAGCAACAAGTTGGTAACAACAGCAAGACGGAGTGTGCTTGTGCACGTGTGTGTGTGTGTGTGTGAGAGAGTGAGTGCGTGAGTGACACAGAATAATCAATACTTATCATATGCATGTGGTAAATAAATATATATATATATAAATTAATGTGTGTGTGTGTGATCAATAAATGTGGCGTGTTGCCTTATCCCTCTGAAAAAGATCCCGAGTACTTCTTTTAAGTACAACACTGTGACTTTTGTACTTCGTATTTTCAAGTTCTTCCACCACGAGCCAGAGGGCCTTTTCTCAGGGACCCGTACCACGCTCGCAAACGTCTGTGCGGCCCTCCCTCGATACTTACCTTGAGCCAATTGCTATTTGCTCTTCTTCCATAGATCGCTGTCTGGTTTCCATCTGCCGGCAGGGTCTCGGGAGGGTGGCTCCTTTCGGTCTCTGCCACCACATGGCCAGCCTCTCATCTCCTCCAAGTCTACAGGGACCGAAAAAGAGACAGAGAACGGTTAGGAGCTAGGCCACCCTAGATGTGTGGAAAGGACAGACACGTGCGTCACCTGGCTGCTGCTCACTGGAGCCCAGTGTTGCCTCTAACATTTCCCCTCCAGGAGCGGAGTGAGTTTTGTCTCGTGCTCCAAGATCGAGGTCACGTGCCCTTCTTCGGATGCCTGCCACCCAGGCGAAGACATGTCTCGTCTGTGTTTTTAAAACGTTCTGGAAGAAAGAGTACTAACACAAGGGAGAATTAACAAGGTCATTTAAACTGTAAATATTTGTTTGATATGAAGTCAAATAAAAGGAAAATTAATACTGCAACATTTTCAGTGGCCAACCTCCTCTCCTCTTCTCTCCTCTCCTCTCCTCTCCCCTCCCCTCCCCTGCCCCCTCCAGCTGGCCTAGATGATCTCTCCGGGTCCCTTATGGTAAAGCCCGCCCCGGGACCCTGTGCTGAGGTGACAAGTTCTTCACAAGATACTGGGTATGTAAACGTTTTACGGAAAAGCGTCCGTGGCCAATCTAGACGCGCTTTTCTGCAAAAAAGCCCCAATCGCCATTTTCGCCATCGGGGCTTTTTTGCGGAAAAGAACTCTCTGCTGTCTACACTGGCCCTTTTGCGCAGAAGTCTTTCGGAAAAAGACTTTTGCCCGAACGGGAGCAGCATAGTATTCCCGCAGAAGCACTGACAATCTTACATGAGATCGTCAGTGCTTTTGCGGAAATTCAAGCGGCCAGTGTAGACAGCTGGCAAGTTTTTCCGCAAAAGCAGATGATTAGCACACTTTCCTAGTTGAAAATCCAAGGAGAAGAAAGGGGAGAATTGCAAATCAAGACTCTCTTAAGGTGTCTGAAAGCTACTTTGGTCTGGGCCGGTACTCAGTGGTACCAAGGCAGACTTTTCTGTGGCTCGGTTGTCTAATGCCACACTAGAACAAGTCTACCACACCGAACGAAAGAGCAGACAATTACATGAAAGGGAAAAAAGGTGGCTTGGCAGAGAATTTGCTTCCGGACAAAAACAAGAGACTGCGGTGGTTAAAGAAGAACGGGAGGCATACCTGTGCATAAACCAATTCACCAGAAACCTTCTGAACAACCAGTTCAGTCACATGTCCTTACAGGGACAAGCACCTTAATGACGGTAGCCCTGACATTTTATTTTGCAGACGATTCTACTCGTGGAAGGGCTGCTGGAGTGAAACTTGAGGCCCAAGCAGGAGGAAAGTTTGATTTTCTAGTACCAAATAGAAAAACAATAATAGAACAAAAAGGCTAAAAGATGCCTAAGGGCGGAGATAGGGTCCAGAATGACTTAGACAAATTGGAGGATTGGGCCACAAGAAATCTGATGAGGTTCAACAAGGACAAGTGTACAGTCCTGCACTTGGGATGGAAGAATCCCAAGCATAGTTACAAGCTGGGGACCAACCAGTTAAGTAGTAGTTCTGCAGACAGGACCTGGGGGTTACAGTGGATGAGAAGCTGGAGATGAGTCAACAGTGTGCCCTTGTAGCCAAGAAGGCTAATGGCATATTAGGTTGCATTAAGAGGAGCATTGCCAGTAGATCCAGAGATGTCATTATTCCCCTTTATTCGGCTTTGGTGGGGCCACATCTGGAGTACTGTGTCCAGTTCTGGGCCCCCCACTACAGAAGGGATGTGGACACATTGGAGAGGGTCCAGCAGAGGACAACCAAAACGATTAGGGGGCTGGAGCAATTGCTCTATGAAGAGGCTGAGGGATTTAGGTTTCTTTAGTCTGAAGAGGAGACCATGAGGGGGGATTTTATAGTAGCCTTCAACTTCCTTATAAGGACACAGGAACGCAAGGTAACCTGTTCTCCCAACTCTCGCTTTCAGACGGGGTGGGGAACCTTATTGGGGGGGCGGAAGGCACACACTAGTAGGGTTGCCAGATGGTTTCAGCAAAAAAAAAAAAAAAAAAAAAAAAAAGGGGCCAGGAAAATTTTTGTTGAGGGAAAGAAGCCAACCAAACAAAAAAACCCCACCAGGAACATTTTTGTTGAGCAAAATCCAGTTGTGACCCCTTTAATTAGTCAGCCAATCTCCCCGCCCCGGCTTATTTCTGCTGGGCACAGAGGAAAAGCAGAAAATACTGGACATTTTGTATGTCCGGTATTTTCTAAATTTATTTACCGGACAAAAAGTGCAACTACCGGGCTGTCTGGCTCAGTGCTAGACACCTGGCAACCCTACACACAAGTGTGAAGAAAAAAAAATCCCAAACCCCACCATCCGCATTAACACATGCCCCAACTGAGAAGGAGGAAGAGGCTTCCCACATTCCCCTCGCACACAAGGCTTCCCTTGTGAGGAGGGGGGGGCGGGGGGCGGGGCGGGGCAGGCTAGCAGAATTTGTCTGCTCCAATCTGGCCACCCAGAGAAATAAAAAAGCAAATTGAAAGAGCCAGACGAATACCTAGAAACCATCTACTTCAAGACAGACCCAAGAAAACCAACAATAGAACACCACTTGTCATCACCTACAACCCCCAACTTAAACCTGTCCAACACATTATCAATAAACTACAGCCTATATTGGAACAGGATACCATACTCAAAGAGGCTCTGGGAGACAGACCCATAGTCTCCTATAGACAACCACCTAACCTCAAGATCATTCTTACCAACCACCACAGGACATACCACACTAATACCAACCCTGGTACCTTCCCTTGCAACAAACCCCGTTGCCAGCTTTGTCCACATATTCATTCTGCTGATACCATTATTGGACCCAACCAAGTGAGTTATAAGATCAAGAACACATATTCCTGCGCATCCAGAAATATAATCTATGCTATCGTGTGCCGAAAGTGTCCGTCTGCTATGTACATTGGACAAACATCTCAGACACTTCGCCAAAGGATTAATGCCCACAAAACAGATATCAGACAAGATCACAAAGAGAAAACAGTTTCTTGCCATTTTAACCAGAAAGGACACTCTCTCAATGACTTGACCACCTGCATTCTGCTACAAAGACCTTTTACTTACATCTGCACTTGAAAGGGAATCCTCTGAACTGTCATTCATGTTAAAATTCGACACTTTCCAACAAGGACTTAGTTCAAATGTTTGTTATCTCACCCATTACCAAGATAGTTTCCCCAATTATCACCTCTAATACCATTAACTCACAAACATCCCACTCTCCCTACCTCTAATATCATCAATTCACAGACACTTACCTTCCTTCCCCCTCCCCCCCACCGCATCCCCCTCCTGTTCTGCAATGTGATTTGTCCTTTTCATATTTGTTCTTTTTTTTAATTGTATCCTTTGGTATATACGGTTGTGACTACTTTCTTCCACTATTTGATCTGAGGAAGTGGGTCTGGCCCACGAAAGCTCATCATCTAATAAACCATCTTGTTAGTCTTTAAAGTGCTACATTGTCCTGCATTTTGCTTCAACTACCCCAGGCTAACACGGCTACATTTCTATCACCAATCTGGAGGGGAGCTAGAGCGTTAGTGTGGGAACCTTGAGTCTCGAGGGCCACACTCACGTGAGCTGGGGTATTAGGTTCCTCACCCCTGCTTTAAAAACAAAACCTCTTACTCTTAAAAATCGATCCCCGTATCTCTGGTCGGACCAGCTTCACGCAGGTCCTCGGGGATGGAAAACTGCAGCAAACTGTATGAACAGAAACAAACAGAAGCCCCAATCGCAGCTGGAGGTGGGGCGAGGCTGCCCCAGCAGGGACACAACGGGGCAGCCGCCCTCCACCAGATCAGGAAAACAACCGCGCCATTCCCCGGCCAGCAGGAAGGCGAGTGCCGCTGCAAGGCTCCGCAAGGGAGGTGGGCGGCAGAGGGGTGTTTGTGCGCGGCCGCGCGCCTTCAGCGGCAACTCCCCTGGTGCCCCCTTCTCTAGTCCAGCCAGGCCTAAAATGCTCAGTGCTTAGAAGGCGGGTGGGGAACCTAAGGCCTGGGTGCTTGGGGCTCCTCCACCGTCGCCCCCTCCCCACGCCGTGGGGCTGGAGCGCACAAAGCGACTAGGCTGGGCCCTGCAGTGCTCTGGCGCCAGGGGGACGTTTCTCCGCTCAGCTGGGGGCCAGGCAGGGAGGCTTTTCTGTCGGTTGGTTTGTCTGTCACCTGTTTGCCCCCCAATTCTCAGCCACTCCCCCCCTCTCCCCACACGCCCCCACCCAGGACGCTCTCGGCCTCTGCAGGAGGCACAGCCGGGCACTGGGCGGCACTGCGGGCAGCCAGGGCCAGAGCATCCCCCCCCACAGCGCCCCCCGCCGAACTGCCCCCCCCCGGGCACAGGGGGGATTCAGCGGGCACCCGGCCCCGCCCCCAGGCAGCGAGCAGCGCGGGGAGCAGGGCTCAGGCCGCCCCGCCCCCCCGCGTGCGGGACACGTTCTGTGCGTGCCCCGCCCGCGGGAACCACCCCTCGAGGGCGCGCGGCTCCCCGGCGGGGGGAAGGGGCACGTGACACTCCCGGGCCCCGGTGGCCCGCAGCCCCCCCTCCCCGAGACACCCACGTGACTGGAGCCCGGGTCAGCTCCCGCGCCCGGCACCACGTGGGGGGGGGGTCACAGGGGCGCTGCTCCCCGGGGAGGCAGCAGCGCCGGGGGGGGGGCAGAAATCGCCCCCCCTCCTCCGCCAGGGGCCGCCCCGCCGATGTCCAGCCTGGGGCCCGGAGAGAAGCAGGCGGGGGGGGGGGGGGCTCCACGTCACTGCCAGCTCCCGCCCCGCCCCCAGGCTCCGCCCCTCAGCGCCCCCCGCAGCGTTTTCCCGCCCGCCTCGTGGGCGCGAGCGTCCCGGGAGTTTCCCGCCCAGCCAGCGCCGCCCGCGCCTGCGCTCTCCCGCGCCCTGTCCCCTCCTGCCCCCCCCAGTGCCAAGGCCCCCCCCGGCCCCTCCCCCTCCCTCCTGCCCCCCCAGTGCCGAGCACCCCCCCGGCCCCTCACCCCCTCCTGCCCCCCCAGTGCCGAGCACCCCCCCGGCCCCTCACCCCCTCCTGCCCCCCCAGTGCCGAGCACCCCCCCGGCCCCTCACCCCCTCCTGCCCCCCCCCAGTGCCGAGCACCCCCCCCGGCCCCTCACACCCAGCCTGCTCCTACACCTCACCCCTGTCCAGACACCCCACCCCCAGCCCGCTCCCCCACCTTCCCTCGCGCCCCCTTCTCCCCCAGGCCAGACACCCCACCCCCAGCCCGCTCCCCCACCTTCCCTCGCGCCCCCTCCTCCCCCGGGCCAGACACCAACAAGGGGCGGGCTGGGGGCGGGGCAGCTTCGCACTCGGACCCAGGATTCGCTCGCGCCCCCGCGCGCTCCTCGGACCTTCCTGTCATGGCGGCGCCGGCCGCCCAGTCAGACAACGCCCCCCTGCGACAGCCCATTGGCCGAACCAGAGGCAGGATCCCCTTTGCTGACAGCCCATTGGGCGACACTATCCTCCGCCAAGGCTGTCTTCCGAAAGCCCATTGGCTGGCACACAGCCAGGAACCACCCCTAAGTCACAGACAATTCGAGGACAGAGCAGCCCATTAAGATCCACCCCGGACAGCCTATTGGTCGAGAGCAGTGGCAGGTCATTCCCCCTAGTCACACCGCATTCGCAGACAGAGCTGTCCGTTAAGATGCAGCCGGGTCAGCCTATTGGGTGCCTCTGATTCAGAACACGCCCCTTAGTCACAGCCCATTCGCGGACAGAAGAGTCTGTTATAATCCACCCCGGACAACCTATTGGCCGCCAGCAGCCCCAGAACACGCCTTTAGTCACCGCCCATTGGCGCACGGAGCAGTCCGTTAAGAGTCACCTCGGACAGCCTCAGATTGGGCGCCACAGATTCCGAACACGCCCTTTACTCTCAGCCCATTCGCGGACAGAACAGTCTGTTACGATCAGTCCGGGACAGTCTCTCGGCCAGCCTTAGTGTAGGGATAACAGAGTCAAGTATGAAACATGATTCCCCAAGTGGAAGTGACTCCCCAGAATTTGTTCCCCACAACTAAAAGTCTAAGGAGGAGAAGTTTGTGTGTGGGATCCTGGCGCGGAGCCTGGTGTGTGGGATGAGGGGGCCGGGGGCAGGAGGGGAGAGGGCTGCGCGGAGCCTGGTGTGTGGGATGAGGGGGCCGCGGGCAGGAGGGGAGAGGGCTGCGCGGAGCCTGGAAATAACGAGCTTCTTACTTTGCCTGCTGTCAAAGGGCAAGACTGGGGCCACGTGGCGTGCGGAGCAGGGACAGCAGCTGGGGGCGATGGAATTACACGTGCATTACCCGCAATGACCACCGAGCGGCACTGTGGAGGCGCTTCGGAATTACACGTGCATTACCCGCAATGACCACCGAGCGGCACTGTGGGGGCGCTACGGAATTACACGTGCATTACCGCCGGTGACTACCGAGCGGCACTGTTGCTCTGCTAAGGGCCGTTATTTCCGAATAAAAAAGATTGTTCTTAGGGTAGAAATGCCCCATTCCGAACTAAGAACACGCTGGGCGGGGCTATGCCGGGGGGCGGGGCTATGATAGGGGCGGGGCGCGCTGCGACGTGCCCCGGGAGGCCGCACTATGAGAACTACAAGTCCCAGGATGCGTCGCTAACACTTGGAGTGACAGGAGCGCGGGACCAACCGCGTCGCTCCCTGGTCAATGCCCCGTTGTGATGTCACTTCCGCTGCACCCGCCCAACCGAACAGCGCCGGGCCTGCCCTGGCCCTGCAATGGCCGATGGGAGCTGCGGACAGGGGCACTCAGTTTCCCACAAGCCACTGCGGCTACTTTCCCTACTCCCCCTCATCCGGCCCCTCCCCATTGCTGGGCGGGGCTCCTGCCTCAGAGACGGCAGCGTCCGCAGCTGATGCCCCGCCCCCACTCGGGAGAGGAGACTCCGCGGCAACCCTTCCCCCCCAAACTCCTCCCCGCCCCGTGCAGTCTGATCCCCCCTCAAACTACTCCCCCCCGTGCAGTCTGATCCCCCCAAACTTCCCCCCGCCCCGTGCAGTCTGATCCTCCCCCCCGTGCAGTCTGATCCCCCCCAAACTCCTCCCCGCCCCGTGCAGTCCGATCCCCCCAAACTCTTCCCCGCCCCGTGCAGTGCGATCCCCCCAAATTCCTCTCCCCCCGTGCAGTATGATCCCCCCAAACTCCTCCCCGCCCCGTGCAGTCCGATCCCCCCCAAACTCCTCCCCCCCGTGCAGTCTGATCCTCCCCCCCGTGCAGTCTGATCCCCCCCAAACTCCTCCCCGCCCCGTGCAGTCTGATCCCCCCCAAACTCCTCCCCGCCCCGTGCAGTCCGATCCCCCCCAAACTCTTCCCCGCCCTGTGCAGTCCGATCCCCCCAAACTCCTCCCCGCCCCGTGCAGTCTGATCTCCCCCAAAACTCCTCCCCGCCCCGTGCAGTCTGATCCCCCCCAAACTGCGCTCCGCCCCGTGCAGTCTGAACCCCTCCCCAAACTCCTCCCCGCCCCGTGCAGTCTGATCCTCCCCCCCGTGCAGTCTGATCCCCCCCCAAACTCCTCCCCGCTCCGTGCAGTCTGATCCCCCCCAAACTCCTCTCCCCCCCGTGCAGTCTGATCCCCCCCACACTTCCCTCCGCCCCGTGCAGTCTGATCCCCCCCAAACTCCTGTCCGCCCCGTGCAGTCTGATCCCCCCCAAAGCTCCTCCCTGCCCCGTGCAGTCTGATCCTCCCCCCAAACTCCTCCCCGCTCCGTGCAGTCTGATCCTCCCCCCCGTGCAGTCTGATCCCCCCAAACTCCTCCCCGCTCCGTGCAGTCTGATCCCCCCAAACTCCTCTCCCCCCCGTGCAGTCTGATCCCCCCAAACTCCTCCCCGCCCCGTGCAGTCCGATGCCCCCCAAACTCCTCTCCGCCCCGTGTAGTCTGATCCCCTCCCCAAACTCCTCTCCGCCCCGTGCAGTCTGAACCCCTCCCCAAACTCCTCCCCGCTCCGTGCAGTCTGATCCTCCCCCCCGTGCAGTCTGATCCCCCCAAACTCCTCCCCGCTCCGTGCAGTCTGATCCCCCCAAACTCCTCTCCCCCCCGTGCAGTCTGATCCCCCCAAACTCCTCCCCGCCCCGTGCAGTCCGATGCCCCCCAAACTCGTCTCCGCCCCGTGTAGTCTGATCCCCTCCCCAAACTCCTCTCCGCCCCGTGCAGTCTGAACCCCTCCCCAAACTCCTCGCCGCCCCGTGGAGTCTGATCCTCCCCCCCGTGCAGTCTGATCCCCCCCCAAACTCCTCCCCGCCCCGTGCAGTCTGATCCTCCCCACGTGCAGTCTGATCCCCCCCAAACTCCTCTCCCCCCCGTGCAGTCTGATCCCCCCCAAACTCCTCCCCCGCGGAGCCTGCAGTGCGGGATGAGGGGGCCGGGGGCATGAGGGGAGAGGGCTGTGCGGAGCCTGCAGTGCGGGATGAGGGGGCCATGGGCAGGAGGGGAGAGGGCTGCGCGGAGCCTGCAGTGCGGGATGAGGGGGCCGGGGGCAGGAGGGGAGAGGGCTGCGCGGAGCCTGGTGTGTGGGATGAGGGGGCCATGGGCAGGAGGGGAGAGGGCTCCGCGGAGCCTGGAAATAACGAGCTTCTTACTTTGCCTGCTGTCAAAGGGCAAGACTGGGGCCACGTGGCGTGCGGAGCAGGGACAGCAGCTGGGGGCGATGGAATTACACGTGCATTACCCGCAATGACCACCGAGCGGCACTGTGGAGGCGCTACGGAATTACACGTGCATTACCGGCAATGACCACCGAGCGGCACTGTGGAGGCGCTACGGAATTACACGTGCATTACCCGCAATGACCACCGAGCGGCACTGTGGAGGCGCTACGGAATTACACGTGCATTACCCGCAATGACCACCGAGCGGCACTGTGGGGGGCGCTACGGAATTACACGTGCATTACCGGCAATGACCACCGAGCGGCACTGTGGAGGCGCTACGGAATTACACGTGCATTACCCGCAATGACCACCGAGCGGCACTGTGGAGGCGCTACGGAATTACACGTGCATTACCGCCGGTGACTACCGAGCGGCACTGTTGCTCTGCTAAGGGCCGTTATTTCCAAATAAAAAAGATTGTTCTTAGGGTAGAAATGCCCCATTCCGAACTAAGAACACGCTGGACGGGGCTATGCCGGGGGGCGGGGCTATGATAGGGGCGGGGCGCGCTGCGACGTGCCCCGGGAGGCCGCACTCTGAGAACTACAAGTCCCAGGATGCGTCGCTAACACTTGGAGTGACACGAGCGCGGGACCAACCGCGTCGCTCCCTGGTCAATGCCCCGTTGTGATGTCACTTCCGCTGCACCCGCCCAACCGAACAGCGCCGGGCCTGCCCTGGCCCTGCAATGGCCGATGGGAGCTGCGGACAGGGGCACTCAGTTTCCCACAAGCCACTGCGGCTACTTTCCCTACTCCCCCTCATCCCGCCCCTCCCCATTGTTGGGCGGGGCTCCTGCCTCAGAGACGGCAGCGTCCTTAGCTGATGCCCCGCCCCCACTCGGGAGAGGAGACTCTGCGGCAACCCCTCCCCCCCAAACTCCTCCCCGCCCCGTGCAGTCTGCTCCCCCCCACCAAACTCCTCCCCGCCCCGTGCAGTCTGATCCCCCCAAACTTCCCCCCGCCCCGTGCAGTCTGATCCTCCCCCCCGTGCAGTCTGATCCCCCCCAAACTCCTCCCCGCCCCGTGCAGTCCGATCCCCCCAAACTCTTCCCCGCCCCGTGCAGTGCGATCCCCCCAAACTCCTCCCCGCCCCCTGCAGACTGATCACCCCCAAAATTTCTCTCCGCCGCGTGCAGTCCGATCCCCCCCAACCTCCTCTCCGCCCCGTGCAGTCCGATCCCCCCCAAGCTCCTCCCCCCCGTGCAGTCCGCTCCCCCCCACCAAACTGCTCTCCGCCCCGTGCAGTCTGCTCCCCCCCAAACTCCTCCCCGCCCCGTGCAGTCTGCTCCCCCCAACTCCTCCCCGCCCCGTGCAGTCTGCTCCCCCACCACCAAACTCCTCTCCGCCCTGTGCAGTCTGCTCCCCCCCCAAACTCCTCCTCCCCCCGTGCAGTCTGATCCCCCCAAACTCCTCCCCCCGTGCAGTCTGATCCCCCCAAACTCCTCGCCCCGTGCAGTCTGCTCCCCCCAACTCCTCCCCACCCCGTGCAGTCTGATCCCCCCCAAACTCCTCGCCCCGTGCAGTCTGATCCCCCCCCCCAAACTCCTCCCCCCGTGCAGTCTGATCCCCCCCAAACTCCTCCCCCCCGTGCAGTCTGATCCCCTACCCCCCAAACTCCTCCCCGCCCCGTGCAGTCTGCTCCCCCCCACCAAACTCCTCCCCGCCCCGTGCAGTCTCCTCCCCCCCACCAAACTCCTCCCCGCCCCGTGCAGTCTCCTCCCCCCCAACTCCTCTCCCCCAGTGCAGTCTTCTCCCCCTCACCACCAAACTCGTCCCTGCCCCGTGCAGTCTGCTCCCTCCAAACTCCTCCCCGCCCCGTGCAGTCTGCTCCCCCCAACTCCTCCCCGCCCCGTGCAGTCTGCTCCCCCTCACCACCAAACTCCTCTCCGCCCCGTGCAGTCTGATCCCCCTCCAAACTCCTCCCCCCCGTGCAGTCTGCTCCCCCCAACTCCTCCCCGCCCCGTGCAGTCTGCTCCCCCTCACCACCAAACTCCTCTCCGCCCCGTGCAGTCTGATCCCCCTCCAAACTCCTCCCCGCCCCGTGCAGTCTGCTCCCCTCCCCAAACTCCTCCCCGCCCCCTGTAGACTGATCACCCCCAAAATTTCTCTCCGCCGCGTGCAGTCCGATCCCCCCCAACCTCCTCTCCGCCCCGTGCAGTCCGATCCCCCCCAAGCTCCTCCCCCCCACCAAACTGCTCTCCGCCCCGTGCAGTCTGCTCCCCCCCAAACTCCTCCCCGCCCCGTGCAGTCTGCTCCCCCCAACTCCTCCCCGCCCCGTGCAGTCTGCTCCCCCTCACCACCAAACTCCTCTCCGCCCCGTGCAGTCTGATCCCCCTCCAAACTCCTCCCCCCCGTGCAGTCTGATCCCCCCCAAACTGCTCCCCACCCCGTGCAGTCTGATCCCCCCCAAACTGCTCCCCACCCCGTGCAGTCTGCTCCCCCCAACTCCTCCCCACCCCGTGCAGTCTGATCCCCACCAAACTCCTCTCCGCCCCGTGCAGTCTGCTCCCCCCCAAACTCCTCTCCGCCCCGTGCAGTCTGCTCCCCCCAACTCCTCCCCGTCCCGTGCAGTCTGCTCCCCCTCACCACCAAACTCCTCTCCGCCCCGTGCAGTCTGCTCCCCCCAACTCCTCCCCACCCCGTGCAGTCTGATCCCCACCAAACTCCTCTCCGCCCCGTGCAGTCTGCTCCCCCCCAAACTCCTCTCCGCCCCGTGCAGTCTGCTCCCCCCCAACTCCTCCCCGCCCCGTGCAGTCTGCTCCCCCTCACCACCAAACTCCTCTCCGCCCCGTGCAGTCTGCTCCCCCCCACCAAACTCCTCCCCGCCCAATGCAGTGTGAACCCCCCCAAATTCCTCTCCGCCCCGTGCAGTCTGAACCCCCCCCAAATTCCTCTCCGCCCCGTGCAGTCTGCTCCCCCCCAACTCCTCTCCCCCAGTGCAGTCTTCTCCCCCTCACGACCAAACTCGTCCCTGCCCCGTGCAGTCTGCTCCCTCCAAACTCCTCCCCGCCCCATGCAGTCTGCTCCCCTCCCCAAACTCCTCCCCGCCCCCTGCAGACTGATCACCCCCAAAATTTCTCTCCGCCCCGTGCAGTCCGATCCCCCCCAAGCTCCTCCCCCCCGTGCAGTCCGCTCCCCCCCACCAAACTGCTCTCCGCCCCGTGCAGTCTGCTCCCCCCAACTCCTCCCCGCCCCGTGCAGTCTGCTCCCCCTCACCACCAAACTCCTCTCCGCCCCGTGCAGTCTGATCCCCCTCCAAACTCCTCCCCCCCGTGCAGTCTGATCCCCCCCAAACTGCTCCCCACCCCGTGCAGTCTGATCCCCCCCAAACTGCTCCCCACCCCGTGCAGTCTGCTCCCCCCAACTCCTCCCCACCCCGTGCAGTCTGATCCCCACCAAACTCCTCTCCGCCCCGTGCAGTCTGATCCCCCCCCACCAAACTCCTCTCCGCCCCGTGCAGTCTGCTCCCCCCCACCAAACTCCTCTCCGCCCCGTGCAGTCTGCTCCCCCCAACTCCTCCCCGCCCCGTGCAGTCTGCTCCCCCTCACCACCAAACTCCTCTCCGCCCCGTGCAGTCTGCTCCCCCCCCAAACTCCTCCTCCCCCCGTGCAGTCTGATCCCCCCAAACTCCTCCCCCCGTGCAGTCTGATCCCCCCCAAACTCCTCGCCCCGTGCAGTCTGATCTCCTACCCCCCACAAAACTCCTCCCTCCGTGCAGTCTGATCCCCCCCAAACTCCTCGCCCCGTGCAGTCTGATCTCCTACCCCCCACAAAACTCCCCCCGTGCAGTCTGATCCCCCCCAAACTCCTCCCCCCCGTGCAGTCTGATCCCCTACCCCCCAAACTCCTCCCCGCCCCATGCAGTCTGATCCCCCACCACCACCAAACTCCTCTCCCCCCCGTGCAGTCTGCTCCCCCCAACACCAAATTTCCCAGCCGGCTTGTGTGGGGACTGGCAGCGGGACAGGCTGATGCTGCTGTTGCCTTCGAAAGTGCAGCGGGGAGCGTGAGGCGGGTGGGGGGGGAGGGGGGGCGGCTGCCTCTGCTGCGTCCCGTTCACAAGCCCAGAGGGGCCGCGCGAGGATTTTCCGGAGACCCCGAGGAGTTTTCTGCCGCTCACTTCTGTGTCCCAGCTGAGTTCCTGCCGGTCAGTGGCCCCGCCCCCAGACCAGGCCACGCCCCTGCCATTAATGACGGAGCCTGGGACCCGTCTGTGTGCCCCACAAACCCACGTGTCACTCGCCGGGGAGCCGATAGAACGTGCCCCGCGTTCCATCATTTGCATGCACCGCGCCAGGGCAATGACGTCACTAGCAGTGCGCTGCTGTTCGTAGCCGGCAGTGGCAGCTTCGCACCGAGCCGGGCCACGAGGCAGCGGGCGCAGCGCTGGGGGCGGAGCTACAGGGGAGCGGCCCGGCCGGGCGGGGTGCACACTGGGGCGCCCAAGGGCTGAGATCCGGGCGGGGCAGCGTCACGCTCTGACCTCGCTGCCGCCTCCCGCCGCCTCTCCCTTGGGGCCGGGTGGCGCGGACCGGAAGCCGCTGCACTGCCCGGATTTCCTGGGGAACACGCTCCCTGTGACGTCAGGGCCTGCCACAGAGGCAGGGCGCCACCCCGGCCAAGCAAGGAGCAGAGCTAGGGTTGCCAGATGGTTTCACCAAAATACCAGACACGCCTGACATGACATCACAATCTGCATTCCATCTGATTTAGAAAATACCAGACATTTATCAGAGGAGTAGCCGCGTTAGTCTGAATCTGCAAAAGCAGCGAGGAGTCCTGTGGCACAGAACTCCTTGCCGCTTTCGCGGACATTTATATTTTCTCAATTTGTTTCCCCGAAGAAAAAGCTGAAAGCCTGGACCGTCCAGTTCAAAACCGGACACCTGGCAACCATAAGCAGAGTGGTGCCTTGTCGGAGCGGTTCCAGCCTCCGCTCTGCTGTCCTTCCTCTGCCCCACGTACCACGGGAGCTGGTGGCCTACGCTGGCTGCACCGCCGCAGGAAACCTCCAACCCCAGTCGCTGTCCCAGCCAGGCACCCCGTGTCTGAACCCGTCCCGCCTGGCCCCGTGTCTCCTGCCTACCACCCGCTGACCTGGCACCAGCTGAGCGCTCGTACCTGGGCACCTTCCGGTCACGGTTCCCAGTCGGTTGCTGTCAGGCTGTGGACCGAGCAAACGTCACTTCCGGTCCGTGGGACTGAACGCACGTGGCGCCGGCATGATGCGAGGCCGCTCCTTGTTGCCCCACGTCGGATACAAAAGGAGCAGCTACCGCGCGGCAGTTAGGGCCTCGTGCTGAAACGCGCTGCAGCAGTGCTACTCTTCCCTGCCCCTCTCATCCCAGTTGCATGCTCCAGATGGGAGGGGAGGGGTGTCGCTTTCCAGGAGCTACTGCTGCCAGGGCACCGTCTGACTGGCACACGTCAGACGCACACGCCCGTGCAACAGCCACTCACCCTGCCAAATGCTCACACGCAGGGATGCGTGTACACACTCACAAACGCGAATTAACAGATTAACACGCCTGGGCGCCCACTCGTGCCCTCGCTCAGATGCCCACACACGCATCTGCTCAATCTGCCCGCACGCAGGCACGTGCACACACACGCAAATGGACACTTGCGGACGCACACACTTGCACTCATACTTACGTGCGCACGCATGCACGCCGAGTAACAGTCGCCTAGAAGGACTCACCAATAATATCAAACTCAAAAGCCAAAGATTAGATCAATTAGGAGACAACTATTCCCACGAGGCCCTAATCCATGGCTGGGGCTCCTCGGTGCTGCTGGGAGACCAAGTCTTTATTTCAATCCCAGTTTTGCCAACTCTCGGCATGCGTGACGCTAGGTCAATTGGCAGCCTACTCACTTAGTTTTCCGTATGATCCTAGACACGTTAAGTATCGCCAGCCAGGAGATTCGGGGAGGGTGGCGGGGGGGGGGGATTAATGACATTTTTAAAAATACAAAAATCGGTGTTCAGTTTCTGTTGTAGATAAACCTATGTACTTCATATGACTTGACACTGTGCCTCTCCATATAACCTTGTAACTTTGTATTAATCCATATGACCTTGTCACTTTGTATTAGAACCTGAATCCATATAACCTTGTAACTTAGTTTTCTACATAGGGTTCTAATACAGAGTATATAGTTAAAGAGGTAAAAATGTCATTTGCTAGGAGTAGAATAAGATCTTTCCCCCACTCTCTCCCCCCCACTCTGTAATCAATTGCCCAGTTGAATGAACGAGGTGTGAATGAGTAACACTTGGGAGCCAAGCACCTCCAGAGAGCTACACCAGTTGAAAAGGGGGTAGAAGCCAGACCCAAGGTGTCAAGAGGGCTCAAGAAAGAAGAGCAGACATATTGAAGGCCTTGGGGATTAGAAGCAAGCACCTTCTTTGGAAAACACCCTCTCTTAACAGACAGCACCCACAAAGGGACCAAAGGACACAGACCCAGATTTTGAATCTGGGATATATTTGCATAAGAGGGAAGCTGCTATAAAAGTGAGTTGTCTTGCAGAGGACTCCGGGTCTCATCTTGTCACCATCGGAGCATCGATCCGGATCAGCAGAAGCCCGGCTCCACCCCTCCCCCATCTAACTCACCTGGCCAGTGAAGTTAAGGGGAGCAACAAGTTGGTAACAACAGCAAGACGGAGTGTGCTTGTGCACGTGTGTGTGTGTGTGTGTGTGTGTGAGAGAGTGAGTGCGTGAGTGACACAGAATAATCAATACTTATCATATGCATGTGGTAAATAAATAAATATATATATATATATATATATATATATATATATATAAATTAATGTGTGTGTGTGTGATCAATAAATGTGGCGTGTTGCCTTATCCCTCTGAAAAAGATCCCGAGTACTTCTTTTAAGTACAACACTGTGACTTTTGTACTTCGTATTTTCAAGTTCTTCCACCACGAGCCAGAGGGCCTTTTCTCAGGGACCCGTACCACGCTCGCAAACGTCTGTGCGGCCCTCCCTCGATACTTACCTTGAGCCAATTGCTATTTGCTCTTCTTCCATAGATCGCTGTCTGGTTTCCATCTGCCGGCAGGGTCTCGGGAGGGTGGCTCCTTTCGGTCTCTGCCACCACATGGCCAGCCTCTCATCTCCTCCAAGTCTACAGGGACCGAAAAAGAGACAGAGAACGGTTAGGAGCTAGGCCACCCTAGATGTGTGGAAAGGACAGACACGTGCGTCACCTGGCTGCTGCTCACTGGAGCCCAGTGTTGCCTCTAACATTTCCCCTCCAGGAGCGGAGTGAGTTTTGTCTCGTGCTCCAAGATCGAGGTCACGTGCCCTTCTTCGGATGCCTGCCACCCAGGCGAAGACATGTCTCGTCTGTGTTTTTAAAACGTTCTGGAAGAAAGAGTACTAACACAAGGGAGAATTAACAAGGTCATTTAAACTGTAAATATTTGTTTGATATGAAGTCAAATAAAAGGAAAATTAATACTGCAACATTTTCAGTGGCCAACCTCCTCTCCTCTCCTCTCCCCTCCCCTCCCCTCCCCTGCCCCCTCCAGCTGGCCTAGATGATCTCTCCGGGTCCCTTATGGTAAAGCCCGCCCCGGGACCCTGTGCTGAGGTGACAAGTTCTTCACAAGATACTGGGTATGTAAACGTTTTACGGAAAAGCGTCCGTGGCCAATCTAGACGCGCTTTTCTGCAAAAAAGCCCCAATCGCCATTTTCGCCATCGGGGCTTTTTTGCGGAAAAGAACTCTCTGCTGTCTACACTGGCCCTTTTGCGCAGAAGTCTTTCGGAAAAAGACTTTTGCCCGAACGGGAGCAGCATAGTATTCCCGCAGAAGCACTGACAATCTTACATGAGATCGTCAGTGCTTTTGCGGAAATTCAAGCGGCCAGTGTAGACAGCTGGCAAGTTTTTCCGCAAAAGCAGATGATTAGCACACTTTCCTAGTTGAAAATCCAAGGAGAAGAAAGGGGAGAATTGCAAATCAAGACTCTCTTAAGGTGTCTGAAAGCTACTTTGGTCTGGGCCGGTACTCAGTGGTACCAAGGCAGACTTTTCTGTGGCTCGGTTGTCTAATGCCACACTAGAACAAGTCTACCACACCGAACGAAAGAGCAGACAATTACATGAAAGGGAAAAAAGGTGGCTTGGCAGAGAATTTGCTTCTGGACAAAAACAAGAGACTGCGGTGGTTAAAGAAGAACGGGAGGCATACCTGTGCATAAACCAATTCACCAGAAACCTTCTGAACAACCAGTTCAGTCACATGTCCTTACAGGGACAAGCACCTTAATGACGGTAGCCCTGACATTTTATTTTGCAGACGATTCTACTCGTGGAAGGGCTGCTGGAGTGAAACTTGAGGCCCAAGCAGGAGGAAAGTTTGATTTTCTAGTACCAAATAGAAAAACAATAATAGAACAAAAAGGCTAAAAGATGCCTAAGGGCGGAGATAGGGTCCAGAATGACTTAGACAAATTGGAGGATTGGGCCACAAGAAATCTGATGAGGTTCAACAAGGACAAGTGTACAGTCCTGCACTTGGGATGGAAGAATCCCAAGCATAGTTACAAGCTGGGGACCAACCAGTTAAGTAGTAGTTCTGCAGACAGGACCTGGGGGTTACAGTGGATGAGAAGCTGGAGATGAGTCAACAGTGTGCCCTTGTAGCCAAGAAGGCTAATGGCATATTAGGTTGCATTAAGAGGAGCATTGCCAGTAGATCCAGAGATGTCATTATTCCCCTTTATTCGGCTTTGGTGGGGCCACATCTGGAGTACTGTGTCCAGTTCTGGGCCCCCCACTACAGAAGGGATGTGGACACATTGGAGAGGGTCCAGCAGAGGACAACCAAAACGATTAGGGGGCTGGAGCAATTGCTCTATGAAGAGGCTGAGGGATTTAGGTTTCTTTAGTCTGAAGAGGAGACCATGAGGGGGGATTTTATAGTAGCCTTCAACTTCCTTATAAGGACACAGGAACGCAAGGTAACCTGTTCTCCCAACTCTCGCTTTCAGACGGGGTGGGGAACCTTATTGGGGGGGCGGAAGGCACACACTAGTAGGGTTGCCAGATGGTTTCAGCAAAAAAAAAAAAAAAAAAAAAAAAAAAAGGCGCCAGGAAAATTTTTGTTGAGGGAAAGAAGCCAACCAAACAAAAAAACCCCACCAGGAACATTTTTGTTGAGCAAAATCCAGTTGTGACCCCTTTAATTAGTCAGCCAATCTCCCCGCCCCGGCTTATTTCTGCTGGGCACAGAGGAAAAGCAGAAAATACTGGACATTTTGTATGTCCGGTATTTTCTAAATTTATTTACCGGACAAAAAGTGCAACTACCGGGCTGTCTGGCTCAGTGCTAGACACCTGGCAACCCTACACACAAGTGTGAAGAAAAAAAAATCCCAAACCCCACCATCCGCATTAACACATGCCCCAACTGAGAAGGAGGAAGAGGCTTCCCACATTCCCCTCGCACACAAGGCTTCCCTTGTGAGGAGGGGGGGGCGGGGGGCGGGGCGGGGCAGGCTAGCAGAATTTGTCTGCTCCAATCTGGCCACCCAGAGAAATAAAAAAGCAAATTGAAAGAGCCAGACGAATACCTAGAAACCATCTACTTCAAGACAGACCCAAGAAAACCAACAATAGAACACCACTTGTCATCACCTACAACCCCCAACTTAAACCTGTCCAACACATTATCAATAAACTACAGCCTATATTGGAACAGGATACCATACTCAAAGAGGCTCTGGGAGACAGACCCATAGTCTCCTATAGACAACCACCTAACCTCAAGATCATTCTTACCAACCACCACAGGACATACCACACTAATACCAACCCTGGTACCTTCCCTTGCAACAAACCCCGTTGCCAGCTTTGTCCACATATTCATTCTGCTGATACCATTATTGGACCCAACCAAGTGAGTTATAAGATCAAGAACACATATTCCTGCGCATCCAGAAATATAATCTATGCTATCGTGTGCCGAAAGTGTCCGTCTGCTATGTACATTGGACAAACATCTCAGACACTTCGCCAAAGGATTAATGCCCACAAAACAGATATCAGACAAGATCACAAAGAGAAAACAGTTTCTTGCCATTTTAACCAGAAAGGACACTCTCTCAATGACTTGACCACCTGCATTCTGCTACAAAGACCTTTTACATCTGCACTTGAAAGGGAATCCTCTGAACTGTCATTCATGTTAAAATTCGACACTTTCCAACAAGGACTTAGTTCAAATGTTTGTTATCTCACCCATTACCAAGATAGTTTCCCCAATTATCACCTCTAATACCATTAACTCACAAACATCCCACTCTCCCTACCTCTAATATCATCAATTCACAGACACTTACCTTCCTTCCCCCTCCCCCCCACCGCATCCCCCTCCTGTTCTGCAATGTGATTTGTCCTTTTCATATTTGTTCTTTTTTTTAATTGTATCCTTTGGTATATACGGTTGTGACTACTTTCTTCCACTATTTGATCTGAGGAAGTGGGTCTGGCCCACGAAAGCTCATCATCTAATAAACCATCTTGTTAGTCTTTAAAGTGCTACATTGTCCTGCATTTTGCTTCAACTACCCCAGGCTAACACGGCTACATTTCTATCACCAATCTGGAGGGGAGCTAGAGCGTTAGTGTGGGAACCTTGAGTCTCGAGGGCCACACTCACGTGAGCTGGGGTATTAGGTTCCTCACCCCTGCTTTAAAAACAAAACCTCTTACTCTTAAAAATCGATCCCCGTATCTCTGGTCGGACCAGCTTCACGCAGGTCCTCCGGGATGGAAAACTGCAGCAAACTGTATGAACAGAAACAAACAGAAGCCCCAATCGCAGCTGGAGGTGGGGCGAGGCTGCCCCAGCAGGGACACAACGGGGCAGCCGCCCTCCACCAGATCAGGAAAACAACCGCGCCATTCCCCGGCCAGCAGGAAGGCGAGTGCCGCTGCAAGGCTCCGCAAGGGAGGTGGGCGGCAGAGGGGTGTTTGTGCGCGGCCGCGCGCCTTCAGCGGCAACTCCCCTGGTGCCCCCTTCTCTAGTCCAGCCAGGCCTAAAATGCTCAGTGCTTAGAAGGCGGGTGGGGAACCTAAGGCCTGGGTGCTTGGGGCTCCTCCACCGTCGCCCCCTCCCCACGCCGTGGGGCTGGAGCGCACAAAGCGACTAGGCTGGGCCCTGCAGTGCTCTGGCGCCAGGGGGACGTTTCTCCGCTCAGCTGGGGGCCAGGCAGGGAGGCTTTTCTGTCGGTTGGTTTGTCTGTCACCTGTTTGCCCCCCAATTCTCAGCCACTCCCCCCCTCTCCCCACACGCCCCCACCCAGGACGCTCTCGGCCTCTGCAGGAGGCACAGCCGGGCACTGGGCAGCACTGCGGGCAGCCAGGGCCAGAGCATCCCCCCCCACAGCGCCCCCCGCCGAACTGCCCCCCCCCGGGCACAGGGGGGATTCAGCGGGCACCCGGCCCCGCCCCCAGGCAGCGAGCAGCGCGGGGAGCAGGGCTCAGGCCGCCCCGCCCCCCCGCGTGCGGGACACGTTCTGTGCGTGCCCCGCCCGCGGGAACCACCCCTCGAGGGCGCGCGGCTCCCCGGCGGGGGGAAGGGGCACGTGACACTCCCGGGCCCCGGTGGCCCGCAGCCCCCCCTCCCCGAGACACCCACGTGACTGGAGCCCGGGTCAGCTCCCGCGCCCGGCACCACGTGGGGGGGGGGGTCACAGGGGCGCTGCTCCCCGGGGAGGCAGCAGCGCCGGGGGGGGGGGGGCAGAAATCGCCCCCCCACCTCCGCCAGGGGCCGCCCCGCCGATGTCCAGCCTGGGGCCCGGAGAGAAGCAGGCGGGGGGGGGGGCTCCACGTCACTGCCAGCTCCCGCCCCGCCCCCAGGCTCCGCCCCTCAGCGCCCCCCGCAGCGTTTTCCCGCCCGCCTCGTGGGCGCGAGCGTCCCGGGAGTTTCCCGCCCAGCCAGCGCCGCCCGCGCCTGCGCTCTCCCGCGCCCTGTCCCCTCCTGCCCCCCCCAGTGCCAAGGCCCCCCCCGGCCCCTCCCCCTCCCTCCTGCCCCCCCAGTGCCGAGCACCCCCCCGGCCCCTCACCCCCTCCTGCCCCCCCAGTGCCGAGCACCCCCCCGGCCCCTCACCCCCTCCTGCCCCCCCAGTGCCGAGCACCCCCCCGGCCCCTCACCCCTCCTGCCCCCCCCCAGTGCCGAGCACCCCCCCGGCCCCTCACCCCCTCCTGCCCCCCCAGTGCCGAGCACCCCCCCGGCCCCTCACCCCTCCTGCCCCCCCCCAGTGCCGAGCACCCCCCCGGCCCCTCACCCCTCCTGCCCCCCCCCAGTGCCGAGCACCCCCCCGGCCCCTCACCCCCTCCTGCCCCCCCAGTGCCGAGCACCCCCCCGGCCCCTCACCCCTCCTGCCCCCCCCCAGTGCCGAGCACCCCCCCCGGCCCCTCACACCCAGCCTGCTCCTACACCTCACCCCTGTCCAGACACCCCACCCCCAGCCCGCTCCCCCACCTTCCCTCGCGCCCCCTTCTCCCCCAGGCCAGACACCCCACCCCCAGCCCGCTCCCCCACCTTCCCTCGCGCCCCCTCCTCCCCCGGGCCAGACACCAACAAGGGGCGGGCTGGGGGCGGGGCAGCTTCGCACTCGGACCCAGGATTCGCTCGCGCCCCCGCGCGCTCCTCGGACCTTCCTGTCATGGCGGCGCCGGCCGCCCAGTCAGACAACGCCCCCCTGCGACAGCCCATTGGCCGAACCAGAGGCAGGATCCCCTTTGCTGACAGCCCATTGGGCGACACTATCCTGCGCCAAGGCTGTCTTCCGAAAGCCCATTGGCTGGCACACAGCCAGGAACCACCCCTAAGTCACAGACAATTCGAGGACAGAGCAGCCCATTAAGATCCACCCCGGACAGCCTATTGGTCGAGAGCAGTGGCAGGTCATTCCCCCTAGTCACACCGCATTCGCAGACAGAGCTGTCCGTTAAGATGCAGCCGGGTCAGCCTATTGGGTGCCTCTGATTCAGAACACGCCCCTTAGTCACAGCCCATTCGCGGACAGAAGAGTCTGTTATAATCCACCCCGGACAACCTATTGGCCGCCAGCAGCCCCAGAACACGCCTTTAGTCACCGCCCATTGGCGCACGGAGCAGTCCGTTAAGAGTCACCTCGGACAGCCTCAGATTGGGCGCCACAGATTCCGAACACGCCCTTTACTCTCAGCCCATTCGCGGACAGAACAGTCTGTTACGATCAGTCCGGGACAGTCTCTCGGCCAGCCTTACTGTAGGGATAACATAGTCAAGTATGAAACATGATTCCCCAAGTGGAAGTGACTCCCCAGAATTTGTTCCCCACAACTAAAAGTCTAAGGAGGAGAAGTTTGTGTGTGGGATCCTGGCGCGGAGCCTGGTGTGTGGGATGAGGGGGCCGGGGGCAGGAGGGGAGAGGGCTGCGCGGAGCCTGGTGTGTGGGATGAGGGGGCCGCGGGCAGGAGGGGAGAGGGCTCCGCGGAGCCTGGAAATAACGAGCTTCTTACTTTGCCTGCTGTCAAAGGGCAAGACTGGGGCCACGTGGCGTGCGGAGCAGGGACAGCAGCTGGGGGCGATGGAATTACACGTGCATTACCCGCAATGACCACCGAGCGGCACTGTGGGGGCGCTACGGAATTACACGTGCATTACCCGCAATGACCACCGAGCGGCACTGTGGGGGCGCTACGGAATTACACGTGCATTACCGCCGGTGACTACCGAGCGGCACTGTGGAGGCGCTTCGGAATTACACGTGCATTACCCGCAATGACCACCGAGCGGCACTGTGGGGGCGCTACGGAATTACACGTGCATTACCGCCGGTGACTACCGAGCGGCACTGTTGCTCTGCTAAGGGCCGTTATTTCCGAATAAAAAAGATTGTTCTTAGGGTAGAAATGCCCCATTCCGAACTAAGAACACGCTGGGCGGGGCTATGCCGGGGGGCGGGGCTATGATAGGGGCGGGGCGCGCTGCGACGTGCCCCGGGAGGCCGCACTATGAGAACTACAAGTCCCAGGATGCGTCGCTAACACTTGGAGTGACAGGAGCGCGGGACCAACCGCGTCGCTCCCTGGTCAATGCCCCGTTGTGATGTCACTTCCGCTGCACCCGCCCAACCGAACAGCGCCGGGCCTGCCCTGGCCCTGCAATGGCCGATGGGAGCTGCGGACAGGGGCACTCAGTTTCCCACAAGCCACTGCGGCTACTTTCCCTACTCCCCCTCATCCGGCCCCTCCCCATTGCTGGGCGGGGCTCCTGCCTCAGAGACGGCAGCGTCCGCAGCTGATGCCCCGCCCCCACTCGGGAGAGGAGACTCCGCGGCAACCCTTCCCCCCCAAACTCCTCCCCGCCCCGTGCAGTCTGATCCCCCCTCAAACTACTCCCCCCCGTGCAGTCTGATCCCCCCAAACTTCCCCCCGCCCCGTGCAGTCTGATCCTCCCCCCCGTGCAGTCTGATCCCCCCCAAACTCCTCCCCGCCCCGTGCAGTCCGATCCCCCCAAACTCTTCCCCGCCCCGTGCAGTGCGATCCCCCCAAATTCCTCTCCCCCCGTGCAGTATGATCCCCCCAAACTCCTCCCCGCCCCGTGCAGTCCGATCCCCCCCAAACTCCTCCCCCCCGTGCAGTCTGATCCTCCCCCCCGTGCAGTCTGATCCCCCCCAAACTCCTCCCCGCCCCGTGCAGTCTGATCCCCCCCAAACTCCTCCCCGCCCCGTGCAGTCCGATCCCCCCCAAACTCTTCCCCGCCCTGTGCAGTCCGATCCCCCCAAACTCCTCCCCGCCCCGTGCAGTCTGATCTCCCCCAAAACTCCTCCCCGCCCCGTGCAGTCTGATCCCCCCCAAACTGCGCTCCGCCCCGTGCAGTCTGAACCCCTCCCCAAACTCCTCCCCGCCCCGTGCAGTCTGATCCTCCCCCCCGTGCAGTCTGATCCCCCCCCAAACTCCTCCCCGCTCCGTGCAGTCTGATCCCCCCCAAACTCCTCTCCCCCCCGTGCAGTCTGATCCCCCCCACACTTCCCTCCGCCCCGTGCAGTCTGATCCCCCCCAAACTCCTGTCCGCCCCGTGCAGTCTGATCCCCCCCAAAGCTCCTCCCTGCCCCGTGCAGTCTGATCCTCCCCCCAAACTCCTCCCCGCTCCGTGCAGTCTGATCCTCCCCCCCGTGCAGTCTGATCCCCCCAAACTCCTCCCCGCTCCGTGCAGTCTGATCCCCCCAAACTCCTCTCCCCCCCGTGCAGTCTGATCCCCCCAAACTCCTCCCCGCCCCGTGCAGTCCGATGCCCCCCAAACTCCTCTCCGCCCCGTGTAGTCTGATCCCCTCCCCAAACTCCTCTCCGCCCCGTGCAGTCTGAACCCCTCCCCAAACTCCTCCCCGCTCCGTGCAGTCTGATCCTCCCCCCCGTGCAGTCTGATCCCCCCAAACTCCTCCCCGCTCCGTGCAGTCTGATCCCCCCAAACTCCTCTCCCCCCCGTGCAGTCTGATCCCCCCAAACTCCTCCCCGCCCCGTGCAGTCCGATGCCCCCCAAACTCGTCTCCGCCCCGTGTAGTCTGATCCCCTCCCCAAACTCCTCTCCGCCCCGTGCAGTCTGAACCCCTCCCCAAACTCCTCGCCGCCCCGTGGAGTCTGATCCTCCCCCCCGTGCAGTCTGATCCCCCCCCAAACTCCTCCCCGCCCCGTGCAGTCTGATCCTCCCCACGTGCAGTCTGATCCCCCCCAAACTCCTCTCCCCCCCGTGCAGTCTGATCCCCCCCAAACTCCTCCCCCGCGGAGCCTGCAGTGCGGGATGAGGGGGCCGGGGGCAGGAGGGGAGAGGGCTGTGCGGAGCCTGCAGTGCGGGATGAGGGGGCCATGGGCAGGAGGGGAGAGGGCTGCGCGGAGCCTGCAGTGCGGGATGAGGGGGCCGGGGGCAGGAGGGGAGAGGGCTGTGCGGAGCCTGGAGTGCGGGATGAGGGGGCCATGGGCAGGAGGGGAGAGGGCTCCGCGGAGCCTGGAAATAACGAGCTTCTTACTTTGCCTGCTGTCAAAGGGCAAGACTGGGGCCACGTGGCGTGCGGAGCAGGGACAGCAGCTGGGGGCGATGGAATTACACGTGCATTACCCGCAATGACCACCGAGCGGCACTGTGGGGGCGCTACGGAATTACACGTGCATTACCGGCAATGACCACCGAGCGGCACTGTGGGGGCGCTACGGAATTACACGTGCATTACCGGCAATGACCACCGAGCGGCACTGTGGGGGCGCTACGGAATTACACGTGCATTACCGGCAATGACCACCGAGCGGCACTGTGGGGGCGCTACGGAATTACACGTGCATTACCGCCGGTGACTACCGAGCGGCACTGTTGCTCTGCTAAGGGCCGTTATTTCCGAATAAAAAAGATTGTTCTTAGGGTAGAAATGCCCCATTCCGAACTAAGAACACGCTGGGCGGGGCTATGCCGGGGGGCGGGGCTATGATAGGGGCGGGGCGCGCTGCGACGTGCCCCGGGAGGCCGCACTCTGAGAACTACAAGTCCCAGGATGCGTCGCTAACACTTGGAGTGACAGGAGCGCGGGACCAACCGCGTCGCTCCCTGGTCAATGCCCCGTTGTGATGTCACTTCCGCTGCACCCGCCCAACCGAACAGCGCCGGGCCTGCCCTGGCCCTGCAATGGCCGATGGGAGCTGCGGACAGGGGCACTCAGTTTCCCACAAGCCACTGCGGCTACTTTCCCTACTCCCCCTCATCCCGCCCCTCCCCATTGTTGGGCGGGGCTCCTGCCTCAGAGACGGCAGCGTCCTTAGCTGATGCCCCGCCCCCACTCGGGAGAGGAGACTCTGCGGCAACCCCTCCCCCCCAAACTCCTCCCCGCCCCGTGCAGTCTGCTCCCCCCCACCAAACTCCTCCCCGCCCCGTGCAGTCTGCTCCCCCCCACCAAACTCCTCCCCGCCCCGTGCAGTCTGCTCCCCCCCACCAAACTCCTCCCCGCCCCGTGCAGACTGCTCCCCCCCACCAAACTCCTCCCCGCCCCATGCAGTCTGCTCCCCTCCCCAAACTCCTCCCCGCCCCCTGCAGACTGATCACCCCCAAAATTTCTCTCCGCCGCGTGCAGTCCGATCCCCCCCAACCTCCTCTCCGCCCCGTGCAGTCCGATCCCCCCCAAGCTCCTCCCCCCCGTGCAGTCCGCTCCCCCCCACCAAACTGCTCTCCGCCCCGTGCAGTCTGCTCCCCCCCAAACTCCTCCCCGCCCCGTGCAGTCTGCTCCCCCCCAAACTCCTCCCCGCCCCGTGCAGTCTGCTCCCCCCAACTCCTCCCCGCCCCGTGCAGTCTGCCCCCCACAACTCCTCTCGGCCCTGTGCAGTCTGCTCCCCTCCCCAAACTCCTCCTCCCCCCGTGCAGTCTGATCCCCCCAAACTCCTCCCCCCGTGCAGTCTGATCCCCCCAAACTCCTCGCCCCGTGCAGTCTGATCTCCTACCCCCCACAAATCTCCTCCCCCCGTGCAGTCTGATCCCCCCCAAACTCCTCGCCCCGTGCAGTCTGATCTCCTACCCCCCACAAAACTCCCCCCGTGCAGTCTGATCCCCCCCAAACTCCTCCCCCCCGTGCAGTCTGATCCCCTACCCCCCAAACTCCTCCCCGCCCCGTGCAGTCTGCTCCCCCCCACCAAACTCCTCCCCGCCCCGTGCAGTCTCCTCCCCCCCACCAAACTCCTCCCCGCCCCGTGCAGTCTCCTCCCCCCCAACTCCTCTCCCCCAGTGCAGTCTTCTCCCCCTCACCACCAAACTCGTCCCTGCCCCGTGCAGTCTGCTCCCTCCAAACTCCTCCCCGCCCCGTGCAGTCTGCTCCCCCCAACTCCTCCCCGCCCCGTGCAGTCTGCTCCCCCTCACCACCAAACTCCTCTCCGCCCCGTGCAGTCTGATCCCCCTCCAAACTCCTCCCCCCCGTGCAGTCTGCTCCCCCCAACTCCTCCCCGCCCCGTGCAGTCTGCTCCCCCTCACCACCAAACTCCTCTCCGCCCCGTGCAGTCTGATCCCCCTCCAAACTCCTCCCCGCCCCGTGCAGTCTGCTCCCCTCCCCAAACTCCTCCCCGCCCCCTGTAGACTGATCACCCCCAAAATTTCTCTCCGCCGCGTGCAGTCCGATCCCCCCCAACCTCCTCTCCGCCCCGTGCAGTCCGATCCCCCCCAAGCTCCTCCCCCCCACCAAACTGCTCTCCGCCCCGTGCAGTCTGCTCCCCCCCAAACTCCTCCCCGCCCCGTGCAGTCTGCTCCCCCCAACTCCTCCCCGCCCCGTGCAGTCTGCTCCCCCTCACCACCAAACTCCTCTCCGCCCCGTGCAGTCTGCTCCCCGCCATCAAACTCCTCCCCGCCCAATGCAGTGTGAACCCCCCCAAATTCCTCTCCGCCCCGTGCAGTCTGAACCCCCCCCAAATTCCTCTCCGCCCCGTGCAGTCTGCTCCCCCCCAACTCCTCTCCCCCAGTGCAGTCTTCTCCCCCTCACCACCAAACTCGTCCCTGCCCCGTGCAGTCTGCTCCCCTCCCCAAACTCCTCCCCGCCCCCTGCAGACTGATCACCCCCAAAATTTCTCTCCGCCGCGTGCAGTCCGATCCCCCCCAACCTCCTCTCCGCCCCGTGCAGTCCGATCCCCCCCAAGCTCCTCCCCCCCGTGCAGTCCGCTCCCCCCCACCAAACTGCTCTCCGCCCCGTGCAGTCTGCTCCCCCCAACTCCTCCCCGCCCCGTGCAGTCTGCTCCCCCTCACCACCAAACTCCTCTCCGCCCCGTGCAGTCTGATCCCCCTCCAAACTCCTCCCCCCCGTGCAGTCTGCTCCCCCCAACTCCTCCCCGCCCCGTGCAGTCTGCTCCCCCTCACCACCAAACTCCTCTCCGCCCCGTGCAGTCTGATCCCCCTCCAAACTCCTCCCCCCCGTGCAGTCTGATCCCCCCCAAACTGCTCCCCACCCCGTGCAGTCTGATCCCCCCCAAACTGCTCCCCACCCCGTGCAGTCTGCTCCCCCCAACTCCTCCCCACCCCGTGCAGTCTGATCCCCACCAAACTCCTCTCCGCCCCGTGCAGTCTGATCCCCCCCACCAAACTCCTCTCCGCCCCGTGCAGTCTGCTCCCCCCCAAACTCCTCTCCGCCCCGTGCAGTCTGCTCCCCCCAACTCCTCCCCGCCCCGTGCAGTCTGCTCCCCCTCACCACCAAACTCCTCTCCGCCCCGTGCAGTCTGCTCCCCCCCCAAACTCCTCCTCCCCCCGTGCAGTCTGATCCCCCCAAACTCCTCCCCCCGTGCAGTCTGATCCCCCCCAAACTCCTCCCCCCGTGCAGTCTCATCCCCCCCAAACTCCTCCCCCCGTGCAGTCTGATCCCCCCCAAACTCCTCGCCCCGTGCAGTCTGATCTCCTACCCCCCACAAAACTCCTCCCTCCGTGCAGTCTGATCCCCCCCAAACTCCTCGCCCCGTGCAGTCTGATCTCCTACCCCCCACAAAACTCCCCCCGTGCAGTCTGATCCCCCCCAAACTCCTCCCCCCCGTGCAGTCTGATCCCCTACCCCCCAAACTCCTCCCCGCCCCATGCAGTCTGATCCCCCACCACCACCAAACTCCTCTCCCCCCCATGAAGTCTGCTCCCCCCAACACCAAATTTCCCAGCCGGCTTGTGCGGGGACTGGCAGCGGGACAGGCTGATGCTGCTGTTGCCTTCGAAAGTGCAGCGGGGAGCGTGAGGCGGGTGGGGGGGGAGGGGGGGCGGCTGCCTCTGCTGCGTCCCGTTCACAAGCCCAGAGGGGCCGCGCGAGGATTTTCCGGAGACCCCGAGGAGTTTTCTGCCGCTCACTTCTGTGTCCCAGCTGAGTTCCTGCCGGTCAGTGGCCTCGCCCCCAGACCAGGCCACGCCCCTGCCATTAATGACGGAGCCTGGGACCCGTCTGTGTGCCCCACAAACCCACGTGTCACTCGCCGGGGAGCCGATAGAACGTGCCCCGCGTTCCATCATTTGCATGCACCGCGCCAGGGCAATGACGTCACTAGCAGTGCGCTGCTGTTCGTAGCCGGCAGTGGCAGCTTCGCACCGAGCCGGGCCACGAGGCAGCGGGCGCAGCGCTGGGGGCGGAGCTACAGGGGAGCGGCCCGGCCGGGCGGGGTGCACACTGGGGCGCCCAAGGGCTGAGATCCGGGCGGGGCAGCGTCACGCTCTGACCTCGCTGCCGCCTCCCGCCGCCTCTCCCTTGGGGCCGGGTGGCGCGGACCGGAAGCCGCTGCACTGCCCGGATTTCCTGGGGAACACGCTCCCTGTGACGTCAGGGCCTGCCACAGAGGCAGGGCGCCACCCCGGCCAAGCAAGAAGCAGAGCTAGGGTTGCCAGATGGTTTCACCAAAATACCAGACACGCCTGACATGACATCACAATCTGCATTCCATCTGATTTAGAAAATACCAGACATTTATCAGAGGAGTAGCCACGTTAGTCTGAATCTGCAAAAGCAGCGAGGAGTCCTGTGGCACAGAACTCCTTGCCGCTTTCGCGGACATTTATATTTTCTCAATTTGTTTCCCCGAAGAAAAAGCTGAAAGCCTGGACCGTCCAGTTCAAAACCGGACACCTGGCAACCATAAGCAGAGTGGTGCCTTGTCAGAGCGGTTCCAGCCTCCGCTCTGCTGTCCTTCCTCTGCCCCACGTACCACGGGAGCTGGTGGCCTACGCTGGCTGCACCGCCGCAGGAAACCTCCAACCCCAGTCGCTGTCCCAGCCAGGCACCCCGTGTCTGAACCCGTCCCGCCTGGCCCCGTGTCTCCTGCCTACCACCCGCTGACCTGGCACCAGCTGAGCGCTCGTACCTGGGCACCTTCCGGTCACGGTTCCCAGTCGGTTGCTGTCAGGCTGTGGACCGAGCAAACGTCACTTCCGGTCCGTGGGACTGAACGCACGTGGCGCCGGCATGATGCGAGGCCGCTCCTTGTTGCCCCACGTCGGATACAAAAGGAGCAGCTACCGCGCGGCAGTTAGGGCCTCGTGCTGAAACGCGCTGCAGCAGTGCTACTCTTCCCTGCCCCTCTCATCCCAGTTGCATGCTCCAGATGGGAGGGGAGGGGTGTCGCTTTCCAGGAGCTACTGCTGCCAGGGCACCGTCTGACTTGCACACGTCAGACGCACACGCCCGTGCAACAGCCACTCACCCTGCCAAATGCTCACACGCAGGGATGCGTGTACACACTCACAAACGCGAATTAACAGATTAACACGCCTGGGCGCCCACTCGTGCCCTCGCTCAGATGCCCACACACGCATCTGCTCAATCTGCCCGCACGCAGGCACGTGCACACACACGCAAATGGACACTTGCGGACGCACACACTTGCACTCATACTTACGTGCGCACGCATGCACGCCGAGTAACAGTCGCCTAGAAGGACTCACCAATAATATCAAACTCAAAAGCCAAAGATTAGATCAATTAGGAGACAACTATTCCCACGAGGCCCTAATCCATGGCTGGGGCTCCTCGGTGCTGCTGGGAGACCAAGTCTTTATTTCAATCCCAGTTTTGCCAACTCTCGGCATGCGTGACGCTAGGTCAATTGGCAGCCTACTCACTTAGTTTTCCGTATGATCCTAGACACGTTAAGTATCGCCAGCCAGGAGATTCGGGGAGGGTGGCGGGGGGGGGGGGGGGGGGGGGATTAATGACATTTTTAAAAATACAAAAATCGGTGTTCAGTTTCTGTTGTAGATAAACCTATGTACTTCATATGACTTGACACTGTGCCTCTCCATATAACCTTGTAACTTTGTATTAATCCATATGACCTTGTCACTTTGTATTAGAACCTGAATCCATATAACCTTGTAACTTAGTTTTCTACATAGGGTTCTAATACAGAGTATATAGTTAAAGAGGTAAAAATGTCATTTGCTAGGAGTAGAATAAGATCTTTCCCCCACTCTCTCCCCCCCACTCTGTAATCAATTGCCCAGTTGAATGAACGAGGTGTGAATGAGTAACACTTGGGAGCCAAGCACCTCCAGAGAGCTACACCAGTTGAAAAGGGGGTAGAAGCCAGACCCAAGGTGTCAAGAGGGCTCAAGAAAGAAGAGCAGACATATTGAAGGCCTTGGGGATTAGAAGCAAGCACCTTCTTTGGAAAACACCCTCTCTTAACAGACAGCACCCACAAAGGGACCAAAGGACACAGACCCAGATTTTGAATCTGGGATATATTTGCATAAGAGGGAAGCTGCTATAAAAGTGAGTTGTCTTGCAGAGGACTCCGGGTCTCATCTTGTCACCATCGGAGCATCGATCCGGATCAGCAGAAGCCCGGCTCCACCCCTCCCCCATCTAACTCACCTGGCCAGTGAAGTTAAGGGGAGCAACAAGTTGGTAACAACAGCAAGACGGAGTGTGCTTGTGCACGTGTGTGTGTGTGTGTGAGAGAGAGTGAGTGCGTGAGTGACACAGAATAATCAATACTTATCATATGCATGTGGTAAATAAATATATATATATATAAATATATATAAATAAATATATATATATATAAATTAATGTGTGTGTGTGTGTGATCAATAAATGTGGCGTGTTGCCTTATCCCTCTGAAAAAGATCCCGAGTACTTCTTTTAAGTACAACACTGTGACTTTTGTACTTCGTATTTTCAAGTTCTTCCACCACGAGCCAGAGGGCCTTTTCTCAGGGACCCGTACCACGCTCGCAAACGTCTGTGCGGCCCTCCCTCGATACTTACCTTGAGCCAATTGCTATTTGCTCTTCTTCCATAGATCGCTGTCTGGTTTCCATCTGCCGGCAGGGTCTCGGGAGGGTGGCTCCTTTCGGTCTCTGCCACCACATGGCCAGCCTCTCATCTCCTCCAAGTCTACAGGGACCGAAAAAGAGACAGAGAACGGTTAGGAGCTAGGCCACCCTAGATGTGTGGAAAGGACAGACACGTGCGTCACCTGGCTGCTGCTCACTGGAGCCCAGTGTTGCCTCTAACATTTCCCCTCCAGGAGCGGAGTGAGTTTTGTCTCGTGCTCCAAGATCGAGGTCACGTGCCCTTCTTCGGATGCCTGCCACCCAGGCGAAGACATGTCTCGTCTGTGTTTTTAAAACGTTCTGGAAGAAAGAGTACTAACACAAGGGAGAATTAACAAGGTCATTTAAACTGTAAATATTTGTTTGATATGAAGTCAAATAAAAGGAAAATTAATACTGCAACATTTTCAGTGGCCAACCTCCTCTCCTCTCCTCTCCTCTCCTCTCCCCTCCCCTCCCCTCCCCTGCCCCCTCCAGCTGGCCTAGATGATCTCTCCGGGTCCCTTATGGTAAAGCCCGCCCCGGGACCCTGTGCTGAGGTGACAAGTTCTTCACAAGATACTGGGTATGTAAACTTTTTACGGAAAAGCGTCCGTGGCCAATCTAGACGCGCTTTTCTGCAAAAAAGCCCCAATCGCCATTTTCGCCATCGGGGCTTTTTTGCGGAAAAGAACTCTCTGCTGTCTACACTGGCCCTTTTGCGCAGAAGTCTTTCGGAAAAAGACTTTTGCCCGAACGGGAGCAGCATAGTATTCCCGCAGAAGCACTGACAATCTTACATGAGATCGTCAGTGCTTTTGCGGAAATTCAAGCGGCCAGTGTAGACAGCTGGCAAGTTTTTCCGCAAAAGCAGATGATTAGCACACTTTCCTAGTTGAAAATCCAAGGAGAAGAAAGGGGAGAATTGCAAATCAAGACTCTCTTAAGGTGTCTGAAAGCTACTTTGGTCTGGGCCGGTACTCAGTGGTACCAAGGCAGACTTTTCTGTGGCTCGGTTGTCTAATGCCACACTAGAACAAGTCTACCACACCGAACGAAAGAGCAGACAATTACATGAAAGGGAAAAAAGGTGGCTTGGCAGAGAATTTGCTTCCGGACAAAAACAAGAGACTGCGGTGGTTAAAGAAGAACGGGAGGCATACCTGTGCATAAACCAATTCACCAGAAACCTTCTGAACAACCAGTTCAGTCACATGTCCTTACAGGGACAAGCACCTTAATGACGGTAGCCCTGACATTTTATTTTGCAGACGATTCTACTCGTGGAAGGGCTGCTGGAGTGAAACTTGAGGCCCAAGCAGGAGGAAAGTTTGATTTTCTAGTACCAAATAGAAAAACAATAATAGAACAAAAAGGCTAAAAGATGCCTAAGGGCGGAGATAGGGTCCAGAATGACTTAGACAAATTGGAGGATTGGGCCACAAGAAATCTGATGAGGTTCAACAAGGACAAGTGTACAGTCCTGCACTTGGGATGGAAGAATCCCAAGCATAGTTACAAGCTGGGGACCAACCAGTTAAGTAGTAGTTCTGCAGACAGGACCTGGGGGTTACAGTGGATGAGAAGCTGGAGATGAGTCAACAGTGTGCCCTTGTAGCCAAGAAGGCTAATGGCATATTAGGTTGCATTAAGAGGAGCATTGCCAGTAGATCCAGAGATGTCATTATTCCCCTTGATTCGGCTTTGGTGGGGCCACATCTGGAGTACTGTGTCCAGTTCTGGGCCCCCCACTACAGAAGGGATGTGGACACATTGGAGAGGGTCCAGCAGAGGACAACCAAAACGATTAGGGGGCTGGAGCAATTGCTCTATGAAGAGGCTGAGGGATTTAGGTTTCTTTAGTCTGAAGAGGAGACCATGAGGGGGGATTTTATAGTAGCCTTCAACTTCCTTATAAGGACACAGGAACGCAAGGTAACCTGTTCTCCCAACTCTCGCTTTCAGACGGGGTGGGGAACCTTATTGGGGGGGCGGAAGGCACACACTAGTAGGGTTGCCAGATGGTTTCAGCAAAAAAAAAAAAAAAAAAAAAAAAAAAGGCGCCAGGAAAATTTTTGTTGAGGGAAAGAAGCCAACCAAACAAAAAAACCCCACCAGGAACATTTTTGTTGAGCAAAATCCAGTTGTGACCCCTTTAATTAGTCAGCCAATCTCCCCGCCCCGGCTTATTTCTGCTGGGCACAGAGGAAAAGCAGAAAATACTGGACATTTTGTATGTCCGGTATTTTCTAAATTTATTTACCGGACAAAAAGTGCAACTACCGGGCTGTCTGGCTCAGTGCTAGACACCTGGCAACCCTACACACAAGTGTGAAGAAAAAAAAATCCCAAACCCCACCATCCGCATTAACACATGCCCCAACTGAGAAGGAGGAAGAGGCTTCCCACATTCCCCTCGCACACAAGGCTTCCCTTGTGAGGAGGGGGGGGCGGGGGGCGGGGCGGGGCAGGCTAGCAGAATTTGTCTGCTCCAATCTGGCCACCCAGAGAAATAAAAAAGCAAATTGAAAGAGCCAGACGAATACCTAGAAACCATCTACTTCAAGACAGACCCAAGAAAACCAACAATAGAACACCACTTGTCATCACCTACAACCCCCAACTTAAACCTGTCCAACACATTATCAATAAACTACAGCCTATATTGGAACAGGATACCATACTCAAAGAGGCTCTGGGAGACAGACCCATAGTCTCCTATAGACAACCACCTAACCTCAAGATCATTCTTACCAACCACCACAGGACATACCACACTAATACCAACCCTGGTACCTTCCCTTGCAACAAACCCCGTTGCCAGCTTTGTCCACATATTCATTCTGCTGATACCATTATTGGACCCAACCAAGTGAGTTATAAGATCAAGAACACATATTCCTGCGCATCCAGAAATATAATCTATGCTATCGTGTGCCGAAAGTGTCCGTCTGCTATGTACATTGGACAAACATCTCAGACACTTCGCCAAAGGATTAATGCCCACAAAACAGATATCAGATAAGATCACAAAGAGAAAACAGTTTCTTGCCATTTTAACCAGAAAGGACACTCTCTCAATGACTTGACCACCTGCATTCTGCTACAAAGACCTTTTACATCTGCACTTGAAAGGGAATCCTCTGAACTGTCATTCATGTTAAAATTCGACACTTTCCAACAAGGACTTAGTTCAAATGTTTGTTATCTCACCCATTACCAAGATAGTTTCCCCAATTATCACCTCTAATACCATTAACTCACAAACATCCCACTCTCCCTACCTCTAATATCATCAATTCACAGACACTTACCTTCCTTCCCCCTCCCCCCCACCGCATCCCCCTCCTGTTCTGCAATGTGATTTGTCCTTTTCATATTTGTTCTTTTTTTTAATTGTATCCTTTGGTATATACGGTTGTGACTACTTTCTTCCACTATTTGATCTGAGGAAGTGGGTCTGGCCCACGAAAGCTCATCATCTAAAAAACCATCTTGTTAGTCTTTAAAGTGCTACATTGTCCTGCATTTTGCTTCAACTACCCCAGGCTAACACGGCTACATTTCTATCACCAATCTGGAGGGGAGCTAGAGCGTTAGTGTGGGAACCTTGAGTCTCGAGGGCCACACTCACGTGAGCTGGGGTATTAGGTTCCTCACCCCTGCTTTAAAAACAAAACCTCTTACTCTTAAAAATCGATCCCCGTATCTCTGGTCGGACCAGCTTCACGCAGGTCCTCGGGGATGGAAAACTGCAGCAAACTGTATGAACAGAAACAAACAGAAGCCCCAATCGCAGCTGGAGGTGGGGCGAGGCTGCCCCAGCAGGGACACAACGGGGCAGCCGCCCTCCACCAGATCAGGAAAACAACCGCGCCATTCCCCGGCCAGCAGGAAGGCGAGTGCCGCTGCAAGGCTCCGCAAGGGAGGTGGGCGGCAGAGGGGTGTTTGTGCGCGGCCGCGCGCCTTCAGCGGCAACTCCCCTGGTGCCCCCTTCTCTAGTCCAGCCAGGCCTAAAATGCTCAGTGCTTAGAAGGCGGGTGGGGAACCTAAGGCCTGGGTGCGTGGGGCTCCTCCACCGTCGCCCCCTCCCCACGCCGTGGGGCTGGAGGCACAAAGCGACTAGGCTGGGCCCTGCAGTGCTCTGGCGCCAGGGGGACGTTTCTCCGCTCAGCTGGGGGCCAGGCAGGGAGGCTTTTCTGTCGGTTGGTTTGTCTGTCACCTGTTTGCCCCCCAATTCTCAGCCACTCCCCCCCTCTCCCCCCACGCCCCCACCCAGGACGCTCTCGGCCTCTGCAGGAGGCACAGCCGGGCACTGGGCAGCACTGCGGGCAGCCAGGGCCAGAGCATCCCCCCCCACAGCGCCCCCCGCCGAACTGCCCCCCCCCGGGCACAGGGGGGATTCAGCGGGCACCCGGCCCCGCCCCCAGGCAGCGAGCAGCGCGGGGAGCAGGGCTCAGGCCGCCCCGCCCCCCCGCGTGCGGGACACGTTCTGTGCGTGCCCCGCCCGCGGGAACCACCCCTCGAGGGCGCGCGGCTCCCCGGCGGGGGGAAGGGGCACGTGACACTCCCGGGCCCCGGTGGCCCGCAGCCCCCCCTCCCCGAGACACCCACGTGACTGGAGCCCGGGTCAGCTCCCGCGCCCGGCACCACGTGGGGGGGGGGGTCACAGGGGCGCTGCTCCCCGGGGAGGCAGGAGCGCCGGGGGGGGGGGGGCAGAAATCGCCCCCCCACCTCCGCCAGGGGCCGCCCCGCCGATGTCCAGCCTGGGGCCCGGAGAGAAGCAGGCGGGGGGGGGGGCTCCACGTCACTGCCAGCTCCCGCCCCGCCCCCAGGCTCCGCCCCTCAGCGCCCCCCGCAGCGTTTTCCCGCCCGCCTCGTGGGCGCGAGCGTCCCGGGAGTTTCCCGCCCAGCCAGCGCCGCCCGCGCCTGCGCTCTCCCGCGCCCTGTCCCCTCCTGCCCCCCCCAGTGCCAAGGCCCCCCCCGGCCCCTCCCCCTCCCTCCTGCCCCCCCAGTGCCGAGCACCCCCCCGGCCCCTCACCCCCTCCTGCCCCCCCAGTGCCGAGCACCCCCCCGGCCCCTCACCCCCTCCTGCCCCCCCAGTGCCGAGCACCCCCCGGCCCCTCACCTCCTCCTGCCCCCCCAGTGCCGAGCACCCCCCCGGCCCCTCACCCCCTCCTGCCCCCCCAGTGCCGAGCACCCCCCCGGCCCCTCCTCCTGCCCCCCCCCACCCCCCCCCGGCCCCTCCTGCCCCCCCCCAGTGCCGAGCACCCCCCCGGCCCCTCACCCCCTCCTGCCCCCCCAGTGCCGAGCACCCCCCCGGCCCGCCCCCCCCCAGCCCCTCACACCCAGCCTGCTCCTACACCTCACCCCTGTCCAGACACCCCACCCCCAGCCCGCTCCCCCACCTTCCCTCGCGCCCCCTTCTCCCCCAGGCCAGACACCCCACCCCCAGCCCGCTCCCCCACCTTCCCTCGCGCCCCCTCCTCCCCCGGGCCAGACACCAACAAGGGGCGGGCTGGGGGCGGGGCAGCTTCGCACTCGGACCCAGGATTCGCTCGCGCCCCCGCGCGCTCCTCGGACCTTCCTGTCATGGCGGCGCCGGCCGCCCAGTCAGACAACGCCCCCCTGCGACAGCCCATTGGCCGAACCAGAGGCAGGATCCCCTTTGCTGACAGCCCATTGGGCGACACTATCCTCCGCCAAGCCTGTCTTCCGAAAGCCCATTGGCTGGCACACAGCCAGGAACCACCCTAAGTCACAGACAATTCGAGGACAGAGCAGCCCATTAAGATCCACCCCGGACAGCCTATTGGTCGAGAGCAGTGGCAGGTCATTCCCCCTAGTCACACCGCATTCGCAGACAGAGCTGTCCGTTAAGATGCAGCCGGGTCAGCCTATTGGGTGCCTCTGATTCAGAACACGCCCCTTAGTCACAGCCCATTCGCGGACAGAAGAGTCTGTTATAATCCACCCCGGACAACCTATTGGCCGCCAGCAGCCCCAGAACACGCCTTTAGTCACCGCCCATTGGCGCACGGAGCAGTCCGTTAAGAGTCACCTCGGACAGCCTCAGATTGGGCGCCACAGATTCCGAACACGCCCTTTACTCTCAGCCCATTCGCGGACAGAACAGTCTGTTACGATCAGTCCGGGACAGTCTCTCGGCCAGCCTTAGTGTAGGGATAACATAGTCAAGTATGAAACATGATTCCCCAAGTGGAAGTGACTCCCCAGAATTTGTTCCCCACAACTAAAAGTCTAAGGAGGAGAAGTTTGTGTGTGGGATCCTGGCGCGGAGCCTGGTGTGTGGGATGAGGGGGCCGGGGGCAGGAGGGGAGAGGGCTGCGCGGAGCCTGGTGTGCGGGATGAGGGGGCCGCGGGCAGGAGGGGAGAGGGCTGCGCGGAGCCTGGAAATAACGAGCTTCTTACTTTGCCTGCTGTCAAAGGGCAAGACTGGGGCCACGTGGCGTGCGGAGCAGGGACAGCAGCTGGGGGCGATGGAATTACACGTGCATTACCCGCAATGACCACCGAGCGGCACTGTGGAGGCGCTTCGGAATTACACGTGCATTACCCGCAATGACCACCGAGCGGCACTGTGGGGGCGCTACGGAATTACACGTGCATTACCGCCGGTGACTACCGAGCGGCACTGTTGCTCTGCTAAGGGCCGTTATTTCCGAATAAAAAAGATTGTTCTTAGGGTAGAAATGCCCCATTCCGAACTAAGAACACGCTGGGCGGGGCTATGCCGGGGGGCGGGGCTATGATAGGGGCGGGGCGCGCTGCGACGTGCCCCGGGAGGCCGCACTCTGAGAACTACAAGTCCCAGGATGCGTCGCTAACACTTGGAGTGACAGGAGCGCGGGACCAACCGCGTCGCTCCCTGGTCAATGCCCCGTTGTGATGTCACTTCCGCTGCACCCGCCCAACCGAACAGCGCCGGGCCTGCCCTGGCCCTGCAATGGCCGATGGGAGCTGCGGACAGGGGCACTCAGTTTCCCACAAGCCACTGCGGCTACTTTCCCTACTCCCCCTCATCCGGCCCCTCCCCATTGCTGGGCGGGGCTCCTGCCTCAGAGACGGCAGCGTCCGCAGCTGATGCCCCGCCCCCACTCGGGAGAGGAGACTCCGCGGCAACCCTTCCCCCCCAAACTCCTCCCCGCCCCGTGCAGTCTGATCCCCCCTCAAACTACTCCCCCCCGTGCAGTCTGATCCCCCCAAACTTCCCCCCGCCCCGTGCAGTCTGATCCTCCCCCCCGTGCAGTCTGATCCCCCCCAAACTCCTCCCCGCCCCGTGCAGTCCGATCCCCCCAAACTCTTCCCCGCCCCGTGCAGTGCGATCCCCCCAAATTCCTCTCCCCCCGTGCAGTATGATCCCCCCAAACTCCTCCCCGCCCCGTGCAGTCCGATCCCCCCCAAACTCCTCCCCCCCGTGCAGTCTGATCCTCCCCCCCGTGCAGTCTGATCCCCCCCAAACTCCTCCCCGCCCCGTGCAGTCTGATCCCCCCCAAACTCCTCCCCGCCCCGTGCAGTCCGATCCCCCCCAAACTCTTCCCCGCCCTGTGCAGTCCGATCCCCCCAAACTCCTCCCCGCCCCGTGCAGTCTGATCTCCCCCAAAACTCCTCCCCGCCCCGTGCAGTCTGATCCCCCCCAAACTGCGCTCCGCCCCGTGCAGTCTGAACCCCTCCCCAAACTCCTCCCCGCCCCGTGCAGTCTGATCCTCCCCCCCGTGCAGTCTGATCCCCCCCCAAACTCCTCCCCGCTCCGTGCAGTCTGATCCCCCCCAAACTCCTCTCCCCCCCGTGCAGTCTGATCCCCCCCACACTTCCCTCCGCCCCGTGCAGTCTGATCCCCCCCAAACTCCTGTCCGCCCCGTGCAGTCTGATCCCCCCAAAGCTCCTCCCTGCCCCGTGCAGTCTGATCCTCCCCCCAAACTCCTCCCCGCTCCGTGCAGTCTGATCCTCCCCCCCGTGCAGTCTGATCCCCCCAAACTCCTCCCCGCTCCGTGCAGTCTGATCCCCCCAAACTCCTCTCCCCCCCGTGCAGTCTGATCCCCCCAAACTCCTCCCCGCCCCGTGCAGTCCGATGCCCCCCAAACTCCTCTCCGCCCCGTGTAGTCTGATCCCCTCCCCAAACTCCTCTCCGCCCCGTGCAGTCTGAACCCCTCCCCAAACTCCTCCCCGCTCCGTGCAGTCTGATCCTCCCCCCCGTGCAGTCTGATCCCCCCAAACTCCTCCCCGCTCCGTGCAGTCTGATCCCCCCAAACTCCTCTCCCCCCCGTGCAGTCTGATCCCCCCAAACTCCTCCCCGCCCCGTGCAGTCCGATGCCCCCCAAACTCGTCTCCGCCCCGTGTAGTCTGATCCCCTCCCCAAACTCCTCTCCGCCCCGTGCAGTCTGAACCCCTCCCCAAACTCCTCGCCGCCCCGTGGAGTCTGATCCTCCCCCCCGTGCAGTCTGATCCCCCCCCAAACTCCTCCCCGCCCCGTGCAGTCTGATCCTCCCCACGTGCAGTCTGATCCCCCCCAAACTCCTCTCCCCCCCGTGCAGTCTGATCCCCCCCAAACTCCTCCCCCGCGGAGCCTGCAGTGCGGGATGAGGGGGCCGGGGGCAGGAGGGGAGAGGGCTGTGCGGAGCCTGCAGTGCGGGATGAGGGGGCCATGGGCAGGAGGGGAGAGGGCTGCGCGGAGCCTGCAGTGCGGGATGAGGGGGCCGGGGGCAGGAGGGGAGAGGGCTGTGCGGAGCCTGGAGTGCGGGATGAGGGGGCCATGGGCAGGAGGGGAGAGGGCTCCGCGGAGCCTGGAAATAACGAGCTTCTTACTTTGCCTGCTGTCAAAGGGCAAGACTGGGGCCACGTGGCGTGCGGAGCAGGGACAGCAGCTGGGGGCGATGGAATTACACGTGCATTACCCGCAATGACCACCGAGCGGCACTGTGGAGGCGCTTCGGAATTACACGTGCATTACCTGCAATGACCACCGAGCGGCACTGTGGAGGCGCTACGGAATTACACGTGCATTACCCGGAATGACCACCGAGCGGCACTGTGGAGGCGCTACGGAATTACACGTGCATTACCCGCAATGACCACCGAGCGGCACTGTGGAGGCGCTACGGAATTACACGTGCATTACCCGCAATGACCACCGAGCGGCACTGTGGAGGCGCTACGGAATTACACGTGCATTACCCGCAATGACCACCGAGCGGCACTGTGGGGGCGCTACGGAATTACACGTGCATTACCCGCAATGACCACCGAGCGGCACTGTGGAGGCGCTACGGAATTACACGTGCATTACCCGCAATGACCACCGAGCGGCACTGTGGAGGCGCTACGGAATTACACGTGCATTACCGCCGGTGACTACCGAGCGGCACTGTTGCTCTGCTAAGGGCCGTTATTTCCCAATAAAAAAGATTGTTCTTAGGGTAGAAATGCCCCATTCCGAACTAAGAACACGCTGGACGGGGTATGCCGGGGGGCGGGGCTATGATAGGGGCGGGGCGCGCTGCGACGTGCCCCGGGAGGCCGCACTCTGAGAACTACAAGTCCCAGGATGCGTCGCTAACACTTGGAGTGACAGGAGCGCGGGACCAACCGCGTCGCTCCCTGGTCAATGCCCCGTTGTGATGTCACTTCCGCTGCACCCGCCCAACCGAACAGCGCCGGGCCTGCCCTGGCCCTGCAATGGCCGATGGGAGCTGCGGACAGGGGCACTCAGTTTCCCACAAGCCACTGCGGCTACTTTCCCTACTCCCCCTCATCCCGCCCCTCCCCATTGTTGGGCGGGGCTCCTGCCTCAGAGACGGCAGCGTCCTTAGCTGATGCCCCGCCCCCACTCGGGAGAGGAGACTCTGCGGCAACCCCTCCCCCCCAAACTCCTCCCCGCCCCGTGCAGTCTGCTCCCCCCCACCAAACTCCTCCCCGCCCCGTGCAGTCTGCTCCCCCCCACCAAACTCCTCCCCGCCCCGTGCAGTCTGCTCCCCCCCACCAAACTCCTCCCCGCCCCGTGCAGTCTGCTCCCCCCCACCAAACTCCTCCCCGCCCCATGCAGTCTGCTCCCCTCCCCAAACTCCTCCCCGCCCCCTGCAGACTGATCACCCCCAAAATTTCTCTCCGCCGCGTGCAGTCCGATCCCCCCCAACCTCCTCTCCGCCCCGTGCAGTCCGATCCCCCCCAAGCTCCTCCCCCCCGTGCAGTCCGCTCCCCCCCACCAAACTGCTCTCCGCCCCGTGCAGTCTGCTCCCCCCCAAACTCCTCCCCGCCCCGTGCAGTCTGCTCCCCCCCAAACTCCTCCCCGCCCCGTGCAGTCTGCTCCCCCTCACCACCAAACTCCTCTCCGCCCCGTGCAGTCTGATCCCCCTCCCCCCCCCAAACTCCTCCCCCCCGTGCAGTCTGATCCCCTACCCCCCAAACTCCTCCCCGCCCCGTGCAGTCTGCTCCCCCCCACCAAACTCCTCCCCGCCCCGTGCAGTCTCCTCCCCCCCACCAAACTCCTCCCCGCCCCGTGCAGTCTCCTCCCCCCCAACTCCTCTCCCCCAGTGCAGTCTTCTCCCCCTCACCACCAAACTCGTCCCTGCCCCGTGCAGTCTGCTCCCTCCAAACTCCTCCCCGCCCCGTGCAGTCTGCTCCCCCCAACTCCTCCCCGCCCCGTGCAGTCTGCTCCCCCTCACCACCAAACTCCTCTCCGCCCCGTGCAGTCTGATCCCCCTCCAAACTCCTCCCCCCCGTGCAGTCTGCTCCCCCCAACTCCTCCCCGCCCCGTGCAGTCTGCTCCCCCTCACCACCAAACTCCTCTCCGCCCCGTGCAGTCTGATCCCCCTCCAAACTCCTCCCCGCCCCGTGCAGTCTGCTCCCCTCCCCAAACTCCTCCCCGCCCCCTGTAGACTGATCACCCCCAAAATTTCTCTCCGCCGCGTGCAGTCCGATCCCCCCCAACCTCCTCTCCGCCCCGTGCAGTCCGATCCCCCCCAAGCTCCTCCCCGCCCCGTGCAGTCTGCTCCCCCCCAAACTCCTCCCCGCCCCGTGCAGTCTGCTCCCCCCAACTCCTCCCCGCCCCGTGCAGTCTGCTCCCCCTCACCACCAAACTCCTCTCCGCCCCGTGCAGTCTGCTCCCCGCCACCAAACTCCTCCCCGCCCAATGCAGTGTGAACCCCCCCAAATTCCTCTCCGCCCCGTGCAGTCTGAACCCCCCCCAAATTCCTCTCCGCCCCGTGCAGTCTGCTCCCCCCCAACTCCTCTCCCCCAGTGCAGTCTTCTCCCCCTCACCACCAAACTCGTCCCTGCCCCGTGCAGTCTGCTCCCCTCCCCAAACTCCTCCCCGCCCCCTGCAGACTGATCACCCCCAAAATTTCTCTCCGCCGCGTGCAGTCCGATCCCCCCCAACCTGCTCTCCGCCCCGTGCAGTCCGATCCCCCCCAAGCTCCTCCCCCCCGTGCAGTCCGCTCCCCCCCACCAAACTGCTCTCCGCCCCGTGCAGTCTGCTCCCCCCAACTCCTCCCCGCCCCGTGCAGTCTGCTCCCCCTCACCACCAAACTCCTCTCCGCCCCGTGCAGTCTGATCCCCCTCCAAACTCCTCCCCCCCGTGCAGTCTGCTCCCCCCAACTCCTCCCCGCCCCGTGCAGTCTGCTCCCCCTCACCACCAAACTCCTCTCCGCCCCGTGCAGTCTGATCCCCCTCCAAACTCCTCCCCCCCGTGCAGTCTGATCCCCCCCAAACTGCTCCCCACCCCGTGCAGTCTGATCCCCCCCAAACTGCTCCCCACCCCGTGCAGTCTGCTCCCCCCAACTCCTCCCCACCCCGTGCAGTCTGATCCCCACCAAACTCCTCTCCGCCCCGTGCAGTCTGATCCCCCCCACCAAACTCCTCTCCGCCCCGTGCAGTCTGCTCCCCCCCAAACTCCTCTCCGCCCCGTGCAGTCTGCTCCCCCCAACTCCTCCCCGCCCCGTGCAGTCTGCTCCCCCTCACCACCAAACTCCTCTCCGCCCCGTGCAGTCTGCTCCCCCCCCAAACTCCTCCTCCCCCCGTGCAGTCTGATCCCCCCAAACTCCTCCCCCCGTGCAGTCTGATCCCCCCCAAACTCCTCGCCCCGTGCAGTCTGATCCCCCCCAAACTCCTCGCCCCGTGCAGTCTGATCTCCTACCCCCCACAAAACTCCTCCCTCCGTGCAGTCTGATCCCCCCCAAACTCCTCCCCCCCGTGCAGTCTGATCCCCCCCAAACTCCTCCCCCCCGTGCAGTCTGATCCCCTACCCCCCAAACTCCTCCCCGCCCCATGCAGTCTGATCCCCCACCACCACCAAACTCCTCTCCCCCCCATGCAGTCTGCTCCCCCCAACACCAAATTTCCCAGCCGGCTTGTGCGGGGACTGGCAGCGGGACAGGCTGATGCTGCTGTTGCCTTCGAAAGTGCAGCGGGGAGCGTGAGGCGGGGGGGGCGGCTGCCTCTGCTGCGTCCCGTTCACAAGCCCAGAGGGGCCGCGCGAGGATTTTCCGGAGACCCCGAGGAGTTTTCTGCCGCTCACTTCTGTGTCCCAGCTGAGTTCCTGCCGGTCAGTGGCCTCGCCCCCAGACCAGGCCACGCCCCTGCCATTAATGACGGAGCCTGGGACCCGTCTGTGTGCCCCACAAACCCACGTGTCACTCGCCGGGGAGCCGATAGAACGTGCCCCGCGTTCCATCATTTGCATGCACCGCGCCAGGGCAATGACGTCACTAGCAGTGCGCTGCTGTTCGTAGCCGGCAGTGGCAGCTTCGCACCGAGCCGGGCCACGAGGCAGCGGGCGCAGCGCTGGGGGCGGAGCTACAGGGGAGCGGCCCGGCCGGGCGGGGTGCACACTGGGGCGCCCAAGGGCTGAGATCCGGGCGGGGCAGCGTCACGCTCTGACCTCGCTGCCGCCTCCCGCCGCCTCTCCCTTGGGGCCGGGTGGCGCGGACCGGAAGCCGCTGCACTGCCCGGATTTCCTGGGGAACACGCTCCCTGTGACGTCAGGGCCTGCCACAGAGGCAGGGCGCCACCCCGGCCAAGCAAGGAGCAGAGCTAGGGTTGCCAGATGGTTTCACCAAAATACCAGACACGCCTGACATGACATCACAATCTGCATTCCATCTGATTTAGAAAATACCAGACATTTATCAGAGGAGTAGCCGCGTTAGTCTGAATCTGCAAAAGCAGCGAGGAGTCCTGTGGCACAGAACTCCTTGCCGCTTTCGCGGACATTTATATTTTCTCAATTTGTTTCCCCGAAGAAAAAGCTGAAAGCCTGGACCGTCCAGTTCAAAACCGGACACCTGGCAACCATAAGCAGAGTGGTGCCTTGTCAGAGCGGTTCCAGCCTCCGCTCTGCTGTCCTTCCTCTGCCCCACGTACCACGGGAGCTGGTGGCCTACGCTGGCTGCACCGCCGCAGGAAACCTCCAACCCCAGTCGCTGTCCCAGCCAGGCACCCCGTGTCTGAACCCGTCCCGCCTGGCCCCGTGTCTCCTGCCTACCACCCGCTGACCTGGCACCAGCTGAGCGCTCGTACCTGGGCACCTTCCGGTCACGGTTCCCAGTCGGTTGCTGTCAGGCTGTGGACCGAGCAAACGTCACTTCCGGTCCGTGGGACTGAACGCACGTGGCGCCGGCATGATGCGAGGCCGCTCCTTGTTGCCCCACGTCGGATACAAAAGGAGCAGCTACCGCGCGGCAGTTAGGGCCTCGTGCTGAAACGCGCTGCAGCAGTGCTACTCTTCCCTGCCCCTCTCATCCCAGTTGCATGCTCCAGATGGGAGGGGAGGGGTGTCGCTTTCCAGGAGCTACTGCTGCCAGGGCACCGTCTGACTTGCACACGTCAGACGCACACGCCCGTGCAACAGCCACTCACCCTGCCAAATGCTCACACGCAGGGATGCGTGTACACACTCACAAACGCGAATTAACAGATTAACACGCCTGGGCGCCCACTCGTGCCCTCGCTCAGATGCCCACACACGCATCTGCTCAATCTGCCCGCACGCAGGCACGTGCACACACACGCAAATGGACACTTGCGGACGCACACACTTGCACTCATACTTACGTGCGCACGCATGCACGCCGAGTAACAGTCGCCTAGAAGGACTCACCAATAATATCAAACTCAAAAGCCAAAGATTAGATCAATTAGGAGACAACTATTCCCACGAGGCCCTAATCCATGGCTGGGGCTCCTCGGTGCTGCTGGGAGACCAAGTCTTTATTTCAATCCCAGTTTTGCCAACTCTCGGCATGCGTGACGCTAGGTCAATTGGCAGCCTACTCACTTAGTTTTCCGTATGATCCTAGACACGTTAAGTATCGCCAGCCAGGAGATTCGGGGAGGGTGGCGGGGGGGGGGGATTAATGACATTTTTAAAAATACAAAAATCGGTGTTCAGTTTCTGTTGTAGATAAACCTATGTACTTCATATGACTTGACACTGTGCCTCTCCATATAACCTTGTAACTTTGTATTAATCCATATGACCTTGTCACTTTGTATTAGAACCTGAATCCATATAACCTTGTAACTTAGTTTTCTACATAGGGTTCTAATACAGAGTATATAGTTAAAGAGGTAAAAATGTCATTTGCTAGGAGTAGAATAAGATCTTTCCCCCACTCTCTCCCCCCCACTCTGTAATCAATTGCCCAGTTGAATGAACGAGGTGTGAATGAGTAACACTTGGGAGCCAAGCACCTCCAGAGAGCTACACCAGTTGAAAAGGGGGTAGAAGCCAGACCCAAGGTGTCAAGAGGGCTCAAGAAAGAAGAGCAGACATATTGAAGGCCTTGGGGATTAGAAGCAAGCACCTTCTTTGGAAAACACCCTCTCTTAACAGACAGCACCCACAAAGGGACCAAAGGACACAGACCCAGATTTTGAATCTGGGATATATTTGCATAAGAGGGAAGCTGCTATAAAAGTGAGTTGTCTTGCAGAGGACTCCGGGTCTCATCTTGTCACCATCGGAGCATCGATCCGGATCAGCAGAAGCCCGGCTCCACCCCTCCCCCATCTAACTCACCTGGCCAGTGAAGTTAAGGGGAGCAACAAGTTGGTAACAACAGCAAGACGGAGTGTGCTTGTGCACGTGTGTGTGTGTGTGTGAGAGAGAGTGAGTGCGTGAGTGACACAGAATAATCAATACTTATCATATGCATGTGGTAAATAAATATATATATATATATAAATTAATGTGTGTGTGTGTGTGATCAATAAATGTGGCGTGTTGCCTTATCCCTCTGAAAAAGATCCCGAGTACTTCTTTTAAGTACAACACTGTGACTTTTGTACTTCGTATTTTCAAGTTCTTCCACCACGAGCCAGAGGGCCTTTTCTCAGGGACCCGTACCACGCTCGCAAACGTCTGTGCGGCCCTCCCTCGATACTTACCTTGAGCCAATTGCTATTTGCTCTTCTTCCATAGATCGCTGTCTGGTTTCCATCTGCCGGCAGGGTCTCGGGAGGGTGGCTCCTTTCGGTCTCTGCCACCACATGGCCAGCCTCTCATCTCCTCCAAGTCTACAGGGACCGAAAAAGAGACAGAGAACGGTTAGGAGCTAGGCCACCCTAGATGTGTGGAAAGGACAGACACGTGCGTCACCTGGCTGCTGCTCACTGGAGCCCAGTGTTGCCTCTAACATTTCCCCTCCAGGAGCGGAGTGAGTTTTGTCTCGTGCTCCAAGATCGAGGTCACGTGCCCTTCTTCGGATGCCTGCCACCCAGGCGAAGACATGTCTCGTCTGTGTTTTTAAAACGTTCTGGAAGAAAGAGTACTAACACAAGGGAGAATTAACAAGGTCATTTAAACTGTAAATATTTGTTTGATATGAAGTCAAATAAAAGGAAAATTAATACTGCAACATTTTCAGTGGCCAACCTCCTCTCCTCTCCCCTCCCCTCCCTCTCCCCTCCCCTGCCCCCTCCAGCTGGCCTAGATGATCTCTCCGGGTCCCTTATGGTAAAGCCCGCCCCGGGACCCTGTGCTGAGGTGACAAGTTCTTCACAAGATACTGGGTATGTAAACTTTTTACGGAAAAGCGTCCGTGGCCAATCTAGACGCGCTTTTCTGCAAAAAAGCCCCAATCGCCATTTTCGCCATCGGGGCTTTTTTGCAGAAAAGAACTCTCTGCTGTCTACACTGGCCCTTTTGCGCAGAAGTCTTTCGGAAAAAGACTTTTGCCCGAACGGGAGCAGCATAGTATTCCCGCAGAAGCACTGACAATCTTACATGAGATCGTCAGTGCTTTTGCGGAAATTCAAGCGGCCAGTGTAGACAGCTGGCAAGTTTTTCCGCAAAAGCAGATGATTAGCACACTTTCCTAGTTGAAAATCCAAGGAGAAGAAAGGGGAGAATTGCAAATCAAGACTCTCTTAAGGTGTCTGAAAGCTACTTTGGTCTGGGCCGGTACTCAGTGGTACCAAGGCAGACTTTTCTGTGGCTCGGTTGTCTAATGCCACACTAGAACAAGTCTACCACACCGAACGAAAGAGCAGACAATTACATGAAAGGGAAAAAAGGTGGCTTGGCAGAGAATTTGCTTCCGGACAAAAACAAGAGACTGCGGTGGTTAAAGAAGAACGGGAGGCATACCTGTGCATAAACCAATTCACCAGAAACCTTCTGAACAACCAGTTCAGTCACATGTCCTTACAGGGACAAGCACCTTAATGACGGTAGCCCTGACATTTTATTTTGCAGACGATTCTACTCGTGGAAGGGCTGCTGGAGTGAAACTTGAGGCCCAAGCAGGAGGAAAGTTTGATTTTCTAGTACCAAATAGAAAAACAATAATAGAACAAAAAGGCTAAAAGATGCCTAAGGGCGGAGATAGGGTCCAGAATGACTTAGACAAATTGGAGGATTGGGCCACAAGAAATCTGATGAGGTTCAACAAGGACAAGTGTACAGTCCTGCACTTGGGATGGAAGAATCCCAAGCATAGTTACAAGCTGGGGACCAACCAGTTAAGTAGTAGTTCTGCAGACAGGACCTGGGGGTTACAGTGGATGAGAAGCTGGAGATGAGTCAACAGTGTGCCCTTGTAGCCAAGAAGGCTAATGGCATATTAGGTTGCATTAAGAGGAGCATTGCCAGTAGATCCAGAGATGTCATTATTCCCCTTGATTCGGCTTTGGTGGGGCCACATCTGGAGTACTGTGTCCAGTTCTGGGCCCCCCACTACAGAAGGGATGTGGACACATTGGAGAGGGTCCAGCAGAGGACAACCAAAACGATTAGGGGGCTGGAGCAATTGCTCTATGAAGAGGCTGAGGGATTTAGGTTTCTTTAGTCTGAAGAGGAGACCATGAGGGGGGATTTTATAGTAGCCTTCAACTTCCTTATAAGGACACAGGAACGCAAGGTAACCTGTTCTCCCAACTCTCGCTTTCAGACGGGGTGGGGAACCTTATTGGGGGGGCGGAAGGCACACACTAGTAGGGTTGCCAGATGGTTTCAGCAAAAAAAAAAAAAAAAAAAAAAAAAAAGGCGCCAGGAAAATTTTTGTTGAGGGAAAGAAGCCAACCAAACAAAAAAACCCCACCAGGAACATTTTTGTTGAGCAAAATCCAGTTGTGACCCCTTTAATTAGTCAGCCAATCTCCCCGCCCCGGCTTATTTCTGCTGGGCACAGAGGAAAAGCAGAAAATACTGGACATTTTGTATGTCCGGTATTTTCTAAATTTATTTACCGGACAAAAAGTGCAACTACCGGGCTGTCTGGCTCAGTGCTAGACACCTGGCAACCCTACACACAAGTGTGAAGAAAAAAAAATCCCAAACCCCACCATCCGCATTAACACATGCCCCAACTGAGAAGGAGGAAGAGGCTTCCCACATTCCCCTCGCACACAAGGCTTCCCTTGTGAGGAGGGGGGGGCGGGGGGCGGGGCGGGGCAGGCTAGCAGAATTTGTCTGCTCCAATCTGGCCACCCAGAGAAATAAAAAAGCAAATTGAAAGAGCCAGACGAATACCTAGAAACCATCTACTTCAAGACAGACCCAAGAAAACCAACAATAGAACACCACTTGTCATCACCTACAACCCCCAACTTAAACCTGTCCAACACATTATCAATAAACTACAGCCTATATTGGAACAGGATACCATACTCAAAGAGGCTCTGGGAGACAGACCCATAGTCTCCTATAGACAACCACCTAACCTCAAGATCATTCTTACCAACCACCACAGGACATACCACACTAATACCAACCCTGGTACCTTCCCTTGCAACAAACCCCGTTGCCAGCTTTGTCCACATATTCATTCTGCTGATACCATTATTGGACCCAACCAAGTGAGTTATAAGATCAAGAACACATATTCCTGCGCATCCAGAAATATAATCTATGCTATCGTGTGCCGAAAGTGTCCGTCTGCTATGTACATTGGACAAACATCTCAGACACTTCGCCAAAGGATTAATGCCCACAAAACAGATATCAGATAAGATCACAAAGAGAAAACAGTTTCTTGCCATTTTAACCAGAAAGGACACTCTCTCAATGACTTGACCACCTGCATTCTGCTACAAAGACCTTTTACATCTGCACTTGAAAGGGAATCCTCTGAACTGTCATTCATGTTAAAATTCGACACTTTCCAACAAGGACTTAGTTCAAATGTTTGTTATCTCACCCATTACCAAGATAGTTTCCCCAATTATCACCTCTAATACCATTAACTCACAAACATCCCACTCTCCCTACCTCTAATATCATCAATTCACAGACACTTACCTTCCTTCCCCCTCCCCCCCACCGCATCCCCCTCCTGTTCTGCAATGTGATTTGTCCTTTTCATATTTGTTCTTTTTTTTAATTGTATCCTTTGGTATATACGGTTGTGACTACTTTCTTCCACTATTTGATCTGAGGAAGTGGGTCTGGCCCACGAAAGCTCATCATCTAAAAAACCATCTTGTTAGTCTTTAAAGTGCTACATTGTCCTGCATTTTGCTTCAACTACCCCAGGCTAACACGGCTACATTTCTATCACCAATCTGGAGGGGAGCTAGAGCGTTAGTGTGGGAACCTTGAGTCTCGAGGGCCACACTCACGTGAGCTGGGGTATTAGGTTCCTCACCCCTGCTTTAAAAACAAAACCTCTTACTCTTAAAAATCGATCCCCGTATCTCTGGTCGGACCAGCTTCACGCAGGTCCTCGGGGATGGAAAACTGCAGCAAACTGTATGAACAGAAACAAACAGAAGCCCCAATCGCAGCTGGAGGTGGGGCGAGGCTGCCCCAGCAGGGACACAACGGGGCAGCCGCCCTCCACCAGATCAGGAAAACAACCGCGCCATTCCCCGGCCAGCAGGAAGGCGAGTGCCGCTGCAAGGCTCCGCAAGGGAGGTGGGCGGCAGAGGGGTGTTTGTGCGCGGCCGCGCGCCTTCAGCGGCAACTCCCCTGGTGCCCCCTTCTCTAGTCCAGCCAGGCCTAAAATGCTCAGTGCTTAGAAGGCGGGTGGGGAACCTAAGGCCTGGGTGCGTGGGGCTCCTCCACCGTCGCCCCCTCCCCACGCCGTGGGGCTGGAGGCACAAAGCGACTAGGCTGGGCCCTGCAGTGCTCTGGCGCCAGGGGGACGTTTCTCCGCTCAGCTGGGGGCCAGGCAGGGAGGCTTTTCTGTCGGTTGGTTTGTCTGTCACCTGTTTGCCCCCCAATTCTCAGCCACTCCCCCCCTCTCCCCCCACGCCCCCACCCAGGACGCTCTCGGCCTCTGCAGGAGGCACAGCCGGGCACTGGGCGGCACTGCGGGCAGCCAGGGCCAGAGCATCCCCCCCCACAGCGCCCCCCGCCGAACTGCCCCCCCCCGGGCACAGGGGGGATTCAGCGGGCACCCGGCCCCGCCCCCAGGCAGCGAGCAGCGCGGGGAGCAGGGCTCAGGCCGCCCCGCCCCCCCGCGTGCGGGACACGTTCTGTGCGTGCCCCGCCCGCGGGAACCACCCCTCGAGGGCGCGCGGCTCCCCGGCGGGGGGAAGGGGCACGTGACACTCCCGGGCCCCGGTGGCCCGCAGCCCCCCCTCCCCGAGACACCCACGTGACTGGAGCCCGGGTCAGCTCCCGCGCCCGGCACCACGTGGGGGGGGGGTCACAGGGGCGCTGCTCCCCGGGGAGGCAGCAGCGCCGGGGGGGGGGCAGAAATCGCCCCCCCACCTCCGCCAGGGGCCGCCCCGCCGATGTCCAGCCTGGGGCCCGGAGAGAAGCAGGCGGGGGGGGGGGGGGCTCCACGTCACTGCCAGCTCCCGCCCCGCCCCCAGGCTCCGCCCCTCAGCGCCCCCCGCAGCGTTTTCCCGCCCGCCTCGTGGGCGCGAGCGTCCCGGGAGTTTCCCGCCCAGCCAGCGCCGCCCGCGCCTGCGCTCTCCCGCGCCCTGTCCCCTCCTGCCCCCCCCAGTGCCAAGGCCCCCCCCGGCCCCTCCCCCTCCCTCCTGCCCCCCCAGTGCCGAGCACCCCCCCGGCCCCTCACCCCCTCCTGCCCCCCCAGTGCCGAGCACCCCCCCGGCCCCTCACCCCCTCCTGCCCCCCCAGTGCCGAGCACCCCCCGGCCCCTCACCTCCTCCTGCCCCCCCAGTGCCGAGCACCCCCCCCGGCCCCTCACACCCAGCCTGCTCCTACCCCTCACCCCTGTCCAGACACCCCACCCCCAGCCCACCCCCCCCCCGCTCCCCCACCTTCCCTCGCGCCCCCTTCTCCCCCAGGCCAGACCCCCCACCCCCAGCCCGCTCCCCCACCTTCCCTCGCGCCCCCTCCTCCCCCGGGCCAGACACCAACAAGGGGCGGGCTGGGGGCGGGGCAGCTTCGCACTCGGACCCAGGATTCGCTCGCGCCCCCGCGCGCTCCTCGGACCTTCCTGTCATGGCGGCGCCGGCCGCCCAGTCAGACAACGCCCCCCTGCGACAGCCCATTGGCCGAACCAGAGGCAGGATCCCCTTTGCTGACAGCCCATTGGGCGACACTATCCTCCGCCAAGCCTGTCTTCCGAAAGCCCATTGGCTGGCACACAGCCAGGAACCACCCTAAGTCACAGACAATTCGAGGACAGAGCAGCCCATTAAGATCCACCCCGGACAGCCTATTGGTCGAGAGCAGTGGCAGGTCATTCCCCCTAGTCACACCGCATTCGCAGACAGAGCTGTCCGTTAAGATGCAGCCGGGTCAGCCTATTGGGTGCCTCTGATTCAGAACACGCCCCTTAGTCACAGCCCATTCGCGGACAGAAGAGTCTGTTATAATCCACCCCGGACAACCTATTGGCCGCCAGCAGCCCCAGAACACGCCTTTAGTCACCGCCCATTGGCGCACGGAGCAGTCCGTTAAGAGTCACCTCGGACAGCCTCAGATTGGGCGCCACAGATTCCGAACACGCCCTTTACTCTCAGCCCATTCGCGGACAGAACAGTCTGTTACGATCAGTCCGGGACAGTCTCTCGGCCAGCCTTAGTGTAGGGATAACATAGTCAAGTATGAAACATGATTCCCCAAGTGGAAGTGACTCCCCAGAATTTGTTCCCCACAACTAAAAGTCTAAGGAGGAGAAGTTTGTGTGTGGGATCCTGGCGCGGAGCCTGGTGTGTGGGATGAGGGGGCCGGGGGCAGGAGGGGAGAGGGCTGCGCGGAGCCTGGTGTGCGGGATGAGGGGGCCGCGGGCAGGAGGGGAGAGGGCTGCGCGGAGCCTGGAAATAACGAGCTTCTTACTTTGCCTGCTGTCAAAGGGCAAGACTGGGGCCACGTGGCGTGCGGAGCAGGGACAGCAGCTGGGGGCGATGGAATTACACGTGCATTACCCGCAATGACCACCGAGCGGCACTGTGGAGGCGCTTCGGAATTACACGTGCATTACCCGCAATGACCACCGAGCGGCACTGTGGGGGCGCTACGGAATTACACGTGCATTACCGCCGGTGACTACCGAGCGGCACTGTTGCTCTGCTAAGGGCCGTTATTTCCGAATAAAAAAGATTGTTCTTAGGGTAGAAATGCCCCATTCCGAACTAAGAACACGCTGGGCGGGGCTATGCCGGGGGGCGGGGCTATGATAGGGGCGGGGCGCGCTGCGACGTGCCCCGGGAGGCCGCACTATGAGAACTACAAGTCCCAGGATGCGTCGCTAACACTTGGAGTGACAGGAGCGCGGGACCAACCGCGTCGCTCCCTGGTCAATGCCCCGTTGTGATGTCACTTCCGCTGCACCCGCCCAACCGAACAGCGCCGGGCCTGCCCTGGCCCTGCAATGGCCGATGGGAGCTGCGGACAGGGGCACTCAGTTTCCCACAAGCCACTGCGGCTACTTTCCCTACTCCCCCTCATCCGGCCCCTCCCCATTGCTGGGCGGGGCTCCTGCCTCAGAGACGGCAGCGTCCGCAGCTGATGCCCCGCCCCCACTCGGGAGAGGAGACTCCGCGGCAACCCTTCCCCCCCAAACTCCTCCCCGCCCCGTGCAGTCTGATCCCCCCTCAAACTACTCCCCCCCGTGCAGTCTGATCCCCCCAAACTTCCCCCCGCCCCGTGCAGTCTGATCCTCCCCCCCGTGCAGTCTGATCCCCCCCAAACTCCTCCCCGCCCCGTGCAGTCCGATCCCCCCAAACTCTTCCCCGCCCCGTGCAGTGCGATCCCCCCAAATTCCTCTCCCCCCGTGCAGTATGATCCCCCCAAACTCCTCCCCGCCCCGTGCAGTCCGATCCCCCCCAAACTCCTCCCCCCCGTGCAGTCTGATCCTCCCCCCCGTGCAGTCTGATCCCCCCCAAACTCCTCCCCGCCCCGTGCAGTCTGATCCCCCCCAAACTCCTCCCCGCCCCGTGCAGTCCGATCCCCCCCAAACTCTTCCCCGCCCTGTGCAGTCCGATCCCCCCAAACTCCTCCCCGCCCCGTGCAGTCTGATCTCCCCCAAAACTCCTCCCCGCCCCGTGCAGTCTGATCCCCCCCAAACTGCGCTCCGCCCCGTGCAGTCTGAACCCCTCCCCAAACTCCTCCCCGCCCCGTGCAGTCTGATCCTCCCCCCCGTGCAGTCTGATCCCCCCCCAAACTCCTCCCCGCTCCGTGCAGTCTGATCCCCCCCAAACTCCTCTCCCCCCCGTGCAGTCTGATCCCCCCCACACTTCCCTCCGCCCCGTGCAGTCTGATCCCCCCCAAACTCCTGTCCGCCCCGTGCAGTCTGATCCCCCCCAAAGCTCCTCCCTGCCCCGTGCAGTCTGATCCTCCCCCCAAACTCCTCCCCGCTCCGTGCAGTCTGATCCTCCCCCCCGTGCAGTCTGATCCCCCCAAACTCCTCCCCGCTCCGTGCAGTCTGATCCCCCCAAACTCCTCTCCCCCCCGTGCAGTCTGATCCCCCCAAACTCCTCCCCGCCCCGTGCAGTCCGATGCCCCCCAAACTCCTCTCCGCCCCGTGTAGTCTGATCCCCTCCCCAAACTCCTCTCCGCCCCGTGCAGTCTGAACCCCTCCCCAAACTCCTCCCCGCTCCGTGCAGTCTGATCCTCCCCCCCGTGCAGTCTGATCCCCCCAAACTCCTCCCCGCTCCGTGCAGTCTGATCCCCCCAAACTCCTCTCCCCCCCGTGCAGTCTGATCCCCCCAAACTCCTCCCCGCCCCGTGCAGTCCGATGCCCCCCAAACTCGTCTCCGCCCCGTGTAGTCTGATCCCCTCCCCAAACTCCTCTCCGCCCCGTGCAGTCTGAACCCCTCCCCAAACTCCTCGCCGCCCCGTGGAGTCTGATCCTCCCCCCCGTGCAGTCTGATCCCCCCCCAAACTCCTCCCCGCCCCGTGCAGTCTGATCCTCCCCACGTGCAGTCTGATCCCCCCCAAACTCCTCTCCCCCCCGTGCAGTCTGATCCCCCCCAAACTCCTCCCCCGCGGAGCCTGCAGTGCGGGATGAGGGGGCCGGGGGCAGGAGGGGAGAGGGCTGTGCGGAGCCTGCAGTGCGGGATGAGGGGGCCATGGGCAGGAGGGGAGAGGGCTGCGCGGAGCCTGCAGTGCGGGATGAGGGGGCCGGGGGCAGGAGGGGAGAGGGCTGTGCGGAGCCTGGAGTGCGGGATGAGGGGGCCATGGGCAGGAGGGGAGAGGGCTCCGCGGAGCCTGGAAATAACGAGCTTCTTACTTTGCCTGCTGTCAAAGGGCAAGACTGGGGCCACGTGGCGTGCGGAGCAGGGACAGCAGCTGGGGGCGATGGAATTACACGTGCATTACCCGCAATGACCACCGAGCGGCACTGTGGAGGCGCTACGGAATTACACGTGCATTACCTGCAATGACCACCGAGCGGCACTGTGGAGGCGCTACGGAATTACACGTGCATTACCCGCAATGACCACCGAGCGGCACTGTGGAGGCGCTACGGAATTACACGTGCATTACCCGCAATGACCACCGAGCGGCACTGTGGAGGCGCTTCGGAATTACACGTGCATTACCCGCAATGACCACCGAGCGGCACTGTGGAGGCGCTACGGAATTACACGTGCATTACCCGCAATGACCACCGAGCGGCACTGTGGAGGCGCTACGGAATTACACGTGCATTACCGCCGGTGACTACCGAGCGGCACTGTTGCTCTGCTAAGGGCCGTTATTTCCCAATAAAAAAGATTGTTCTTAGGGTAGAAATGCCCCATTCCGAACTAAGAACACGCTGGACGGGGTATGCCGGGGGGCGGGGCTATGATAGGGGCGGGGCGCGCTGCGACGTGCCCCGGGAGGCCGCACTATGAGAACTACAAGTCCCAGGATGCGTCGCTAACACTTGGAGTGACAGGAGCGCGGGACCAACCGCGTCGCTCCCTGGTCAATGCCCCGTTGTGATGTCACTTCCGCTGCACCCGCCCAACCGAACAGCGCCGGGCCTGCCCTGGCCCTGCAATGGCCGATGGGAGCTGCGGACAGGGGCACTCAGTTTCCCACAAGCCACTGCGGCTACTTTCCCTACTCCCCCTCATCCCGCCCCTCCCCATTGTTGGGCGGGGCTCCTGCCTCAGAGACGGCAGCGTCCTTAGCTGATGCCCCGCCCCCACTCGGGAGAGGAGACTCTGCGGCAACCCCTCCCCCCCAAACTCCTCCCCGCCCCGTGCAGTCTGCTCCCCCCCACCAAACTCCTCCCCGCCCCGTGCAGTCTGATCCCCCCAAACTTCCCCCCGCCCCGTGCAGTCTGATCCTCCCCCCCGTGCAGTCTGATCCCCCCCAAACTCCTCCCCGCCCCGTGCAGTCCGATCCCCCCAAACTCTTCCCCGCCCCGTGCAGTGCGATCCCCCCAAATTCCTCTCCCCCCGTGCAGTATGATCCCCCCAAACTCCTCCCCGCCCCGTGCAGTCCGATCCCCCCCAAACTCCTCCCCCCCGTGCAGTCTGATCCTCCCCCCCGTGCAGTCTGATCCCCCCCAAACTCCTCCCCGCCCCGTGCAGTCTGATCCCCCCCAAACTCCTCCCCGCCCCGTGCAGTCCGATCCCCCCCAAACTCTTCCCCGCCCTGTGCAGTCCGATCCCCCCAAACTCCTCCCCGCCCCGTGCAGTCTGATCTCCCCCAAAACTCCTCCCCGCCCCGTGCAGTCTGATCCCCCCCAAACTGCGCTCCGCCCCGTGCAGTCTGAACCCCTCCCCAAACTCCTCCCCGCCCCGTGCAGTCTGATCCTCCCCCCCGTGCAGTCTGATCCCCCCCCAAACTCCTCCCCGCTCCGTGCAGTCTGATCCCCCCCAAACTCCTCTCCCCCCCGTGCAGTCTGATCCCCCCCACACTTCCCTCCGCCCCGTGCAGTCTGATCCCCCCCAAACTCCTGTCCGCCCCGTGCAGTCTGATCCCCCCCAAAGCTCCTCCCTGCCCCGTGCAGTCTGATCCTCCCCCCAAACTCCTCCCCGCTCCGTGCAGTCTGATCCTCCCCCCCGTGCAGTCTGATCCCCCCAAACTCCTCCCCGCTCCGTGCAGTCTGATCCCCCCAAACTCCTCTCCCCCCCGTGCAGTCTGATCCCCCCAAACTCCTCCCCGCCCCGTGCAGTCCGATGCCCCCCAAACTCCTCTCCGCCCCGTGTAGTCTGATCCCCTCCCCAAACTCCTCTCCGCCCCGTGCAGTCTGAACCCCTCCCCAAACTCCTCCCCGCTCCGTGCAGTCTGATCCTCCCCCCCGTGCAGTCTGATCCCCCCAAACTCCTCCCCGCTCCGTGCAGTCTGATCCCCCCAAACTCCTCTCCCCCCCGTGCAGTCTGATCCCCCCAAACTCCTCCCCGCCCCGTGCAGTCCGATGCCCCCCAAACTCGTCTCCGCCCCGTGTAGTCTGATCCCCTCCCCAAACTCCTCTCCGCCCCGTGCAGTCTGAACCCCTCCCCAAACTCCTCGCCGCCCCGTGGAGTCTGATCCTCCCCCCCGTGCAGTCTGATCCCCCCCCAAACTCCTCCCCGCCCCGTGCAGTCTGATCCTCCCCACGTGCAGTCTGATCCCCCCCAAACTCCTCTCCCCCCCGTGCAGTCTGATCCCCCCCAAACTCCTCCCCCGCGGAGCCTGCAGTGCGGGATGAGGGGGCCGGGGGCAGGAGGGGAGAGGGCTGTGCGGAGCCTGCAGTGCGGGATGAGGGGGCCATGGGCAGGAGGGGAGAGGGCTGCGCGGAGCCTGCAGTGCGGGATGAGGGGGCCGGGGGCAGGAGGGGAGAGGGCTGTGCGGAGCCTGGAGTGCGGGATGAGGGGGCCATGGGCAGGAGGGGAGAGGGCTCCGCGGAGCCTGGAAATAACGAGCTTCTTACTTTGCCTGCTGTCAAAGGGCAAGACTGGGGCCACGTGGCGTGCGGAGCAGGGACAGCAGCTGGGGGCGATGGAATTACACGTGCATTACCCGCAATGACCACCGAGCGGCACTGTGGAGGCGCTACGGAATTACACGTGCATTACCTGCAATGACCACCGAGCGGCACTGTGGAGGCGCTACGGAATTACACGTGCATTACCCGCAATGACCACCGAGCGGCACTGTGGAGGCGCTACGGAATTACACGTGCATTACCTGCAATGACCACCGAGCGGCACTGTGGAGGCGCTTCGGAATTACACGTGCATTACCGGCAATGACCACCGAGCGGCACTGTGGAGGCGCTACGGAATTACACGTGCATTACCCGCAATGACCACCGAGCGGCACTGTGGAGGCGCTTCGGAATTACACGTGCATTACCCGCAATGACCACCGAGCGGCACTGTGGGGGCGCTACGGAATTACACGTGCATTACCGCCGGTGACTACCGAGCGGCACTGTTGCTCTGCTAAGGGCCGTTATTTCCCAATAAAAAAGATTGTTCTTAGGGTAGAAATGCCCCATTCCGAACTAAGAACACGCTGGACGGGGTATGCCGGGGGGCGGGGCTATGATAGGGGCGGGGCGCGCTGCGACGTGCCCCGGGAGGCCGCACTCTGAGAACTACAAGTCCCAGGATGCGTCGCTAACACTTGGAGTGACAGGAGCGCGGGACCAACCGCGTCGCTCCCTGGTCAATGCCCCGTTGTGATGTCACTTCCGCTGCACCCGCCCAACCGAACAGCGCCGGGCCTGCCCTGGCCCTGCAATGGCCGATGGGAGCTGCGGACAGGGGCACTCAGTTTCCCACAAGCCACTGCGGCTACTTTCCCTACCCCCCCTCATCCCGCCCCTCCCCATTGTTGGGCGGGGCTCCTGCCTCAGAGACGGCAGCGTCCTTAGCTGATGCCCCGCCCCCACTCGGGAGAGGAGACTCTGCGGCAACCCCTCCCCCCCAAACTCCTCCCCGCCCCGTGCAGTCTGCTCCCCCCCACCAAACTCCTCCCCGCCCCGTGCAGTCTGCTCCCCCCCACCAAACTCCTCCCCGCCCCGTGCAGTCTGCTCCCCCCCACCAAACTCCTCCCCGCCCCGTGCAGTCTGCTCCCCCCCACCAAACTCCTCCCCGCCCCATGCAGTCTGCTCCCCTCCCCAAACTCCTCCCCGCCCCCTGCAGACTGATCACCCCCAAAATTTCTCTCCGCCGCGTGCAGTCCGATCCCCCCCAACCTCCTCTCCGCCCCGTGCAGTCCGATCCCCCCCAAGCTCCTCCCCCCCGTGCAGTCCGCTCCCCCCCACCAAACTGCTCTCCGCCCCGTGCAGTCTGCTCCCCCCCAAACTCCTCCCCGCCCCGTGCAGTCTGCTCCCCCCCAAACTCCTCCCCGCCCCGTGCAGTCTGCTCCCCCTCACCACCAAACTCCTCTCCGCCCTGTGCAGTCTGCTCCCCCCCCAAACTCCTCCCCCCCCGTGCAGTCTGATCCCCCCAAACTCCTCCCCCCGTGCAGTCTGATCCCCCCAAACTCCTCGCCCCGTGCAGTCTGATCTCCTACCCCCCAAACTCCTCTCCCCCCGTGCAGTCTGATCCCCCCCAAACTCCTCGCCCCGTGCAGTCTGCTCCCCCCCCACACTCCTCCCCCCCGTGCAGTCTGATCCCCCCCAAACTCCTCCCCCCCGTGCAGTCTGATCCCCTACCCCCCAAACTCCTCCCCGCCCCGTGCAGTCTGCTCCCCCCCACCAAACTCCTCCCCGCCCCGTGCAGTCTCCTCCCCCCCACCAAACTCCTCCCCGCCCCGTGCAGTCTCCTCCCCCCCAACTCCTCTCCCCCAGTGCAGTCTTCTCCCCCTCACCACCAAACTCGTCCCTGCCCCGTGCAGTCTGCTCCCTCCAAACTCCTCCCCGCCCCGTGCAGTCTGCTCCCCCCAACTCCTCCCCGCCCCGTGCAGTCTGCTCCCCCTCACCACCAAACTCCTCTCCGCCCCGTGCAGTCTGATCCCCCTCCAAACTCCTCCCCCCCGTGCAGTCTGCTCCCCCCAACTCCTCCCCGCCCCGTGCAGTCTGCTCCCCCTCACCACCAAACTCCTCTCCGCCCCGTGCAGTCTGATCCCTCCAAACTCCTCCCCGCCCCGTGCAGTCTGCTCCCCTCCCCAAACTCCTCCCCGCCCCCTGTAGACTGATCACCCCCAAAATTTCTCTCCGCCGCGTGCAGTCCGATCCCCCCCAACCTCCTCTCCGCCCCGTGCAGTCCGATCCCCCCCAAGCTCCTCCCCCCCGTGCAGTCCGCTCCCCCCCCCCAAACTCCTCCCCGCCCCGTGCAGTCTGCTCCCCCCAACTCCTCCCCGCCCCGTGCAGTCTGCTCCCCCTCACCACCAAACTCCTCTCCGCCCCGTGCAGTCTGATCCCCCTCCAAACTCCTCCCCCCCGTGCAGTCTGATCCCCCCCAAACTGCTCCCCACCCCGTGCAGTCTGATCCCCCCCAAACTGCTCCCCACCCCGTGCAGTCTGCTCCCCCCAACTCCTCCCCACCCCGTGCAGTCTGATCCCCACCAAACTCCTCTCCGCCCCGTGCAGTCTGCTCCCCCCCAAACTCCTCTCCGCCCCGTGCAGTCTGCTCCCCCCCAACTCCTCCCCGCCCCGTGCAGTCTGCTCCCCCTCACCACCAAACTCCTCTCCGCCCCGTGCAGTCTGCTCCCCCCCACCAAACTCCTCCCCGCCCAATGCAGTGTGAACCCCCCCAAATTCCTCTCCGCCCCGTGCAGTCTGAACCCCCCCCAAATTCCTCTCCGCCCCGTGCAGTCTGCTCCCCCCCAACTCCTCTCCCCCAGTGCAGTCTTCTCCCCCTCACGACCAAACTCGTCCCTGCCCCGTGCAGTCTGCTCCCCTCCCCAAACTCCTCCCCGCCCCCTGCAGACTGATCACCCCCAAAATTTCTCTCCGCCCCGTGCAGTCCGATCCCCCCCAAGCTCCTCCCCCCCGTGCAGTCCGCTCCCCCCCACCAAACTGCTCTCCGCCCCGTGCAGTCTGCTCCCCCCAACTCCTCCCCGCCCCGTGCAGTCTGCTCCCCCTCACCACCAAACTCCTCTCCGCCCCGTGCAGTCTGATCCCCCCCCAAACTCCTCCTCCCCCCGTGCAGTCTGATCCCCCCCAAACTGCTCCCCACCCCGTGCAGTCTGCTCCCCCCAACTCCTCCCCACCCCGTGCAGTCTGATCCCCACCAAACTCCTCTCCGCCCCGTGCAGTCTGATCCCCCCCCAAACTCCTCCCCCCGCCCCCCCCCCAAACTCCTCGCCCCGTGCAGTCTGATCCCCCCCAAACTCCTCGCCCCGTGCAGTCTGATCTCCTACCCCCCACAAAACTCCTCCCTCCGTGCAGTCTGATCCCCCCCAAACTCCTCGCCCCGTGCAGTCTGATCTCCTACCCCCCACAAAACTCCCCCCGTGCAGTCTGATCCCCCCCAAACTCCTCCCCCCCGTGCAGTCTGATCCCCTACCCCCCAAACTCCTCCCCGCCCCATGCAGTCTGATCCCCCACCACCACCAAACTCCTCTCCCCCCCGTGCAGTCTGCTCCCCCCAACACCAAATTTCCCAGCCGGCTTGTGTGGGGACTGGCAGCGGGACAGGCTGATGCTGCTGTTGCCTTCGAAAGTGCAGCGGGGAGCGTGAGGCGGGGGGGGGGGAGGGGGGGCGGCTGCCTCTGCTGCGTCCCGTTCACAAGCCCAGAGGGGCCGCGCGAGGATTTTCCGGAGACCCCGAGGAGTTTTCTGCCGCTCACTTCTGTGTCCCAGCTGAGTTCCTGCCGGTCAGTGGCCTCGCCCCCAGACCAGGCCACGCCCCTGCCATTAATGACGGAGCCTGGGACCCGTCTGTGTGCCCCACAAACCCACGTGTCACTCGCCGGGGAGCCGATAGAACGTGCCCCGCGTTCCATCATTTGCATGCACCGCGCCAGGGCAATGACGTCACTAGCAGTGCGCTGCTGTTCGTAGCCGGCAGTGGCAGCTTCGCACCGAGCCGGGCCACGAGGCAGCGGGCGCAGCGCTGGGGGCGGAGCTACAGGGGAGCGGCCCGGCCGGGCGGGGTGCACACTGGGGCGCCCAAGGGCTGAGATCCGGGCGGGGCAGCGTCACGCTCTGACCTCGCTGCCGCCTCCCGCCGCCTCTCCCTTGGGGCCGGGTGGCGCGGACCGGAAGCCGCTGCACTGCCCGGATTTCCTGGGGAACACGCTCCCTGTGACGTCAGGGCCTGCCACAGAGGCAGGGCGCCACCCCGGCCAAGCAAGAAGCAGAGCTAGGGTTGCCAGATGGTTTCACCAAAATACCAGACACGCCTGACATGACATCACAATCTGCATTCCATCTGATTTAGAAAATACCAGACATTTATCAGAGGAGTAGCCACGTTAGTCTGAATCTGCAAAAGCAGCGAGGAGTCCTGTGGCACAGAACTCCTTGCCGCTTTCGCGGACATTTATATTTTCTCAATTTGTTTCCCCGAAGAAAAAGCTGAAAGCCTGGACCGTCCAGTTCAAAACCGGACACCTGGCAACCATAAGCAGAGTGGTGCCTTGTCAGAGCGGTTCCAGCCTCCGCTCTGCTGTCCTTCCTCTGCCCCACGTACCACGGGAGCTGGTGGCCTACGCTGGCTGCACCGCCGCAGGAAACCTCCAACCCCAGTCGCTGTCCCAGCCAGGCACCCCGTGTCTGAACCCGTCCCGCCTGGCCCCGTGTCTCCTGCCTACCACCCGCTGACCTGGCACCAGCTGAGCGCTCGTACCTGGGCACCTTCCGGTCACGGTTCCCAGTCGGTTGCTGTCAGGCTGTGGACCGAGCAAACGTCACTTCCGGTCCGTGGGACTGAACGCACGTGGCGCCGGCATGATGCGAGGCCGCTCCTTGTTGCCCCACGTCGGATACAAAAGGAGCAGCTACCGCGCGGCAGTTAGGGCCTCGTGCTGAAACGCGCTGCAGCAGTGCTACTCTTCCCTGCCCCTCTCATCCCAGTTGCATGCTCCAGATGGGAGGGGAGGGGTGTCGCTTTCCAGGAGCTACTGCTGCCAGGGCACCGTCTGACTTGCACACGTCAGACGCACACGCCCGTGCAACAGCCACTCACCCTGCCAAATGCTCACACGCAGGGATGCGTGTACACACTCACAAACGCGAATTAACAGATTAACACGCCTGGGCGCCCACTCGTGCCCTCGCTCAGATGCCCACACACGCATCTGCTCAATCTGCCCGCACGCAGGCACGTGCACACACACGCAAATGGACACTTGCGGACGCACACACTTGCACTCATACTTACGTGCGCACGCATGCACGCCGAGTAACAGTCGCCTAGAAGGACTCACCAATAATATCAAACTCAAAAGCCAAAGATTAGATCAATTAGGAGACAACTATTCCCACGAGGCCCTAATCCATGGCTGGGGCTCCTCGGTGCTGCTGGGAGACCAAGTCTTTATTTCAATCCCAGTTTTGCCAACTCTCGGCATGCGTGACGCTAGGTCAATTGGCAGCCTACTCACTTAGTTTTCCGTATGATCCTAGACACGTTAAGTATCGCCAGCCAGGAGATTCGGGGAGGGTGGCGGGGGGGGGGGATTAATGACATTTTTAAAAATACAAAAATCGGTGTTCAGTTTCTGTTGTAGATAAACCTATGTACTTCATATGACTTGACACTGTGCCTCTCCATATAACCTTGTAACTTTGTATTAATCCATATGACCTTGTCACTTTGTATTAGAACCTGAATCCATATAACCTTGTAACTTAGTTTTCTACATAGGGTTCTAATACAGAGTATATAGTTAAAGAGGTAAAAATGTCATTTGCTAGGAGTAGAATAAGATCTTTCCCCCACTCTCTCCCCCCCACTCTGTAATCAATTGCCCAGTTGAATGAACGAGGTGTGAATGAGTAACACTTGGGAGCCAAGCACCTCCAGAGAGCTACACCAGTTGAAAAGGGGGTAGAAGCCAGACCCAAGGTGTCAAGAGGGCTCAAGAAAGAAGAGCAGACATATTGAAGGCCTTGGGGATTAGAAGCAAGCACCTTCTTTGGAAAACACCCTCTCTTAACAGACAGCACCCACAAAGGGACCAAAGGACACAGACCCAGATTTTGAATCTGGGATATATTTGCATAAGAGGGAAGCTGCTATAAAAGTGAGTTGTCTTGCAGAGGACTCCGGGTCTCATCTTGTCACCATCGGAGCATCGATCCGGATCAGCAGAAGCCCGGCTCCACCCCTCCCCCATCTAACTCACCTGGCCAGTGAAGTTAAGGGGAGCAACAAGTTGGTAACAACAGCAAGACGGAGTGTGCTTGTGCACGTGTGTGTGTGTGTGTGAGAGAGAGTGAGTGCGTGAGTGACACAGAATAATCAATACTTATCATATGCATGTGGTAAATAAATAAATATATATATATATATATATATATATATATATATATATATATATAAATTAATGTGTGTGTGTGTGTGATCAATAAATGTGGCGTGTTGCCTTATCCCTCTGAAAAAGATCCCGAGTACTTCTTTTAAGTACAACACTGTGACTTTTGTACTTCGTATTTTCAAGTTCTTCCACCACGAGCCAGAGGGCCTTTTCTCAGGGACCCGTACCACGCTCGCAAACGTCTGTGCGGCCCTCCCTCGATACTTACCTTGAGCCAATTGCTATTTGCTCTTCTTCCATAGATCGCTGTCTGGTTTCCATCTGCCGGCAGGGTCTCGGGAGGGTGGCTCCTTTCGGTCTCTGCCACCACATGGCCAGCCTCTCATCTCCTCCAAGTCTACAGGGACCGAAAAAGAGACAGAGAACGGTTAGGAGCTAGGCCACCCTAGATGTGTGGAAAGGACAGACACGTGCGTCACCTGGCTGCTGCTCACTGGAGCCCAGTGTTGCCTCTAACATTTCCCCTCCAGGAGCGGAGTGAGTTTTGTCTCGTGCTCCAAGATCGAGGTCACGTGCCCTTCTTCGGATGCCTGCCACCCAGGCGAAGACATGTCTCGTCTGTGTTTTTAAAACGTTCTGGAAGAAAGAGTACTAACACAAGGGAGAATTAACAAGGTCATTTAAACTGTAAATATTTGTTTGATATGAAGTCAAATAAAAGGAAAATTAATACTGCAACATTTTCAGTGGCCAACCTCCTCTCCTCTCCTCTCCTCTCCCCTCCCCTCCCCTCCCCTGCCCCCTCCAGCTGGCCTAGATGATCTCTCCGGGTCCCTTATGGTAAAGCCCGCCCCGGGACCCTGTGCTGAGGTGACAAGTTCTTCACAAGATACTGGGTATGTAAACTTTTTACGGAAAAGCGTCCGTGGCCAATCTAGACGCGCTTTTCTGCAAAAAAGCCCCAATCGCCATTTTCGCCATCGGGGCTTTTTTGCGGAAAAGAACTCTCTGCTGTCTACACTGGCCCTTTTGCGCAGAAGTCTTTCGGAAAAAGACTTTTGCCCGAACGGGAGCAGCATAGTATTCCCGCAGAAGCACTGACAATCTTACATGAGATCGTCAGTGCTTTTGCGGAAATTCAAGCGGCCAGTGTAGACAGCTGGCAAGTTTTTCCGCAAAAGCAGATGATTAGCACACTTTCCTAGTTGAAAATCCAAGGAGAAGAAAGGGGAGAATTGCAAATCAAGACTCTCTTAAGGTGTCTGAAAGCTACTTTGGTCTGGGCCGGTACTCAGTGGTACCAAGGCAGACTTTTCTGTGGCTCGGTTGTCTAATGCCACACTAGAACAAGTCTACCACACCGAACGAAAGAGCAGACAATTACATGAAAGGGAAAAAAGGTGGCTTGGCAGAGAATTTGCTTCCGGACAAAAACAAGAGACTGCGGTGGTTAAAGAAGAACGGGAGGCATACCTGTGCATAAACCAATTCACCAGAAACCTTCTGAACAACCAGTTCAGTCACATGTCCTTACAGGGACAAGCACCTTAATGACGGTAGCCCTGACATTTTATTTTGCAGACGATTCTACTCGTGGAAGGGCTGCTGGAGTGAAACTTGAGGCCCAAGCAGGAGGAAAGTTTGATTTTCTAGTACCAAATAGAAAAACAATAATAGAACAAAAAGGCTAAAAGATGCCTAAGGGCGGAGATAGGGTCCAGAATGACTTAGACAAATTGGAGGATTGGGCCACAAGAAATCTGATGAGGTTCAACAAGGACAAGTGTACAGTCCTGCACTTGGGATGGAAGAATCCCAAGCATAGTTACAAGCTGGGGACCAACCAGTTAAGTAGTAGTTCTGCAGACAGGACCTGGGGGTTACAGTGGATGAGAAGCTGGAGATGAGTCAACAGTGTGCCCTTGTAGCCAAGAAGGCTAATGGCATATTAGGTTGCATTAAGAGGAGCATTGCCAGTAGATCCAGAGATGTCATTATTCCCCTTGATTCGGCTTTGGTGGGGCCACATCTGGAGTACTGTGTCCAGTTCTGGGCCCCCCACTACAGAAGGGATGTGGACACATTGGAGAGGGTCCAGCAGAGGACAACCAAAACGATTAGGGGGCTGGAGCAATTGCTCTATGAAGAGGCTGAGGGATTTAGGTTTCTTTAGTCTGAAGAGGAGACCATGAGGGGGGATTTTATAGTAGCCTTCAACTTCCTTATAAGGACACAGGAACGCAAGGTAACCTGTTCTCCCAACTCTCGCTTTCAGACGGGGTGGGGAACCTTATTGGGGGGGCGGAAGGCACACACTAGTAGGGTTGCCAGATGGTTTCAGCAAAAAAAAAAAAAAAAAAAAAAAAAAAAAGGCGCCAGGAAAATTTTTGTTGAGGGAAAGAAGCCAACCAAACAAAAAAACCCCACCAGGAACATTTTTGTTGAGCAAAATCCAGTTGTGACCCCTTTAATTAGTCAGCCAATCTCCCCGCCCCGGCTTATTTCTGCTGGGCACAGAGGAAAAGCAGAAAATACTGGACATTTTGTATGTCCGGTATTTTCTAAATTTATTTACCGGACAAAAAGTGCAACTACCGGGCTGTCTGGCTCAGTGCTAGACACCTGGCAACCCTACACACAAGTGTGAAGAAAAAAAAATCCCAAACCCCACCATCCGCATTAACACATGCCCCAACTGAGAAGGAGGAAGAGGCTTCCCACATTCCCCTCGCACACAAGGCTTCCCTTGTGAGGAGGGGGGGGCGGGGGGCGGGGCGGGGCAGGCTAGCAGAATTTGTCTGCTCCAATCTGGCCACCCAGAGAAATAAAAAAGCAAATTGAAAGAGCCAGACGAATACCTAGAAACCATCTACTTCAAGACAGACCCAAGAAAACCAACAATAGAACACCACTTGTCATCACCTACAACCCCCAACTTAAACCTGTCCAACACATTATCAATAAACTACAGCCTATATTGGAACAGGATACCATACTCAAAGAGGCTCTGGGAGACAGACCCATAGTCTCCTATAGACAACCACCTAACCTCAAGATCATTCTTACCAACCACCACAGGACATACCACACTAATACCAACCCTGGTACCTTCCCTTGCAACAAACCCCGTTGCCAGCTTTGTCCACATATTCATTCTGCTGATACCATTATTGGACCCAACCAAGTGAGTTATAAGATCAAGAACACATATTCCTGCGCATCCAGAAATATAATCTATGCTATCGTGTGCCGAAAGTGTCCGTCTGCTATGTACATTGGACAAACATCTCAGACACTTCGCCAAAGGATTAATGCCCACAAAACAGATATCAGACAAGATCACAAAGAGAAAACAGTTTCTTGCCATTTTAACCAGAAAGGACACTCTCTCAATGACTTGACCACCTGCATTCTGCTACAAAGACCTTTTACATCTGCACTTGAAAGGGAATCCTCTGAACTGTCATTCATGTTAAAATTCGACACTTTCCAACAAGGACTTAGTTCAAATGTTTGTTATCTCACCCATTACCAAGATAGTTTCCCCAATTATCACCTCTAATACCATTAACTCACAAACATCCCACTCTCCCTACCTCTAATATCATCAATTCACAGACACTTACCTTCCTTCCCCCTCCCCCCCACCGCATCCCCCTCCTGTTCTGCAATGTGATTTGTCCTTTTCATATTTGTTCTTTTTTTTAATTGTATCCTTTGGTATATACGGTTGTGACTACTTTCTTCCACTATTTGATCTGAGGAAGTGGGTCTGGCCCACGAAAGCTCATCATCTAAAAAACCATCTTGTTAGTCTTTAAAGTGCTACATTGTCCTGCATTTTGCTTCAACTACCCCAGGCTAACACGGCTACATTTCTATCACCAATCTGGAGGGGAGCTAGAGCGTTAGTGTGGGAACCTTGAGTCTCGAGGGCCACACTCACGTGAGCTGGGGTATTAGGTTCCTCACCCCTGCTTTAAAAACAAAACCTCTTACTCTTAAAAATCGATCCCCGTATCTCTGGTCGGACCAGCTTCACGCAGGTCCTCGGGGATGGAAAACTGCAGCAAACTGTATGAACAGAAACAAACAGAAGCCCCAATCGCAGCTGGAGGTGGGGCGAGGCTGCCCCAGCAGGGACACAACGGGGCAGCCGCCCTCCACCAGATCAGGAAAACAACCGCGCCATTCCCCGGCCAGCAGGAAGGCGAGTGCCGCTGCAAGGCTCCGCAAGGGAGGTGGGCGGCAGAGGGGTGTTTGTGCGCGGCCGCGCGCCTTCAGCGGCAACTCCCCTGGTGCCCCCTTCTCTAGTCCAGCCAGGCCTAAAATGCTCAGTGCTTAGAAGGCGGGTGGGGAACCTAAGGCCTGGGTGCGTGGGGCTCCTCCACCGTCGCCCCCTCCCCACGCCGTGGGGCTGGAGGCACAAAGCGACTAGGCTGGGCCCTGCAGTGCTCTGGCGCCAGGGGGACGTTTCTCCGCTCAGCTGGGGGCCAGGCAGGGAGGCTTTTCTGTCGGTTGGTTTGTCTGTCACCTGTTTGCCCCCCAATTCTCAGCCACTCCCCCCCTCTCCCCCCACGCCCCCACCCAGGACGCTCTCGGCCTCTGCAGGAGGCACAGCCGGGCACTGGGCGGCACTGCGGGCAGCCAGGGCCAGAGCATCCCCCCCCACAGCGCCCCCCGCCGAACTGCCCCCCCCCGGGCACAGGGGGGATTCAGCGGGCACCCGGCCCCGCCCCCAGGCAGCGAGCAGCGCGGGGAGCAGGGCTCAGGCCGCCCCGCCCCCCCGCGTGCGGGACACGTTCTGTGCGTGCCCCGCCCGCGGGAACCACCCCTCGAGGGCGCGCGGCTCCCCGGCGGGGTGAAGGGGCACGTGACACTCCCGGGCCCCGGTGGCCCGCAGCCCCCCCTCCCCGAGACACCCACGTGACTGGAGCCCGGGTCAGCTCCCGCGCCCGGCACCACGTGGGGGGGGGGGTCACAGGGGCGCTGCTCCCCGGGGAGGCAGGAGCGCCGGGGGGGGGGCAGAAATCGCCCCCCCACCTCCGCCAGGGGCCGCCCCGCCGATGTCCAGCCTGGGGCCCGGAGAGAAGCAGGCGGGGGGGGGGGGCTCCACGTCACTGCCAGCTCCCGCCCCGCCCCCAGGCTCCGCCCCTCAGCGCCCCCCGCAGCGTTTTCCCGCCCGCCTCGTGGGCGCGAGCGTCCCGGGAGTTTCCCGCCCAGCCAGCGCCGCCCGCGCCTGCGCTCTCCCGCGCCCTGTCCCCTCCTGCCCCCCCCAGTGCCAAGGCCCCCCCCGGCCCCTCCCCCTCCCTCCTGCCCCCCCAGTGCCGAGCACCCCCCCGGCCCCTCACCCCCTCCTGCCCCCCCAGTGCCGAGCACCCCCCCGGCCCCTCACCCCCTCCTGCCCCCCCAGTGCCGAGCACCCCCCGGCCCCTCACCTCCTCCTGCCCCCCCCCTCCTGCCCCCCCAGTGCCGAGCACCCCCCCCGGCCCCTCACACCCAGCCTGCTCCTACACCTCACCCCTGTCCAGACACCCCACCCCCCCCCCCCCCAGCCCACCCCCCCCCCCCCCCCCCCCTCCCTCGCCCCCCCTTCTCCCCCAGGCCAGACACCCCACCCCCAGCCCGCTCCCCCACCTTCCCTCGCGCCCCCTCCTCCCCCGGGCCAGACACCAACAAGGGGCGGGCTGGGGGCGGGGCAGCTTCGCACTCGGACCCAGGATTCGCTCGCGCCCCCGCGCGCTCCTCGGACCTTCCTGTCATGGCGGCGCCGGCCGCCCAGTCAGACAACGCCCCCCTGCGACAGCCCATTGGCCGAACCAGAGGCAGGATCCCCTTTGCTGACAGCCCATTGGGCGACACTATCCTCCGCCAAGCCTGTCTTCCGAAAGCCCATTGGCTGGCACACAGCCAGGAACCACCCTAAGTCACAGACAATTCGAGGACAGAGCAGCCCATTAAGATCCACCCCGGACAGCCTATTGGTCGAGAGCAGTGGCAGGTCATTCCCCCTAGTCACACCGCATTCGCAGACAGAGCTGTCCGTTAAGATGCAGCCGGGTCAGCCTATTGGGTGCCTCTGATTCAGAACACGCCCCTTAGTCACAGCCCATTCGCGGACAGAAGAGTCTGTTATAATCCACCCCGGACAACCTATTGGCCGCCAGCAGCCCCAGAACACGCCTTTAGTCACCGCCCATTGGCGCACGGAGCAGTCCGTTAAGAGTCACCTCGGACAGCCTCAGATTGGGCGCCACAGATTCCGAACACGCCCTTTACTCTCAGCCCATTCGCGGACAGAACAGTCTGTTACGATCAGTCCGGGACAGTCTCTCGGCCAGCCTTAGTGTAGGGATAACATAGTCAAGTATGAAACATGATTCCCCAAGTGGAAGTGACTCCCCAGAATTTGTTCCCCACAACTAAAAGTCTAAGGAGGAGAAGTTTGTGTGTGGGATCCTGGCGCGGAGCCTGGTGTGTGGGATGAGGGGGCCGGGGGCAGGTGGGGAGAGGGCTGCGCGGAGCCTGGTGTGCGGGATGAGGGGGCCGCGGGCAGGAGGGGAGAGGGCTGCGCGGAGCCTGGAAATAACGAGCTTCTTACTTTGCCTGCTGTCAAAGGGCAAGACTGGGGCCACGTGGCGTGCGGAGCAGGGACAGCAGCTGGGGGCGATGGAATTACACGTGCATTACCCGCAATGACCACCGAGCGGCACTGTGGAGGCGCTTCGGAATTACACGTGCATTACCCGCAATGACCACCGAGCGGCACTGTGGGGGCGCTACGGAATTACACGTGCATTACCGCCGGTGACTACCGAGCGGCACTGTTGCTCTGCTAAGGGCCGTTATTTCCGAATAAAAAAGATTGTTCTTAGGGTAGAAATGCCCCATTCCGAACTAAGAACACGCTGGGCGGGGCTATGCCGGGGGGCGGGGCTATGATAGGGGCGGGGCGCGCTGCGACGTGCCCCGGGAGGCCGCACTATGAGAACTACAAGTCCCAGGATGCGTCGCTAACACTTGGAGTGACAGGAGCGCGGGACCAACCGCGTCGCTCCCTGGTCAATGCCCCGTTGTGATGTCACTTCCGCTGCACCCGCCCAACCGAACAGCGCCGGGCCTGCCCTGGCCCTGCAATGGCCGATGGGAGCTGCGGACAGGGGCACTCAGTTTCCCACAAGCCACTGCGGCTACTTTCCCTACTCCCCCTCATCCGGCCCCTCCCCATTGCTGGGCGGGGCTCCTGCCTCAGAGACGGCAGCGTCCGCAGCTGATGCCCCGCCCCCACTCGGGAGAGGAGACTCCGCGGCAACCCTTCCCCCCCAAACTCCTCCCCGCCCCGTGCAGTCTGATCCCCCCTCAAACTACTCCCCCCCGTGCAGTCTGATCCCCCCAAACTTCCCCCCGCCCCGTGCAGTCTGATCCTCCCCCCCGTGCAGTCTGATCCCCCCCAAACTCCTCCCCGCCCCGTGCAGTCCGATCCCCCCAAACTCTTCCCCGCCCCGTGCAGTGCGATCCCCCCAAATTCCTCTCCCCCCGTGCAGTATGATCCCCCCAAACTCCTCCCCGCCCCGTGCAGTCCGATCCCCCCCAAACTCCTCCCCCCCGTGCAGTCTGATCCTCCCCCCCGTGCAGTCTGATCCCCCCCAAACTCCTCCCCGCCCCGTGCAGTCTGATCCCCCCCAAACTCCTCCCCGCCCCGTGCAGTCCGATCCCCCCCAAACTCTTCCCCGCCCTGTGCAGTCCGATCCCCCCAAACTCCTCCCCGCCCCGTGCAGTCTGATCTCCCCCAAAACTCCTCCCCGCCCCGTGCAGTCTGATCCCCCCCAAACTGCGCTCCGCCCCGTGCAGTCTGAACCCCTCCCCAAACTCCTCCCCGCCCCGTGCAGTCTGATCCTCCCCCCCGTGCAGTCTGATCCCCCCCCAAACTCCTCCCCGCTCCGTGCAGTCTGATCCCCCCCAAACTCCTCTCCCCCCCGTGCAGTCTGATCCCCCCCACACTTCCCTCCGCCCCGTGCAGTCTGATCCCCCCCAAACTCCTGTCCGCCCCGTGCAGTCTGATCCCCCCCAAAGCTCCTCCCTGCCCCGTGCAGTCTGATCCTCCCCCCAAACTCCTCCCCGCTCCGTGCAGTCTGATCCTCCCCCCCGTGCAGTCTGATCCCCCCAAACTCCTCCCCGCTCCGTGCAGTCTGATCCCCCCAAACTCCTCTCCCCCCCGTGCAGTCTGATCCCCCCAAACTCCTCCCCGCCCCGTGCAGTCCGATGCCCCCCAAACTCCTCTCCGCCCCGTGTAGTCTGATCCCCTCCCCAAACTCCTCTCCGCCCCGTGCAGTCTGAACCCCTCCCCAAACTCCTCCCCGCTCCGTGCAGTCTGATCCTCCCCCCCGTGCAGTCTGATCCCCCCAAACTCCTCCCCGCTCCGTGCAGTCTGATCCCCCCAAACTCCTCTCCCCCCCGTGCAGTCTGATCCCCCCAAACTCCTCCCCGCCCCGTGCAGTCCGATGCCCCCCAAACTCGTCTCCGCCCCGTGTAGTCTGATCCCCTCCCCAAACTCCTCTCCGCCCCGTGCAGTCTGAACCCCTCCCCAAACTCCTCGCCGCCCCGTGGAGTCTGATCCTCCCCCCCGTGCAGTCTGATCCCCCCCCAAACTCCTCCCCGCCCCGTGCAGTCTGATCCTCCCCACGTGCAGTCTGATCCCCCCCAAACTCCTCTCCCCCCCGTGCAGTCTGATCCCCCCCAAACTCCTCCCCCGCGGAGCCTGCAGTGCGGGATGAGGGGGCCGGGGGCAGGAGGGGAGAGGGCTGTGCGGAGCCTGCAGTGCGGGATGAGGGGGCCATGGGCAGGAGGGGAGAGGGCTGCGCGGAGCCTGCAGTGCGGGATGAGGGGGCCGGGGGCAGGAGGGGAGAGGGCTGTGCGGAGCCTGGAGTGCGGGATGAGGGGGCCATGGGCAGGAGGGGAGAGGGCTCCGCGGAGCCTGGAAATAACGAGCTTCTTACTTTGCCTGCTGTCAAAGGGCAAGACTGGGGCCACGTGGCGTGCGGAGCAGGGACAGCAGCTGGGGGCGATGGAATTACACGTGCATTACCCGCAATGACCACCGAGCGGCACTGTGGAGGCGCTACGGAATTACACGTGCATTACCGGCAATGACCACCAAGCGGCACTGTGGAGGCGCTACGGAATTACACGTGCTTTACCTGCAATGACCACCGAGCGGCACTGTGGAGGCGCTACGGAATTACACGTGCATTACCCGCAATGACCACCGAGCGGCACTGTGGAGGCGCTACGGAATTACACGTGCATTACCGGCAATGACCACCGAGCGGCACTGTGGAGGCGCTACGGAATTACACGTGCATTACCCGCAATGACCACCGAGCGGCACTGTGGAGGCGCTACGGAATTACACGTGCATTACCGCCGGTGACTACCGAGCGGCACTGTTGCTCTGCTAAGGGCCGTTATTTCCAAATAAAAAAGATTGTTCTTAGGGTAGAAATGCCCCATTCCGAACTAAGAACACGCTGGACGGGGCTATGCCGGGGGGCGGGGCTATGATAGGGGCGGGGCGCGCTGCGACGTGCCCCGGGAGGCCGCACTCTGAGAACTACAAGTCCCAGGATGCGTCGCTAACACTTGGAGTGACAGGAGCGCGGGACCAACCGCGTCGCTCCCTGGTCAATGCCCCGTTGTGATGTCACTTCCGCTGCACCCGCCCAACCGAACAGCGCCGGGCCTGCCCTGGCCCTGCAATGGCCGATGGGAGCTGCGGACAGGGGCACTCAGTTTCCCACAAGCCACTGCGGCTACTTTCCCTACTCCCCCTCATCCCGCCCCTCCCCATTGTTGGGCGGGGCTCCTGCCTCAGAGACGGCAGCGTCCTTAGCTGATGCCCCGCCCCCACTCGGGAGAGGAGACTCTGCGGCAACCCCTCCCCCCCAAACTCCTCCCCGCCCCGTGCAGTCTGCTCCCCCCCACCAAACTCCTCCCCGCCCCGTGCAGTCTGCTCCCCCCCACCAAACTCCTCCCCGCCCCGTGCAGTCTGCTCCCCCCCACCAAACTCCTCCCCGCCCCGTGCAGACTGCTCCCCCCCACCAAACTCCTCCCCGCCCCATGCAGTCTGCTCCCCTCCCCAAACTCCTCCCCGCCCCCTGCAGACTGATCACCCCCAAAATTTCTCTCCGCCGCGTGCAGTCCGATCCCCCCCAACCTCCTCTCCGCCCCGTGCAGTCCGATCCCCCCCAAGCTCCTCCCCCCCGTGCAGTCCGCTCCCCCCCACCAAACTGCTCTCCGCCCCGTGCAGTCTGCTCCCCCCCAAACTCCTCCCCGCCCCGTGCAGTCTGCTCCCCCCCAAACTCCTCCCCGCCCCGTGCAGTCTGCTCCCCCCAACTCCTCCCCGCCCCGTGCAGTCTGCCCCCCACAACTCCTCTCGGCCCTGTGCAGTCTGCTCCCCTCCCCAAACTCCTCCTCCCCCCGTGCAGTCTGATCCCCCCAAACTCCTCCCCCCGTGCAGTCTGATCCCCCCAAACTCCTCGCCCCGTGCAGTCTGATCTCCTACCCCCCACAAATCTCCTCCCCCCGTGCAGTCTGATCCCCCCCAAACTCCTCGCCCCGTGCAGTCTGATCTCCTACCCCCCACAAAACTCCCCCCGTGCAGTCTGATCCCCCCCAAACTCCTCCCCCCCGTGCAGTCTGATCCCCTACCCCCCAAACTCCTCCCCCCCCCGTGCAGTCCGCTCCCCCCCACCAAACTGCTCTCCGCCCCGTGCAGTCTGCTCCCCCTCACCACCAAACTCCTCTCCGCCCCGTGCAGTCTGATCCCCCTCCAAACTCCTCCCCCCCGTGCAGTCTGATCCCCCCCAAACTGCTCCCCACCCCGTGCAGTCTGATCCCCCCCAAACTGCTCCCCACCCCGTGCAGTCTGCTCCCCCCAACTCCTCCCCACCCCGTGCAGTCTGATCCCCACCAAACTCCTCTCCGCCCCGTGCAGTCTGATCCCCCCCCACCAAACTCCTCTCCGCCCCGTGCAGTCTGCTCCCCCCCACCAAACTCCTCTCCGCCCCGTGCAGTCTGCTCCCCCCAACTCCTCCCCGCCCCGTGCAGTCTGCTCCCCCTCACCACCAAACTCCTCTCCGCCCCGTGCAGTCTGCTACCCCCCCAAACTCCTCCTCCCCCCGTGCAGTCTGATCCCCCCAAACTCCTCCCCCCGTGCAGTCTGATCCCCCCCAAACTCCTCCCCCCGTGCAGTCTCATCCCCCCCAAACTCCTCGCCCCGTGCAGTCTGATCCCCCCCAAACTCCTCGCCCCGTGCAGTCTGATCTCCTACCCCCCACAAAACTCCTCCCTCCGTGCAGTCTGATCCCCCCCAAACTCCTCGCCCCGTGCAGTCTGATCTCCTACCCCCCACAAAACTCCCCCCGTGCAGTCTGATCCCCCCCAAACTCCTCTCCGCCCCGTGCAGTCTGCTCCCCCTCCAAACTCCTCCCCCCCGTGCAGTCTGCTCCCCCCAACTCCTCCCCGCCCCGTGCAGTCTGCTCCCCCTCACCACCACGCTCCTCTCCGCCCCGTGCAGTCTGATCCCCCTCCAAACTCCTCCCCCCCGTGCAGTCTGCTCCCCCCAACTCCTCCCCGCCCCGTGCAGTCTGCTCCCCCTCACCACCACGCTCCTCTCCGCCCCGTGCAGTCTGATCCCCCTCCAAACTCCTCCCCCCCGTGCAGTCTGCTCCCCTCCCCAAACTCCTCCCCGCCCCGTGCAGTCTGCTCCCCTCCCCAAACTCCTCCCCGCCCCGTGCAGTCTGCTCCCCTCCCCAAACTCCTCCCCGCCCCCTGTAGACTGATCACCCCCAAAATTTCTCTCCGCCGCGTGCAGTCCGATCCCCCCCAACCTCCTCTCCGCCCCGTGCAGTCCGATCCCCCCCAAGCTCCTCCCCCCCACCAAACTGCTCTCCGCCCCGTGCAGTCTGCTCCCCCCCAAACTCCTCCCCGCCCCGTGCAGTCTGCTCCCCCCAACTCCTCCCCGCCCCGTGCAGTCTGCTCCCCTCCCCAAACTCCTCCCCGCCCCCTGCAGACTGATCACCCCCAAAATTTCTCTCCGCCGCGTGCAGTCCGATCCCCCCCAACCTCCTCTCCGCCCCGTGCAGTCCGATCCCCCCCAAGCTCCTCCCCCCCACCAAACTGCTCTCCGCCCCGGGCAGTCTGCTCCCCCCCAAACTCCTCCCCGCCCCGTGCAGTCTGCTCCCCCCAACTCCTCCCCGCCCCGTGCAGTCTGCTCCCCTCCCCAAACTCCTCCCCGCCCCCTGCAGACTGATCACCCCCAAAATTTCTCTCCGCCGCGTGCAGTCCGATCCCCCCCAACCTCCTCTCCGCCCCGTGCAGTCCGATCCCCCCCAAGCTCCTCCCCCCCACCAAACTGCTCTCCGCCCCGTGCAGTCTGCTCCCCCCCAAACTCCTCCCCGCTCCGTGCAGTCTGCTCCCCCCAACTCCTCCCCGCCCCGTGCAGTCTGCTCCCCCTCACCACCAAACTCCTCTCCGCCCCGTGCAGTCTGATCCCCCTCCAAACTCCTCCCCCCCGTGCAGTCTGATCCCCCCCAAACTGCTCCCCACCCCGTGCAGTCTGATCCCCCCCAAACTGCTCCCCACCCCGTGCAGTCTGCTCCCCCCAACTCCTCCCCACCCCGTGCAGTCTGATCCCCACCAAACTCCTCTCCGCCCCGTGCAGTCTGCTCCCCCCCAAACTCCTCTCCGCCCCGTGCAGTCTGCTCCCCCCAACTCCTCCCCGTCCCGTGCAGTCTGCTCCCCCTCACCACCAAACTCCTCTCCGCCCCGTGCAGTCTGCTCCCCCCAACTCCTCCCCACCCCGTGCAGTCTGATCCCCCCCAAACTCCTCTCCGCCCCGTGCAGTCTGCTCCCTCCCAAACTCCTCTCCGCCCCGTGCAGTCTGCTCCCCCCAACTCCTCCCCGCCCCGTGCAGTCTGCTCCCCCTCACCACCAAACTCCTCTCCGCCCCGTGCAGTCTGCTCCCCGCCATCAAACTCCTCCCCGCCCAATGCAGTGTGAACCCCCCCAAATTCCTCTCCGCCCCGTGCAGTCTGAACCCCCCCCAAATTCCTCTCCGCCCCGTGCAGTCTGCTCCCCCCCAACTCCTCTCCCCCAGTGCAGTCTTCTCCCCCTCACCACCAAACTCGTCCCTGCCCCGTGCAGTCTGCTCCCCTCCCCAAACTCCTCCCCGCCCCCTGCAGACTGATCACCCCCAAAATTTCTCTCCGCCGCGTGCAGTCCGATCCCCCCCAACCTCCTCTCCGCCCCGTGCAGTCCGATCCCCCCCAAGCTCCTCCCCCCCGTGCAGTCCGCTCCCCCCCACCAAACTGCTCTCCGCCCCGTGCAGTCTGCTCCCCCCAACTCCTCCCCGCCCCGTGCAGTCTGCTCCCCCTCACCACCAAACTCCTCTCCGCCCCGTGCAGTCTGATCCCCCTCCAAACTCCTCCCCCCCGTGCAGTCTGCTCCCCCCAACTCCTCCCCGCCCCGTGCAGTCTGCTCCCCCTCACCACCAAACTCCTCTCCGCCCCGTGCAGTCTGATCCCCCTCCAAACTCCTCCCCCCCGTGCAGTCTGATCCCCCCCAAACTGCTCCCCACCCCGTGCAGTCTGATCCCCCCAAACTGCTCCCCACCCCGTGCAGTCTGCTCCCCCCAACTCCTCCCCACCCCGTGCAGTCTGATCCCCACCAAACTCCTCTCCGCCCCGTGCAGTCTGATCCCCCCCACCAAACTCCTCTCCGCCCCGTGCAGTCTGCTCCCCCCCAAACTCCTCTCCGCCCCGTGCAGTCTGCTCCCCCCAACTCCTCCCCGCCCCGTGCAGTCTGCTCCCCCTCACCACCAAACTCCTCTCCGCCCCGTGCAGTCTGCTCCCCCCCCAAACTCCTCCTCCCCCCGTGCAGTCTGATCCCCCCAAACTCCTCCCCCCGTGCAGTCTGATCCCCCCCAAACTCCTCCCCCCGTGCAGTCTCATCCCCCCCAAACTCCTCGCCCCGTGCAGTCTGATCCCCCCCAAACTCCTCGCCCCGTGCAGTCTGATCTCCTACCCCCCACAAAACTCCTCCCTCCGTGCAGTCTGATCCCCCCCAAACTCCTCGCCCCGTGCAGTCTGATCTCCTACCCCCCACAAAACTCCTCCCCCCGTGCAGTCTGATCCCCCCCAAACTCCTCGCCCCGTGCAGTCTGATCTCCTACCCCCCACAAAACTCCCCCCGTGCAGTCTGATCCCCCCCAAACTCCTCCCCCCCGTGCAGTCTGATCCCCTACCCCCCAAACTCCTCCCCGCCCCATGCAGTCTGATCCCCCACCACCACCAAACTCCTCTCCCCCCCATGCAGTCTGCTCCCCCCAACACCAAATTTCCCAGCCGGCTTGTGCGGGGACTGGCAGCGGGACAGGCTGATGCTGCTGTTGCCTTCGAAAGTGCAGCGGGGAGCATGAGGCGGGTGGGGGGGGAGGGGGGGCGGCTGCCTCTGCTGCGTCCCGTTCACAAGCCCAGAGGGGCCGCGCGAGGATTTTCCGGAGACCCCGAGGAGTTTTCTGCCGCTCACTTCTGTGTCCCAGCTGAGTTCCTGCCGGTCAGTGGCCCCGCCCCCAGACCAGGCCACGCCCCTGCCATTAATGACGGAGCCTGGGACCCGTCTGTGTGCCCCACAAACCCACGTGTCACTCGCCGGGGAGCCGATAGAACGTGCCCCGCGTTCCATCATTTGCATGCACCGCGCCAGGGCAATGACGTCACTAGCAGTGCGCTGCTGTTCGTAGCCGGCAGTGGCAGCTTCGCACCGAGCCGGGCCACGAGGCAGCGGGCGCAGCGCTGGGGGCGGAGCTACAGGGGAGCGGCCCGGCCGGGCGGGGTGCACACTGGGGCGCCCAAGGGCTGAGATCCGGGCGGGGCAGCGTCACGCTCTGACCTCGCTGCCGCCTCCCGCCGCCTCTCCCTTGGGGCCGGGTGGCGCGGACCGGAAGCCGCTGCACTGCCCGGATTTCCTGGGGAACACGCTCCCTGTGACGTCAGGGCCTGCCACAGAGGCAGGGCGCCACCCCGGCCAAGCAAGGAGCAGAGCTAGGGTTGCCAGATGGTTTCACCAAAATACCAGACACGCCTGACATGACATCACAATCTGCATTCCATCTGATTTAGAAAATACCAGACATTTATCAGAGGAGTAGCCGCGTTAGTCTGAATCTGCAAAAGCAGCGAGGAGTCCTGTGGCACAGAACTCCTTGCCGCTTTCGCGGACATTTATATTTTCTCAATTTGTTTCCCCGAAGAAAAAGCTGAAAGCCTGGACCGTCCAGTTCAAAACCGGACACCTGGCAACCATAAGCAGAGTGGTGCCTTGTCGGAGCGGTTCCAGCCTCCGCTCTGCTGTCCTTCCTCTGCCCCACGTACCACGGGAGCTGGTGGCCTACGCTGGCTGCACCGCCGCAGGAAACCTCCAACCCCAGTCGCTGTCCCAGCCAGGCACCCCGTGTCTGAACCCGTCCCGCCTGGCCCCGTGTCTCCTGCCTACCACCCGCTGACCTGGCACCAGCTGAGCGCTCGTACCTGGGCACCTTCCGGTCACGGTTCCCAGTCGGTTGCTGTCAGGCTGTGGACCGAGCAAACGTCACTTCCGGTCCGTGGGACTGAACGCACGTGGCGCCGGCATGATGCGAGGCCGCTCCTTGTTGCCCCACGTCGGATACAAAAGGAGCAGCTACCGCGCGGCAGTTAGGGCCTCGTGCTGAAACGCGCTGCAGCAGTGCTACTCTTCCCTGCCCCTCTCATCCCAGTTGCATGCTCCAGATGGGAGGGGAGGGGTGTCGCTTTCCAGGAGCTACTGCTGCCAGGGCACCGTCTGACTGGCACACGTCAGACGCACACGCCCGTGCAACAGCCACTCACCCTGCCAAATGCTCACACGCAGGGATGCGTGTACACACTCACAAACGCGAATTAACAGATTAACACGCCTGGGCGCCCACTCGTGCCCTCGCTCAGATGCCCACACACGCATCTGCTCAATCTGCCCGCACGCAGGCACGTGCACACACACGCAAATGGACACTTGCGGACGCACACACTTGCACTCATACTTACGTGCGCACGCATGCACGCCGAGTAACAGTCGCCTAGAAGGACTCACCAATAATATCAAACTCAAAAGCCAAAGATTAGATCAATTAGGAGACAACTATTCCCACGAGGCCCTAATCCATGGCTGGGGCTCCTCGGTGCTGCTGGGAGACCAAGTCTTTATTTCAATCCCAGTTTTGCCAACTCTCGGCATGCGTGACGCTAGGTCAATTGGCAGCCTACTCACTTAGTTTTCCGTATGATCCTAGACACGTTAAGTATCGCCAGCCAGGAGATTCGGGGAGGGTGGCGGGGGGGGGGGGGGGGGATTAATGACATTTTTAAAAATACAAAAATCGGTGTTCAGTTTCTGTTGTAGATAAACCTATGTACTTCATATGACTTGACACTGTGCCTCTCCATATAACCTTGTAACTTTGTATTAATCCATATGACCTTGTCACTTTGTATTAGAACCTGAATCCATATAACCTTGTAACTTAGTTTTCTACATAGGGTTCTAATACAGAGTATATAGTTAAAGAGGTAAAAATGTCATTTGCTAGGAGTAGAATAAGATCTTTCCCCCACTCTCTCCCCCCCACTCTGTAATCAATTGCCCAGTTGAATGAACGAGGTGTGAATGAGTAACACTTGGGAGCCAAGCACCTCCAGAGAGCTACACCAGTTGAAAAGGGGGTAGAAGCCAGACCCAAGGTGTCAAGAGGGCTCAAGAAAGAAGAGCAGACATATTGAAGGCCTTGGGGATTAGAAGCAAGCACCTTCTTTGGAAAACACCCTCTCTTAACAGACAGCACCCACAAAGGGACCAAAGGACACAGACCCAGATTTTGAATCTGGGATATATTTGCATAAGAGGGAAGCTGCTATAAAAGTGAGTTGTCTTGCAGAGGACTCCGGGTCTCATCTTGTCACCATCGGAGCATCGATCCGGATCAGCAGAAGCCCGGCTCCACCCCTCCCCCATCTAACTCACCTGGCCAGTGAAGTTAAGGGGAGCAACAAGTTGGTAACAACAGCAAGACGGAGTGTGCTTGTGCACGTGTGTGTGTGTGTGTGTGAGAGAGTGAGTGCGTGAGTGACACAGAATAATCAATACTTATCATATGCATGTGGTAAATAAATATATATATATATAAATTAATGTGTGTGTGTGTGATCAATAAATGTGGCGTGTTGCCTTATCCCTCTGAAAAAGATCCCGAGTACTTCTTTTAAGTACAACACTGTGACTTTTGTACTTCGTATTTTCAAGTTCTTCCACCACGAGCCAGAGGGCCTTTTCTCAGGGACCCGTACCACGCTCGCAAACGTCTGTGCGGCCCTCCCTCGATACTTACCTTGAGCCAATTGCTATTTGCTCTTCTTCCATAGATCGCTGTCTGGTTTCCATCTGCCGGCAGGGTCTCGGGAGGGTGGCTCCTTTCGGTCTCTGCCACCACATGGCCAGCCTCTCATCTCCTCCAAGTCTACAGGGACCGAAAAAGAGACAGAGAACGGTTAGGAGCTAGGCCACCCTAGATGTGTGGAAAGGACAGACACCTGCGTCACCTGGCTGCTGCTCACTGGAGCCCAGTGTTGCCTCTAACATTTCCCCTCCAGGAGCGGAGTGAGTTTTGTCTCGTGCTCCAAGATCGAGGTCACGTGCCCTTCTTCGGATGCCTGCCACCCAGGCGAAGACATGTCTCGTCTGTGTTTTTAAAACGTTCTGGAAGAAAGAGTACTAACACAAGGGAGAATTAACAAGGTCATTTAAACTATAAATATTTGTTTGATATGAAGTCAAATAAAAGGAAAATTAATACTGCAACATTTTCAGTGGCCAACCTCCTCTCCTCTTCTCTCCTCTCCTCTCCTCTCCCCTCCCCTCCCCTGCCCCCTCCAGCTGGCCTAGATGATCTCTCCGGGTCCCTTATGGTAAAGCCCGCCCCGGGACCCTGTGCTGAGGTGACAAGTTCTTCACAAGATACTGGGTATGTAAACGTTTTACGGAAAAGCGTCCGTGGCCAATCTAGACGCGCTTTTCTGCAAAAAAGCCCCAATCGCCATTTTCGCCATCGGGGCTTTTTTGCGGAAAAGAACTCTCTGCTGTCTACACTGGCCCTTTTGCGCAGAAGTCTTTCGGAAAAAGACTTTTGCCCGAACGGGAGCAGCATAGTATTCCCGCAGAAGCACTGACAATCTTACATGAGATCGTCAGTGCTTTTGCGGAAATTCAAGCGGCCAGTGTAGACAGCTGGCAAGTTTTTCCGCAAAAGCAGATGATTAGCACACTTTCCTAGTTGAAAATCCAAGGAGAAGAAAGGGGAGAATTGCAAATCAAGACTCTCTTAAGGTGTCTGAAAGCTACTTTGGTCTGGGCCGGTACTCAGTGGTACCAAGGCAGACTTTTCTGTGGCTCGGTTGTCTAATGCCACACTAGAACAAGTCTACCACACCGAACGAAAGAGCAGACAATTACATGAAAGGGAAAAAAGGTGGCTTGGCAGAGAATTTGCTTCCGGACAAAAACAAGAGACTGCGGTGGTTAAAGAAGAACGGGAGGCATACCTGTGCATAAACCAATTCACCAGAAACCTTCTGAACAACCAGTTCAGTCACATGTCCTTACAGGGACAAGCACCTTAATGACGGTAGCCCTGACATTTTATTTTGCAGACGATTCTACTCGTGGAAGGGCTGCTGGAGTGAAACTTGAGGCCCAAGCAGGAGGAAAGTTTGATTTTCTAGTACCAAATAGAAAAACAATAATAGAACAAAAAGGCTAAAAGATGCCTAAGGGCGGAGATAGGGTCCAGAATGACTTAGACAAATTGGAGGATTGGGCCACAAGAAATCTGATGAGGTTCAACAAGGACAAGTGTACAGTCCTGCACTTGGGATGGAAGAATCCCAAGCATAGTTACAAGCTGGGGACCAACCAGTTAAGTAGTAGTTCTGCAGACAGGACCTGGGGGTTACAGTGGATGAGAAGCTGGAGATGAGTCAACAGTGTGCCCTTGTAGCCAAGAAGGCTAATGGCATATTAGGTTGCATTAAGAGGAGCATTGCCAGTAGATCCAGAGATGTCATTATTCCCCTTTATTCGGCTTTGGTGGGGCCACATCTGGAGTACTGTGTCCAGTTCTGGGCCCCCCACTACAGAAGGGATGTGGACACATTGGAGAGGGTCCAGCAGAGGACAACCAAAACGATTAGGGGGCTGGAGCAATTGCTCTATGAAGAGGCTGAGGGATTTAGGTTTCTTTAGTCTGAAGAGGAGACCATGAGGGGGGATTTTATAGTAGCCTTCAACTTCCTTATAAGGACACAGGAACGCAAGGTAACCTGTTCTCCCAACTCTCGCTTTCAGACGGGGTGGGGAACCTTATTGGGGGGGCGGAAGGCACACACTAGTAGGGTTGCCAGATGGTTTCAGCAAAAAAAAAAAAAAAAAAAAAAAAAAGGCGCCAGGAAAATTTTTGTTGAGGGAAAGAAGCCAACCAAACAAAAAAACCCCACCAGGAACAATTTTGTCGAGCAAAATCCAGTTGTGACCCCTTTAATTAGTCAGCCAATCTCCCCGCCCCGGCTTATTTCTGCTGGGCACAGAGGAAAAGCAGAAAATACTGGACATTTTGTATGTCCGGTATTTTCTAAATTTATTTACCGGACAAAAAGTGCAACTACCGGGCTGTCTGGCTCAGTGCTAGACACCTGGCAACCCTACACACAAGTGTGAAGAAAAAAAAATCCCAAACCCCACCATCCGCATTAACACATGCCCCAACTGAGAAGGAGGAAGAGGCTTCCCACATTCCCCTCGCACACAAGGCTTCCCTTGTGAGGAGGGGGGGGCGGGGGGCGGGGCGGGGCAGGCTAGCAGAATTTGTCTGCTCCAATCTGGCCACCCAGAGAAATAAAAAAGCAAATTGAAAGAGCCAGACGAATACCTAGAAACCATCTACTTCAAGACAGACCCAAGAAAACCAACAATAGAACACCACTTGTCATCACCTACAACCCCCAACTTAAACCTGTCCAACACATTATCAATAAACTACAGCCTATATTGGAACAGGATACCATACTCAAAGAGGCTCTGGGAGACAGACCCATAGTCTCCTATAGACAACCACCTAACCTCAAGATCATTCTTACCAACCACCACAGGACATACCACACTAATACCAACCCTGGTACCTTCCCTTGCAACAAACCCCGTTGCCAGCTTTGTCCACATATTCATTCTGCTGATACCATTATTGGACCCAACCAAGTGAGTTATAAGATCAAGAACACATATTCCTGCGCATCCAGAAATATAATCTATGCTATCGTGTGCCGAAAGTGTCCGTCTGCTATGTACATTGGACAAACATCTCAGACACTTCGCCAAAGGATTAATGCCCACAAAACAGATATCAGACAAGATCACAAAGAGAAAACAGTTTCTTGCCATTTTAACCAGAAAGGACACTCTCTCAATGACTTGACCACCTGCATTCTGCTACAAAGACCTTTTACATCTGCACTTGAAAGGGAATCCTCTGAACTGTCATTCATGTTAAAATTCGACACTTTCCAACAAGGACTTAGTTCAAATGTTTGTTATCTCACCCATTACCAAGATAGTTTCCCCAATTATCACCTCTAATACCATTAACTCACAAACATCCCACTCTCCCTACCTCTAATATCATCAATTCACAGACACTTACCTTCCTTCCCCCTCCCCCCCACCGCATCCCCCTCCTGTTCTGCAATGTGATTTGTCCTTTTCATATTTGTTCTTTTTTTTAATTGTATCCTTTGGTATATACGGTTGTGACTACTTTCTTCCACTATTTGATCTGAGGAAGTGGGTCTGGCCCACGAAAGCTCATCATCTAATAAACCATCTTGTTAGTCTTTAAAGTGCTACATTGTCCTGCATTTTGCTTCAACTACCCCAGGCTAACACGGCTACATTTCTATCACCAATCTGGAGGGGAGCTAGAGCGTTAGTGTGGGAACCTTGAGTCTCGAGGGCCACACTCACGTGAGCTGGGGTATTAGGTTCCTCACCCCTGCTTTAAAAACAAAACCTCTTACTCTTAAAAATCGATCCCCGTATCTCTGGTCGGACCAGCTTCACGCAGGTCCTCCGGGATGGAAAACTGCAGCAAACTGTATGAACAGAAACAAACAGAAGCCCCAATCGCAGCTGGAGGTGGGGCGAGGCTGCCCCAGCAGGGACACAACGGGGCAGCCGCCCTCCACCAGATCAGGAAAACAACCGCGCCATTCCCCGGCCAGCAGGAAGGCGAGTGCCGCTGCAAGGCTCCGCAAGGGAGGTGGGCGGCAGAGGGGTGTTTGTGCGCGGCCGCGCGCCTTCAGCGGCAACTCCCCTGGTGCCCCCTTCTCTAGTCCAGCCAGGCCTAAAATGCTCAGTGCTTAGAAGGCGGGTGGGGAACCTAAGGCCTGGGTGCTTGGGGCTCCTCCACCGTCGCCCCCTCCCCACGCCGTGGGGCTGGAGCGCACAAAGCGACTAGGCTGGGCCCTGCAGTGCTCTGGCGCCAGGGGGACGTTTCTCCGCTCAGCTGGGGGCCAGGCAGGGAGGCTTTTCTGTCGGTTGGTTTGTCTGTCACCTGTTTGCCCCCCAATTCTCAGCCACTCCCCCCCTCTCCCCACACGCCCCCACCCAGGACGCTCTCGGCCTCTGCAGGAGGCACAGCCGGGCACTGGGCAGCACTGCGGGCAGCCAGGGCCAGAGCATCCCCCCCCACAGCGCCCCCCGCCGAACTGCCCCCCCCCGGGCACAGGGGGGATTCAGCGGGCACCCGGCCCCGCCCCCAGGCAGCGAGCAGCGCGGGGAGCAGGGCTCAGGCCGCCCCGCCCCCCCGCGTGCGGGACACGTTCTGTGCGTGCCCCGCCCGCGGGAACCACCCCTCGAGGGCGCGCGGCTCCCCGGCGGGGGGAAGGGGCACGTGACACTCCCGGGCCCCGGTGGCCCGCAGCCCCCCCTCCCCGAGACACCCACGTGACTGGAGCCCGGGTCAGCTCCCGCGCCCGGCACCACGTGGGGGGGGGGTCACAGGGGCGCTGCTCCCCGGGGAGGCAGCAGCGCCGGGGGGGGGGCAGAAATCGCCCCCCCACCTCCGCCAGGGGCCGCCCCGCCGATGTCCAGCCTGGGGCCCGGAGAGAAGCAGGCGGGGGGGGGGGGCTCCACGTCACTGCCAGCTCCCGCCCCGCCCCCAGGCTCCGCCCCTCAGCGCCCCCCGCAGCGTTTTCCCGCCCGCCTCGTGGGCGCGAGCGTCCCGGGAGTTTCCCGCCCAGCCAGCGCCGCCCGCGCCTGCGCTCTCCCGCGCCCTGTCCCCTCCTGCCCCCCCCAGTGCCAAGGCCCCCCCCGGCCCCTCCCCCTCCCTCCTGCCCCCCCAGTGCCGAGCACCCCCCCGGCCCCTCACCCCCTCCTGCCCCCCCAGTGCCGAGCACCCCCCCGGCCCCTCACCCCCTCCTGCCCCCCCAGTGCCGAGCACCCCCCCGGCCCCTCACCCCTCCTGCCCCCCCCCAGTGCCGAGCACCCCCCCCGGCCCCTCACACCCAGCCTGCTCCTACACCTCACCCCTGTCCAGACACCCCACCCCCAGCCCGCTCCCCCACCTTCCCTCGCGCCCCCTTCTCCCCCAGGCCAGACACCCCACCCCCAGCCCGCTCCCCCACCTTCCCTCGCGCCCCCTCCTCCCCCGGGCCAGACACCAACAAGGGGCGGGCTGGGGGCGGGGCAGCTTCGCACTCGGACCCAGGATTCGCTCGCGCCCCCGCGCGCTCCTCGGACCTTCCTGTCATGGCGGCGCCGGCCGCCCAGTCAGACAACGCCCCCCTGCGACAGCCCATTGGCCGAACCAGAGGCAGGATCCCCTTTGCTGACAGCCCATTGGGCGACACTATCCTGCGCCAAGGCTGTCTTCCGAAAGCCCATTGGCTGGCACACAGCCAGGAACCACCCCTAAGTCACAGACAATTCGAGGACAGAGCAGCCCATTAAGATCCACCCCGGACAGCCTATTGGTCGAGAGCAGTGGCAGGTCATTCCCCCTAGTCACACCGCATTCGCAGACAGAGCTGTCCGTTAAGATGCAGCCGGGTCAGCCTATTGGGTGCCTCTGATTCAGAACACGCCCCTTAGTCACAGCCCATTCGCGGACAGAAGAGTCTGTTATAATCCACCCCGGACAACCTATTGGCCGCCAGCAGCCCCAGAACACGCCTTTAGTCACCGCCCATTGGCGCACGGAGCAGTCCGTTAAGAGTCACCTCGGACAGCCTCAGATTGGGCGCCACAGATTCCGAACACGCCCTTTACTCTCAGCCCATTCGCGGACAGAACAGTCTGTTACGATCAGTCCGGGACAGTCTCTCGGCCAGCCTTAGTGTAGGGATAACATAGTCAAGTATGAAACATGATTCCCCAAGTGGAAGTGACTCCCCAGAATTTGTTCCCCACAACTAAAAGTCTAAGGAGGAGAAGTTTGTGTGTGGGATCCTGGCGCGGAGCCTGGTGTGTGGGATGAGGGGGCCGGGGGCAGGAGGGGAGAGGGCTGCGCGGAGCCTGGTGTGTGGGATGAGGGGGCCGCGGGCAGGAGGGGAGAGGGCTGCGCGGAGCCTGGAAATAACGAGCTTCTTACTTTGCCTGCTGTCAAAGGGCAAGACTGGGGCCACGTGGCGTGCGGAGCAGGGACAGCAGCTGGGGGCGATGGAATTACACGTGCATTACCCGCAATGACCACCGAGCGGCACTGTGGAGGCGCTTCGGAATTACACGTGCATTACCCGCAATGACCACCGAGCGGCACTGTGGGGGCGCTACGGAATTACACGTGCATTACCGCCGGTGACTACCGAGCGGCACTGTGGGGGCGCTACGGAATTACACGTGCATTACCCGCAATGACCACCGAGCGGCACTGTGGGGGCGCTACGGAATTACACGTGCATTACCGCCGGTGACTACCGAGCGGCACTGTTGCTCTGCTAAGGGCCGTTATTTCCGAATAAAAAAGATTGTTCTTAGGGTAGAAATGCCCCATTCCGAACTAAGAACACGCTGGGCGGGGCTATGCCGGGGGGCGGGGCTATGATAGGGGCGGGGCGCGCTGCGACGTGCCCCGGGAGGCCGCACTATGAGAACTACAAGTCCCAGGATGCGTCGCTAACACTTGGAGTGACAGGAGCGCGGGACCAACCGCGTCGCTCCCTGGTCAATGCCCCGTTGTGATGTCACTTCCGCTGCACCCGCCCAACCGAACAGCGCCGGGCCTGCCCTGGCCCTGCAATGGCCGATGGGAGCTGCGGACAGGGGCACTCAGTTTCCCACAAGCCACTGCGGCTACTTTCCCTACTCCCCCTCATCCGGCCCCTCCCCATTGCTGGGCGGGGCTCCTGCCTCAGAGACGGCAGCGTCCGCAGCTGATGCCCCGCCCCCACTCGGGAGAGGAGACTCCGCGGCAACCCTTCCCCCCCAAACTCCTCCCCGCCCCGTGCAGTCTGATCCCCCCTCAAACTACTCCCCCCCGTGCAGTCTGATCCCCCCAAACTTCCCCCCGCCCCGTGCAGTCTGATCCTCCCCCCCGTGCAGTCTGATCCCCCCCAAACTCCTCCCCGCCCCGTGCAGTCCGATCCCCCCAAACTCTTCCCCGCCCCGTGCAGTGCGATCCCCCCAAATTCCTCTCCCCCCGTGCAGTATGATCCCCCCAAACTCCTCCCCGCCCCGTGCAGTCCGATCCCCCCCAAACTCCTCCCCCCCGTGCAGTCTGATCCTCCCCCCCGTGCAGTCTGATCCCCCCAAACTCCTCCCCGCCCCGTGCAGTCTGATCCCCCCCCAAACTCCTCCCCGCCCCGTGCAGTCCGATCCCCCCCAAACTCTTCCCCGCCCTGTGCAGTCCGATCCCCCCAAACTCCTCCCCGCCCCGTGCAGTCTGATCTCCCCCAAAACTCCTCCCCGCCCCGTGCAGTCTGATCCCCCCCAAACTGCGCTCCGCCCCGTGCAGTCTGAACCCCTCCCCAAACTCCTCCCCGCCCCGTGCAGTCTGATCCTCCCCCCCGTGCAGTCTGATCCCCCCCCAAACTCCTCCCCGCTCCGTGCAGTCTGATCCCCCCCAAACTCCTCTCCCCCCCGTGCAGTCTGATCCCCCCCACACTTCCCTCCGCCCCGTGCAGTCTGATCCCCCCCAAACTCCTGTCCGCCCCGTGCAGTCTGATCCCCCCCAAAGCTCCTCCCTGCCCCGTGCAGTCTGATCCTCCCCCCAAACTCCTCCCCGCTCCGTGCAGTCTGATCCTCCCCCCCGTGCAGTCTGATCCCCCCAAACTCCTCCCCGCTCCGTGCAGTCTGATCCCCCCAAACTCCTCTCCCCCCCGTGCAGTCTGATCCCCCCAAACTCCTCCCCGCCCCGTGCAGTCCGATGCCCCCCAAACTCCTCTCCGCCCCGTGTAGTCTGATCCCCTCCCCAAACTCCTCTCCGCCCCGTGCAGTCTGAACCCCTCCCCAAACTCCTCCCCGCTCCGTGCAGTCTGATCCTCCCCCCGTGCAGTCTGATCCCCCCAAACTCCTCCCCGCTCCGTGCAGTCTGATCCCCCCAAACTCCTCTCCCCCCCGTGCAGTCTGATCCCCCCAAACTCCTCCCCGCCCCGTGCAGTCCGATGCCCCCCAAACTCGTCTCCGCCCCGTGTAGTCTGATCCCCTCCCCAAACTCCTCTCCGCCCCGTGCAGTCTGAACCCCTCCCCAAACTCCTCGCCGCCCCGTGGAGTCTGATCCTCCCCCCCGTGCAGTCTGATCCCCCCCCAAACTCCTCCCCGCCCCGTGCAGTCTGATCCTCCCCACGTGCAGTCTGATCCCCCCCAAACTCCTCTCCCCCCCGTGCAGTCTGATCCCCCCCAAACTCCTCCCCCGCGGAGCCTGCAGTGCGGGATGAGGGGGCCGGGGGCAGGAGGGGAGAGGGCTGTGCGGAGCCTGCAGTGCGGGATGAGGGGGCCATGGGCAGGAGGGGAGAGGGCTGCGCGGAGCCTGCAGTGCGGGATGAGGGGGCCGGGGGCAGGAGGGGAGAGGGCTGTGCGGAGCCTGGAGTGCGGGATGAGGGGGCCATGGGCAGGAGGGGAGAGGGCTCCGCGGAGCCTGGAAATAACGAGCTTCTTACTTTGCCTGCTGTCAAAGGGCAAGACTGGGGCCACGTGGCGTGCGGAGCAGGGACAGCAGCTGGGGGCGATGGAATTACACGTGCATTACCCGCAATGACCACCGAGCGGCACTGTGGAGGCGCTACGGAATTACACGTGCATTACCGGCAATGACCACCAAGCGGCACTGTGGAGGCGCTACGGAATTACACGTGCTTTACCTGCAATGACCACCGAGCGGCACTGTGGAGGCGCTACGGAATTACACGTGCATTACCCGCAATGACCACCGAGCGGCACTGTGGAGGCGCTACGGAATTACACGTGCATTACCCGGAATGACCACCGAGCGGCACTGTGGAGGCGCTACGGAATTACACGTGCATTACCCGCAATGACCACCGAGCGGCACTGTGGAGGCGCTACGGAATTACACGTGCATTACCGCCGGTGACTACCGAGCGGCACTGTTGCTCTGCTAAGGGCCGTTATTTCCGAATAAAAAAGATTGTTCTTAGGGTAGAAATGCCCCATTCCGAACTAAGAACACGCTGGACGGGGCTATGCCGGGGGGCGGGGCTATGATAGGGGCGGGGCGCGCTGCGACGTGCCCCGGGAGGCCGCACTCTGAGAACTACAAGTCCCAGGATGCGTCGCTAACACTTGGAGTGACAGGAGCGCGGGACCAACCGCGTCGCTCCCTGGTCAATGCCCCGTTGTGATGTCACTTCCGCTGCACCCGCCCAACCGAACAGCGCCGGGCCTGCCCTGGCCCTGCAATGGCCGATGGGAGCTGCGGACAGGGGCACTCAGTTTCCCACAAGCCACTGCGGCTACTTTCCCTACTCCCCCTCATCCCGCCCCTCCCCATTGTTGGGCGGGGCTCCTGCCTCAGAGACGGCAGCGTCCTTAGCTGATGCCCCGCCCCCACTCGGGAGAGGAGACTCTGCGGCAACCCCTCCCCCCCAAACTCCTCCCCGCCCCGTGCAGTCTGCTCCCCCCCACCAAACTCCTCCCCGCCCCGTGCAGTCTGCTCCCCCCCACCAAACTCCTCCCCGCCCCGTGCAGACTGCTCCCCCCCACCAAACTCCTCCCCGCCCCATGCAGTCTGCTCCCCTCCCCAAACTCCTCCCCGCCCCCTGCAGACTGATCACCCCCAAAATTTCTCTCCGCCGCGTGCAGTCCGATCCCCCCCAACCTCCTCTCCGCCCCGTGCAGTCCGATCCCCCCCAAGCTCCTCCCCCCCGTGCAGTCCGCTCCCCCCCACCAAACTGCTCTCCGCCCCGTGCAGTCTGCTCCCCCCCAAACTCCTCCCCGCCCCGTGCAGTCTGCTCCCCCCCAAACTCCTCCCCGCCCCGTGCAGTCTGCTCCCCCCAACTCCTCCCCGCCCCGTGCAGTCTGCCCCCCACAACTCCTCTCGGCCCTGTGCAGTCTGCTCCCCTCCCCAAACTCCTCCTCCCCCCGTGCAGTCTGATCCCCCCAAACTCCTCCCCCCGTGCAGTCTGATCCCCCCAAACTCCTCGCCCCGTGCAGTCTGATCTCCTACCCCCCACAAATCTCCTCCCCCCGTGCAGTCTGATCCCCCCCAAACTCCTCGCCCCGTGCAGTCTGATCTCCTACCCCCCACAAAACTCCCCCCGTGCAGTCTGATCCCCCCCAAACTCCTCCCCCCCGTGCAGTCTGATCCCCTACCCCCCAAACTCCTCCCCGCCCCGTGCAGTCTGCTCCCCCCCACCAAACTCCTCCCCGCCCCGTGCAGTCTCCTCCCCCCCACCAAACTCCTCCCCGCCCCGTGCAGTCTCCTCCCCCCCAACTCCTCTCCCCCAGTGCAGTCTTCTCCCCCTCACCACCAAACTCGTCCCTGCCCCGTGCAGTCTGCTCCCTCCAAACTCCTCCCCGCCCCGTGCAGTCTGCTCCCCCCAACTCCTCCCCGCCCCGTGCAGTCTGCTCCCCCTCACCACCAAACTCCTCTCCGCCCCGTGCAGTCTGATCCCCCTCCAAACTCCTCCCCCCCGTGCAGTCTGCTCCCCCCAACTCCTCCCCGCCCCGTGCAGTCTGCTCCCCCTCACCACCAAACTCCTCTCCGCCCCGTGCAGTCTGATCCCCCTCCAAACTCCTCCCCGCCCCGTGCAGTCTGCTCCCCTCCCCAAACTCCTCCCCGCCCCCTGTAGACTGATCACCCCCAAAATTTCTCTCCGCCGCGTGCAGTCCGATCCCCCCCAACCTCCTCTCCGCCCCGTGCAGTCCGATCCCCCCCAAGCTCCTCCCCCCCACCAAACTGCTCTCCGCCCCGTGCAGTCTGCTCCCCCCCAAACTCCTCCCCGCCCCGTGCAGTCTGCTCCCCCCAACTCCTCCCCGCCCCGTGCAGTCTGCTCCCCCTCACCACCAAACTCCTCTCCGCCCCGTGCAGTCTGATCCCCCTCCAAACTCCTCCCCCCCGTGCAGTCTGATCCCCCCCAAACTGCTCCCCACCCCGTGCAGTCTGATCCCCCCCAAACTGCTCCCCACCCCGTGCAGTCTGCTCCCCCCAACTCCTCCCCACCCCGTGCAGTCTGATCCCCACCAAACTCCTCTCCGCCCCGTGCAGTCTGCTCCCCCCCAAACTCCTCTCCGCCCCGTGCAGTCTGCTCCCCCCAACTCCTCCCCGTCCCGTGCAGTCTGCTCCTCCTCACCACCAAACTCCTCTCCGCCCCGTGCAGTCTGCTCCCCCCAACTCCTCCCCACCCCGTGCAGTCTGATCCCCACCAAACTCCTCTCCGCCCCGTGCAGTCTGGTCCCCCCCAAACTCCTCTCCGCCCCGTGCAGTCTGCTCCCCCCCAACTCCTCCCCGCCCCGTGCAGTCTGCTCCCCCTCACCACCAAACTCCTCTCCGCCCCGTGCAGTCTGCTCCCCCCCACCAAACTCCTCCCCGCCCAATGCAGTGTGAACCCCCCCAAATTCCTCTCCGCCCCGTGCAGTCTGAACCCCCCCCAAATTCCTCTCCGCCCCGTGCAGTCTGCTCCCCCCCAACTCCTCTCCCCCAGTGCAGTCTTCTCCCCCTCACGACCAAACTCGTCCCTGCCCCGTGCAGTCTGCTCCCCTCCCCAAACTCCTCCCCGCCCCCTGCAGACTGATCACCCCCAAAATTTCTCTCCGCCCCGTGCAGTCCGATCCCCCCCAAGCTCCTCCCCCCCGTGCAGTCCGCTCCCCCCCACCAAACTGCTCTCCGCCCCGTGCAGTCTGCTCCCCCCAACTCCTCCCCGCCCCGTGCAGTCTGCTCCCCCTCACCACCAAACTCCTCTCCGCCCCGTGCAGTCTGATCCCCCTCCAAACTCCTCCCCCCCGTGCAGTCTGATCCCCCCCAAACTGCTCCACACCCCGTGCAGTCTGATCCCCCCCAAACTGCTCCCCACCCCGTGCAGTCTGCTCCCCCCAACTCCTCCCCACCCCGTGCAGTCTGATCCCCACCAAACTCCTCTCCGCCCCGTGCAGTCTGATCCCCCCCCACCAAACTCCTCTCCGCCCCGTGCAGTCTGCTCCCCCCCACCAAACTCCTCTCCGCCCCGTGCAGTCTGCTCCCCCCAACTCCTCCCCGCCCCGTGCAGTCTGCTCCCCCTCACCACCAAACTCCTCTCCGCCCCGTGCAGTCTGCTCCCCCCCCAAACTCCTCCTCCCCCCGTGCAGTCTGATCCCCCCAAACTCCTCCCCCCGTGCAGTCTGATCCCCCCCAAACTCCTCCCCCCGTGCAGTCTCATCCCCCCCAAACTCCTCGCCCCGTGCAGTCTGATCCCCCCCAAACTCCTCGCCCCGTGCAGTCTGATCTCCTACCCCCCACAAAACTCCTCCCTCCGTGCAGTCTGATCCCCCCCAAACTCCTCGCCCCGTGCAGTCTGATCTCCTACCCCCCACAAAACTCCCCCCGTGCAGTCTGATCCCCCCCAAACTCCTCCCCCCCGTGCAGTCTGATCCCCTACCCCCCAAACTCCTCCCCGCCCCATGCAGTCTGATCCCCCACCACCACCAAACTCCTCTCCCCCCCATGCAGTCTGCTCCCCCCAACACCAAATTTCCCAGCCGGCTTGTGCGGGGACTGGCAGCGGGACAGGCTGATGCTGCTGTTGCCTTCGAAAGTGCAGCGGGGAGCATGAGGCGGGTGGGGGGGGAGGGGGGGCGGCTGCCTCTGCTGCGTCCCGTTCACAAGCCCAGGGGGGCCGCGCGAGGATTTTCCGGAGACCCCGAGGAGTTTTCTGCCGCTCACTTCTGTGTCCCAGCTGAGTTCCTGCCGGTCAGTGGCCCCGCCCCCAGACCAGGCCACGCCCCTGCCATTAATGACGGAGCCTGGGACCCGTCTGTGTGCCCCACAAACCCACGTGTCACTCGCCGGGGAGCCGATAGAACGTGCCCCGCGTTCCATCATTTGCATGCACCGCGCCAGGGCAATGACGTCACTAGCAGTGCGCTGCTGTTCGTAGCCGGCAGTGGCAGCTTCGCACCGAGCCGGGCCACGAGGCAGCGGGCGCAGCGCTGGGGGCGGAGCTACAGGGGAGCGGCCCGGCCGGGCGGGGTGCACACTGGGGCGCCCAAGGGCTGAGATCCGGGCGGGGCAGCGTCACGCTCTGACCTCGCTGCCGCCTCCCGCCGCCTCTCCCTTGGGGCCGGGTGGCGCGGACCGGAAGCCGCTGCACTGCCCGGATTTCCTGGGGAACACGCTCCCTGTGACGTCAGGGCCTGCCACAGAGGCAGGGCGCCACCCCGGCCAAGCAAGGAGCAGAGCTAGGGTTGCCAGATGGTTTCACCAAAATACCAGACACGCCTGACATGACATCACAATCTGCATTCCATCTGATTTAGAAAATACCAGACATTTATCAGAGGAGTAGCCGCGTTAGTCTGAATCTGCAAAAGCAGCGAGGAGTCCTGTGGCACAGAACTCCTTGCCGCTTTCGCGGACATTTATATTTTCTCAATTTGTTTCCCCGAAGAAAAAGCTGAAAGCCTGGACCGTCCAGTTCAAAACCGGACACCTGGCAACCATAAGCAGAGTGGTGCCTTGTCGGAGCGGTTCCAGCCTCCGCTCTGCTGTCCTTCCTCTGCCCCACGTACCACGGGAGCTGGTGGCCTACGCTGGCTGCACCGCCGCAGGAAACCTCCAACCCCAGTCGCTGTCCCAGCCAGGCACCCCGTGTCTGAACCCGTCCCGCCTGGCCCCGTGTCTCCTGCCTACCACCCGCTGACCTGGCACCAGCTGAGCGCTCGTACCTGGGCACCTTCCGGTCACGGTTCCCAGTCGGTTGCTGTCAGGCTGTGGACCGAGCAAACGTCACTTCCGGTCCGTGGGACTGAACGCACGTGGCGCCGGCATGATGCGAGGCCGCTCCTTGTTGCCCCACGTCGGATACAAAAGGAGCAGCTACCGCGCGGCAGTTAGGGCCTCGTGCTGAAACGCGCTGCAGCAGTGCTACTCTTCCCTGCCCCTCTCATCCCAGTTGCATGCTCCAGATGGGAGGGGAGGGGTGTCGCTTTCCAGGAGCTACTGCTGCCAGGGCACCGTCTGACTGGCACACGTCAGACGCACACGCCCGTGCAACAGCCACTCACCCTGCCAAATGCTCACACGCAGGGATGCGTGTACACACTCACAAACGCGAATTAACAGATTAACACGCCTGGGCGCCCACTCGTGCCCTCGCTCAGATGCCCACACACGCATCTGCTCAATCTGCCCGCACGCAGGCACGTGCACACACACGCAAATGGACACTTGCGGACGCACACACTTGCACTCATACTTACGTGCGCACGCATGCACGCCGAGTAACAGTCGCCTAGAAGGACTCACCAATAATATCAAACTCAAAAGCCAAAGATTAGATCAATTAGGAGACAACTATTCCCACGAGGCCCTAATCCATGGCTGGGGCTCCTCGGTGCTGCTGGGAGACCAAGTCTTTATTTCAATCCCAGTTTTGCCAACTCTCGGCATGCGTGACGCTAGGTCAATTGGCAGCCTACTCACTTAGTTTTCCGTATGATCCTAGACACGTTAAGTATCGCCAGCCAGGAGATTCGGGGGGCGGCGGGGGGAGGGGGGGATTAATGACATTTTTAAAAATACAAAAATCGGTGTTCAGTTTCTGTTGTAGATAAACCTATGTACTTCATATGACTTGACACTGTGCCTCTCCATATAACCTTGTAACTTTGTATTAATCCATATGACCTTGTCACTTTGTATTAGAACTTGAATCCATATAACCTTGTAACTTAGTTTTCTACATAGGGTTCTAATACAGAGTATATAGTTAAAGAGGTAAAAATGTCATTTGCTAGGAGTAGAATAAGATCTTTCCCCCACTCTCTCCCCCCCACTCTGTAATCAATTGCCCAGTTGAATGAACGAGGTGTGAATGAGTAACACTTGGGAGCCAAGCACCTCCAGAGAGCTACACCAGTTGAAAAGGGGGTAGAAGCCAGACCCAAGGTGTCAAGAGGGCTCAAGAAAGAAGAGCAGACATATTGAAGGCCTTGGGGATTAGAAGCAAGCACCTTCTTTGGAAAACACCCTCTCTTAACAGACAGCACCCACAAAGGGACCAAAGGACACAGACCCAGATTTTGAATCTGGGATATATTTGCATAAGAGGGAAGCTGCTATAAAAGTGAGTTGTCTTGCAGAGGACTCCGGGTCTCATCTTGTCACCATCGGAGCATCGATCCGGATCAGCAGAAGCCCGGCTCCACCCCTCCCCCATCTAACTCACCTGGCCAGTGAAGTTAAGGGGAGCAACAAGTTGGTAACAACAGCAAGACGGAGTGTGCTTGTGCACGTGTGTGTGTGTGTGTGTGTGTGTGTGAGAGAGTGAGTGCGTGAGTGACACAGAATAATCAATACTTATCATATGCATGTGGTAAATAAATAAATAAATATATATATATATATATATATATATATATAAATTAATGTGTGTGTGTGTGATCAATAAATGTGGCGTGTTGCCTTATCCCTCTGAAAAAGATCCCGAGTACTTCTTTTAAGTACAACACTGTGACTTTTGTACTTCGTATTTTCAAGTTCTTCCACCACGAGCCAGAGGGCCTTTTCTCAGGGACCCGTACCACGCTCGCAAACGTCTGTGCGGCCCTCCCTCGATACTTACCTTGAGCCAATTGCTATTTGCTCTTCTTCCATAGATCGCTGTCTGGTTTCCATCTGCCGGCAGGGTCTCGGGAGGGTGGCTCCTTTCGGTCTCTGCCACCACATGGCCAGCCTCTCATCTCCTCCAAGTCTACAGGGACCGAAAAAGAGACAGAGAACGGTTAGGAGCTAGGCCACCCTAGATGTGTGGAAAGGACAGACACCTGCGTCACCTGGCTGCTGCTCACTGGAGCCCAGTGTTGCCTCTAACATTTCCCCTCCAGGAGCGGAGTGAGTTTTGTCTCGTGCTCCAAGATCGAGGTCACGTGCCCTTCTTCGGATGCCTGCCACCCAGGCGAAGACATGTCTCGTCTGTGTTTTTAAAACGTTCTGGAAGAAAGAGTACTAACACAAGGGAGAATTAACAAGGTCATTTAAACTATAAATATTTGTTTGATATGAAGTCAAATAAAAGGAAAATTAATACTGCAACATTTTCAGTGGCCAACCTCCTCTCCTCTTCTCTCCTCTCCTCTCCTCTCCCCTCCCCTCCCCTGCCCCCTCCAGCTGGCCTAGATGATCTCTCCGGGTCCCTTATGGTAAAGCCCGCCCCGGGACCCTGTGCTGAGGTGACAAGTTCTTCACAAGATACTGGGTATGTAAACGTTTTACGGAAAAGCGTCCGTGGCCAATCTAGACGCGCTTTTCTGCAAAAAAGCCCCAATCGCCATTTTCGCCATCGGGGCTTTTTTGCGGAAAAGAACTCTCTGCTGTCTACACTGGCCCTTTTGCGCAGAAGTCTTTCGGAAAAAGACTTTTGCCCGAACGGGAGCAGCATAGTATTCCCGCAGAAGCACTGACAATCTTACATGAGATCGTCAGTGCTTTTGCGGAAATTCAAGCGGCCAGTGTAGACAGCTGGCAAGTTTTTCCGCAAAAGCAGATGATTAGCACACTTTCCTAGTTGAAAATCCAAGGAGAAGAAAGGGGAGAATTGCAAATCAAGACTCTCTTAAGGTGTCTGAAAGCTACTTTGGTCTGGGCCGGTACTCAGTGGTACCAAGGCAGACTTTTCTGTGGCTCGGTTGTCTAATGCCACACTAGAACAAGTCTACCACACCGAACGAAAGAGCAGACAATTACATGAAAGGGAAAAAAGGTGGCTTGGCAGAGAATTTGCTTCCGGACAAAAACAAGAGACTGCGGTGGTTAAAGAAGAACGGGAGGCATACCTGTGCATAAACCAATTCACCAGAAACCTTCTGAACAACCAGTTCAGTCACATGTCCTTACAGGGACAAGCACCTTAATGACGGTAGCCCTGACATTTTATTTTGCAGACGATTCTACTCGTGGAAGGGCTGCTGGAGTGAAACTTGAGGCCCAAGCAGGAGGAAAGTTTGATTTTCTAGTACCAAATAGAAAAACAATAATAGAACAAAAAGGCTAAAAGATGCCTAAGGGCGGAGATAGGGTCCAGAATGACTTAGACAAATTGGAGGATTGGGCCACAAGAAATCTGATGAGGTTCAACAAGGACAAGTGTACAGTCCTGCACTTGGGATGGAAGAATCCCAAGCATAGTTACAAGCTGGGGACCAACCAGTTAAGTAGTAGTTCTGCAGACAGGACCTGGGGGTTACAGTGGATGAGAAGCTGGAGATGAGTCAACAGTGTGCCCTTGTAGCCAAGAAGGCTAATGGCATATTAGGTTGCATTAAGAGGAGCATTGCCAGTAGATCCAGAGATGTCATTATTCCCCTTTATTCGGCTTTGGTGGGGCCACATCTGGAGTACTGTGTCCAGTTCTGGGCCCCCCACTACAGAAGGGATGTGGACACATTGGAGAGGGTCCAGCAGAGGACAACCAAAACGATTAGGGGGCTGGAGCAATTGCTCTATGAAGAGGCTGAGGGATTTAGGTTTCTTTAGTCTGAAGAGGAGACCATGAGGGGGGATTTTATAGTAGCCTTCAACTTCCTTATAAGGACACAGGAACGCAAGGTAACCTGTTCTCCCAACTCTCGCTTTCAGACGGGGTGGGGAACCTTATTGGGGGGGCGGAAGGCACACACTAGTAGGGTTGCCAGATGGTTTCAGCAAAAAAAAAAAAAAAAAAAAAAAAAAGGCGCCAGGAAAATTTTTGTTGAGGGAAAGAAGCCAACCAAACAAAAAAACCCCACCAGGAACATTTTTGTTGAGCAAAATCCAGTTGTGACCCCTTTAATTAGTCAGCCAATCTCCCCGCCCCGGCTTATTTCTGCTGGGCACAGAGGAAAAGCAGAAAATACTGGACATTTTGTATGTCCGGTATTTTCTAAATTTATTTACCGGACAAAAAGTGCAACTACCGGGCTGTCTGGCTCAGTGCTAGACACCTGGCAACCCTACACACAAGTGTGAAGAAAAAAAAATCCCAAACCCCACCATCCGCATTAACACATGCCCCAACTGAGAAGGAGGAAGAGGCTTCCCACATTCCCCTCGCACACAAGGCTTCCCTTGTGAGGAGGGGGGGGCGGGGGGCGGGGCGGGGCAGGCTAGCAGAATTTGTCTGCTCCAATCTGGCCACCCAGAGAAATAAAAAAGCAAATTGAAAGAGCCAGACGAATACCTAGAAACCATCTACTTCAAGACAGACCCAAGAAAACCAACAATAGAACACCACTTGTCATCACCTACAACCCCCAACTTAAACCTGTCCAACACATTATCAATAAACTACAGCCTATATTGGAACAGGATACCATACTCAAAGAGGCTCTGGGAGACAGACCCATAGTCTCCTATAGACAACCACCTAACCTCAAGATCATTCTTACCAACCACCACAGGACATACCACACTAATACCAACCCTGGTACCTTCCCTTGCAACAAACCCCGTTGCCAGCTTTGTCCACATATTCATTCTGCTGATACCATTATTGGACCCAACCAAGTGAGTTATAAGATCAAGAACACATATTCCTGCGCATCCAGAAATATAATCTATGCTATCGTGTGCCGAAAGTGTCCGTCTGCTATGTACATTGGACAAACATCTCAGACACTTCGCCAAAGGATTAATGCCCACAAAACAGATATCAGACAAGATCACAAAGAGAAAACAGTTTCTTGCCATTTTAACCAGAAAGGACACTCTCTCAATGACTTGACCACCTGCATTCTGCTACAAAGACCTTTTACATCTGCACTTGAAAGGGAATCCTCTGAACTGTCATTCATGTTAAAATTCGACACTTTCCAACAAGGACTTAGTTCAAATGTTTGTTATCTCACCCATTACCAAGATAGTTTCCCCAATTATCACCTCTAATACCATTAACTCACAAACATCCCACTCTCCCTACCTCTAATATCATCAATTCACAGACACTTACCTTCCTTCCCCCTCCCCCCCACCGCATCCCCCTCCTGTTCTGCAATGTGATTTGTCCTTTTCATATTTGTTCTTTTTTTTAATTGTATCCTTTGGTATATACGGTTGTGACTACTTTCTTCCACTATTTGATCTGAGGAAGTGGGTCTGGCCCACGAAAGCTCATCATCTAATAAACCATCTTGTTAGTCTTTAAAGTGCTACATTGTCCTGCATTTTGCTTCAACTACCCCAGGCTAACACGGCTACATTTCTATCACCAATCTGGAGGGGAGCTAGAGCGTTAGTGTGGGAACCTTGAGTCTCGAGGGCCACACTCACGTGAGCTGGGGTATTAGGTTCCTCACCCCTGCTTTAAAAACAAAACCTCTTACTCTTAAAAATCGATCCCCGTATCTCTGGTCGGACCAGCTTCACGCAGGTCCTCCGGGATGGAAAACTGCAGCAAACTGTATGAACAGAAACAAACAGAAGCCCCAATCGCAGCTGGAGGTGGGGCGAGGCTGCCCCAGCAGGGACACAACGGGGCAGCCGCCCTCCACCAGATCAGGAAAACAACCGCGCCATTCCCCGGCCAGCAGGAAGGCGAGTGCCGCTGCAAGGCTCCGCAAGGGAGGTGGGCGGCAGAGGGGTGTTTGTGCGCGGCCGCGCGCCTTCAGCGGCAACTCCCCTGGTGCCCCCTTCTCTAGTCCAGCCAGGCCTAAAATGCTCAGTGCTTAGAAGGCGGGTGGGGAACCTAAGGCCTGGGTGCTTGGGGCTCCTCCACCGTCGCCCCCTCCCCACGCCGTGGGGCTGGAGCGCACAAAGCGACTAGGCTGGGCCCTGCAGTGCTCTGGCGCCAGGGGGACGTTTCTCCGCTCAGCTGGGGGCCAGGCAGGGAGGCTTTTCTGTCGGTTGGTTTGTCTGTCACCTGTTTGCCCCCCAATTCTCAGCCACTCCCCCCCTCTCCCCACACGCCCCCACCCAGGACGCTCTCGGCCTCTGCAGGAGGCACAGCCGGGCACTGGGCAGCACTGCGGGCAGCCAGGGCCAGAGCATCCCCCCCCACAGCGCCCCCCGCCGAACTGCCCCCCCCCGGGCACAGGGGGGATTCAGCGGGCACCCGGCCCCGCCCCCAGGCAGCGAGCAGCGCGGGGAGCAGGGCTCAGGCCGCCCCGCCCCCCCGCGTGCGGGACACGTTCTGTGCGTGCCCCGCCCGCGGGAACCACCCCTCGAGGGCGCGCGGCTCCCCGGCGGGGGGAAGGGGCACGTGACACTCCCGGGCCCCGGTGGCCCGCAGCCCCCCCTCCCCGAGACACCCACGTGACTGGAGCCCGGGTCAGCTCCCGCGCCCGGCACCACGTGGGGGGGGGGGTCACAGGGGCGCTGCTCCCCGGGGAGGCAGCAGCGCCGGGGGGGGGGGGGCAGAAATCGCCCCCCCACCTCCGCCAGGGGCCGCCCCGCCGATGTCCAGCCTGGGGCCCGGAGAGAAGCAGGCGGGGGGGGGGGCTCCACGTCACTGCCAGCTCCCGCCCCGCCCCCAGGCTCCGCCCCTCAGCGCCCCCCGCAGCGTTTTCCCGCCCGCCTCGTGGGCGCGAGCGTCCCGGGAGTTTCCCGCCCAGCCAGCGCCGCCCGCGCCTGCGCTCTCCCGCGCCCTGTCCCCTCCTGCCCCCCCCAGTGCCAAGGCCCCCCCCGGCCCCTCCCCCTCCCTCCTGCCCCCCCAGTGCCGAGCACCCCCCCGGCCCCTCACCCCCTCCTGCCCCCCCAGTGCCGAGCACCCCCCCGGCCCCTCACCCCCTCCTGCCCCCCCAGTGCCGAGCACCCCCCCGGCCCCTCACCCCTCCTGCCCCCCCCCAGTGCCGAGCACCCCCCCGGCCCCTCACCCCCTCCTGCCCCCCCAGTGCCGAGCACCCCCCCGGCCCCTCACCCCTCCTGCCCCCCCCCAGTGCCGAGCACCCCCCCGGCCCCTCACCCCTCCTGCCCCCCCCCAGTGCCGAGCACCCCCCCGGCCCCTCACCCCCTCCTGCCCCCCCAGTGCCGAGCACCCCCCCGGCCCCTCACCCCTCCTGCCCCCCCCCAGTGCCGAGCACCCCCCCCGGCCCCTCACACCCAGCCTGCTCCTACACCTCACCCCTGTCCAGACACCCCACCCCCAGCCCGCTCCCCCACCTTCCCTCGCGCCCCCTTCTCCCCCAGGCCAGACACCCCACCCCCAGCCCGCTCCCCCACCTTCCCTCGCGCCCCCTCCTCCCCCGGGCCAGACACCAACAAGGGGCGGGCTGGGGGCGGGGCAGCTTCGCACTCGGACCCAGGATTCGCTCGCGCCCCCGCGCGCTCCTCGGACCTTCCTGTCATGGCGGCGCCGGCCGCCCAGTCAGACAACGCCCCCCTGCGACAGCCCATTGGCCGAACCAGAGGCAGGATCCCCTTTGCTGACAGCCCATTGGGCGACACTATCCTGCGCCAAGGCTGTCTTCCGAAAGCCCATTGGCTGGCACACAGCCAGGAACCACCCCTAAGTCACAGACAATTCGAGGACAGAGCAGCCCATTAAGATCCACCCCGGACAGCCTATTGGTCGAGAGCAGTGGCAGGTCATTCCCCCTAGTCACACCGCATTCGCAGACAGAGCTGTCCGTTAAGATGCAGCCGGGTCAGCCTATTGGGTGCCTCTGATTCAGAACACGCCCCTTAGTCACAGCCCATTCGCGGACAGAAGAGTCTGTTATAATCCACCCCGGACAACCTATTGGCCGCCAGCAGCCCCAGAACACGCCTTTAGTCACCGCCCATTGGCGCACGGAGCAGTCCGTTAAGAGTCACCTCGGACAGCCTCAGATTGGGCGCCACAGATTCCGAACACGCCCTTTACTCTCAGCCCATTCGCGGACAGAACAGTCTGTTACGATCAGTCCGGGACAGTCTCTCGGCCAGCCTTAGTGTAGGGATAACATAGTCAAGTATGAAACATGATTCCCCAAGTGGAAGTGACTCCCCAGAATTTGTTCCCCACAACTAAAAGTCTAAGGAGGAGAAGTTTGTGTGTGGGATCCTGGCGCGGAGCCTGGTGTGTGGGATGAGGGGGCCGGGGGCAGGAGGGGAGAGGGCTGCGCGGAGCCTGGTGTGTGGGATGAGGGGGCCGCGGGCAGGAGGGGAGAGGGCTCCGCGGAGCCTGGAAATAACGAGCTTCTTACTTTGCCTGCTGTCAAAGGGCAAGACTGGGGCCACGTGGCGTGCGGAGCAGGGACAGCAGCTGGGGGCGATGGAATTACACGTGCATTACCCGCAATGACCACCGAGCGGCACTGTGGGGGCGCTACGGAATTACACGTGCATTACCCGCAATGACCACCGAGCGGCACTGTGGGGGCGCTACGGAATTACACGTGCATTACCGCCGGTGACTACCGAGCGGCACTGTGGGGGCGCTACGGAATTACACGTGCATTACCCGCAATGACCACCGAGCGGCACTGTGGGGGCGCTACGGAATTACACGTGCATTACCGCCGGTGACTACCGAGCGGCACTGTTGCTCTGCTAAGGGCCGTTATTTCCGAATAAAAAAGATTGTTCTTAGGGTAGAAATGCCCCATTCCGAACTAAGAACACGCTGGGCGGGGCTATGCCGGGGGGCGGGGCTATGATAGGGGCGGGGCGCGCTGCGACGTGCCCCGGGAGGCCGCACTATGAGAACTACAAGTCCCAGGATGCGTCGCTAACACTTGGAGTGACAGGAGCGCGGGACCAACCGCGTCGCTCCCTGGTCAATGCCCCGTTGTGATGTCACTTCCGCTGCACCCGCCCAACCGAACAGCGCCGGGCCTGCCCTGGCCCTGCAATGGCCGATGGGAGCTGCGGACAGGGGCACTCAGTTTCCCACAAGCCACTGCGGCTACTTTCCCTACTCCCCCTCATCCGGCCCCTCCCCATTGCTGGGCGGGGCTCCTGCCTCAGAGACGGCAGCGTCCGCAGCTGATGCCCCGCCCCCACTCGGGAGAGGAGACTCCGCGGCAACCCTTCCCCCCCAAACTCCTCCCCGCCCCGTGCAGTCTGATCCCCCCTCAAACTACTCCCCCCCGTGCAGTCTGATCCCCCCAAACTTCCCCCCGCCCCGTGCAGTCTGATCCTCCCCCCCGTGCAGTCTGATCCCCCCCAAACTCCTCCCCGCCCCGTGCAGTCCGATCCCCCCAAACTCTTCCCCGCCCCGTGCAGTGCGATCCCCCCAAATTCCTCTCCCCCCGTGCAGTATGATCCCCCCAAACTCCTCCCCGCCCCGTGCAGTCCGATCCCCCCCAAACTCCTCCCCCCCGTGCAGTCTGATCCTCCCCCCCGTGCAGTCTGATCCCCCCCAAACTCCTCCCCGCCCCGTGCAGTCTGATCCCCCCCAAACTCCTCCCCGCCCCGTGCAGTCCGATCCCCCCCAAACTCTTCCCCGCCCTGTGCAGTCCGATCCCCCCAAACTCCTCCCCGCCCCGTGCAGTCTGATCTCCCCCAAAACTCCTCCCCGCCCCGTGCAGTCTGATCCCCCCCAAACTGCGCTCCGCCCCGTGCAGTCTGAACCCCTCCCCAAACTCCTCCCCGCCCCGTGCAGTCTGATCCTCCCCCCCGTGCAGTCTGATCCCCCCCCAAACTCCTCCCCGCTCCGTGCAGTCTGATCCCCCCCAAACTCCTCTCCCCCCCGTGCAGTCTGATCCCCCCCACACTTCCCTCCGCCCCGTGCAGTCTGATCCCCCCCAAACTCCTGTCCGCCCCGTGCAGTCTGATCCCCCCCAAAGCTCCTCCCTGCCCCGTGCAGTCTGATCCTCCCCCCAAACTCCTCCCCGCTCCGTGCAGTCTGATCCTCCCCCCCGTGCAGTCTGATCCCCCCAAACTCCTCCCCGCTCCGTGCAGTCTGATCCCCCCAAACTCCTCTCCCCCCCGTGCAGTCTGATCCCCCCAAACTCCTCCCCGCCCCGTGCAGTCCGATGCCCCCCAAACTCCTCTCCGCCCCGTGTAGTCTGATCCCCTCCCCAAACTCCTCTCCGCCCCGTGCAGTCTGAACCCCTCCCCAAACTCCTCCCCGCTCCGTGCAGTCTGATCCTCCCCCCCGTGCAGTCTGATCCCCCCAAACTCCTCCCCGCTCCGTGCAGTCTGATCCCCCCAAACTCCTCTCCCCCCCGTGCAGTCTGATCCCCCCAAACTCCTCCCCGCCCCGTGCAGTCCGATGCCCCCCAAACTCGTCTCCGCCCCGTGTAGTCTGATCCCCTCCCCAAACTCCTCTCCGCCCCGTGCAGTCTGAACCCCTCCCCAAACTCCTCGCCGCCCCGTGGAGTCTGATCCTCCCCCCCGTGCAGTCTGATCCCCCCCCAAACTCCTCCCCGCCCCGTGCAGTCTGATCCTCCCCACGTGCAGTCTGATCCCCCCCAAACTCCTCTCCCCCCCGTGCAGTCTGATCCCCCCCAAACTCCTCCCCCGCGGAGCCTGCAGTGCGGGATGAGGGGGCCGGGGGCAGGAGGGGAGAGGGCTGTGCGGAGCCTGCAGTGCGGGATGAGGGGGCCATGGGCAGGAGGGGAGAGGGCTGCGCGGAGCCTGCAGTGCGGGATGAGGGGGCCGGGGGCAGGAGGGGAGAGGGCTGTGCGGAGCCTGGAGTGCGGGATGAGGGGGCCATGGGCAGGAGGGGAGAGGGCTCCGCGGAGCCTGGAAATAACGAGCTTCTTACTTTGCCTGCTGTCAAAGGGCAAGACTGGGGCCACGTGGCGTGCGGAGCAGGGACAGCAGCTGGGGGCGATGGAATTACACGTGCATTACCCGCAATGACCACCGAGCGGCACTGTGGGGGCGCTACGGAATTACACGTGCATTACCGCCGGTGACTACCGAGCGGCACTGTTGCTCTGCTAAGGGCCGTTATTTCCAAATAAAAAAGATTGTTCTTAGGGTAGAAATGCCCCGTTCCGAACTAAGAACACGCTGGGCGGGGCTATGCCGGGGGGCGGGGCTATGATAGGGGCGGGGCGCGCTGCGACGTGCCCCGGGAGGCCGCACTCTGAGAACTACAAGTCCCAGGATGCGTCGCTAACACTTGGAGTGACAGGAGCGCGGGACCAACCGCGTCGCTCCCTGGTCAATGCCCCGTTGTGATGTCACTTCCGCTGCACCCGCCCAACCGAACAGCGCCGGGCCTGCCCTGGCCCTGCAATGGCCGATGGGAGCTGCGGACAGGGGCACTCAGTTTCCCACAAGCCACTGCGGCTACTTTCCCTACTCCCCCTCATCCCGCCCCTCCCCATTGTTGGGCGGGGCTCCTGCCTCAGAGACGGCAGCGTCCTTAGCTGATGCCCCGCCCCCACTCGGGAGAGGAGACTCTGCGGCAACCCCTCCCCCCCAAACTCCTCCCCGCCCCGTGCAGTCTGCTCCCCCCCACCAAACTCCTCCCCGCCCCGTGCAGTCTGCTCCCCCCCACCAAACTCCTCCCCGCCCCGTGCAGTCTGCTCCCCCCCACCAAACTCCTCCCCGCCCCGTGCAGACTGCTCCCCCCCACCAAACTCCTCCCCGCCCCATGCAGTCTGCTCCCCTCCCCAAACTCCTCCCCGCCCCCTGCAGACTGATCACCCCCAAAATTTCTCTCCGCCGCGTGCAGTCCGATCCCCCCCAACCTCCTCTCCGCCCCGTGCAGTCCGATCCCCCCCAAGCTCCTCCCCCCCGTGCAGTCCGCTCCCCCCCACCAAACTGCTCTCCGCCCCGTGCAGTCTGCTCCCCCCCAAACTCCTCCCCGCCCCGTGCAGTCTGCTCCCCCCCAAACTCCTCCCCGCCCCGTGCAGTCTGCTCCCCCCAACTCCTCCCCGCCCCGTGCAGTCTGCCCCCCACAACTCCTCTCGGCCCTGTGCAGTCTGCTCCCCTCCCCAAACTCCTCCTCCCCCCGTGCAGTCTGATCCCCCCAAACTCCTCCCCCCGTGCAGTCTGATCCCCCCAAACTCCTCGCCCCGTGCAGTCTGATCTCCTACCCCCCACAAATCTCCTCCCCCCGTGCAGTCTGATCCCCCCCAAACTCCTCGCCCCGTGCAGTCTGATCTCCTACCCCCCACAAAACTCCCCCCGTGCAGTCTGATCCCCCCCAAACTCCTCCCCCCCGTGCAGTCTGATCCCCTACCCCCCAAACTCCTCCCCGCCCCGTGCAGTCTGCTCCCCCCCACCAAACTCCTCCCCGCCCCGTGCAGTCTCCTCCCCCCCACCAAACTCCTCCCCGCCCCGTGCAGTCTCCTCCCCCCCAACTCCTCTCCCCCAGTGCAGTCTTCTCCCCCTCACCACCAAACTCGTCCCTGCCCCGTGCAGTCTGCTCCCTCCAAACTCCTCCCCGCCCCGTGCAGTCTGCTCCCCCCAACTCCTCCCCGCCCCGTGCAGTCTGCTCCCCCTCACCACCAAACTCCTCTCCGCCCCGTGCAGTCTGATCCCCCTCCAAACTCCTCCCCCCCGTGCAGTCTGCTCCCCCCAACTCCTCCCCGCCCCGTGCAGTCTGCTCCCCCTCACCACCAAACTCCTCTCCGCCCCGTGCAGTCTGATCCCCCTCCAAACTCCTCCCCGCCCCGTGCAGTCTGCTCCCCTCCCCAAACTCCTCCCCGCCCCCTGTAGACTGATCACCCCCAAAATTTCTCTCCGCCGCGTGCAGTCCGATCCCCCCCAACCTCCTCTCCGCCCCGTGCAGTCCGATCCCCCCCAAGCTCCTCCCCCCCACCAAACTGCTCTCCGCCCCGTGCAGTCTGCTCCCCCCCAAACTCCTCCCCGCCCCGTGCAGTCTGCTCCCCCCAACTCCTCCCCGCCCCGTGCAGTCTGCTCCCCCTCACCACCAAACTCCTCTCCGCCCCGTGCAGTCTGATCCCCCTCCAAACTCCTCCCCCCCGTGCAGTCTGATCCCCCCCAAACTGCTCCCCACCCCGTGCAGTCTGATCCCCCCCAAACTGCTCCCCACCCCGTGCAGTCTGCTCCCCCCAACTCCTCCCCACCCCGTGCAGTCTGATCCCCACCAAACTCCTCTCCGCCCCGTGCAGTCTGCTCCCCCCCAAACTCCTCTCCGCCCCGTGCAGTCTGCTCCCCCCAACTCCTCCCCGTCCCGTGCAGTCTGCTCCTCCTCACCACCAAACTCCTCTCCGCCCCGTGCAGTCTGCTCCCCCCAACTCCTCCCCACCCCGTGCAGTCTGATCCCCACCAAACTCCTCTCCGCCCCGTGCAGTCTGCTCCCCCCCAAACTCCTCTCCGCCCCGTGCAGTCTGCTCCCCCCCAACTCCTCCCCGCCCCGTGCAGTCTGCTCCCCCTCACCACCAAACTCCTCTCCGCCCCGTGCAGTCTGCTCCCCCCCACCAAACTCCTCCCCGCCCAATGCAGTGTGAACCCCCCCAAATTCCTCTCCGCCCCGTGCAGTCTGAACCCCCCCCAAATTCCTCTCCGCCCCGTGCAGTCTGCTCCCCCCCAACTCCTCTCCCCCAGTGCAGTCTTCTCCCCCTCACCACCAAACTCGTCCCTGCCCCGTGCAGTCTGCTCCCCTCCCCAAACTCCTCCCCGCCCCCTGCAGACTGATCACCCCCAAAATTTCTCTCCGCCCCGTGCAGTCCGATCCCCCCCAAGCTCCTCCCCCCCGTGCAGTCCGCTCCCCCCCACCAAACTGCTCTCCGCCCCGTGCAGTCTGCTCCCCCCAACTCCTCCCCGCCCCGTGCAGTCTGCTCCCCCTCACCACCAAACTCCTCTCCGCCCCGTGCAGTCTGATCCCCCTCCAAACTCCTCCCCCCCGTGCAGTCTGATCCCCCCCAAACTGCTCCCCACCCCGTGCAGTCTGATCCCCCCCAAACTGCTCCCCACCCCGTGCAGTCTGCTCCCCCCAACTCCTCCCCACCCCGTGCAGTCTGATCCCCACCAAACTCCTCTCCGCCCCGTGCAGTCTGATCCCCCCCCACCAAACTCCTCTCCGCCCCGTGCAGTCTGCTCCCCCCCACCAAACTCCTCTCCGCCCCGTGCAGTCTGCTCCCCCCAACTCCTCCCCGCCCCGTGCAGTCTGCTCCCCCTCACCACCAAACTCCTCTCCGCCCCGTGCAGTCTGCTCCCCCCCCAAACTCCTCCTCCCCCCGTGCAGTCTGATCCCCCCAAACTCCTCCCCCCGTGCAGTCTGATCCCCCCCAAACTCCTCCCCCCGTGCAGTCTCATCCCCCCCAAACTCCTCGCCCCGTGCAGTCTGATCCCCCCCAAACTCCTCGCCCCGTGCAGTCTGATCTCCTACCCCCCACAAAACTCCTCCCTCCGTGCAGTCTGATCCCCCCCAAACTCCTCGCCCCGTGCAGTCTGATCTCCTACCCCCCACAAAACTCCCCCCGTGCAGTCTGATCCCCCCCAAACTCCTCTCCGCCCCGTGCAGTCTGCTCCCCCTCCAAACTCCTCCCCCCCGTGCAGTCTGCTCCCCCCAACTCCTCCCCGCCCCGTGCAGTCTGCTCCCCCTCACCACCACGCTCCTCTCCGCCCCGTGCAGTCTGCTCCCCCTCCAAACTCCTCCCCCCCGTGCAGTCTGCTCCCCCCAACTCCTCCCCGCCCCGTGCAGTCTGCTCCCCCTCACCACCACGCTCCTCTCCGCCCCGTGCAGTCTGATCCCCCTCCAAACTCCTCCCCCCCGTGCAGTCTGCTCCCCTCCCCAAACTCCTCCCCGCCCCGTGCAGTCTGCTCCCCTCCCCAAACTCCTCCCCGCCCCGTGCAGTCTGCTCCCCTCCCCAAACTCCTCCCCGCCCCCTGTAGACTGATCACCCCCAAAATTTCTCTCCGCCGCGTGCAGTCCGATCCCCCCCAACCTCCTCTCCGCCGCGTGCAGTCCGATCCCCCCCAACCTCCTCTCCGCCCCGTGCAGTCCGATCCCCCCCAAGCTCCTCCCCCCCACCAAACTGCTCTCCGCCCCGTGCAGTCTGCTCCCCCCCAAACTCCTCCCCGCCCCGTGCAGTCTGCTCCCCCCAACTCCTCCCCGCCCCGTGCAGTCTGCTCCCCTCCCCAAACTCCTCCCCGCCCCCTGCAGACTGATCACCCCCAAAATTTCTCTCCGCCGCGTGCAGTCCGATCCCCCCCAACCTCCTCTCCGCCCCGTGCAGTCCGATCCCCCCCAAGCTCCTCCCCCCCACCAAACTGCTCTCCGCCCCGGGCAGTCTGCTCCCCCCCAAACTCCTCCCCGCCCCGTGCAGTCTGCTCCCCCCAACTCCTCCCCGCCCCGTGCAGTCTGCTCCCCTCCCCAAACTCCTCCCCGCCCCCTGCAGACTGATCACCCCCAAAATTTCTCTCCGCCGCGTGCAGTCCGATCCCCCCCAACCTCCTCTCCGCCCCGTGCAGTCCGATCCCCCCCAAGCTCCTCCCCCCCACCAAACTGCTCTCCGCCCCGTGCAGTCTGCTCCCCCCCAAACTCCTCCCCGCTCCGTGCAGTCTGCTCCCCCCAACTCCTCCCCGCCCCGTGCAGTCTGCTCCCCCTCACCACCAAACTCCTCTCCGCCCCGTGCAGTCTGATCCCCCTCCAAACTCCTCCCCCCCGTGCAGTCTGATCCCCCCCAAACTGCTCCCCACCCCGTGCAGTCTGATCCCCCCCAAACTGCTCCCCACCCCGTGCAGTCTGCTCCCCCCAACTCCTCCCCACCCCGTGCAGTCTGATCCCCACCAAACTCCTCTCCGCCCCGTGCAGTCTGCTCCCCCCCAAACTCCTCTCCGCCCCGTGCAGTCTGCTCCCCCCAACTCCTCCCCGTCCCGTGCAGTCTGCTCCCCCTCACCACCAAACTCCTCTCCGCCCCGTGCAGTCTGCTCCCCCCAACTCCTCCCCACCCCGTGCAGTCTGATCCCCCCCAAACTCCTCTCCGCCCCGTGCAGTCTGCTCCCCCCCAAACTCCTCTCCGCCTCGTGCAGTCTGCTCCCCCCAACTCCTCCCCGCCCCGTGCAGTCTGCTCCCCCTCACCACCAAACTCCTCTCCGCCCCGTGCAGTCTGCTCCCCGCCACCAAACTCCTCCCCGCCCAATGCAGTGTGAACCCCCCCAAATTCCTCTCCGCCCCGTGCAGTCTGAACCCCCCCCCAAATTCCTCTCCGCCCCGTGCAGTCTGCTCCCCCCCAACTCCTCTCCCCCAGTGCAGTCTTCTCCCCCTCACCACCAAACTCGTCCCTGCCCCGTGCAGTCTGCTCCCCTCCCCAAACTCCTCCCCGCCCCCTGCAGACTGATCACCCCCAAAATTTCTCTCCGCCGCGTGCAGTCCGATCCCCCCCAACCTCCTCTCCGCCCCGTGCAGTCCGATCCCCCCCAAGCTCCTCCCCCCCGTGCAGTCCGCTCCCCCCCACCAAACTGCTCTCCGCCCCGTGCAGTCTGCTCCCCCCAACTCCTCCCCGCCCCGTGCAGTCTGCTCCCCCTCACCACCAAACTCCTCTCCGCCCCGTGCAGTCTGATCCCCCTCCAAACTCCTCCCCCCCGTGCAGTCTGCTCCCCCCAACTCCTCCCCGCCCCGTGCAGTCTGCTCCCCCTCACCACCAAACTCCTCTCCGCCCCGTGCAGTCTGATCCCCCTCCAAACTCCTCCCCCCCGTGCAGTCTGATCCCCCCCAAACTGCTCCCCACCCCGTGCAGTCTGATCCCCCCCAAACTGCTCCCCACCCCGTGCAGTCTGCTCCCCCCAACTCCTCCCCACCCCGTGCAGTCTGATCCCCACCAAACTCCTCTCCGCCCCGTGCAGTCTGATCCCCCCCACCAAACTCCTCTCCGCCCCGTGCAGTCTGCTCCCCCCCAAACTCCTCTCCGCCCCGTGCAGTCTGCTCCCCCCAACTCCTCCCCGCCCCGTGCAGTCTGCTCCCCCTCACCACCAAACTCCTCTCCGCCCCGTGCAGTCTGCTCCCCCCCCAAACTCCTCCTCCCCCCGTGCAGTCTGATCCCCCCAAACTCCTCCCCCCGTGCAGTCTGATCCCCCCCAAACTCCTCCCCCCGTGCAGTCTCATCCCCCCCAAACTCCTCGCCCCGTGCAGTCTGATCCCCCCCAAACTCCTCGCCCCGTGCAGTCTGATCTCCTACCCCCCACAAAACTCCTCCCTCCGTGCAGTCTGATCCCCCCCAAACTCCTCGCCCCGTGCAGTCTGATCTCCTACCCCCCACAAAACTCCCCCCGTGCAGTCTGATCCCCCCCAAACTCCTCCCCCCCATGCAGTCTGATCCCCTACCCCCCAAACTCCTCCCCGCCCCATGCAGTCTGATCCCCCACCACCACCAAACTCCTCTCCCCCCCATGCAGTCTGCTCCCCCCAACACCAAATTTCCCAGCCGGCTTGTGCGGGGACTGGCAGCGGGACAGGCTGATGCTGCTGTTGCCTTCGAAAGTGCAGCGGGGAGCATGAGGCGGGTGGGGGGGGAGGGGGGGCGGCTGCCTCTGCTGCGTCCCGTTCACAAGCCCAGAGGGGCCGCGCGAGGATTTTCCGGAGACCCCGAGGAGTTTTCTGCCGCTCACTTCTGTGTCCCAGCTGAGTTCCTGCCGGTCAGTGGCCCCGCCCCCAGACCAGGCCACGCCCCTGCCATTAATGACGGAGCCTGGGACCCGTCTGTGTGCCCCACAAACCCACGTGTCACTCGCCGGGGAGCCGATAGAACGTGCCCCGCGTTCCATCATTTGCATGCACCGCGCCAGGGCAATGACGTCACTAGCAGTGCGCTGCTGTTCGTAGCCGGCAGTGGCAGCTTCGCACCGAGCCGGGCCACGAGGCAGCGGGCGCAGCGCTGGGGGCGGAGCTACAGGGGAGCGGCCCGGCCGGGCGGGGTGCACACTGGGGCGCCCAAGGGCTGAGATCCGGGCGGGGCAGCGTCACGCTCTGACCTCGCTGCCGCCTCCCGCCGCCTCTCCCTTGGGGCCGGGTGGCGCGGACCGGAAGCCGCTGCACTGCCCGGATTTCCTGGGGAACACGCTCCCTGTGACGTCAGGGCCTGCCACAGAGGCAGGGCGCCACCCCGGCCAAGCAAGGAGCAGAGCTAGGGTTGCCAGATGGTTTCACCAAAATACCAGACACGCCTGACATGACATCACAATCTGCATTCCATCTGATTTAGAAAATACCAGACATTTATCAGAGGAGTAGCCGCGTTAGTCTGAATCTGCAAAAGCAGCGAGGAGTCCTGTGGCACAGAACTCCTTGCCGCTTTCGCGGACATTTATATTTTCTCAATTTGTTTCCCCGAAGAAAAAGCTGAAAGCCTGGACCGTCCAGTTCAAAACCGGACACCTGGCAACCATAAGCAGAGTGGTGCCTTGTCGGAGCGGTTCCAGCCTCCGCTCTGCTGTCCTTCCTCTGCCCCACGTACCACGGGAGCTGGTGGCCTACGCTGGCTGCACCGCCGCAGGAAACCTCCAACCCCAGTCGCTGTCCCAGCCAGGCACCCCGTGTCTGAACCCGTCCCGCCTGGCCCCGTGTCTCCTGCCTACCACCCGCTGACCTGGCACCAGCTGAGCGCTCGTACCTGGGCACCTTCCGGTCACGGTTCCCAGTCGGTTGCTGTCAGGCTGTGGACCGAGCAAACGTCACTTCCGGTCCGTGGGACTGAACGCACGTGGCGCCGGCATGATGCGAGGCCGCTCCTTGTTGCCCCACGTCGGATACAAAAGGAGCAGCTACCGCGCGGCAGTTAGGGCCTCGTGCTGAAACGCGCTGCAGCAGTGCTACTCTTCCCTGCCCCTCTCATCCCAGTTGCATGCTCCAGATGGGAGGGGAGGGGTGTCGCTTTCCAGGAGCTACTGCTGCCAGGGCACCGTCTGACTGGCACACGTCAGACGCACACGCCCGTGCAACAGCCACTCACCCTGCCAAATGCTCACACGCAGGGATGCGTGTACACACTCACAAACGCGAATTAACAGATTAACACGCCTGGGCGCCCACTCGTGCCCTCGCTCAGATGCCCACACACGCATCTGCTCAATCTGCCCGCACGCAGGCACGTGCACACACACGCAAATGGACACTTGCGGACGCACACACTTGCACTCATACTTACGTGCGCACGCATGCACGCCGAGTAACAGTCGCCTAGAAGGACTCACCAATAATATCAAACTCAAAAGCCAAAGATTAGATCAATTAGGAGACAACTATTCCCACGAGGCCCTAATCCATGGCTGGGGCTCCTCGGTGCTGCTGGGAGACCAAGTCTTTATTTCAATCCCAGTTTTGCCAACTCTCGGCATGCGTGACGCTAGGTCAATTGGCAGCCTACTCACTTAGTTTTCCGTATGATCCTAGACACGTTAAGTATCGCCAGCCAGGAGATTCGGGGAGGGTGGCGGGGGGGGGGGGGGGGATTAATGACATTTTTAAAAATACAAAAATCGGTGTTCAGTTTCTGTTGTAGATAAACCTATGTACTTCATATGACTTGACACTGTGCCTCTCCATATAACCTTGTAACTTTGTATTAATCCATATGACCTTGTCACTTTGTATTAGAACTTGAATCCATATAACCTTGTAACTTAGTTTTCTACATAGGGTTCTAATACAGAGTATATAGTTAAAGAGGTAAAAATGTCATTTGCTAGGAGTAGAATAAGATCTTTCCCCCACTCTCTCCCCCCCACTCTGTAATCAATTGCCCAGTTGAATGAACGAGGTGTGAATGAGTAACACTTGGGAGCCAAGCACCTCCAGAGAGCTACACCAGTTGAAAAGGGGGTAGAAGCCAGACCCAAGGTGTCAAGAGGGCTCAAGAAAGAAGAGCAGACATATTGAAGGCCTTGGGGATTAGAAGCAAGCACCTTCTTTGGAAAACACCCTCTCTTAACAGACAGCACCCACAAAGGGACCAAAGGACACAGACCCAGATTTTGAATCTGGGATATATTTGCATAAGAGGGAAGCTGCTATAAAAGTGAGTTGTCTTGCAGAGGACTCCGGGTCTCATCTTGTCACCATCGGAGCATCGATCCGGATCAGCAGAAGCCCGGCTCCACCCCTCCCCCATCTAACTCACCTGGCCAGTGAAGTTAAGGGGAGCAACAAGTTGGTAACAACAGCAAGACGGAGTGTGCTTGTGCACGTGTGTGTGTGTGTGTGTGTGTGTGTGAGAGAGTGAGTGCGTGAGTGACACAGAATAATCAATACTTATCATATGCATGTGGTAAATAAATAAATAAATATATATATATATATATATATATAAATTAATGTGTGTGTGTGTGATCAATAAATGTGGCGTGTTGCCTTATCCCTCTGAAAAAGATCCCGAGTACTTCTTTTAAGTACAACACTGTGACTTTTGTACTTCGTATTTTCAAGTTCTTCCACCACGAGCCAGAGGGCCTTTTCTCAGGGACCCGTACCACGCTCGCAAACGTCTGTGCGGCCCTCCCTCGATACTTACCTTGAGCCAATTGCTATTTGCTCTTCTTCCATAGATCGCTGTCTGGTTTCCATCTGCCGGCAGGGTCTCGGGAGGGTGGCTCCTTTCGGTCTCTGCCACCACATGGCCAGCCTCTCATCTCCTCCAAGTCTACAGGGACCGAAAAAGAGACAGAGAACGGTTAGGAGCTAGGCCACCCTAGATGTGTGGAAAGGACAGACACCTGCGTCACCTGGCTGCTGCTCACTGGAGCCCAGTGTTGCCTCTAACATTTCCCCTCCAGGAGCGGAGTGAGTTTTGTCTCGTGCTCCAAGATCGAGGTCACGTGCCCTTCTTCGGATGCCTGCCACCCAGGCGAAGACATGTCTCGTCTGTGTTTTTAAAACGTTCTGGAAGAAAGAGTACTAACACAAGGGAGAATTAACAAGGTCATTTAAACTATAAATATTTGTTTGATATGAAGTCAAATAAAAGGAAAATTAATACTGCAACATTTTCAGTGGCCAACCTCCTCTCCTCTTCTCTCCTCTCCTCTCCTCTCCCCTCCCCTCCCCTGCCCCCTCCAGCTGGCCTAGATGATCTCTCCGGGTCCCTTATGGTAAAGCCCGCCCCGGGACCCTGTGCTGAGGTGACAAGTTCTTCACAAGATACTGGGTATGTAAACGTTTTACGGAAAAGCGTCCGTGGCCAATCTAGACGCGCTTTTCTGCAAAAAAGCCCCAATCGCCATTTTCGCCATCGGGGCTTTTTTGCGGAAAAGAACTCTCTGCTGTCTACACTGGCCCTTTTGCGCAGAAGTCTTTCGGAAAAAGACTTTTGCCCGAACGGGAGCAGCATAGTATTCCCGCAGAAGCACTGACAATCTTACATGAGATCGTCAGTGCTTTTGCGGAAATTCAAGCGGCCAGTGTAGACAGCTGGCAAGTTTTTCCGCAAAAGCAGATGATTAGCACACTTTCCTAGTTGAAAATCCAAGGAGAAGAAAGGGGAGAATTGCAAATCAAGACTCTCTTAAGGTGTCTGAAAGCTACTTTGGTCTGGGCCGGTACTCAGTGGTACCAAGGCAGACTTTTCTGTGGCTCGGTTGTCTAATGCCACACTAGAACAAGTCTACCACACCGAACGAAAGAGCAGACAATTACATGAAAGGGAAAAAAGGTGGCTTGGCAGAGAATTTGCTTCCGGACAAAAACAAGAGACTGCGGTGGTTAAAGAAGAACGGGAGGCATACCTGTGCATAAACCAATTCACCAGAAACCTTCTGAACAACCAGTTCAGTCACATGTCCTTACAGGGACAAGCACCTTAATGACGGTAGCCCTGACATTTTATTTTGCAGACGATTCTACTCGTGGAAGGGCTGCTGGAGTGAAACTTGAGGCCCAAGCAGGAGGAAAGTTTGATTTTCTAGTACCAAATAGAAAAACAATAATAGAACAAAAAGGCTAAAAGATGCCTAAGGGCGGAGATAGGGTCCAGAATGACTTAGACAAATTGGAGGATTGGGCCACAAGAAATCTGATGAGGTTCAACAAGGACAAGTGTACAGTCCTGCACTTGGGATGGAAGAATCCCAAGCATAGTTACAAGCTGGGGACCAACCAGTTAAGTAGTAGTTCTGCAGACAGGACCTGGGGGTTACAGTGGATGAGAAGCTGGAGATGAGTCAACAGTGTGCCCTTGTAGCCAAGAAGGCTAATGGCATATTAGGTTGCATTAAGAGGAGCATTGCCAGTAGATCCAGAGATGTCATTATTCCCCTTTATTCGGCTTTGGTGGGGCCACATCTGGAGTACTGTGTCCAGTTCTGGGCCCCCCACTACAGAAGGGATGTGGACACATTGGAGAGGGTCCAGCAGAGGACAACCAAAACGATTAGGGGGCTGGAGCAATTGCTCTATGAAGAGGCTGAGGGATTTAGGTTTCTTTAGTCTGAAGAGGAGACCATGAGGGGGGATTTTATAGTAGCCTTCAACTTCCTTATAAGGACACAGGAACGCAAGGTAACCTGTTCTCCCAACTCTCGCTTTCAGACGGGGTGGGGAACCTTATTGGGGGGGCGGAAGGCACACACTAGTAGGGTTGCCAGATGGTTTCAGCAAAAAAAAAAAAAAAAAAAAAAAAAAAAGGCGCCAGGAAAATTTTTGTTGAGGGAAAGAAGCCAACCAAACAAAAAAACCCCACCAGGAACAATTTTGTCGAGCAAAATCCAGTTGTGACCCCTTTAATTAGTCAGCCAATCTCCCCGCCCCGGCTTATTTCTGCTGGGCACAGAGGAAAAGCAGAAAATACTGGACATTTTGTATGTCCGGTATTTTCTAAATTTATTTACCGGACAAAAAGTGCAACTACCGGGCTGTCTGGCTCAGTGCTAGACACCTGGCAACCCTACACACAAGTGTGAAGAAAAAAAAATCCCAAACCCCACCATCCGCATTAACACATGCCCCAACTGAGAAGGAGGAAGAGGCTTCCCACATTCCCCTCGCACACAAGGCTTCCCTTGTGAGGAGGGAGGGGCGGGGGGCGGGGCGGGGCAGGCTAGCAGAATTTGTCTGCTCCAATCTGGCCACCCAGAGAAATAAAAAAGCAAATTGAAAGAGCCAGACGAATACCTAGAAACCATCTACTTCAAGACAGACCCAAGAAAACCAACAATAGAACACCACTTGTCATCACCTACAACCCCCAACTTAAACCTGTCCAACACATTATCAATAAACTACAGCCTATATTGGAACAGGATACCATACTCAAAGAGGCTCTGGGAGACAGACCCATAGTCTCCTATAGACAACCACCTAACCTCAAGATCATTCTTACCAACCACCACAGGACATACCACACTAATACCAACCCTGGTACCTTCCCTTGCAACAAACCCCGTTGCCAGCTTTGTCCACATATTCATTCTGCTGATACCATTATTGGACCCAACCAAGTGAGTTATAAGATCAAGAACACATATTCCTGCGCATCCAGAAATATAATCTATGCTATCGTGTGCCGAAAGTGTCCGTCTGCTATGTACATTGGACAAACATCTCAGACACTTCGCCAAAGGATTAATGCCCACAAAACAGATATCAGACAAGATCACAAAGAGAAAACAGTTTCTTGCCATTTTAACCAGAAAGGACACTCTCTCAATGACTTGACCACCTGCATTCTGCTACAAAGACCTTTTACATCTGCACTTGAAAGGGAATCCTCTGAACTGTCATTCATGTTAAAATTCGACACTTTCCAACAAGGACTTAGTTCAAATGTTTGTTATCTCACCCATTACCAAGATAGTTTCCCCAATTATCACCTCTAATACCATTAACTCACAAACATCCCACTCTCCCTACCTCTAATATCATCAATTCACAGACACTTACCTTCCTTCCCCCTCCCCCCCACCGCATCCCCCTCCTGTTCTGCAATGTGATTTGTCCTTTTCATATTTGTTCTTTTTTTTAATTGTATCCTTTGGTATATACGGTTGTGACTACTTTCTTCCACTATTTGATCTGAGGAAGTGGGTCTGGCCCACGAAAGCTCATCATCTAATAAACCATCTTGTTAGTCTTTAAAGTGCTACATTGTCCTGCATTTTGCTTCAACTACCCCAGGCTAACACGGCTACATTTCTATCACCAATCTGGAGGGGAGCTAGAGCGTTAGTGTGGGAACCTTGAGTCTCGAGGGCCACACTCACGTGAGCTGGGGTATTAGGTTCCTCACCCCTGCTTTAAAAACAAAACCTCTTACTCTTAAAAATCGATCCCCGTATCTCTGGTCGGACCAGCTTCACGCAGGTCCTCCGGGATGGAAAACTGCAGCAAACTGTATGAACAGAAACAAACAGAAGCCCCAATCGCAGCTGGAGGTGGGGCGAGGCTGCCCCAGCAGGGACACAGCGGGGCAGCCGCCCTCCACCAGATCAGGAAAACAACCGCGCCATTCCCCGGCCAGCAGGAAGGCGAGTGCCGCTGCAAGGCTCCGCAAGGGAGGTGGGCGGCAGAGGGGTGTTTGTGCGCGGCCGCGCGCCTTCAGCGGCAACTCCCCTGGTGCCCCCTTCTCTAGTCCAGCCAGGCCTAAAATGCTCAGTGCTTAGAAGGCGGGTGGGGAACCTAAGGCCTGGGTGCTTGGGGCTCCTCCACCGTCGCCCCCTCCCCACGCCGTGGGGCTGGAGCGCACAAAGCGACTAGGCTGGGCCCTGCAGTGCTCTGGCGCCAGGGGGACGTTTCTCCGCTCAGCTGGGGGCCAGGCAGGGAGGCTTTTCTGTCGGTTGGTTTGTCTGTCACCTGTTTGCCCCCCAATTCTCAGCCACTCCCCCCCTCTCCCCACACGCCCCCACCCAGGACGCTCTCGGCCTCTGCAGGAGGCACAGCCGGGCACTGGGCGGCACTGCGGGCAGCCAGGGCCAGAGCATCCCCCCCACAGCGCCCCCCGCCGAACTGCCCCCCCCCGGGCACAGGGGGGATTCAGCGGGCACCCGGCCCCGCCCCCAGGCAGCGAGCAGCGCGGGGAGCAGGGCTCAGGCCGCCCCGCCCCCCCGCGTGCGGGACACGTTCTGTGCGTGCCCCGCCCGCGGGAACCACCCCTCGAGGGCGCGCGGCTCCCCGGCGGGGTGAAGGGGCACGTGACACTCCCGGGCCCCGGTGGCCCGCAGCCCCCCCTCCCCGAGACACCCACGTGACTGGAGCCCGGGTCAGCTCCCGCGCCCGGCACCACCTGGGGGGGGTCACAGGGGCGCTGCTCCCCGGGGAGGCAGCAGCGCCGGGGGGGGGGGGGCAGAAATCGCCCCCCCACCTCCGCCAGGGGCCGCCCCGCCGATGTCCAGCCTGGGGCCCGGAGAGAAGCAGGCGGGGGGGGGGGGCTCCACGTCACTGCCAGCTCCCGCCCCGCCCCCCAGGCTCCGCCCCTCAGCGCCCCCCGCAGCGTTTTCCCGCCCGCCTCGTGGGCGCGAGCGTCCCGGGAGTTTCCCGCCCAGCCAGCGCCGCCCGCGCCTGCGCTCTCCCGCGCCCTGTCCCCTCCTGCCCCCCCTCCAGTGCCAAGGCCCCCCCCGGCCCCTCCCCCTCCCTCCTGCCCCCCCAGTGCCGAGCACCCCCCCGGCCCCTCACCCCCTCCTGCCCCCCCAGTGCCGAGCACCCCCCCCCGGCCCCTCACACCCAGCCTGCTCCTACACCTCACCCCTGTCCAGACACCCCACCCCCAGCCCGCTCCCCCACCTTCCCTCGCGCCCCCTCCTCCCCCGGGCCAGACACCAACAAGGGGCGGGCTGGGGGCGGGGCAGCTTCGCACTCGGACCCAGGATTCGCTCGCGCCCCCGCGCGCTCCTCGGACCTTCCTGTCATGGCGGCGCCGGCCGCCCAGTCAGACAACGCCCCCCTGCGACAGCCCATTGGCCGAACCAGAGGCAGGATCCCCTTTGCTGACAGCCCATTGGGCGACACTATCCTCCGCCAAGCCTGTCTTCCGAAAGCCCATTGGCTGGCACCCAGCCAGGAACCACCCCTAAGTCACAGACAATTCGAGGACAGAGCAGCCCATTAAGATCCACCCCGGACAGCCTATTGGTCGAGAGCAGTGGCAGGTCATTCCCCCTAGTCACACCGCATTCGCAGACAGAGCTGTCCGTTAAGATGCAGCCGGGTCAGCCTATTGGGTGCCTCTGATTCAGAACACGCCCCTTAGTCACAGCCCATTCGCGGACAGAAGAGTCTGTTATAATCCACCCCGGACAACCTATTGGCCGCCAGCAGCCCCAGAACACGCCTTTAGTCACCGCCCATTGGCGCACGGAGCAGTCCGTTAAGAGTCACCTCGGACAGCCTCAGATTGGGCGCCACAGATTCCGAACACGCCCTTTACTCTCAGCCCATTCGCGGACAGAACAGTCTGTTACGATCAGTCCGGGACAGTCTCTCGGCCAGCCTTACTGTAGGGATAACATAGTCAAGTATGAAACATGATTCCCCAAGTGGAAGTGACTCCCCAGAATTTGTTCCCCACAACTAAAAGTCTAAGGAGGAGAAGTTTGTGTGTGGGATCCTGGCGCGGAGCCTGGTGTGTGGGATGAGGGGGCCGGGGGCAGGAGGGGAGAGGGCTGCGCGGAGCCTGGTGTGTGGGATGAGGGGGCCGGGGGCAGGAGGGGAGAGGGCTGCGCGGAGCCTGGTGTGTGGGATGAGGGGGCCGCGGGCAGGAGGGGAGAGGGCTGCGCGGAGCCTGGTGTGTGGGATGAGGGGGCCGCGGGCAGGAGGGGAGAGGGCTCCGCGGAGCCTGGAAATAACGAGCTTCTTACTTTGCCTGCTGTCAAAGGGCAAGACTGGGGCCACGTGGCGTGCGGAGCAGGGACAGCAGCTGGGGGCGATGGAATTACACGTGCATTACCCGCAATGACCACCGAGCGGCACTGTGGAGGCGCTTCGGAATTACACGTGCATTACCCGCAATGACCACCGAGCGGCACTGTGGAGGCGCTACGGAATTACACGTGCATTACCGCCGGTGACTACCGAGCGGCACTGTTGCTCTGCTAAGGGCCGTTATTTCCGAATAAAAAAGATTGTTCTTAGGGTAGAAATGCCCCATTCCGAACTAAGAACACGCTGGGCGGGGCTATGCCGGGGGGCGGGGCTATGATAGGGGCGGGGCGCGCTGCGACGTGCCCCGGGAGGCCGCACTATGAGAACTACAAGTCCCAGGATGCGTCGCTAACACTTGGAGTGACAGGAGCGCGGGACCAACCGCGTCGCTCCCTGGTCAATGCCCCGTTGTGATGTCACTTCCGCTGCACCCGCCCAACCGAACAGCGCCGGGCCTGCCCTGGCCCTGCAATGGCCGATGGGAGCTGCGGACAGGGGCACTCAGTTTCCCACAAGCCACTGCGGCTACTTTCCCTACTCCCCCTCATCCGGCCCCTCCCCATTGCTGGGCGGGGCTCCTGCCTCAGAGACGGCAGCGTCCGCAGCTGATGCCCCGCCCCCACTCGGGAGAGGAGACTCCGCGGCAACCCTTCCCCCCCAAACTCCTCCCCGCCCCGTGCAGTCTGATCCCCCCTCAAACTACTCCCCCCCGTGCAGTCTGATCCCCCCAAACTTCCCCCCGCCCCGTGCAGTCTGATCCTCCCCCCCGTGCAGTCCGATCCCCCCAAACTCTTCCCCGCCCCGTGCAGTGCGATCCCCCCAAATTCCTCTCCCCCCGTGCAGTATGATCCCCCCCAAACTCCTCCCCGCCCCGTGCAGTCCGATCCCCCCCAAACTCCTCCCCCCCGTGCAGTCTGATCCTCCCCCCCGTGCAGTCTGATCCCCCCCAAACTCCTCCCCGCCCCGTGCAGTCTGATCCCCCCCAAACTCCTCCCCGCCCCGTGCAGTCCGATCCCCCCCAAACTCTTCCCCGCCCTGTGCAGTCCGATCCCCCCAAACTCCTCCCCGCCCCGTGCAGTCTGATCTCCCCCAAAACTCCTCCCCGCCCCGTGCAGTCTGATCCCCCCCAAACTGCGCTCCGCCCCGTGCAGTCTGAACCCCTCCCCAAACTCCTCCCCGCCCCGTGCAGTCTGATCCTCCCCCCCGTGCAGTCTGATCCCCCCCCAAACTCCTCCCCGCTCCGTGCAGTCTGATCCCCCCCAAACTCCTCTCCCCCCCGTGCAGTCTGATCCCCCCCACACTTCCCTCCGCCCCGTGCAGTCTGATCCCCCCCAAACTCCTGTCCGCCCCGTGCAGTCTGATCCCCCCCAAAGCTCCTCCCTGCCCCGTGCAGTCTGATCCTCCCCCCAAACTCCTCCCCGCTCCGTGCAGTCTGATCCTCCCCCCCGTGCAGTCTGATCCCCCCAAACTCCTCCCCGCTCCGTGCAGTCTGATCCCCCCAAACTCCTCTCCCCCCCGTGCAGTCTGATCCCCCCAAACTCCTCCCCGCCCCGTGCAGTCCGATGCCCCCCAAACTCCTCTCCGCCCCGTGTAGTCTGATCCCCTCCCCAAACTCCTCTCCGCCCCGTGCAGTCTGAACCCCTCCCCAAACTCCTCCCCGCTCCGTGCAGTCTGATCCTCCCCCCCGTGCAGTCTGATCCCCCCAAACTCCTCCCCGCTCCGTGCAGTCTGATCCCCCCAAACTCCTCTCCCCCCCGTGCAGTCTGATCCCCCCAAACTCCTCCCCGCCCCGTGCAGTCCGATGCCCCCCAAACTCGTCTCCGCCCCGTGTAGTCTGATCCCCTCCCCAAACTCCTCTCCGCCCCGTGCAGTCTGAACCCCTCCCCAAACTCCTCGCCGCCCCGTGGAGTCTGATCCTCCCCCCCGTGCAGTCTGATCCCCCCCCAAACTCCTCCCCGCCCCGTGCAGTCTGATCCTCCCCACGTGCAGTCTGATCCCCCCCAAACTCCTCTCCCCCCGTGCAGTCTGATCCCCCCCAAACTCCTCCCTCGCGGAGCCTGCAGTGCGGGATGAGGGGGCCGGGGGCAGGAGGGGAGAGGGCTGTGCGGAGCCTGCAGTGCGGGATGAGGGGGCCATGGGCAGGAGGGGAGAGGGCTGCGCGGAGCCTGCAGTGCGGGATGAGGGGGCCATGGGCAGGAGGGGAGAGGGCTGCGCGGAGCCTGGTGTGTGGGATGAGGGGGCCGCGGGCAGGAGGGGAGAGGGCTCCGCGGAGCCTGGAAATAACGAGCTTCTTACTTTGCCTGCTGTCAAAGGGCAAGTCTGGGGCCACGTGGCGTGCGGAGCAGGGACAGCAGCTGGGGGCGATGGAATTACACGTGCATTACCCGCAATGACCACCGAGCGGCACTGTGGAGGCGCTACGGAATTACACGTGCATTACCGGCAATGACCACCGAGCGGCACTGTGGAGGCGCTTCGGAATTACACGTGCATTACCCGCAATGACCACCGAGCGGCACTGTGGAGGCGCTACGGAATTACACGTGCATTACCCGCAATGACCACCGAGCGGCACTGTGGAGGCGCTACGGAATTACACGTGCATTACCGGCAATGACCACCGAGCGGCACTGTGGAGGCGCTACGGAATTACACGTGCATTACCCGCAATGACCACCGAGCGGCACTGTGGAGGCGCTACGGAATTACACGTGCATTACCCGCAATGACCACCGAGCGGCACTGTGGGGGCGCTACGGAATTACACGTGCATTACCGCCGGTGACTACCGAGCGGCACTGTTGCTCTGCTAAGGGCCGTTATTTCCGAATAAAAAAGATTGTTCTTAGGGTAGAAATGCCCCATTCCGAACTAAGAACACGCTGGACGGGGCTATGCCGGGGGGCGGGGCTATGATAGGGGCGGGGCGCGCTGCGACGTGCCCCGGGAGGCCGCACTCTGAGAACTACAAGTCCCAGGATGCGTCGCTAACACTTGGAGTGACAGGAGCGCGGGACCAACCGCGTCGCTCCCTGGTCAATGCCCCGTTGTGATGTCACTTCCGCTGCACCCGCCCAACCGAACAGCGCCGGGCCTGCCCTGGCCCTGCAATGGCCGATGGGAGCTGCGGACAGGGGCACTCAGTTTCCCACAAGCCACTGCGGCTACTTTCCCAACTCCCCCTCATCCCGCCCCTCCCCATTGTTGGGCGGGGCTCCTGCCTCAGAGACGGCAGCGTCCTTAGCTGATGCCCCGCCCCCACTCGGGAGAGGAGACTCCGCGGCAACCCCTCCCCCCCAAACTCCTCCCCGCCCCGTGCAGTCTCCTCCCCCCCACCAAACTCCTCCCCGCCCCGTGCAGTCTCCTCCCCCCCAACTCCTCTCCCCCAGTGCAGTCTTCTCCCCCTCACCACCAAACTCCTCCCCGCCCCGTGCAGTCTGATCCCCCCAACTCCTCCCCGCCCCGTGCAGTCTGCTCCCCCCAACTCCTCCCCGCCCCGTGCAGTCTGCTCCCCCTCACCACCAAACTCCTCTCCGCCCCGTGCAGTCTGATCCCCCTCCAAACTCCTCCCCGCCCCGTGCAGTCTGCTCCCCTCCCCAAACTCCTCCCCGCCCCGTGCAGTCTGCTCCCCTCCCCAAACTCCTCCCCGCCCCCTGTAGACTGATCACCCCCAAAATTTCTCTCCGCCGCGTGCAGTCCGATCCCCCCCAACCTCCTCTCCGCCCCGTGCAGTCCGATCCCCCCCAAGCTCCTCCCCCCCACCAAACTGCTCTCCGCCCCGTGCAGTCTGCTCCCCCCCAAACTCCTCCCCGCCCCGTGCAGTCTGCTCCCCCCAACTCCTCCCCGCCCCGTGCAGTCTGCTCCCCTCCCCAAACTCCTCCCCGCCCCCTGCAGACTGATCACCCCCAAAATTTCTCTCCGCCGCGTGCAGTCCGATCCCCCCCAACCTCCTCTCCGCCCCGTGCAGTCCGATCCCCCCCAAGCTCCTCCCCCCCACCAAACTGCTCTCCGCCCCGTGCAGTCTGCTCCCCCCCAAACTCCTCCCCGCCCCGTGCAGTCTGCTCCCCCCAACTCCTCCCCGCCCCGTGCAGTCTGCTCCCCCTCACCACCAAACTCCTCTCCGCCCCGTGCAGTCTGATCCCCCTCCAAACTCCTCCCCCCCGTGCAGTCTGATCCCCCCCAAACTGCTCCCCACCCCGTGCAGTCTGATCCCCCCCAAACTGCTCCCCACCCCGTGCAGTCTGCTCCCCCCAACTCCTCCCCACCCCGTGCAGTCTGATCCCCACCAAACTCCTCTCCGCCCCGTGCAGTCTGCTCCCCCCCAAACTCCTCTCCGCCCCGTGCAGTCTGCTCCCCCCAACTCCTCCCCGTCCCGTGCAGTCTGCTCCCCCTCACCACCAAACTCCTCTCCGCCCCGTGCAGTCTGCTCCCCCCAACTCCTCCCCACCCCGTGCAGTCTGATCCCCCCCAAACTCCTCTCCGCCCCGTGCAGTCTGCTCCCCCCAAACTCCTCTCCGCCCCGTGCAGTCTGCTCCCCCCAACTCCTCCCCGCCCCGTGCAGTCTGCTCCCCCTCACCACCAAACTCCTCTCCGCCCCGTGCAGTCTGCTCCCCGCCACCAAACTCCTCCCCGCCCCGTGCAGTCTGCTCCCCCCAACTCCTCCCCGCCCCGTGCAGTCTGCTCCCCCTCACCACCAAACTCCTCTCCGCCCCGTGCAGTCTGCTCCCCCCAACTCCTCCCCACCCCGTGCAGTCTGATCCCCCCCAAACTCCTCTCCGCCCCGTGCAGTCTGCTCCCCCCCAAACTCCTCTCCGCCCCGTGCAGTCTGCTCCCCCCAACTCCTCCCCGCCCCGTGCAGTCTGCTCCCCCTCACCACCAAACTCCTCTCCGCCCCGTGCAGTCTGCTCCCCGCCACCAAACTCCTCCCCGCCCAATGCAGTGTGAACCCCCCCAAATTCCTCTCCGCCCCGTGCAGTCTGAACCCCCCCCAAATTCCTCTCCGCCCCGTGCAGTCTGCTCCCCCCCAACTCCTCTCCCCCAGTGCAGTCTTCTCCCCCTCACCACCAAACTCGTCCCTGCCCCGTGCAGTCTGCTCCCCTCCCCAAACTCCTCCCCGCCCCCTGCAGACTGATCACCCCCAAAATTTCTCTCCGCCGCGTGCAGTCCGATCCCCCCCAACCTCCTCTCCGCCCCGTGCAGTCCGATCCCCCCCAAGCTCCTCCCCCCCGTGCAGTCCGCTCCCCCCCACCAAACTGCTCTCCGCCCCGTGCAGTCTGCTCCCCCCAACTCCTCCCCGCCCCGTGCAGTCTGCTCCCCCTCACCACCAAACTCCTCTCCGCCCCGTGCAGTCTGATCCCCCTCCAAACTCCTCCCCCCCGTGCAGTCTGATCCCCCCCAAACTGCTCCCCACCCCGTGCAGTCTGATCCCCCCCAAACTGCTCCCCACCCCGTGCAGTCTGCTCCCCCCAACTCCTCCCCACCCCGTGCAGTCTGATCCCCACCAAACTCCTCTCCGCCCCGTGCAGTCTGATCCCCCCCACCAAACTCCTCTCCGCCCCGTGCAGTCTGCTCCCCCCCAAACTCCTCTCCGCCCCGTGCAGTCTGCTCCCCCCAACTCCTCCCCGCCCCGTGCAGTCTGCTCCCCCTCACCACCAAACTCCTCTCCGCCCCGTGCAGTCTGCTCCCCCCCCAAACTCCTCCTCCCCCCGTGCAGTCTGATCCCCCCAAACTCCTCCCCCCGTGCAGTCTCATCCCCCCCAAACTCCTCGCCCCGTGCAGTCTGATCCCCCCCAAACTCCTCGCCCCGTGCAGTCTGATCCCCCCCAAACTCCTCGCCCCGTGCAGTCTGATCCCCCCCAAACTCCTCCCCCCGTGCAGTCTGATCCCCCCCAAACTCCTCGCCCCGTGCAGTCTGATCTCCTACCCCCCACAAAACTCCTCCCTCCGTGCAGTCTGATCCCCCCCAAACTCCTCGCCCCGTGCAGTCTGATCTCCTACCCCCCACAAAACTCCCCCCGTGCAGTCTGATCCCCCCCAAACTCCTCCCCCCCGTGCAGTCTGATCCCCTACCCCCCAAACTCCTCCCCGCCCCATGCAGTCTGATCCCCCACCACCACCAAACTCCTCTCCCCCCCATGCAGTCTGCTCCCCCCAACACCAAATTTCCCAGCCGGCTTGTGCGGGGACTGGCAGCGGGACAGGCTGATGCTGCTGTTGCCTTCGAAAGTGCAGCGGGGAGCGTGAGGCGGGTGGGGGGGGGGGGAGGGGGGGCGGCTGCCTCTGCTGCGTCCCGTTCACAAGCCCAGAGGGGCCGCGCGAGGATTTTCTGGAGACCCCGAGGAGTTTTCTGCCGCTCACTTCTGTGTCCCAGCTGAGTTCCTGCCGGTCAGTGGCCCCGCCCCCAGACTGATATCTGTCTGATATCTGTTTTGTGGGCATTAATCCTTTGGCGAAGTGTCTGAGATGTTTGTCCAATGTACATAGCAGACGGACACTTTCGGCACACGATAGCATAGATTATATTTCTGGATGCGCAGGAATATGTGTTCTTGATCTTATAACTCACTTGGTTGGGTCCAATAATGGTATCAGCAGAATGAATATGTGGACAAAGCGCTGTTTCCTAGGAAACGCATGTGGACATGCAAATAGATGCAGGCTAGACCAGTGTTTCTCAACCTTTTTTATCAAGTACCCCTTTAATAAAAAAAAAAAAAAGTACCCCCAGTGCCTACAGTTTTCAGACACACACAGGGTTTTTTTCTACCATTGCAACCTATTTGTTTAAACAACTTAATTGTAGCCAGGCAGGTGATGACATTTTTGGGTGTAAAAAGTACAAAAATGATAAAACGCTGTAAAACTTAAACAAAAAATCAGTTTACTCCAAATTTCAGTTGTGTTGACGTACCCCCCAGACTTGTCTCGAGTACCTCTAAGGGTACTCGTCCCAGTTCCTAGAGATGAAGCTACTGTGATATTTCTCAGGAATATCGTGTGGGCTCTCTCCCCAGGCCCTCCTTGCCTCACCTCCACATAAGCATAAGAAATGCACACAAGCACCTAATGCACCTTTCTGGCCACTGGATTTCGCCCTCATGAATACATCACAAAGGCCCTCACTCAGCAGCAAACAAAACAGGCTGTAGCACGATACTAAGGTCTCAGAGCTCGTAATTCTATGTAATGACTTTTGGGGCTGAATAATTAAAAGGCATTCCTTTCCCCTGGAATGTTGGCAAACCATGTGCCTGAAGCCAGAATCTTCCAGGAGCAAAGTCTGTGCAATAACTGAGTACCTTTTTGTGAGTTCTTCAGAGACTGCTGAGCTCCTGAACTCAGGATTTTTTTTATGAAACTCAGTACTCTTTATCCTTTAGTGTTTATGTGCCACGTCCACAAATCTTTTTTGGAATGTTTTGGGTAGCAGCTGTTGCTAAGATAGTCATTATGTAAAGCTAGCCATCGAAATTCCCTAGTTATAAAACAATGTATCAACATCCCAGGGGAAAAGAAATATAATGTTCTAGACTCTTTTATGGATTAGAATATGGGGTTGAACCTATAGTTTGGGTTAATGCCACAGTTAGAACAGAAAAAAAATCCACAGTGATCCTGGACTCCCTGCTCTTTCGTGATTCTCATCAACATTTCCACCATGGTGCAGGGGTCCATAAGACTCGGAGTCTTGAGCAATGACCTCTTTCACCAACATGAATTGCTTTCGTATTTAGTTTCACCAGCCCTTTTTCCTGTAATCACTGCTAACATCTTTGCTTGTGTTTTCCCATCAATGTACAGTTCCATTCCCACCAGGACAAACTGTGTGTATGCAAAGGAGGACCCTAGATGCTCTTCAGGAAGTGCACTATGCACTAAAAGTACCAGCAACTTTGTTTTTGTGACTGATTGGATACTCCTTCCCCAACTTGACTACTGCATCCTCCATTTTCTTCATTTCTTCCTGGACTAACTCCTTTCTGATGTATATTCACTTTGTTTACATACCTCACTTGTCTTCTAGCAGGAGCCTTGGAGTGCTTGGATGCCAAACTGTCTCTTCTCCCACACATCCTAGTCTTTATTTTATCACCTCCACGTTATCATCTGTCTTAGATGTTACTCAAAAATTCTGCTACAAAATTTGATCCCCTTTCCCTCCTTTCATACACTCCCTAAATTTCATCTTTCCAAAAAACTTTTCCCTCCCCTAACTTCACCCGCCCCACGAAAAGAGAACACTGTCACCATCTTCAGGAGCTTGGGCTTCTTTTCCACATCAGAGCCTCTCTTACCTCTAGCTTTTCCATTCAGTTCCATCTTGGAACAAATCCCAAACCACTGACATTCTTGATTAAACAAAAAAACAGGACTATGCAGCACTTTAAAGACTAACAAGATGGTTATTAGGTGATGAGCTTTCGTGGGCCAGACCCACTTCCTCAGATCAAATTGTGGAAGAAAACTGACATGACCATCCATGAACACATATGAAAAGGACAAATCAAATTTCAGAAGAGAGGGGGGATGAGGGAGGTAGGTAAATGTCTGTGAGCTAATGATATTAGAGGTGATAATTGGGGAAGCTATCTTTGTAATGGGTAAGATAATTAGCATCTTTGTTGAGAACTGGGTGTAAAGTGTCAAATTTAAGCATGAATGACAGTTCAGAGGATTCTCTTTCAAGTCTGGTGTTAAAATGTCTTTGAAGCAGGATACAGGTAGTTAAGTCTCTTTGATGAAATCAAAGAGATTCGCTTTGGAAACATGGTATTTCTGGAAGAAAACCTGAAACTGGTGTAAAACAAAACTGTGAAATGTGACCAAACTAAGAACTGGTTTGGCAAATTTGCAATCGGTGTGATGAAATGTTTTAGGCCATTGACTCAGCTGCTTCTGTCAGAAGATTTCCAGCCAGTTCTGCTTTCCTCTCAGGCCCACCACCTCTCTAATTTTTGCCCCACTCTCCAGCTTCTTTCTCTGCTCTTTAAATGCCAGATTTCTTCCTGCCTCTCTGGGTTTCTTTCACAGTGTGTGACAGATGCTGGGGTCTGTCTCCCTGCTCTTCTTCTCCTGATGTTCATGTTTCAGTTCAAAACTCAGCCCGTCTCTTTAGCTTGTGACTCCAGCTTGCCCTCACTTTGTCCTTTTGGACTCCCATGGCATGAGTATATTAGACATAGACATGAATGAGACAGAGTCTGGATCCTGAATTGGATCAGAGTGCACGGGTCCTCTGAATTTAGAATTATTTTGGTAGTAATATCATCAAGCCCTGCTAGAGAGAAGCTTGGATAAAATAAGAACTGGGCAAAATGTCTGCCCCGAAGTGAATCCAAACTCCATGGCAGGCTTGGAAAAAATTAAGCAACTTTTTAACTTTAGAAATATTCACGTATCTTTGCAATTGCTGCATTCAGCCAGGGCTGGACTTCAATGAACTGTTCTTGGGCCTGATGGTTGTGCTAAATGCACACTGGTGAGTGCTTCGCTTCCAGGAATAATGCTTTGCTCTGTATAGGGCTACTCATCTGAGCCGGGCACTTCTTTCAGTGGCCTCTGCACATTCATGCTGATTGGAGGGCCCAACTGTGCAGCTGCAGAGACTGTGCAGAGTCCCTGTAGAAGACCTGCGGTCACAGACAAGTAACCATTTCCCAGATGCTGAAACTCTCCTGAAGAACTCCTTTTCCCCAGAGACTTCCAGGCCCCCTCCACTTGAATTAGCACCCCAAAACACTGATTATTTGAACTGCACTGACTCTTTGGACACTTCCTATCCTAAACTGTATCCTATGGCAATTAATTTACATCCTTATTTTATTCTGGTCACTTCCAGTTCCACTGATCTCCTTCCAAATGCAATTCCTCTGTTCTGGTGAATTACACATTAATTGGATACAATGGTGCTCTCCTTTGATTTATGTTTGCTATAAGTCAGAAGCTATATTGTCTCCCAAGCTCTGATATTGATCACTGCCTCCTGGTTCAGTTTGTCCTTGGTTTGAAAGGTCGTAAATCCATGTTGTTTAGCTTCACCACCTTTAATAGACACCATTGATCTGTCATTGCTAGTGGGAGCAAAATACTATGTTACAGAGGCAGATCACAGCTCCTTCTTTGTTTGTGAAGTGTACAGTCCAGGTTATCTTACGGGAATATCAGGACAAGCTTTCATCAGTGTCTATATGAATATTATTGATGCCTATAAAATAAGGGGAATAACCTCCTCTCTCCATGCAAAAGTAATCTCCAGTAGCATCCATGAAAATTGAGGCTTTGCATCAAAGGGAGAAGAGATGCCTTCAAGTTTTAGCTGGCTTTGTTTTAAGGCTTGATAAAACTGGCGAATAGAAATGACAGTAATTAGAGAAAATAGTCTCTCTCCTACCAGAGCGAAGGGTCAGGGTGTCTAACCAAGTCCTGACTCTGGATTGGAGATGATGGAACTCTGAGCCCATCATTTTGAATCTTTCAAACAGCGCCTAGAGATGGATGGTGTGTTCCTGAGCTCCCTCTGACTGCAGTAGGTGCTGATTGGACTTTCAGCCAATGACCATCTTGGCAATCAATAATGCTGTTCCAGAAATCTCCAAGGACTCTGAGAGACCCAGGCGCACGTCTACCCACTGCACACCAGAAGCTAAGAGCATAGTTGTATGGAGCACTCGGGGCTTTGGTCCTTTGAGGATGACGTATCTGTGGCAGGGGAACCTGGCCTGTCAGGGGAAGGACTGGGGATCAGTGATCAGACTGTAGGGTGCTTGTTCGAACTAGACTCAAACTCCTCGTCACTGGGGAGTCACCTGCCACCTGCGTCTCTTGAGATGGGGCTGCCAGATTGTCTGATGACGGAGTAAAAGAAGAGCTCGCCCAGCAGCATCCCTACTCACAGGCACAGCCAGGTTGGGCCCCTTGAACTTGGGGCACCAAATTGCATTGTGCCACCAGCAGCTGTGTATGGGGTGGCGCTTGCTGCACTGGCCAGCCCCGGTCCCTGGCTGCCCCCCTGCACGCGGCACCCCGCAGGGCCATCCCTGCCCCACGCCCATTCCAGCCCATCCTCTGAGTAACACAACCCAGGGTTAGTGGGGGGTGCCTGCTGCTAGCAGCCGAGTCCCCCCGCACTCTCCAGAGGGAAGCAGAGGACCCAGCCCCAGCCAACACCACGCCACGGCTGGTGAGTGTGCGGGCCAGTTTCACCTGTTGCTCAAAGCCTCCCTCGAGCGATACAGCTGGGAGATGGGAGTGGAGTGTCTCTTCCTGCCACGGCTGGGGAGTGCGAGGGTGGGCCTGATCTTTGCTGCTTCCCTGCCCTGCTCCTGTCCACCCAGCCCCTCCTCCCCACCCCAAGTGGAAGGGCCAGCCCCATCCCCCTGCAGAGGGGACCAAACTTCTAAGGACAGCCCTCTCCCCAAGCCTGCTCTCAGTTGTGAGCTCCGCTCTGCAGAGAGAAAAAGGTGAGCACCTGAGATCACGGCCTTAGCTCTTGCTCTTCTGCGCTCGAAGGAGGACAGGAACTGTTCAGAGCCGTGTCTGGTCATCGGTGGGTAGGCATCTCGAGCCACACTTCAATCCATTGTACTGAAGACTGCGGTGGAGCCATGAGCCGTGGGCCAAGCATATTCTAAGAATAACAGGCTTTGCTTATACCAGATCCGTGGGCAACGTTTTACCACCTGCAAGGCAAATCCCAATTGCAGAGGTCAGCAGGGCTCGTCTGCATGTTTGTAGCCCTCGTTTTCATCCTCCGTCCCCTGGATTCCCCAGGGGCTCTTCTGTGGGCCAGCACCTGAACATGAGCTGTGCATTTGGCCAGAGAGCTGCTGATTGCAGGGTTGAAACATCCCAGAGGGAGAGGGGGTTCTGATGCCTTTTCTCTAGTCTGCTCTCAGCAGCTGGCAAGGCTCAGCGTCAAGGAATCTCTCCTGTGGCTGAGCTGATCCCACCCTATTTCCTGTAGGGATGTAATGGTGTATCCGATTAAACGATGAACTGATATAGGCTACATGCAACCCCCCACCCCACAGCTCCAGACTGGCCCAGTCTGTGCTCCTGCATTCTCAGACACCTCGGCCCTTAGCCCAGGAGCCGTGACACGCCAGTGGCCAGCAGAGTGAGCTGAACACTGCAGGGCTGAAATTGGTCCAATAACAGATGTTCTCGCACCTGCTTTGTCTTTCAATAGCCAGGGGCTAAGAGGGCTAGCACCACACCCCCAGGTAGATGCATCCTACACCCTCTACAGGAGCTTCCCCTTCCTGAGTGCTGGCAGCTGGGCTGTGGAGGCAAGTCAGCTCAGCTCTGGCATGGGAGGAGGTGGGTTTTCATACCCCTCAGCACTGCAGCTATGCCCCGCTGAAGAAGTGGGCTGTGCCCGCGAAAGCTCATGACACCATCTCCACGTTGCGTTAGTCTCTACAGCGCTATTTGTTGTTTTGTACATTTTTCCAGTTACAGACGAACTCAGCTCTCCCTCTGAAGCTTTTGTAGATTTTAAATGTTGATCATGCTGGAGCACTGCCTATGCTCCAAAGCAAGCCAGCTGGAAAACAGAAGGTCCATTTGTACTAGCCTGAGTACAATGCAGTACTTTAAAACTTTGTGCTAGAAATGCATAAACGCCCCACAGCAGAACAAAGTAAACACATCCGTCCTCCTCCTCCTGACCCCAGGCTTTAGGATACGGGTCATCAAAACATAAAAGAAGGGTGACTCTGGCAATTAGCAGCCAGTAAATTATTAACTAACTTCAGTTCCCAGTAAAGGAATGGAATAAATAGGAAGGGAAAATCTTCCAGGGCCCTGGAGAATAGTGGAACTAACCCAAGAAGCAGCACTGGTTTATAGAGTGCAGCCTGCCAAAAAGGAGAAACATTTCCAAACATCGGAAACATAAGATGCTTGTCTTTTAGCAGAGGGCCTTGTGGTCGGAAAGAGCCCTGGGCTCTACGTGCACAAATGGACTGAAAACGGGCCGAAGAATGACAAGCAAAACGTAATGCTGGGTGAGAGCCTGGCCCTGCTGGGCATTTTGGCTTTTACACGGCATGGTGAAGTGGTTGTAGGCCTTTTGTTATTTAACACTGCAGTCATCCAGAGCAGAACTCTGGGGCAGACGTCACAAGCCCGGGTGCCCCGGCAGGGCAGAAGCCCTGGGGCTCCAGGAAATACCCTGGGGCTGTGTCTACACTGGCATGAATTTCCGGAACTGCTTAAAACGGAATACTATTCTGTTTTCAGTTTTTCTGGAAAAGAAGCGTCTACATTGGCAGGCTGCTTTCCGGAAAAGCCCTTTTTCCGGAAAAGCGTCTGTGGCCAATGTAGACGCGCTTTTCCGGAAAAGAGCCCCAATCGCCATTTTCACGATGGGGGCTTTTTTCCAGAAAAGACTACTGGGCTGTCTACACTGGCCCTTTTCTGGAACAGTGTTCCGGAATAAGGACTTATGCCCGAGCGGGAGCAGAATAGTTTTTCCGGAATAGCGGCTGATTTTGTACAGTAGAGCGTCGTTGCTTTTCCGGAAATTCAAGGGCCAGTGTAGACAGCTCGCAGCTTATTCCGGAAAAGCGGCTGATTTTCCGGAATAAGTGGCCCAGTGTAGACACAGCTTGGGAGATTTTAAGCCCTACAGCCAGTCTGGAAAGGAGGCAAAGGCATTTTACTGGACGGCATGGAAGATACCAAAGTGGGCAAACACATTTACAATGCAGCATGGCAACCCTGAGCAGTGGGAGTCGCCCCAAACAGCCAGCCGTGACTGCCCTCAGTTCCTCCCCTGTGCTAGTGTAACCGCCACCAGGTGCATTTCAACCTGGGACCTCTGGCGCTCAGTCCAGGAGCCGCTACCCATTGAGCTAAAAGCCAGCTGGCTCCCAGCCCATGCGGTGAAGGTCTCTTGTTCTTCGCTGTTGCTGTGGTCTCGGTGCCACTGCGTGGGCCAGTGACCCACACTAGGCATGCGGGTTACACGAGCATGGCTGCAGGTGCCATGCTGCCTGCCTTCCTGGCATGCTGTGGCTGGGCCTCTGGTGCGCTGGTGCCATGCTGCCTGGCATCTGCACTCCAGGGCTGGGGGATGCGTGGGGGCGGGGGACTAGAGGCATGTAGCACAGGCTGCAGCCACAATGAGACTGGGCTCCAGTGGGCGTGGAAGTGGCGCGTTCTCAGGCAGCAGGCGCAGAGCTCAGGGGCGAGGCTTCCCAAGGCAGCAGATCACCCCTTGCCCATGGTGGCAGCTAAAGCCACCCCTCCAGGTGTGGGCTGCAAGCACAGGGCCAGCCCAGTCTCGTGTATGGCTGCTGAACAATGCCCGTTGTACACAGGGCCCAGTTTGGCAGCCCATCCTCAGTGGGGCTGGTCCCACACATGCTAACACCCTGGCCTCATGCAGGGACTGGGCTGGTGGGGCAGCTCGCACCGTGGGGTTAGGGGAACCCCGGACGCCCTGCTGCCTGTGGGTTTAGAAGCGGCTCCATCTCCTCCCCAGCACACCCCTTCATGGCTAAGCAGCCAACCCTCTGCAGGGAAAGGGCGCCTGCTACCGTGCCACTGGCAGGCAGATGCCCTGGGATGGGTTGCCCATTGGGATACCCTCTTGTGAGCTGCCGGTGCTGCACCATGCGAACCCTGCCCAACTGCAGCACGCCCTGACAATGGCCAACAGGCGCCCAGTGACGCGGTTCCCCGGGGGACGCCGCTTTCCTCCTTCTGGCACGGGGGAGGAAAAAGAAGGGCCAGGCAGGAGGAACAGAGCTACTCTCCAGGCGGGGCTGGCCTTTAGGGTTACCAGATGGGTTTCAAAAAAATACTGGACACACGTGATCGCAGAACGGGAGGGGTAGGGAACCAGCCAGGAGAGGGTTGGGGGGAGTGGGGCTGGCTGGGGGAATATCGGGGGGGGGGGTGGGGAAAATTGGCCGGCGGGAAGCAGGGCTGGCTGGGAGGAGCTTGAGGGGAGTGGGGCTGGCCAGGAGGGGTTGGGAGGAAAGGGACTGGCCAGGAGGGGAACCAGCCAGCAGGGAGGAGGTCAGGGGGAGCAGGGATGGCCGGGGGGAAACTGGCTGGCGGTGAGCGGGGCTGACCCAGGCGCACGCAGATCCCAGGGTGCTGCCTGTCACGCGCACGGTCCCGGCGTGGCACACGGGTGAGTCTGCCCCTGGGGATTCCATCCTCCCCTCCACTCCACTGTGTAGCTCCGTCCTGCCTGCCTGGCAGACATGCCCATGCAGTGTGACACACACAGCATGAGCATATCTACCAGCCAGGCAGTTCACAACTAGGTCCTGATACTCTTGCTAATACTAAAACTTACTTCATTAGACAATATCCGCCATGTCTGTGTCTGGTATTTTCCCCATTTGTTTCCTGGACAGAAAGCTCAAATACCCGACTGTCCGGGTCAAACCTGGACACCTGGACACCCTACTGGCCTTTGACCCGTGTGTGGCGCTCGTGCCACGGGGCCTGATCCTGGCTGGGCTGGCCGGGCACGCTGTTCCAAAACCAGTATGGAAGTGGCCTGAGCCCTGCTCTGGGGTGTCAGGCTGAGCCAGGTCTCTAAGGCAGGGCAGGCGGGTGCGCGTGCAGGCTGCCCTCTCTGCTGCTGCTGCGTTCTCTCCTTTGAAAGGCTGTTCTATGTCGCTGAAGCCGCCCCCAGACTCAGCTCCCGAAGCACAGACCAGCAGGGTGCAAATCCCGTCAGAGCTGCTGAGAGCCCCCCCGGCTACCACACAGCGTGCTGCCCCTGGACCCTGGTCAGACACGGGGAGAATCGCAGGCGTCCGCCCCAGGCCAGGCGGAGGCAGAGGCCTGAGCGATGTACAGAGACTGCACGAGTGCTCAAAGGCGCAACCAGCCCGCAGCTGTGCCACTGGGTTCCCAGCACTGCGCTGGCAGGCTGCAGATGAGCCCGTCTGGTTTTGCTCTTGTGGGCGTTCTGTGACCATGGCGGCAGGAGTGTCTGTGGCTCATCTCAGCTTCTCTGTCCCGCTGCAGCCGTGGGCCAGCCACCCTCTGACTCAGGGCCTGACGCCTTTCCAGAAGGAGGGAAGGAGCTGGGGAAGGGGGCCAATGACCAGGCAGATTGAGAAGAGGGCTTACAGCCTGCCTGGAGCCCCTGAGCCACGGGGAGGCAGTATAGGAAGCCAACCAAAGCCGACTGTGTGGAATGGGACTGGACTCCCAGCATGGCCCCAGGAGTCCTGTAGCCAGGTCTAGGCCCCCAGGCAGGAGAGGGTGAGAACGGCTCCCGATAGCCCTGGCAGAGGCTGCTGCTGGCTCCAAGGGACCTGACAACTGGAACGGAAGCGAATGGGCGCTGAAGCTGCCTGGTGCCTTGACCTCCATCTCTCCCTGCCCTTTTCAAACATCCCCCAGCAGAGCGCTCCGTGCCTTTCACTCCCACCCCGCTCCCTTGCCAGACGGTGCAACAAAAATCCCGGCCACACTCGACATGACATCCCAATCAACATTCCAGCTTAGTTAGAAAATCCCAGGCAGTTCTATTGTCTGTTGCCGAACAGAAAGCGCAAATACTGGAGTGGCCAGTTCAAAACCGGAGACCTGGCAACCCCACCCCGAGCTCCCTTTCATACACACCCAGCCCTCCCTGCACACCAGCCACCAGCCTTGCCTCCCTCAAACCTCACCGGTGCTGGGCAGGACACGGCCATCCTAGTGCAGGAAACATTTTCCCCTTCTGCAGCAGGAGCTCGACACATCCCAGCGCAGCCAATAGCCTGGTGTTCAGAGCGCCCACCTCCCCCGCAAGCCCAGGGACTTGCACCCGGTGTGTCCGCCTCACAGACGAGGATCCTGCACCCTGGTTCTTTGTGGGGGAGAAGGCAGCTTCGTGCCGTAGTAGTCTTGCATGATCAAAAGCACCACGTGTGTCATGCCCGGCTGCATCTGCCTCTGACCGGCCCTGGCTTTGTGCCACTTTGGCTTGTGTGCCTCTGGTGCTGGCCACATGGTTTTCAAGCTGATTTCTCAGGCATGGAGAAATCCTGCCCATTGTGCTAGCTACGTGGGGCTGGGGAAGTGGGAGTGCCAGGGGAAAGTGCCAGAAAAGGGAGGGGAGCCAGGGCCAAGGGACCACAGGGTGACTGTTACAGAAGAGTGTAAGACATTGGGTGCTGGGCTCCACTGAGCACCGTGGGGATGTGAGGGTGCGGATGGAGTAGGAAGAGAAGAGGGCAAGGCTAGATGCACAGAGAAGCTCACCAGCCTTCACAGCCTTCATTCCCTGTGCAGTGAATGGGGACCAATGCGCTCCACAAGGCCAGTACTCTAGGAAATTCCTTGCCTAAGTTAGCCGGGGATGGAGCCAAACCAAGGGGTAGGGACCAAAGCCCAGCCCCCTGCTGAGACAGGCATCTAAGTCTAGTGTGCGGGCAGGCACCACCACCTGCCTGGGATGCAGCTGAGTCATCTCTTGAGGTTAGGTGCTGCTGCTGTTCTAGCTGGGCATGGTGGGAGAAGAAAATCTCTCTCACAGCTAGTAACCCAGTGGTCTGGGCACTCAGCCGGGACATGAGACCCCCCCCCTCGTGGACAAAGAGCTTTCACTAGGGCTCTGCCACCTTTACCATCTGCCCTTTCCCCTAACTATGTATGGCCTTTAAAATCTCAGCAGTTCAAGCCAGTCTCGTGAGTTTTGCAAACTTGAGCAGGGGTTGGCGCTGCTAGCCCCCCCCCAGCCTATTTCTTTTTAACAATGCCCCTTTTGGTCACTTTGTAGAATGGTTCATGTTTTCTTCTAAATGCCACAGGCATGATTTTGAAAGAGCAGGTAAAAAATAACACGTGATAAGGCAAACAAGACAAGATAGACCAAGAAAGAGTTCCCTGGCTGGGTAACTCGATGCATGTTCTGCTTTGAGTTACCAGTCAGTGACAAGGGAAAATGCCAGGGGGCAGGCCTGAGTGTAGTTTAGTTCATTCACATTCTGGAAATTAATTATTGGTTAGATGAATGTTTAAGGCTGATGCACTGTTAATTTTCTGTTACCAAATCAAAGGACTTTGGCAATGGCAAAGCCACAAAGTTCAGAGTGACCGGGGGCGGGGGGGAACAGAAACTGGTCTGAGGAACAGCCCTGTGTAAGCTCCAAAGCTTGTGTCTCTTACCAACAGAGGCTGGGCTCATAAAAGAAATTGCCACACCCAACTCCTCTCCCTAATATCCTGGGCCCACCATGGCTCCAGAACATCACACTGCAAACATCAGTTAGGTTGGCTGCTCCTCCTCCCCCCCAGGACATTTTCTGCAGAACTGGTTTGCCTACTTGGAAAGCTCCAGCCAGGCTAAGAGAAAGATACTAACTGTCCTTGGCTAACATTTCAGTCAGTGATTCATGCATTTTTCAACATTTCCCTCCTCACGTCAACTCCTTTTTGGCTCACTAGACAGAACCATGACTAGCCCTGGTTATTGAAAAAGTGTTGCGAAGCAAGCAAAATTCTACCTGGGGGCGACACAGGGAACAATACAAAGGGTGTTCAAGTGAGAAGGAAAGATGGATTTTCTAATGGCCAGGCCAGCAGGCTGAGGCTCAGTCCTGCACAAGTGGCCTCAACAGATCTTTGGCCATTGACATCAATGCAAGCTGCTGGCTGAGGTCCTACACTGGGCTAGGAGACTGAAGCTGTCTCCTTTTCCTTCTTGCACATGACCTGTAAGATTCTCAGGTGCTCTAACTCTAAATACGCACAGGGAACAGATTTATCGAGCAAGAAAGAGCCATTTTAATTGGCACTTTCCAGAGTAGAACAGCCCTTTATCTATTGCGTGTCAGAAGAACAATTTAAGAACTAGAGGGAAAAGCAAGGGCATAGTGTTCCAATTGCTTCCAAAAATGCCCATAACTTGGCATACAAACAAAAGGTTGGAGAACATGATGGTGCTGCATAAACTAGTGTCATAAACTAATGTCAGAGATAAACTTAAAAAACAACAAATGGGCTGGTAGCATTTACAGACTCACAAAACATGTAGATGGGATCATGAGCTTTTGTGGGCAGAGCCCACTTCTTCAGATGACCGGACTCGCAGATGTCAGAGAGTTAGCTGTTATAGCAGAGCCCCAAGCTTACTGGAAAAAGGCAAATGCCCATGCAAGGTTTAGGCTAAACACTACACACTAAGCAATAAATCAGTGATTATGCAGCAAAGATCATGAATGCTGCAGATCTTAAGAAAGCAGAAGGGTTCTGCTTATTTGGATTTGGATAAATGCAGGAATTGGTGTTTTCAAAGGATGACAATACTTTTCTGTTTGTGCCGTTTGGGGGTATCTACGGATGCAAATATCCAGCGGGACGGTATGTACAATGGCTCTACATGGTTTTACAAAGTCCCTCTTGTAGAATACCTTTTATCACTGATAGGAATCATATATTCGGGGTAAAACCCTGGTCTCACTGGTGACAAAACTTCCCTTGTCTTCAGCGGTTTTGGAATTTGCCCCTTGGGGCCAGCTCTTTAATGGCATTTTAAGTAGCTGAAGATTCAGATTAGAGACTTTGGAAAATTCCACCAGGTGCCCTCTTGGTCCTTATATTCCCCTGTGAGAGCAATAGCAGCTGTTGGTGAAACAGTTGCTGTTTGGTGACTCTTGATCAGCTTACACAGTGAATGAATGAGTTTGGGGGTTAACCACTTCTGGGCCAGGGTTGCTCCAGACCCTTTCCTGCTAAGGTGGTGTTCCAGTGTAGGGTGTGGGACAAAAGAATCAAACAGCAACGTGTGAAATAGCTGGGCGTGGTTCTCCCCGGCCTCCTCTTGTGCAGATCATGTGCACCCTGGCAAAGTGGGTGAGAAGTGCTACAGATTAGGATGGCAGTTTGTGACACTGCACAGGCAGAGACTCTCCGGGTTGCAGGGGCAGTGGAAAGTCAGGCCAGAGCCGTACAGGCTAACAGCAGAACACTGCAGCCTGGGGCTGCCGAGGCCACTGAACTCTGAGGGGACTCCTCTACACGGCTTATGCCAGCATAAGTTTGGTCACTAGGGTGTGCATAAGCCACCCTCACGAGTGATGTAAATTCGGTCGACCTAAGCATTGGTATGAACAGCGCTATGTCAGCAGGAGAGCTTTCTTCCGATCTCCCATTGGCAGCCTGGCCTGAGACACCAGACTGCTGTACTGTCACTTAGCCACAAGCTCTGGGCTTGTGCACTGCAGGATGGTCAGAATGGCTTGGAGCTCTAGGAGCTTCATCGGCTTGCTCCAAACCAGCAGCCCTGTCCAGCTGGAGTGAAGTGCCCCAGTATCTCACCCTCACATTGGTGTCTTTGCTGCCTGAGCATTCCTGTGCAGCCGTCTGCCACCCTGAAGCCACTTAGAATGGAGCTCACGGGGAGCTCTGGACGGTGCCTCGACCCTAATGCTGAGATCCAATCCTGCAGGCGTTCCCGTTGCTTTCAAGAGGGAGCTTTGGCTGTGCTGCACCTTTACAATTGGAGTCCTTCTTAGGGGTCGAAGTATGGGCTGAGGAGACTAACTTGAGGCTCCTGTCCTGGAAGCTCTCCGCCTCTGTCCTTTTCCAGTGCTCTGGCACAGCAGCACACTGAAAAGGTCACACATGGACATGGGGTATTCCAGTTCAGCCCTGTAGCAGTAGCTACATTTCACCCTCTGGTAGGGAAGTGAAGGAAGCTGCCTGTGGTAAATCCAGACAAGCCCATGATCCCCAGATAGCTGAGAAAATGGCACAGAGCGAGAACGTGTAATGCTGAAGTAATACTTGCTGTGGCCTGCCACACTGGCAGGAATATTATTTCAAATGAGTTACGCCAGACTGGTTTAACAGACCCACCATTTCTTCCACCACTAACAATTAATTGCTCCCTATTTATCCTTCTGCTTATTTCTACTAAACTGGCAAATCGAAGAGCTAGAAATGCAAACTGCGACGGATGGAGCCTGGCTGGAGTCGTGGTTTGTTACAGATCGGAAAGATCATTCCTTTCCCTGAAGTCACCAAAGCTTAGAAAGTGCTGGTAGGAGAAAGATTCATACCAGATTTGTTGGCTTCTTCTCAAGCACTGGCTGCACATCGCGGCCAGGAACAGGTTGCCATAGTAGTGGAGCCAGTGCCAGGCAAAAGCAGACTAAGCAATTGCCTAAGGCCCTCTAATACTCCTTCTAAATTCCGTACCTAGTGCTCCCTCCCTTACTGGTAGTGTAGGTTCAGTTACAACATGGCAAGGCCTGGACAAGTCACTAGAATGTTGAGATATTGCAAGGTGGTAAAAATAAACGTCATGTCAACATCCCGAGGCCTGGACTCCTAGTGGCAATCAAAACCCGGCACGTGAGTGAAATACCACTGGCTAGGACAGCACCCTCCTTGCAGCTGGGAAACCCAGAACAATGAGTCCTCACCGGATACCAGTCAATCAGAAATGGGCAGGAACAAAGTCACCATCACAGTCAGCCCTGAAGTGATATACAGAGTTACAATCAAGCAGCAAGTAAAGGGATTTGCAGTGAGTAGCTCATGCACCAACGTTTGCATGTGATTCACAAGAAGTCATTTTATAAGGCATTAATTCAGCAAACTGCCTATGCATGTTGTCTAATTGTCCTTGAAATCAGTGGGATGTAAGCACATCCTTAACGTTAAATATGCGCTTGCTGAGTCAGGTCCTAAGAGCATATACAGTATATACCAGAATGCAAACGGTTTTTTTCTCCTGTCCTTACTAATGTGACTAGTAAAAAGGGCTTTTCCGGAAAAGCAGCCTGCCAATGTAGACGCTCCTTTTCCAGAAAAACTGAAAACGGAATAGTATTCCGTTTTAAGCAGTTCCGGAAATTCAGGCCAGTGTAGACACAGCCTATTTGTGTGGATACGGGCTTGACTCTCACAGGCTGTGTCTACATTGGCAAGATTTTGCGCAAAAGCAAATCTTTTGCGCAAAGGCACATGCCAGTATAGACGCTCTCTTCCATTAAAAGTATTTGCGCAAAATCATGCCAGTGTAGACGCAGCCACATTGTGTAGTGCCTTCTGAATAAACTTTACAATAGAGCTGTATTCTTTTCCAGAAAGATGCAGCCAGTTCTCTAAAATGTTCAGCTAGTTTAATATTTACTACTCCATACTAACTCTTGCCAGATCCAGCCTTCAGATTAAGTGAATGTGTTGCTCGAATTTTAGGGAGAAATACTAAGGAATAGATCAATTCCTGCTTAAAAGAATATTGCTTCACGTGAAACATACAAGTGTCACCCCAACCCTGTAGTTTTATTCCTTTAAGGGCCCATGTAGATTTTCAGTTTGTTGGGTTTCAGCAATCCCCTCTCTGATGGCTGGAGTGAACAGGTGTCTTTTCTGAAATATCCGGGCATGTTATCTTTAACAGATTGCACAGTCCAGCAGCTCTTAGCTTGTTTGTCTTTCTTTGGGTGCTAGTTTGCACTGTGCATTGCTGGAATGTGCCACTCCTGGCAGCAGAGGAGATAGGAAGGCTGTTCAAATGCTGGGCTGACTAATTCAGTGATATCCTGCTCAGCCTTTGCTGTGACTGTGCAGATATTGGTGTTTTTCAACACCCATTCATTATATTTTCACTCAGTTATTCAGCCAGACCACCCACTCTGCACAAAGCCCTGTTTGAGCACAGCTGTACCCCACAGGGGAAGAATGGCAAAGTTTATCTTGCTCACTGAAGTGCCCTTTCATTGAATGCTAAAGTCCATCCAGGTAGATCAGTTCAAATGAACATAAGAACATAAGAACGGCCGTACTGGGTCAGACCAAAGGTCCATCTAGCCCAGTATCCTGTCTATCGACAGTGGCCAGCACCAGGTGCCCAGAGAGGGTGGACCGAAGACAATGATCAAGCGATTTGTCTCCTGCCATCCCTCTCCAGCCTCTGACAAACAGAGGCCAAGGACACCATTTTATCCCCTGGCTAACAGCCTTTTATGGACCTGACCGCCATGAATTTATCCAGCTTCTCTTTAAACTCTATTATAGTCCTAGCCTTCACAGCCTCCTCTGGCAAGGAGTTCCACAGGTTGACAACACGCTGTGTGAAGAAGAACTTTCTTTTATTAGTTTTAAACCTGCTACCCATTAATTTCATTTGGTGTCCTCTAGTTCTTCTATTATGGGAACTAATAAATAACTTTTCTTTATCAGCCCTCTCCACACCACTCATGATTTTATAGACCTCTATCATATCCCCCTCAGTCTCCTCTTTTCTAAACTGAAAAGTCCCAGTCTCTTTAGCGTCTCCTCATATGGGACCCGTTCCAAACCCCTAATCATTGTAGTTGCCCTTTTCTGAACCCTTTCCAAGGCCAAAATATCTTTTTTGAGGTGACAAATGGGTGCTCTGCTTGCTCTTTGCTTTGCTAAATAAATGCTAAGGGCCAGCGATGGCTTGGAACAACCCGTATGCAGAGATGGGCTCCGACCCAGCCTGAGAACTGGCCTCCCAGAGATGTGGCTTCCCAGTCCCGCCTGCTGTATAGCTGGCCCCATGCTGCCCAAGTGGGCGTTGGCTATAGGAGAGGCACACTGGCTGTGCGCAATGGAATGCAGCTAGGGAGTTGGGAGAGTACGTGCAGGTGGCTGTTTGGCCAGTGCCTGCCACACAGCGTTGCCTGGAGCCCACAGAGGACAAGGTGCTCTCGAGATGTCATGGAGAAGCCTAGCTGTATCTTGGGGCAGATGTCTTACAAGAGTACTAATCACATGCCCAGTGCTCAGACCAGGTGCCCAGCATGTGAAATCCAAATGCCCATCCCAGTCCACTGAATCCCTACTGAGACTTTCAATTTGGGACAATGGAGAAATGTGTGAGATGTTCAGTAATTATGAATATTACGTACTTCTCTGGGCATGGGCCTCAGCCAGATCCCTGCAAGATGGGACAGTCTATGGCAGCTTAGCCCCGTACAAGCCTGTGGAACCTGGGTAATGCCTTGGGTGGCTAGCCACAGCTGCACTGCGCAGGCTAGATCAGGTCTGGCTACTTGAACAGACGTGCTTTGGCGCAGCACCCTAAGAGCTTTGTGCAGAATGCAGAACAGTCAGCCCAGACCTCATGCCTAGTATAGACAGTCCCCTGAGAGACTCCCCGGGTTTCACATAGGCATATGCTAAACATTCTGCTGCCTCACCCAGCCTGCACCACAGGAGCTGTAGGTGGAAGGTCTGGATTTCTGCTAAAGGGCTGGGTTTGATTTTAGCCCTTTCCCCCATAGATACTGATGTGTAAAAGGGAAGTCAAATCCCCCGGAGCCATTGATTCCCCTATGAGGGGCACGTACAATATACATACATTGCTAATGCTTAGATATATTTGCTATTTGTATAGGAGTAAGACATGACAAAGGTCAAGGCCTGTCACAGGTAATAACTTATAATAAGGGGACGAGGGGAGGTGAAACCAGTCTTCTGTTAAGTAGAGATATGGATAGATTCCACATCCTTTAAACTTGTGACCGGCTCAAGCAGGAAAGGGAAAAGGGAAGTATGGCTTGCCCATTGTTCAGCAAGAGTGAATGAATGTAATACAGCTGTAACCGCAAAGTCAGCAAGTAGGCACTGTATTTAACCTCGTTTGGAAAATTAACCTGACCTATAGGAATGCTAAACGTCAAAAAATGAAGTAACCTATCATGTTAAGGCACCTAAACCAGGAAGGATGTGAACCCTATAAAAACCCCTGCATATGAGATGTTGGGGGTCGGCTCTGATTTGAACATTGAGTTCCTTAGCCGTACCGTGGTTGCAACCAATAAACTTGAGTTGGACCCAGCCTGAAAGTGTGACTCTCTTCTTGGGGTAAATCAGACTAGCCTCCAAGGGGACGAAACCTTGCAATTTATGCAACAAATTGGCGACCCAGATGGGACCTCCCTTGGACTACTCCGGAGTCGGACGACAAGATTCGCCGTAGGTGACCGTGAAGTGCGCACCGGACTGTTTGAGTCCGTCACGGCACCGAAAGCGTGAGTCGGGACATCCGGAAAGTTAAAGGAGTCTCTATTGAATGAGTCAACTAGGCTGTAAGGTCCGAAGAGAAGGCGCCGGGGCAGAGACAGAGTGAGTATACCGATAATTCCCTGTGTTTTGGGTAGTGTTGGTAATTCGAGAACTGTCCTTCGAGGACAGTAGGAACTTCGAATAAACACGGTGTATCCGGTAGGAAAACACGTATAGGGTAGGCGGGTCGCACCCGAATGGTAAAAGCCTCTGTAAGCCCCAGAAGGAACACCATGAACCCGTGGGTTGCGTGGGGAAGTTATGAGGAGTTAGGAAAACTCCAGTGGATTGCTTTTGTTTTTAGTAGGAGTACTCTTGTTCTTTGTTTTAATGATTTGTTGGAAACCTAAATTGTGAAACCACAGGTTTGTGTGTAAGCATGACTGTCGCTGACCAGGTCTGAGACTTAAGCTGACTCCAGCCGCCCCAAGAATCCTGCAAGGGGAAACCCGATGACCAGGATTTCTTGATTGCAAGGGGGGTCAGCCGAACCTCGTGACCCAGCGAGTCTCCAAGCCCCCTGTTTGTCTATATTTGTTGCTGTCTAATAGGCCCGTCTTAAGTGTCACGGCTCCACAAGGGCACACCGGTGTCTCTCGTGAGGCAGCCAAGCGCTGGACCCTCTCTGAGTTCGGACGCTAAAAGCTGGTGTGGTGTCATTCCATCGACACACGGAGCCGCGATAAAAGCTTGTTGACTGTGTATGTGTGTGTGCGCGCAATATATATAAATAGATAGATATGGGTTCGGGAAGTTCCCGGATAGAAAACTCCGCAACCCCATTGGGGATGCATGTTACAGAATTTTAGTAATTTTAAAAGTGACTATAGAGTAAAAATGGCAAAAGATGAGTTAATTAAATTTTGTCAACTTGAGTGGCCTACTTTTGGTGTCGGATGGCCAGATACGGGCTCCTTTGATGTAAACCTGGTATCCCTAACACATAGCGTTGTGACGCGGGACGGACAGTGGGATCACTTCCATATATTGATTGTTGGTTATTCCACGTCCAGATCGACCAAAATGGATATTAAAATGTAGTATGGGTGTGTGTAAGGTCATGGCTGCAAAGGCAAAGACCTTGGGAGGTAAAAGCCCTGAAATACTGGCTCCCTCTAGTGATGAGGAATTTGAGTCCTATGGAAAAAAGAGGAAACCCCCTTCTTCTTCAGGAGGGTCTGGCCCTATTAGAGAGAATGAGAATTGTTCCTCTCCTGCCACTTCAGGAGGAAACAGTAACTCTGAAATCATAAGTGAACTTACATCTGAAAAGTTACCCCCCCCTTATCAGACTCCTGCTGGTCCTGGATTCACTTCAGCCCCCCCTGCAGAGGCTGAAGTGAGGGGGGCTGAGCCAACAGGGTGGACTACTCAATTCGGGCAAAAAAATACTTCTTGCGAAAAGGCCCATCAGATCCGGGATCATCATACCATCAGTACCCCCTTAGAGAAGTGTGACGTAGTGGGGGTACCTGGCTGGTTTCTATGCTGCTGGCTCTGGGGGAACCCCCACTGGCTGCCGTGGGCACCACGACCCAGCAAAACAGGATGAGTCACTATGCAAACCAGTGGCCAGACACCCCCCATGGAGAGGAACAAAGGAAGATGGAATGCTGCCTTGGCTGGGGGGCAGGGCTGGAAGTTAGGGAGTTGGTTGCTGGCTGTCGGAGGGCATGGAGGAGAGCCTAGGAGAAGGGGCTGGAGTTTAGGGGCCCAGTCTCCCCCATCTCAAGGGGGGCCTGAGGCATCCTAGCCCAGTTCCTGTGACCAGATTACATCTGTGCTGCGCTGTGCTGGAGGAGCAATAAACCACCCTCAATTCCACTGGCTGGTGCAGTCTGTTTGTGCCATTTCGGGGTGCAGGAGACGGGGAACCCCCAACGCGCCGTCACACTGGTGTCAGGAGCGGGATGCACTGCACCCCGTGGATGAAGCTCCCAGCGGCAAGCGACAAGGCGCAGTAGAAGCAAGAGCCCTGGAGCCAGGCGTGCTGGAGACAGAGCGAAGCGGTTCCTGGGAATCGTGGGGCGCTGCAGCACTAGACTGGTGAGTCTGCACCGAGGGGCCCAGCGGGCAGATGGCCTACGCCCGACTCTTGAAGGCAGAGCTGGTGGGGCTGTGCAGAGAGAGGGGCTTGCCTGTGCAGAAAGCAACCAAGGCCCAGCTGATTACCCAGCTGGAAGAGAATGACCAGCCACGGGGCCAGGATCTTGTCCCCAGGGGAAGCAGCCAGACCCCCCCTGAGAGTGTGTCAGGCTCAGAGAGGGGGAGGAGCGCTGGGACCCAACGGAGAGATGAGACAGCGTCTCCCGGGAGGCCTGCAAGCCGTAGCCCATCTAGGGCAGGGGCCAGCCCAGCGGAGCTGCGGCGCCTGGAGATCCAGCTGCGGATCAGGGAATTGGAAGTAGAGGACCGAGAGAGGGAGCGCCAGGACCGAGAGAAGGAGCGCCAGGACCGAGAGAGGCAGCGGCAGCATGAGCTGGCCATGGCAGAGCGGAGAACCGGCGGGGCACCGGCTGCGCCAAGTGCGGATGAGCCCCAAGGTCCCAGGACTGCCAGACGCTTGGAGAGGCTTACGGTGGCCCAATTGAAGGACATGGGTGACATAGACGGGTTCCTCAGCTCCTTTGAGAGGGCCTGTGGACTGCAACGGGTCCCCCCGGCTGACTGGCTGCAGGAGCTCGTCCCCGCACTGAACCAGGAGGCGGCCGGAGTGCTCAGTCAGCTGGAGAACCTACAGCCAGGGGATTACAACCGAGTCAAGGAGGCCCTGCTGCACAAGTTCGGGCTGACCCCCGAGATGTACAGGAAGAAGTTCCGGGGGGTACAGAAAGGGCCACGGGAGACCTATGTGGACCTGGCCTCCCGCCTGGCGCAATACTGCCGCAAGTGGGTGTCTGGAGTCGGAGCCCAGACCGCAGAGGAGCTGCTCAAGCTGGTCATGATGGAGCAGTTCTATGAAGCGTGCCCACCCAAACTGAGGCTGTGGCTCAAGGACCGGAGACCAGAGAACCCCCAGGAGGCCGGGAGACTGGCGGACGAGTTCACGGAGAGCCGGTCCGGGTGTGAACGGGAGTCCCGGAGAGAGAGGGAACCGCGCAGAGACCGGATCTCGGCTGAGCGACGGAGGGAGTCAACTACGGGGCGAGACCAAGGAACAGGTCGTCGGCGCCCCAGAGAACCAGCCAGGGCCTGGACAGAGACAGCCCAAAGCCTAACTTGCCATCGCTGGGGGCAAAAAGGCCACAAGAGGGCTCAGTGCACCAGGTCCCAGGACCGGGGACTGTCCAGGGTTAACTGGCTGGGGCTGGGGGAAGGGCAGGCTGCCCCAGAGGCAGGGGCTGGCAGGCAAACCTCAGCTCAGAGAGAGGGGAAGGATGCTCAGTGCACCTCCCCTGGGAGGTCTGATTCTCAGGAGGCGGATTTCTCCGTGTACCGGGTGGGGGCAGGACGGCCCCTGCGGAGCGAGTGCCTCATACCCCTGGAGGTGGATGGTAGGAAGGTGACAGGCTTCTGGGACACCGGGGCGGAGGTGACTCTGGCCCGATCCGACATAGTGGCCCCGGAGCGGATACTACCCCACGCGCAGCTGACCCTGAAGGGCATAGACGGGTCCCCGTTTAAGGTGCCTGTAGCCAGGGTGCATCTGAAATGGGGGGCGAAGGAAGGCCTCAAGGAAGTGGGGGTGCACCCGCACTTGCCCACCGAGGTGCTGATGGGGAATGACCTAGAGGAGTGGCCCCATGAATCCCAGCGGGCTCTAGTCACTACCCGGAGCCAGAGCCAGCGGGGGGCTGACATCGTGGGTCCAGGGAAGGACTCCTGGCAGCGTCCTCAGGGTCCCATCCCAGTGGACACGGGGTCCAGCCAGGCTGGGACTCCGGACCTAGGCAGAGGTGGGGGACAGGTCCCGATCCCTGCCTCAGCAGCTGAATTCCAGGCTGAGGTGCAGGCAGACCCCTCCTTGCAGAGGCTGAGGGACCAGGCTGGCCTCCATGCAGCTCAGCCCCGGGGGAGAGGGGGCCAGGAGAGATTCCTGCGGGAGCGTGGGCTCCTGTTCCGTGAGTGGCTCCCCCCCAGGAAGGCGAGGGCATGGGGGGTCCAGCGGCAGCTGGTCGTCCCCCGAAAGTATCGCCTCAAGCTGCTGTATTTGGCCCACGATGTCCCCGTTGGGGGCCACCGGGGGATCCGGAGCACCCGGCTGAAGCTGCTCCAGCACTTCTATTGGCCGGGAATCTTTACAGCCGTGCAGCGGTACTGCCGGTCCTGTGACTCCTGCCAGAGGGGCGGAAAGGCCCAAGACAGGAGGAAAGCGGCTTGGGGGTCTCTACCCCAGATAGACCCTCTGGGCTTGCTGAGAGAGTTATGGGAGGGGAAGACCTCCCTGGATGGAGTTTCGGGGGTGGAAGCCGCCCTGGTTGTCCAGAGAAGGCTCGCTGGGCTCATGGCCCCGGCCCGAGAGACCCTGGCCAGAGATCAAGGCCAGCGGAAGGGTGGGTGTGACCCCCGAGGACAGGCCTGGGCCAGTCGCCCTGGAGCGGGGCGGCAAGTGGACAGAGGGAAGCCAGCTCATGTGGGGCCTCGCCACGGCCGGCCTGAGTCAAGGGGAGCACCCATGTCCCCAGGGCGGGTTCCCACGCAGAGGACCCGAACTTCCCTAGGTCACGAGCGGAGTGACCCTGCTCAGTTCGCTCTCGGAGGGGGGAGAACTGTGATGTAGTGGGGGTACCTGGCTGGTTTCTATGCTGCTGGCTCTGGGGGAACCCCCACTGGCTGCCGTGGGCACCACGACCCAGCAAAACAGGATGAGTCACTATGCAAACCAGTGGCCAGACACCCCCCATGGAGAGGAACAAAGGAAGGTGGAATGCTGCCTTGGCTGGGGGGCAGGGCTGGAAGTTAGGGAGTTGGTTGCTGGCTGTCGGAGGGCATGGAGGAGAGCCTAGGAGAAGGGGCTGGAGTTTAGGGGCCCAGTCTCCCCCATCTCAAGGGGGGCCTGAGGCATCCTAGCCCAGTTCCTGTGACCAGATTACATCTGTGCTGCGCTGTGCTGGAGGAGCAATAAACCACCCTCAATTCCACTGGCTGGTGCAGTCTGTTTGTGCCATTTCGGGGTGCAGGAGACGGGGAACCCCCAACGCGCCGTCACAAGAAGTAATAGAGGAGGGAAGATAAGAGAGCGCAGAAGCAGATGGCAGTGCTGGCTGCAGCACTCTCCAGCAACCAGAGGCCGGACCATAAGGGGCCCCCTCAGAAAGGAAAGGGACGGGTAGCAGTTGATGGATGTGTGCACTGATGGGGAAAAAGGACATTGGAAGAGAGACTGCCCAAAAATTGAAGGCAAAGGGGAAGAAAAGACAACCGGAGAACCGCCAGATGCGGGCAGAATCCTCCGGAGAAGAATCTAGTTGAAGGGGACGGGAATCTAAGGCCACTACCCTACGAGCTAAAGCTCGAAAGGATCCCATGGTAAAAATAAGGGTGGGTGGCAGGGACTATGAGGCTTTGGTGGATACTGGAGCCACATTTTCTATGATTCCCGTAAAACCCCCCTCAGCTAAGGAAAGTGGAAAGCATGTGATAGTGGAAGGAATTGAGGGAAAGAGAAGCAGGCTACCCGTATGTAGACCCCTCCTCACGAAGATTAGAAAAAAAAAAAATTATGCTAGAGCATGCCTTTGTTGTTTCATCTGCATGCCCAGTTGCCCTGCTAGGGTGAGATATGCTAATTAAGCTGCAAGCTAAAATTTTCTTCCGTAGTGATCAGAATGTAGTGCAGCTGCCGGTGAAACAGGGCTCAAATTACCAGATGGCCCTCTGTGCAGCTGAAATGCTGTTAGAGACAAAAGGGACTGAGGTCTTAGAAGGAGTCAATCCATGTGTATGGGCAGATGAGACCCCTGCCCGAGCAAAGTTTGTGACTCCAGTAAGAATTCCTCTCATTGAAGGAGAAGGCTCTGTGGGTGTAAAGCCATATCCCCTGAGAGAAAAAAGAGCCACCTGGATAGGCTTAAAGCCATTAATCGAACAATTCAAAAGATATGGCTAGGTAGTAGAAAGTTCCTCTCCCTTCAACACCCCTATTTTAGGGATGCCAAAACCAGATAGCGTCTCTTATAGACTCGTGCAAGACTTACGGGCAATAAATAAGAAAGTTCTTGTAGACCATCCTATGGTCCCCAACCCACACACTATCTTAACACAAATTCCAGCAGACACAACAGTGTTTACGGTATTAGACTTGAAAGATGCTTTCTTTTCTATACCTTTACACAAAAGTAGTTGGAAATTATTTGCTTTTGAATGGGAAGACCCAGACACCCATCACAAAACCCAGCTGTTGTGGACTGTGTTGCCCCAGGGTTTTGTGTCATCCCCCCATATTTTTGGGACGACATTGCAAAAAGACTTAGAAGACTGGAGGGGGCAGCACCCTGAGGTAGCTCTCCTCCAGTATATTGATGATTTGTTGATTACCAGTCCTGATATGCAAAAGGGAAAAAGGGCAACGGAGCCCCTGTTGAATGCCCTAGGGAAGAAGGGATATAAAGTTTCACAAGAGAAGACCCAAATATGCACCTTCCTAAGCTATGAGATTGAAAAGGGAATGCGGGCTTTGAGCAAGGATCGAATGCAAGCAACTTCAGGAAATTCTCAAGCCCTTCTTAGCAAATAGATAACGACAGCCTCTACGGCTAGAAACGCAGGCAACCCAAAGATGTTTTACAACATATGAGTGGGGGCCATCCAGAGGAAAAAACATAACAAACAGTTAAAACCTTTCCCTCACACGCCGTTATAATTGGCTTGAGGGCGTGGGGGAAGGTAACTTAAAAGCCACCCAAAAGTCAACCAGTAGAAATTGAATGTGAAGATGTAATCACTAAAAACTAAATCTGCCCTAACAAGGAGACACATTCTGCAACATAAATCTCCTTACAGAACATGAGCAAGTGATTCACCCCAGAGCCAGCAGCATAACTCAACTGCTGCAGCCTGGATGTTATGAAAATCATATACTGAAAAGAATTAGGAAGTGTGGGGGCTAATTAGAAAGCCCACTCTCCTTACCAAATTAATGCTAGACAAATCTGTGTAATTAAGAAAAGTCATTTAGCAGGATCAAGACAGATCATAAGGAAAAAAAAAAAAAAGAGCCCGGTCTGCAATACGAGAGGGAAACAGAACCATGCCACTGTTGGGGAGGGCTAGCAACTCTAAGGTAATTCAAGGGAGTGGAAGGTCACGAGTACCGATGAAGCGCTCTTGTTCTCAGAAAGTTGCAGCTCACTCGCACATGAAAATGGTATGGAACTAGCTGTAACCTGTTCCCCTTGCAGATCTTAGGCAGTATTTTAAGTTATAATAGGCCACCCCGATGGGGGGGGAGAAATGTTTTCTTGTCTTTCAGATCATCAGAAAGCGCTGGCGCCAGTTGAAGAAAAACAACAACAAAATGCCATGGTTCTGTGTCATGACATGTGTTTGTGTTCTGTCCAAGTTTGTCTTGTGTGTCTTAATTGTAATACGTATTGCAAATGTTGTGAATAGAAAATTGTTTAGGCTAGGAGAATGTTAACAATGTCTCCACAGGTGAACAAAAAGAACTGGAAGGAAGCAAGGAGTACATCACGTGAACAGAAGGATGGGAGACAGGACTAGCTCCTTCCCACCAGACTAGTTTTGTTTTAATGGCCATTGCTAACTTGCCCTCATTTGGATATCATCAACCAGGACTTTAAGGACAAAATGGAGCCTCCCAGTTGTGCACCATGCCCTGAACAGGCCCCTGTTCCAGAACCAGGACAACTGTCACTGATCCTTACCTTGATGATGTTCCACACTGGTACAGACCAGTTGTGTGCTAGACTGGTTAATCAAATTGGCAAATGCCTGATTAGGCAATGACAAGGCTTAGCAGATACCATCACAGATTGGTTTGAGCCTGGTAACCCTATCAGCAACACTTATGTCATAGCCCAGAAATTGTATGAGAATCCAGACTTGTAAATGCAGTAATATCCAGTGCCCGTAAAGGCCTACACACCAGCCAAGCTAATCAATTGATCCTAAATAGTTTGAAGGATCTGTCCAGCTCTGTAGACCTAACCTGATGTTTGGACCAGGAGCTAATTGGATTGGAAGTAAAATAAAGAAATTAGAAGGCCAGTATTGAAGAATAAGGTAAGCTTTAGCCACTACCACTTAGTTCTTATGGTGGTGAGTCCCCAATCTCCCCTGTGCCTACCCATGGGAGTAGGGAAAGAGAGAATCCATGAGGACCCAAAGGCCCACCTGGACAGGGCATAGTACAACCATTTGTTTTTGGTCCCTCTGAGGATTCCTCACTCAGATCAGATCAGAATGGTAACCTCCCTGCCTGTACCAAAGCAAGGGCATATAGATAGAATAGAAGGCATTGCTTATTCTGAAGGTGTGGGAGCCTCCCTATACCCAGGGATTGTTGTACCCACTTTGATAAGGAAATTTTATGTACCTGCCCATTTAACATCATGACGAATCTGCCTAGGCTTGATGTGGTTGTCATAGAAAAACCAATGAACATCGAGCTGGTCCAAATGAACGGTACCTACTGGTGTTTGACTACCCAGACAGATCACTCCATCCTGCCCCTCTGTATATCCGTCTGTGTGCATAACGGTCCCTCATCAAGCGGCCTAACCGTCAATAGAATGTGGACATATCGCACTTTGGTAGTGGAGATAACTACACATGAGATGCTGAGTGGCACGGCGGAAGTAAGTACCAAGAGGAGGGTTTACTGGCCCTGCAGGCAAAGATCAAGAAGTTGGTGGCCAATGCCCAAAGATATATTGGGGCTAGCCGTCTGAGGTACACACAGATAGGGAAACACCGTGGACCATGCCAAACACCTATCTCTGCAGCACTCAACCAGGCAGTAGAGGTCAAACCTATAATCATGGGCAGTGCCAGTAAGGCGACGAAATATCTTGGGGATGGATTTGAATAGTGTTTGCCAAATTATGTAGAGAGTTTTGATTTTAACATTTATAATAATGATAGTGCTGTACCAGCACTTCCAGAGTAAATTAAAATCCCTTAAATTGTTGTATTTAACCTAGTAGATTAAGAAGAACCCCAAAGTCAAGAGAAAAGAACTATAGGAGTAAACTGAGGCAGTCCATGGTATCTTGCTAAGGACTGACAAACTCAAATAATTAAGTCAGCCTGAGAAGCGTATGCTACAGCAGTAACTGCGACCCTGGTTCCCCTGGCAACCACATGCCAAAAAGGCCTCACTTTGATAAGGCCGGTATCAAGCAACCGCGTGGGATTGTTTTTACGGTTTGCTTTATTCCTAGGAAATAACCTTGGTTCCAAAAGAGCTAGCTGGCTTTTGGCTCAGAGAATAAAGACTCTTATGTCCATCAGCGCTGTGAAGTGCCAAGAACTGACTGTTAGCCAATGCTTCCCATTGCAAAATGATCCTACCCCGACTGCTGATAAGCCTCTCCCCCTTCTGGTCCTGCTTTCCCACCTGTTGGACACCAGAAGAATCGAAATATTACAGGGTGATGTGCTAGTAACCTCTCCCCTGCATGATGCTGAACCACGACTGTTTCAAAGAAAAAGAGGAAAACTCTTGTTGTGCTATGTTGGTACACATTCCTGTTTAGTTTTGTTTTGTTGTGATTATATTATGCTTAATGCCCTGTTTTATACCTTGTATAATTGCCTCTATATGTCGCACTGTATTGACTACTGTCAACCGTGAAATGCTTGTACATTACCAAAGATTAGCCAAAGAAGAAACTGATGAGGTATAAGAAAGAGAAAGCCTCTTGAGGGGGGAATTGATGTGTAAAAGGGAAGTCAAATCCCCCGGAGCCATTGATTCCCCTATGAGGGGCACGTACAATATACATACATTGCTAATGCTTAGATATATTTGCTATTTGTATAGGAGTAAGACATGACAAAGGTCAAGGCCTGTCACAGGTAATAACTTATAATAAGGAGACGAGGGGAGGTGAAACCAGTCTTCTGTTAAGTGGAGATATGGATAGATTCCACATCCTTTAAACTTGTGACCGGCTCAAGCAGGAAAGGGAAAAGGGAAGTATGGCTTGCCCATTGTTCAGCAAGAGTGAATGAATGTAATACAGCTGTAACCGCAAAGTCAGCAAGTAGGCACTGTATTTAACCTCGTTTGGAAAATTAACCTGACCTATAGGAATGCTAAACGTCAAAAAATGAAGTAACCTATCATGTTAAGGCACCTAAACCAGGAAGGATGTGAACCCTATAAAAACCCCTGCATATGAGATGTTGGGGGTCGGCTCTGATTTGAACATTGAGTTCCTTAGCCGTACCGTGGTTGCAACCAATAAACTTGAGTTGGACCCAGCCTGAAAGTGTGACTCTCTTCTTGGGGTAAATCAGACTAGCCTCCAAGGGGACGAAACCTTGCAATTTATGCAACAATACTGCTAATTGTTCAGCCCTGGAAAAGATGACTGGGAGGTGGGGGACAAACTGAAGCCTTCTGATAGTGTGTGCAAGTTCACCCAGCACCACAGCAACTGAGGCAGGGCTGGAACCCTGGAGGCCTGCTCTTGAGTCTAGCTGACAGACCACACTGCCTCACTGAACAGAACCCCTGCCACGCCCGTGCATGCATGACCTGGAGGCACACGGATTCCTGTGCTCTGCAAGGCACATGGCTGCCCCAGCACGCTACTCCGCAGAGTTTCTGGAAGCGGGAGCTGGTGCACCTGATGTCCAAGGCACACACTAGCTCTTTCCTTTCAGGGCGGATTGAATTCTCAATGGCTTGCAATTGCTGCGTGGGAGCCCGAAACACTAGTCCTTCCTCAAGCCAACTTGTGCTGTTCTGCTTGGCTGTGGGCCAGGCCCCTTTGTTTGCAATGTTTGTTTCCTTGCCTGGGCGACTGCCTGAGCCAATCCTCATGGACTTTTGCTGCAGGAAAGCAGCACAAAAGCACCAGGTAGTTGTTTGGATCAAGGCACAGAAATGGTGGTGGTTTGTTGCTGACGCCTGTTGGCATTAGGGTTGCCAGCTGTCTGGTATTCTATCGGACAGTCCAGTTTTTAGGGCCTCTGTCTGGTAAAGAAAATTTAGAAAATATTGGACAGGTGCAATGTCCGGTATTTTCTGGTTCTCTGGCAGGGCGCTGGACGGAAGCCTGGCGGGGGCAGAGGGAGTGTCTGGGAGGCGGGGCGTGATAAGCGCTGGGAGCCTCTGGTAGCATCTGAGGAGGAGGGGAAGCCCTGGCCCTGCTCCTGAGCGCTGGTGAAGCGCGTGGTGGAGACACAGCCGGACTCGCCTCGCCGGGACCGTGCGCGGGACGGGTAGACCCTGGAATCTGCACGTACCCAGGTCAGTCCCACTCCCCGCCAGCCAATTCGCTCCCCCACCCCAGCCAGCCCCGGTCTGTCCGACCTCCCTCCCCCGACCAGCTCTACTTCCTGCCAGCCGCCCCTCCCCTGATCTCCCCCCGGCCAGCCCCGCTGTCCCCGCCCCCGACCAGCTCTACTTCCCGCGGGCCAGCCTCCCCCAATCTCCCCCAGCCAGCCCCGCTGTCCCCGCCCCCGACCAGCTCTACTTCCTGCCAGCCGCCCCTCCCCTGATCTCCCCCCGGCCAGCCCCGCTGTCCCCGCCCCCGACCAGCTCTACTTCCCGCGGGCCAGCCTCCCCCAATCTCCCCCGGCCAGCCCCGCTGTCCCCGCCCCCGACCAGCTCTACTTCCTGCCAGCCGCCCCTCCCCTGATCTCCCCCCGGCCAGCCCCGCTGTCCCCGCCCCCGACCAGCTCTACTTCCCACCGGCCGGCCTCCCCCAATCTCCCCTGGCCAGCCCCGCTGTCCCCGCCCCCGACCAGCTCTACTTCCCACCGGCCGGCCTCCCCCAATCTCCCCCGGCCAGCCCCGCTGTCCCCGCCCCCGACCAGCTCTACTTCCTGCCAGCCGCCCCTCCCCTGATCTCCCCCCGGCCAGCCCCGCTGTCCCCGCCCCCGACCAGCTCTACTTCCCACCGGCCGGCCTCCCCCAATCTCCCCCGGCCAGCCCCGCTGTCCCCGCCCCCGACCAGCTCTACTTCCCGCGGGCCGGCCTCCCCCAATCTCCCCCGGCCAGCCCCGCTGTCCCCGCCCCCGACCAGCTCTACTTCCCGCGGGCCGGCCTCCCCCAATCTCCCCCGGCCAGCCCCACTGTCCCCGCCCCCGGCCAGCTCTACTTCCCACCGGCCGGCCTCCCCCGGCCAGCCCCACTGTCCCCGCCCCCGACCAGCTCTACTTCCCACCGGCCGGCCTCCCCCGGCCAGCCCCACTGTCCCCGCCCCCGACCAGCTCTACTTCCCGCGGGCCAGCCTCCCCCAATCTCCCCCGGCCAGCCCCGCTGTCCCCGCCCCCGACCAGCTCTACTTCCCGCGGGCCAGCCTCCCCCAATCTCCCCCGGCCAGCCCCGCTGTCCCCGCCCCCGACCAGCTCTACTTCCCACCGGCCGGCCTCCCCCAATCTCCCCCGGCCAGCCCCGCTGTCCCCGCCCCCGACCAGCTCTACTTCCTGCCAGCCGCCCCTCCCCTGATCTCCCCCCGGCCAGCCCCGCTGTCCCCGCCCCCGACCAGCTCTACTTCCCGCGGGCCAGCCTCCCCCAATCTCCCCCGGCCAGCCCCGCTGTCCCCGCCCCCGGCCAGCTCTACTTCCCACCGGCCGGCCTCCCCCGGCCAGCCCCGCTGTCCCCGCCCCCGACCAGCTCTACTTCCCGCCGGCCGGCCTCCCCCGGCCAGCACCACTGTCCCCGCCCCCGACCAGCTCTACTTCCCGCCGGCCGGCCTCCCCCGGCCAGCCCAACTGTCCCCGCCCCCGACCAGCTCTACTTCCCGCCGGCCGGCCTCCCCCGGCCAGCCCCACTGTCCCCGCCCACGACCAGCTCTACTTCCCGCCGGCCGGCCTCCCCCGGCCAGCTCCACTGTCCCCGCCCACGACCAGCTCTACTTCCCGCCGGCCGGCCTCCCCCGGCCAGCCCCACTGTCCCCGCCCACGACCAGCTCTACTTCCCGCCGGCCGGCCTCCCCCGGCCAGCTCCACTGTCCCCGCCCCCGACCAGCTCTACTTCCCGCCAGCCGCCCTCCCCTGACCAGCCCAGCTGTCCCCAACCAGCTCTGCTTCCTGCCCCCCCAATCAAGTGTGTCTGGTATTTTTTTAAGACCACCTGCTAACCCTAGTTGCATTGCAATGAAGACAGTGCCAGTGCCAGGCAGTGGGGAGAGCGCAACACTGCCCCTTCACAAGTCCAGCCAGGTGACAAGAGCATGGACGGCAAGTGTATATCTTCACAGTACAACCAGAGCAAACTGAAACTTCCCCTCCATCCTCCTCCTGCCACTCACCTGCCCCCAGTCAGAGAAGAACTTGGACCCAGGAGACAGAGGTCCCTCTGAACTTCCACCAGCACATTTGGGGCCTTGGGGTCTCCACACAACAGTCTGCACTGGCCCTGTGTATCTGTAAGTGTGATTCATCCCAAAACATGTGCTCTCTACAGCATAAGTGTCTGGCTAGAGCCCACCTCATTACAGTTTCAGGGTTACAGCTTTAAACTACATATTTGCCCCCCTCCATTGGGCCGGGGCACTACGGCCCACCTGGTGCCTACAAGGGCAGTCTTACCTACTGGTCTAACCTCCAAAGTGGATGCCCCTGAACTTCTGAGCTGGCTTGGGAGGGACTCCCTTCCTGGCCTTGGGAACATCCCATAAACACAGTGCTACCAGTTCCCTGCCCCCCTCCTTACCTCTCAGGGTGGATGGGAGGCAGCTGCTTGCTAGCATCTCTGGAAGGGGGGGCTGGGATTTTTGAGTTCAAATCTGTGTCTGGAGGTTTGTGTTCACATCCATGCTGACATAGCTAAGCTGGTTATAAGACGCAAGTATGTCGGGTCGTAGGCCAGATCTACACAAGAACAGGTTTCCGAATGCAGCAATCCCAGCAAACTCTCTTATTATATACACAGAGGTAAATAGCTTATAGCGATTTGCCAAGCAAAACACGTGACCGCAGAAAACACCCTGTTCTGCTGACAATTATCTCTACACTAGGAACATTGCAATAAACATCCCTTCCCTGCTCCGCTTCCCTAGGCCAGGGAATGTTTCCGCTGTAGCTCGGGCCTCAACCACCTTTAAGTTCAAACATGTCCATTGCAGTCAATGGAGAATCCACGCTCCCGCCGACAGGCTGGGTCCCCCCTTCCCCGAGGGCCCAGCCCGGCTCGCTGCGCCTCGGGCCCGGCCAACGCCAACGCCGCTGGGGGGCTGGGCCGGACCCCGCCCGCTCCCTACCCGGCCCGCGGCGCGCTCAGCCCGACTCCCGGGGCAGCTCCTGGCGGCCACCGGCCGCGGCTGCCGAACGAGGCTGCCTGGGGGGGCGGAGCCGGGCCACTGAGGGGGAGGGGCAAGACCGCGGCGACTGGCCCGCATGCGAGCGCCGGGCACGAAATCTAGCCAATGGGAGCGCGCCGAGTCCGCCCCGTCAGTCAATGGGCGCGAGCTGACCCAGGCCCCTCAGCCAATGGGAGGGGTTCTTGCGTGAGCTGCAGCAGCTCGCCACGTGAGCACAGACCTGCGGGAGCGCAGCCCCAGTCTGAGCTGCGGGGAGTGGGGCAGCCCCCCCGCCAGGCCTCGCAATAGCCCCCCCGCACCCCCACCCCGCCAGGCCTCGCAATAGCCCCCCCGCACCCCCACCCCGCCAGGCCTCGCAATAGCCCCCCCGCACCCCCACCCCCCCAGGCCTCGCAATAGCCCCCCCGCACCCCACCCCGCCAGGCCTCGCAATAGCCCCCCGCACCCCCACCCCGCCAGGCCTCGCAATAGCCCCCCCGCACCCCCACCCCGCCAGGCCTCGCAATAGCCCCCCAGCACCCCCACCCCCCATGCCTCGGGGGGAATAGCCCCCCCGCACCCCTACCCCGCCAGGCCTCGAGGGGGATAGCCCCCCCCGCACCCCCACCCCCCCGCACCCCCACCCCGCCAGGCCTCGAGGGGGATAGCCCCCCAGCACCCCCACCCCCCATGCCTCGGGGGGAATAGCCCCCCCGCACCCCTACCCCGCCAGGCCTCGAGGGGGATAGCCCCCCCCGCACCCCCACCCCCCCGCACCCCCACCCCGCCAGGCCTCGGGGGGGATAGCCCCCCGCACCCCCACCTCGCCAGGCCTCGCAATAGCCCCCCGCACCCCCACCCCGCCAGGCCTCGGGGGGAATAGCCCCCCCCAGCACCCCCACCCCGCCAGGCCTCGGGGGGAATAGCCCCCCCAGCACCCCCACCCTGCCAGGCCTCAGAGGGGGATAGCCCCCCCAGCACCCCCACCCCGCCAGGCCTCGGGGGGAATAGCCCCCCCAGCACCCCCACCCTGCCAGGCCTCAGAGGGGGATAGCCCCCCCAGCACCCCCACCCCGCCAGGCCTCAGGGGGGAATAGCCCCCCCAGCACCCCCACCCCGCCAGGCCTCAGAGGGGGATAGCCCCCCCAGCACCCCCACCCCGCCAGGCCTCAGAGGGGGATAGCCCCCCCAGCACACACACCCCTGGCCAGGCCTCAGAGGGGGATAGCCCCCCCAGCACACACACCCCTGGCCAGGCCTCAGAGGGGGATAGCCCCCCCCAGCACACACACCCGTGGCCAGGCCTCAGAGGGGGATAGCCCCCCCAGCACACACACCCCTGGCCAGGCCTCAGAGGGGGATAGCCCCCCCAGCACACACACCCCTGGCCAGGCCTCAGAGGGGGATAGCCCCCCCAGCACACACATCCCTGGCCAGGCCTCAGAGGGGGATAGCCTCCCCCAGCACACACACCCCTGGCCAGGCCTCAGAGGGGGATAGCCCCCCCAGCACACACACCTGTGGCCAGGCCTCAGAGGGGGATAGCCCCCCCAGCACACACACCCCTGGCCAGGTCTCAGAGGGGGATAGCCCCCCCCAGCACACACACCCCGGCCAGGCCTCAGAGGGGGATAGCCCCCCCCAGCACACACACCCCTGGCCAGGCCTCAGAGGGGGATAGCCCCCCCAGCACACACACCCCTGGCCAGGCCTCAGAGGGGGATAGCCCCCCCCAGCACACACACCCCTGGCCAGGCCTCAGAGGGGGATAGCCCCCCCCAGCACACACATCCCTGGCCAGGCCTCAGAGGGGGATAGCCCCCCCCAGCACACACACCCCTGGCCAGGCCTTGGGGGGAATAGCCCCCCCAGCACACACACCCCTGGCCAGGCCTCAGAGGGGGATAGCCCCCCCAGCACACACACCCCTGGCCAGGCCTCAGAGGGGGATAGCCCCCCCAGCACACACACCCCTGGCCAGGCCTCAGAGGGGGATAGCCCCCCCAGCACACACACCCCGGCCAGGCCTCAGAGGGGGATAGCCCCCCCCAGCACACACACCCCGGCCAGGCCTCAGAGGGGGATAGCCCCCCCAGCACACACACCCCTGGCCAGGCCTCAGAGGGGGATAGCCCCCCCAGCACACACACCCCTGGCCAGGCCTCAGAGGGGGATAGCCTCCCCCAGCACACACACCCCTGGCCAGGCCTCAGAGGGGGATAGCCCCCCCAGCACACACACCTGTGGCCAGGCCTCAGAGGGGGATAGCCCCCCCAGCACACACACCCCTGGCCAGGTCTCAGAGGGGGATAGCCCCCCCCAGCACACACACCCCGGCCAGGCCTCAGAGGGGGATAGCCCCCCCCAGCACACACACCCCTGGCCAGGCCTCAGAGGGGGATAGCCCCCCCAGCACACACACCCCTGGCCAGGCCTCAGAGGGGGATAGCCCCCCCCAGCACACACACCCCTGGCCAGGCCTCAGAGGGGGATAGCCCCCCCCAGCACACACATCCCTGGCCAGGCCTCAGAGGGGGATAGCCCCCCCCAGCACACACACCCCTGGCCAGGCCTTGGGGGGAATAGCCCCCCCAGCACACACACCCCTGGCCAGGCCTCAGAGGGGGATAGCCCCCCCAGCACACACACCCCTGGCCAGGCCTCAGAGGGGGATAGCCCCCCCAGCACACACACCCCTGGCCAGGCCTCAGAGGGGGATAGCCCCCCCAGCACACACACCCCTGGCCAGGCCTCAGAGGGGGATAGCCCCCCTGTGACGGCACGTTGGGGGTTCCCCGTCTCCTGCACCCCGAAATGGCACAAACAGACTGTACCAGCCAGTGGAATTGAGGGTGGTTTATTGCTCCTCCAGCACAGCGCAGCACAGATGTAATCTGGTCACAGGAACTGGGCTAGGAGGCCTCAGGCCCCCTTGAGATGGGGGAGACTGGGCCCCTAAACTCCAGCTCCTCTCCCTAGGCTGTCTCATCCATCCTCACAGACAGCCACCAACCAACTCCCTAACTTCCAGCCCTGCCCCCCAGCCAGGGCAGCATTCACCTTCCTTTGTTCCTCTCCATGGGGGGTGTCTGGCCACTGGTTTGCATAGTGACTCATCCTGTTTTGCTGGGTCGTGGTACCCACGGCAGCCAGTGGGGGTTCCCCCAGAGCCAGCAGCATAGAAACCAGCCAGGTACCCCCACTACGTCACACCCCCCCAGCACACACACCCCTGGCCAGGCCTCAGAGGGGGATAGCCCCCCCCAGCACACACATCCCTGGCCAGGCCTCAGAGGGGGATAGCCCCCCCAGCACACACACCCCTGGCCAGGCCTCAGAGGGGGATAGCCCCCCCAGCACACACACCCCTGGCCAGGCCTCAGAGGGGGATAGCCCCCCCCAGCACACACACCCCGGCCAGGCCTCAGAGGGGGATAGCCCCCCCAGCACACACACCCCTGGCCAGGCCTCAGAGGGGGATAGCCCCCCCAGCACACACACCCCTGGCCAGGCCTCAGAGGGGGATAGCCCTGTAAGCACAGCCCTCCGCCACCTAGGGGCCAAAGCATCCCCGCTGCCCAGCAAACAGAGCGATCCCTTGGGCTTGTCCTTGCCTCCCGCAAGGGGATATCTTTTAGCCTTTGTTAATTGTTTAGTAATTATTTTAGGCAGTTACCACATGAGTAAACACTAGTTTGGGCACTCCAAATGTTTGTTCAGAGCTACACACATTTGCTTTACCCTAGGGATCAGCTTTAGCAATTAATTAACTTTGGGCATAAAAGCCAGCTTGGGAAAGCTCCATGCTGTGTTTTCACCAGTGCTGAAGATGGGAAGAGTGTCCCTACACCTAAGGCTGCGTCTAGACTGGCATGTTTTTGCGCAAATACTTTTAATGGAAAAGTTTTTCCGTTAAAAGTATTTGCACAAGAGAGCATCTATACTGGCATGTGCCTTTGCACAAAAGATTTCAGTGCCAGAGTAGACTCTCTTGCGCAGGAAAGCCCGGGGGCCATTTTAGCCATCGGGCTTTCTTGCGCAAGAAATTAGCTTGGCTGTCTACACTGGCCCTCTTGCGCAAGAATACTTGTGCAAGGGGGCTTATCCCTGAGTGGGAGTGGCGGAGTATTTGCGCAAGAACCACTGATTTTGTACAGTACAAAGTCAGCTTTCTTGTGCAAATACTCGCGGCCAGTGTAGACAGCATGGGGAGTGCGGACCCCAAATGGCTGCTTGCTGCCGCTTGCTCCCCCGCCGTGGCCCAGCTGAGTGGTGCTGGCGCTGCGCTGCTCAGCTGAGCCCCAGTGGGACAGGATGGGCAGCGGGGCGGTGACATATATGGCCAGGGGGCAGGGCCGTGTATGTCACCGCCCCCCCTTCCTCCTCCCGCCGTGGCGCTGAGTGGTGCGCCCCTGCCAGCTGGTCCCCCCCCGCTCAGCTGGGCCACTGCGGGAGAGGGGAGGGGGGGCGGTGACGTAGACAGCCCCGCCCCCGACCATGTACATCACCGCCCCGCCTCTCCTCCCCCCGCGGCGGCCCAGCTGAGCGGGGGGGGACCAGCTGGCAGGGAGTGGGACTGGCCGGGGGGGGGGGAGCAGGAGGGTAGGGTACCGGCCAGCGGGGAGCAGGACTGGCCAGAGGGGAGAGCGGAAGGGGGGGAACCAGCCAGTGGGGAGCAGGACTGACGGGGGGGGGAGCAGGAGGGTGGGGAACCGGCCGGCAGGGAGCGGGGCTGGCCCAGGCTCACACAGATCCTGTGGTGCTGCCCGTCCCACACATGGTCCCGGCAGTGCGCATGGGTGAGTCTGGCCCCGGGGAGTCCACCCCGCCCCAGCCCCACTCCTCTCTACTGCGTAGTTGCGTAATGCTTTGCTGGTACCAATGTTCACGCAGTGTGAGTGTGTCTACTAGCCAGGCAGTACACAAGTACGCCCAGTTTCTCCTCCCGAACCCGGCCCCGCCCGCCAAGCTTCTCCTAGCGAGCCCGGCCCCGCCCGCCCAGCTTCCCCTCCAAGCCAGGCCCCGCCCGCCCAGTTTCTCCTCCCAGCTTGGCCCCGCCCGCCCAGCTTCCCCTCCCGAACCCGGCCCCGCCCGCCCAGCTTCTGCTAGCGAGCTCGGCCCCGCCCGCCCAGCTTCCCCTCCCAGCTTGGCCCCGCCCGCCCAGTTTCTCCTCCCGAGCTCGGCCCCGCCCGCCCCGCTTCCCCTCCCAGCTTGGCCCCGCCCGCCCAGTTTCTCCTCCCGAGCTCGGCCCCGCCCGCCCCGCTTCCCCTCCCAGCTTGGCCCCGCCCGCCCAGTTTCTCCTCCCGAGCTCGGCCCCGCCCGCCCAGCTTCCCCTCCCAGCCTGGCCCCGCCCGCCCCGCTTCTCCTCCCTAGTCCGGCCCCGCCCGCCCAGCTTCCCCTCCCGAACACGGCCCCGCCCGCCCAGTTTCTCCTCCCGAGTCCGGCCCCGGCCGCCCAGTTTCTCATCCCAGCTTGGCCCCGCCCGCCCAGCTTCCCCTCCCGAACCCGGCCCCGCCCGCCCCGCTTCCCCTCCCAGCCAGGCCCCGCCCGCCCAGTTTCTCCTCCCGAGCGAGGCCCCGCCCGCCCCGCTTCCCCTCCCAGCCAGGCCCCGCCCGCCCAGCTTCTCCTCCCAGCTTAGCCCCGCCCGCCCACCTTCTCCTCCCAGCACGGCCCCGCCCGCCCAGTTTCTCCTCCCAGCCTGGCCCCGCCCGCCCAGTTTCTCCTCCCGAACCCGGCCCCGCCCGCCAAGCTTCTCCTAGCGAGCCCGGCCCCGCCCGCCCAGCTTCCCCTCCAAGCCAGGCCCCGCCCGCCCAGTTTCTCCTCCCAGCTTGGCCCCGCCCGCCCAGCTTCCCCTCCCGAACCCGGCCCCGCCCGCCCAGCTTCTGCTAGCGAGCTCGGCCCCGCCCGCCCAGCTTCCCCTCCCAGCTTGGCCCCGCCCGCCCAGTTTCTCCTCCCGAGCTCGGCCCCGCCCGCCCCGCTTCCCCTCCCAGCTTGGCCCCGCCCGCCCAGTTTCTCCTCCCGAGCTCGGCCCCGCCCGCCCCGCTTCCCCTCCCAGCTTGGCCCCGCCCGCCCAGTTTCTCCTCCCGAGCTCGGCCCCGCCCGCCCAGCTTCCCCTCCCAGCCTGGCCCCGCCCGCCCCGCTTCTCCTCCCTAGTCCGGCCCCGCCCGCCCAGCTTCCCCTCCCGAACACGGCCCCGCCCGCCCAGTTTCTCCTCCCGAGTCCGGCCCCGGCCGCCCAGTTTCTCATCCCAGCTTGGCCCCGCCCGCCCAGCTTCCCCTCCCGAACCCGGCCCCGCCCGCCCCGCTTCCCCTCCCAGCCAGGCCCCGCCCGCCCAGTTTCTCCTCCCGAGCGAGGCCCCGCCCGCCCCGCTTCCCCTCCCAGCCAGGCCCCGCCCGCCCAGCTTCTCCTCCCAGCTTAGCCCCGCCCGCCCACCTTCTCCTCCCAGCACGGCCCCGCCCGCCCAGTTTCTCCTCCCAGCCTGGCCCCGCCCGCCCAGTTTCTCCTCCCGAGTCCGGCCCCGCCCGCCCAGCTTCTCCTCCCAGCTTAGCCCCGCCCGCCCAGTTTCTCCTCCCAGCACGGCCCCGCCCACCCAGCTTCCCCTCCCAGCCTGGCCCCGCCCGCCCAGTTTCTCCTCCCGAGTCCGGCCCCGCCCGCCCCGCTTCTCCTCCCGAGTCCGGCCCCGCCCGCCCAGCTTCCCCTCCCAGCTTGGCCCCGCCCGCCCAGCTTCCCCTCCCGAGTCCGGCCCCGCCCGCCCAGTTTCTCCTCCCGAACCCGGCCCCGCCCGCCCAGCTTCCCCTCCCAGCTTGGCCCCGCCCGCCCAGCTTCCCCTCCCGAGTCCGGCCCCGCCCGCCCAGTTTCTCCTCCCGAGTCCGGCCCCGCCCGCCCAGCTTCCCCTCCCAGCTTGGCCCCGCCCGCCCAGCTTCCCCTCCCGAGTCCGGCCCCGCCCGCCCAGTTTCTCCTCCCGAACCCGGCCCCGCCCGCCCAGCTTCCCCTCCCAGCTCGGCCCCGCCCGCCCAGCTTCCCCTCCCAGCTTGGCCCCGCCCGCCCAGTTTCTCCTCCCGAGCTCGGCCCCGCCCGCCCCGCTTCCCCTCCCAGCTTGGCCCCGCCCGCCCCGCTTCCCATCCCGAGCGAGGCCCCGCCCGCCCAGTTTCTCTTCCCAGCTTGGCCCCGCCCGCCCAGTTTCTCCTCCCGAACCCGGCCCCGCCCGCCAAGCTTCTCCTAGCGAGCTCGGCCCCGCCCGCCCCGCTTCCCCTCCCAGCCACGCCCCGCCCGCCCAGTTTCTCCTCCCGAGTCCGGCCCCGCCCGCCCAGCTTCCCCTCCCAGCCAGGCCCCGCCCGCCCAGCTTCTCCTCCCAGCTTAGCCCCGCCCGCCCAGTTTCTCCTCCCAGCACGGCCCCGCCCACCCAGCTTCCCCTCCCAGCCTGGCCCCGCCCGCCCAGTTTCTCCTCCCGAGTCCGGCCCCGCCCGCCCCGCTTCTCCTCCCGAGTCCGGCCCCGCCCGCCCAGCTTCCCCTCCCAGCTTGGCCCCGCCCGCCCAGCTTCCCCTCCCGAGTCCGGCCCCGCCCGCCCAGTTTCTCCTCCCGAACCCGGCCCCGCCCGCCCAGCTTCCCCTCCCAGCTCGGCCCCGCCCGCCCAGCTTCCCCTCCCAGCTTGGCCCCGCCCGCCCAGTTTCTCCTCCCGAGCTCGGCCCCGCCCGCCCCGCTTCCCCTCCCAGCTTGGCCCCGCCCGCCCCGCTTCCCATCCCGAGCGAGGCCCCGCCCGCCCAGTTTCTCTTCCCAGCTTGGCCCCGCCCGCCCAGTTTCTCCTCCCGAACCCGGCCCCGCCCGCCAAGCTTCTCCTAGCGAGCTCGGCCCCGCCCGCCCCGCTTCCCCTCCCAGCCACGCCCCGCCCGCCCAGTTTCTCCTCCCGAGTCCGGCCCCGCCCGCCCAGCTTCCCCTCCCAGCCAGGCCCCGCCCGCCCAGCTTCTCCTCCCAGCTTAGCCCCGCCCGCCCAGTTTCTCCTCCCAGCACGGCCCCGCCCACCCAGCTTCCCCTCCCAGCCTGGCCCCGCCCGCCCAGTTTCTCCTCCCGAGTCCGGCCCCGCCCGCCCCGCTTCTCCTCCCGAGTCCGGCCCCGCCCGCCCAGCTTCCCCTCCCAGCTTGGCCCCGCCCGCCCAGCTTCCCCTCCCAGCTTGGCCCCGCCCGCCCAGTTTCTCCTCCCGAGCTCGGCCCCGCCCGCCCCGCTTCCCCTCCCAGCTTGGCCCCGCCCGCCCAGTTTCTCCTCCCAGCTTGGCCCCGCCCGCCCAGCTTCCCCTCCCGAACCCGGCCCCGCCCGCCAAGCTTCTCCTAGCGAGCTCGGCCCCGCCCGCCCCGCTTCCCCTCCCAGCCAGGCCCCGCCCGCCCAGTTTCTCCTCCCGAGTCCGGCCCCGCCCGCCCCGCTTCCCCTCCCAGCCAGGCCCCGCCCGCCCAGCTTCCCCTCCCGAGTCCGGCCCCGCCCGCCCCGCTTCCCCTCCCACCCAGGCCCCGCCCGCCCAGTTTCTCCTCCCGAGTCCGGCCCCGGCCGCCCAGTTTCTCCTCCCAGCTTGGCCCCGCCAGCCCAGCTTCCCCTCCCGAATCCGGCCCCGCCCGCCCAGTTTCTCCTCCCGAGCGAGGCCCCGCCCGCCCAGCTTCCCCTCCCAGCTTGGCCCCGCCCGCCCAGTTTCTCCTCCCGAGCGAGGCCCCGCCCGCCCAGATTCCCCTCCCGACCCCGGCCCCGCCACCCAGTTTCTCCTCCCAGCTTGGCCCCGCCCGCCCAGCTTCCCCTCCCGAGTCCAGCCCCGCCCGCCCAATTTCTCCTCCCGAACCCGGCCCCGCCCGCCCAGCTTCTGCAAGCGAACTCGGCCCCGCCCGCCCAGCTTCCCCTCCCGACTCCGGCCCCGCCCGCCCCGCTTCCCCTAGCGAGCCCGGCCCCGCCCGCCCAGCTTCCCCTCCCAGCCAGGCCCCGCCCGCCCAGTTTCTCCTCCCGAGCCCGCCCCGCCCGCTCCGCTTCCCCTCCCAGCCAGGCCCCGCCCGCCCAGTTTCTCCTCCCGAGTCCGGCCCCGCCCGCCCAGTTTCTCCTCCCGAGCCCGGCCCCGCCTGCCCCGCTTCCCCTCCCAGCTTGGCCGCGCCCGCCCAGTTTCTCCTCCCGAGCGAGGCCCCGCCCGCCCAGTTTCTCCTCCCAGCTTGGCCCCGCCCGCCCCGCTTCCCCTCCCAGCTTGGCCCCGCCCGCCCAGCTTCCCCTCCCAAACCCGGCCCCGCCCGCCCCGTTTCTCCTCCCAGCTTGGCCCCGCCCGCCCCGCTTCCCTTCCCGAACCCGGCCCCGCCCGCCCCGCTTCCCCTCCCAGCTTGGCCCCGCCCGCCTCGCTTCCCCTCCCGAACCCGGCCCCGCCCGCCAAGCTTCTCCTAGCGAGCCCGGCCCCGCCCGCCCAGCTTCCCCTCCCAGCCAGGCCCCGCCCGCCCAGCTTCCGCTCCCAGCTTGGCCCCGCCCGCCCAGCTTCCCATCCCGAGCGAGGCCCCGCCCGCCCAGTTTCTCCTCCCAGCTTGGCCCCGCCCGCCCCGCTTCCCCTCCCAGCTTGGCCCCGCCCGCCCCGCTTCCCCTCCCGAACCCGGCCCCGCCCCCCAAGCTTCTCCTAGCGAGCCTGGCCCCGCCCGCCCAGCTTCCCCTCCCAGCCAGGCCCCGCCCGCCCAGTTTCTCCTCCCGAGCCCGGCTCCGGCCGCCCCGCTTCCCCTCCCAGCCAGGCCCCGCCCGCCCAGCTTCCCCTCCCGAGTCCGGCCCCGCCCGCCCAGTTTCTCCTCCCGAGTCCGGCCCCGCCCGCCCCGCTTCCCCTCCCAGCCAGGCCCCCCCGCCCAGTTTCTCCTCCCGAGTCCGGCCCCGCCCGCCCCGCTTCCCCTCCCAGCCAGGCCCCGCCCGCCCAGCTTCCCCTCCCGATCCCGGCGCCGCCCGCCCATGTTCCCCTCCCAGCCTGGCCCCGCCCGCCCAGCTTCCCATCCCGAGCGAGGCCCCGCCCGCCCAGTTTCTCCTCCCAGCTTGGCCCCGCCCGCCCAGCTTCCCCTCCCGTACCCGGCCCCGCCCGCCAAGCTTCTCCTAGCGAGCTCGGCCCCGCCTGCCCCGCTTCCCCTCCCAGCTTGGCCCCGCCCGCCCAGTTTCTCCTCCCGAGCGAGGCCCCGCCCGCCCAGTTTCTCCTCCCAGCACGGCCCCGCCCGCCCAGTTTCTCCTCCCAGCCAGGCCCCGCCCGCCCAGCTTCCCCTCCCGAACCCGGCCCCGCCCGCCCAGCTTCTGCTAGCGAGCTCGGCCCCGCCCGCCCAGCTTCCCCTCCCAGCTTGGCCCCGCCCGCCCAGTTTCTCCTCCCAGCACGGCCCCGCCCACCCAGCTTCCCCTCCCAGCTTGGCCCCGCCCGCCCAGCTTCCCCTCCCAGCCAGGCCCCGCCCGCCCAGCTTCCCCTCCCGAATCCGGCCCTGCCCGCCCAGCTTCTCCTCCCAGCTTGGCCCCGCCCGCCCAGCTTCCCCTCCCGAGTTCGGCCCCGCCCGCCCAGTTTCTCCTCCCGAGCGAGGCCCCGCCCGCCCAGCTTCTCCTCCCGAACCCGGCCCCGCCCGCCCAGCTTCTCCTCCCAGCTTGGCCCCGCCCGCCCAGCTTCCCCTCCCGAGTTCGGCCCCGCCCGCCCAGTTTCTCCTCCCGAGCGAGGCCCCGCCCGCCCAGTTTCTCATCCCAGCTTGGCCCCGCCCGCCCAGCTTCCCCTCCCGAGCGAGGCCCCGCCCGCCCAGTTTCTCCTCCCGAGCGAGGCCCCGCCCGCCCAGCTTCCCCTCCCGACCCCGGCCCCGCCACCCAGTTTCTCCTCCCAGCTTGGCCCCGCCCGCCCAGTTTCTCCTCCCGAGCTTGGCCCCGCCCGCCCAGCTTCCCATCCCGAGCGAGGCCCCGCCCGCCCAGTTTCTCCTCCCAGCTTTGCCCCGCCCGCCCAGCTTCCCCTCCCGAACCCGGCCCCGCCCGCCCAGCTTCTGCTAGCGAGCTCGGCCCCGCCCGCCCAGCTTCCCCTCCCAGCTTGGCCCCGCCCGCCCAGTTTCTCCTCCCAGCCAGGCCCCGCCCGCCCAGTTTCTCCTCCCGAGTCCGGCCCCGCCCGCCCCGCTTCCCCTCCCAGCCAGGCCCCGCCCGCCCAGCTTCCCCTCCCGAACCCGGCCCCGCCCGCCCAGCTTCCCCCCCCAGCTTGGCCCCGCCCGCCCAGTTTCTCCTCCCAGCACGGCCCCGCCCACCCAGCTTCCCCTCCCAGCGTGGCCCCGCCCGCCCAGTTTCTCCTCCCGAGTGCGGCCCCGCCCGCCCCGCTTCTCCTCCCGAGTCCGGCCCCGCCCGCCCCGCTTCCCCTCCCAGCTTGGCCCCGCCCGCCCAGCTTCCCCTCCCAGCCAGGCCCCGCCCGCCCAGTTTCTCCTCCCGAGCCCGGCCCCGCCCGCTCCGCTTCCCCTCCCAGCCATGCCCCGCCCGCCCAGTTTCTCCTCTCGAGTCCGGCCCCGCCCGCCCAGTTTCTCCTCCCAGCTTTGCCCCGCCCGCCCAGCTTCCCCTCCCGAACCCGGCCCCGCCCGCCCAGCTTCTGCTAGCGAGCTCGGCCCCGCCCGCCCAGCTTCCCCTCCCAGCTTGGCCCCGCCCGCCCAGTTTCTCCTCCCAGCCAGGCCCCGCCCGCCCAGTTTCTCCTCCCGAGTCCGGCCCCGCCCGCCCCGCTTCCCCTCCCAGCCAGGCCCCGCCCGCCCAGCTTCCCCTCCCGAACCCGGCCCCGCCCGCCCAGTTTCTCCTCCCAGCCAGGCCCCGCCCGCCCAGTTTCTCCTCCCAGCCAGGCCCCGCCCGCCCAGTTTCTCCTCCCGAGTCCGGCCCCGCCCGCCCCGCTTCCCCTCCCAGCCCGGCCCCGCCCGCCCAGCTTCCCCTCCCGAACCCGGCCCCGCCCGCCCAGCTTCTGCTAGGGAGCTCGGCCCCGCCCGCCCAGCTTCCCCTCCCAGCTTGGCCCCGCCCGCCCAGTTTCTCCTCCCAGCACGGCCCCGCCCACCCAGCTTCCCCTCCCGAGCGTGGCCCCGCCCGCCCAGTTTCTCCTCCCGAGTGCGGCCCCGCCCGCCCCGCTTCTCCTCCCGAGTCCGGCCCCGCCCGCCCCGCTTCCCCTCCCAGCTTGGCCCCGCCCGCCCAGCTTCCCCTCCCAGCCAGGCCCCGCCCGCCCAGTTTCTCCTCCCGAGCCCGGCCCCGCCCGCTCCGCTTCCCCTCCCAGCCAGGCCCCGCCCGCCCAGTTTCTCCTCTCGAGTCCGGCCCCGCCCGCCCAGTTTCTCCTCCCAAGCGAGGCCCCGCCCGCCCAGTTTCTCCTCCCGAGCGAGGCCCCGCCCGCCCAGCTTCCCCTCCCGAATCCGGCCCCGCCCGCCCATGTTCCACTCCCAGCCAGGCCCCGCCCGCCCAGTTTCTCCACCCAGCTTGGCCCCGCCCGCCCAGCTTCCCCTCCCGATCCCGGCCCCGCCCGCCCACTTTCTCCTCCCAGCTTGGCCCCGCCCGCCCAGCTTCCCATCCCGAGCGAGGCCCCGCCCGCCCAGTTTCTCATCCCAGCTTGGCCCCGCCCGCCCAGCTTCCCCTCCCGAGCGAGGCCCCGCCCGCCCAGTTTCTCCTCCCGAGCGAGGCCCCGCCCGCCCAGTTTCACCTCCCGAGCGAGGCCCCGCCCGCCCAGCTTCCCCTCCCAGGTTGGCCCCGCCCGCCCAGCTTCCCCTCCCGACCCCGGCCCCGCCACCCAGTTTCTCCTCCCAGCTTGGCCCCGCCCGCCCAGCTTCCCCTCCCGAACCCGGCCCCGCCCGCCAAGCTTCTCCTAGCGAGCCCGGCCCCGCCCGCCCAGCTTCCCTTCCAAGCCAGGCCCCGCCCGCCCCGCTTCCCCTCCCGAGTCCGGCCCCGCCCGCCCAGTTTCTCCTCCCAGCTTGGCCCCGCCCGCCCAGCTTCCCCTCCCGAACCCGGCCCCGCCCGCCCAGCTTCCCCTCCCAGCTTGGCCCCGCCCGCCCAGTTTCTCCTCCCAGCCAGGCCCCGCCCGCCCAGTTTCTCCTCCCGAGTCCGGCCCCGCCCGCCCCGCTTCCCCTCCCAGCCAGGCCCCGCCCGCCCAGCTTCCCCTCCCAGCTTGGCCCCGCCCGCCCAGCTTCCCATGGCGAGCGAGGCCCCGCCCGCCCAGTTTCTCCTCCCAGCTTGGCCCCGCCCGCCCAGCTTCCCCTCCCGAGTCCGGCCCCGCCCGCCCAGTTTCTCCTCCCGAGCGAGGCCCCGCCCTCCCAGTTTCTCCTCCCAGCTTGGCCCCTCCCGCCCAGTTTCTCCTCCCGAGCGAGGCCCCGCCCGCCCAGCTTCCCCTCCCAGCTTAGCCCCGCCCGCCCACCTTCTCCTCCCAGCACGGCCCCGCCCGCCCAGTTTCTCCTCCCAGCCTGGCCCCGCCCGCCCAGTTTCTCCTCCCGAGTCCGGCCCCGCCCGCCCAGCTTCTCCTCCCAGCTTAGCCCCGCCCGCCCAGTTTCTCCTCCCAGCACGGCCCCGCCCACCCAGCTTCCCCTCCCAGCCTGGCCCCGCCCGCCCAGTTTCTCCTCCCGAGTCCGGCCCCGCCCGCCCCGCTTCTCCTCCCGAGTCCGGCCCCGCCCGCCCAGCTTCCCCTCCCAGCTTGGCCCCGCCCGCCCAGCTTCCCCTCCCGAGTCCGGCCCCGCCCGCCCAGTTTCTCCTCCCGAACCCGGCCCCGCCCGCCCAGCTTCCCCTCCCAGCTTGGCCCCGCCCGCCCAGCTTCCCCTCCCGAGTCCGGCCCCGCCCGCCCAGTTTCTCCTCCCGAGTCCGGCCCCGCCCGCCCAGCTTCCCCTCCCAGCTTGGCCCCGCCCGCCCAGCTTCCCCTCCCGAGTCCGGCCCCGCCCGCCCAGTTTCTCCTCCCGAACCCGGCCCCGCCCGCCCAGCTTCCCCTCCCAGCTCGGCCCCGCCCGCCCAGCTTCCCCTCCCAGCTTGGCCCCGCCCGCCCAGTTTCTCCTCCCGAGCTCGGCCCCGCCCGCCCCGCTTCCCCTCCCAGCTTGGCCCCGCCCGCCCCGCTTCCCATCCCGAGCGAGGCCCCGCCCGCCCAGTTTCTCTTCCCAGCTTGGCCCCGCCCGCCCAGTTTCTCCTCCCGAACCCGGCCCCGCCCGCCAAGCTTCTCCTAGCGAGCTCGGCCCCGCCCGCCCCGCTTCCCCTCCCAGCCACGCCCCGCCCGCCCAGTTTCTCCTCCCGAGTCCGGCCCCGCCCGCCCAGCTTCCCCTCCCAGCCAGGCCCCGCCCGCCCAGCTTCTCCTCCCAGCTTAGCCCCGCCCGCCCAGTTTCTCCTCCCAGCACGGCCCCGCCCACCCAGCTTCCCCTCCCAGCCTGGCCCCGCCCGCCCAGTTTCTCCTCCCGAGTCCGGCCCCGCCCGCCCCGCTTCTCCTCCCGAGTCCGGCCCCGCCCGCCCAGCTTCCCCTCCCAGCTTGGCCCCGCCCGCCCAGCTTCCCCTCCCGAGTCCGGCCCCGCCCGCCCAGTTTCTCCTCCCGAACCCGGCCCCGCCCGCCCAGCTTCCCCTCCCAGCTCGGCCCCGCCCGCCCAGCTTCCCCTCCCAGCTTGGCCCCGCCCGCCCAGTTTCTCCTCCCGAGCTCGGCCCCGCCCGCCCCGCTTCCCCTCCCAGCTTGGCCCCGCCCGCCCCGCTTCCCATCCCGAGCGAGGCCCCGCCCGCCCAGTTTCTCTTCCCAGCTTGGCCCCGCCCGCCCAGTTTCTCCTCCCGAACCCGGCCCCGCCCGCCAAGCTTCTCCTAGCGAGCTCGGCCCCGCCCGCCCCGCTTCCCCTCCCAACCACGCCCCGCCCGCCCAGTTTCTCCTCCCGAGTCCGGCCCCGCCCGCCCAGCTTCCCCTCCCAGCCAGGCCCCGCCCGCCCAGCTTCTCCTCCCAGCTTAGCCCCGCCCGCCCAGTTTCTCCTCCCAGCACGGCCCCGCCCACCCAGCTTCCCCTCCCAGCCTGGCCCCGCCCGCCCAGTTTCTCCTCCCGAGTCCGGCCCCGCCCGCCCCGCTTCTCCTCCCGAGTCCGGCCCCGCCCGCCCAGCTTCCCCTCCCAGCTTGGCCCCGCCCGCCCAGCTTCCCCTCCCAGCTTGGCCCCGCCCGCCCAGTTTCTCCTCCCGAGCTCGGCCCCGCCCGCCCCGCTTCCCCTCCCAGCTTGGCCCCGCCCGCCCAGTTTCTCCTCCCAGCTTGGCCCCGCCCGCCCAGCTTCCCCTCCCGAACCCGGCCCCGCCCGCCAAGCTTCTCCTAGCGAGCTCGGCCCCGCCCGCCCCGCTTCCCCTCCCAGCCAGGCCCCGCCCGCCCAGTTTCTCCTCCCGAGTCCGGCCCCGCCCGCCCCGCTTCCCCTCCCAGCCAGGCCCCGCCCGCCCAGCTTCCCCTCCCGAGTCCGGCCCCGCCCGCCCCGCTTCCCCTCCCACCCAGGCCCCGCCCGCCCAGTTTCTCCTCCCGAGTCCGGCCCCGGCCGCCCAGTTTCTCCTCCCAGCTTGGCCCCGCCCGCCCAGCTTCCCCTCCCGAATCCGGCCCCGCCCGCCCAGTTTCTCCTCCCGAGCGAGGCCCCGCCCGCCCAGCTTCCCCTCCCAGCTTGGCCCCGCCCGCCCAGTTTCTCCTCCCGAGCGAGGCCCCGCCCGCCCAGATTCCCCTCCCGACCCCGGCCCCGCCACCCAGTTTCTCCTCCCAGCTTGGCCCCGCCCGCCCAGCTTCCCCTCCCGAGTCCAGCCCCGCCCGCCCAATTTCTCCTCCCGAACCCGGCCCCGCCCGCCCAGCTTCTGCAAGCGAACTCGGCCCCGCCCGCCCAGCTTCCCCTCCCGACTCCGGCCCCGCCCGCCCCGCTTCCCCTAGCGAGCCCGGCCCCGCCCGCCCAGCTTCCCCTCCCAGCCAGGCCCCGCCCGCCCAGTTTCTCCTCCCGAGCCCGCCCCGCCCGCTCCGCTTCCCCTCCCAGCCAGGCCCCGCCCGCCCAGTTTCTCCTCCCGAGTCCGGCCCCGCCCGCCCAGTTTCTCCTCCCGAGCCCGGCCCCGCCTGCCCCGCTTCCCCTCCCAGCTTGGCCGCGCCCGCCCAGTTTCTCCTCCCGAGCGAGGCCCCGCCCGCCCAGTTTCTCCTCCCAGCTTGGCCCCGCCCGCCCCGCTTCCCCTCCCAGCTTGGCCCCGCCCGCCCAGCTTCCCCTCCCAAACCCGGCCCCGCCCGCCCCGTTTCTCCTCCCAGCTTGGCCCCGCCCGCCCCGCTTCCCTTCCCGAACCCGGCCCCGCCCGCCCCGCTTCCCCTCCCAGCTTGGCCCCGCCCGCCTCGCTTCCCCTCCCGAACCCGGCCCCGCCCGCCAAGCTTCTCCTAGCGAGCCCGGCCCCGCCCGCCCAGCTTCCCCTCCCAGCCAGGCCCCGCCCGCCCAGCTTCCCCTCCCAGCTTGGCCCCGCCCGCCCAGCTTCCCATCCCGAGCGAGGCCCCGCCCGCCCAGTTCCTCCTCCCAGCTTGGCCCCGCCCGCCCCGCTTCCCCTCCCAGCTTGGCCCCGCCCGCCCCGCTTCCCCTCCCGAACCCGGCCCCGCCCCCCAAGCTTCTCCTAGCGAGCCTGGCCCCGCCCGCCCAGTTTCTGCTCCCAGCCAGGCCCCGCCCACCCAGTTTCCCCTCCCGAGCCCGGCTCCGCCCGCCCCGCTTCCCCTCCCAGCCAGGCCCCGCCCGCCCAGCTTCCCCTCCCGAGTCCGGCCCCGCCCGCCCAGTTTCTCCTCCCGAGTCCGGCCCCGCCCGCCCCGCTTCCCCTCCCAGCCAGGCCCCCCCGCCCAGTTTCTCCTCCCGAGTCCGGCCCCGCCCGCCCCGCTTCCCCTCCCAGCCAGGCCCCGCCCGCCCAGCTTCCCCTCCCGATCCCGGCGCCGCCCGCCCATGTTCCCCTCCCAGCCTGGCCCCGCCCGCCCAGCTTCCCATCCCGAGCGAGGCCCCGCCCGCCCAGTTTCTCCTCCCAGCTTGGCCCCGCCCGCCCAGCTTCCCCTCCCGTACCCGGCCCCGCCCGCCAAGCTTCTCCTAGCGAGCTCGGCCCCGCCTGCCCCGCTTCCCCTCCCAGCTTGGCCCCGCCCGCCCAGTTTCTCCTCCCGAGCGAGGCCCCGCCCGCCCAGTTTCTCCTCCCAGCACGGCCCCGCCCGCCCAGTTTCTCCTCCCAGCCAGGCCCCGCCCGCCCAGCTTCCCCTCCCGAACCCGGCCCCGCCCGCCCAGCTTCTGCTAGCGAGCTCGGCCCCGCCCGCCCAGCTTCCCCTCCCAGCTTGGCCCCGCCCGCCCAGTTTCTCCTCCCAGCACGGCCCCGCCCACCCAGCTTCCCCTCCCAGCTTGGCCCCGCCCGCCCAGCTTCCCCTCCCAGCCAGGCCCCGCCCGCCCAGCTTCCCCTCCCGAATCCGGCCCTGCCCGCCCAGCTTCTCCTCCCAGCTTGGCCCCGCCCGCCCAGCTTCCCCTCCCGAGTTCGGCCCCGCCCGCCCAGTTTCTCCTCCCGAGCGAGGCCCCGCCCGCCCAGCTTCTCCTCCCGAACCCGGCCCCGCCCGCCCAGCTTCTCCTCCCAGCTTGGCCCCGCCCGCCCAGCTTCCCCTCCCGAGTTCGGCCCCGCCCGCCCAGTTCCTCCTCCCAGCGAGGCCCCGCCCGCCCAGTTTCTCCTCCCGATCTTGGCCCCGCCCGCCCATGTTCCCCTCCCGAGCGAGGCCCCGCCCGCCCAGTTTCTCCTCCCGAGCGAGGCCCCGCCCGCCCAGCTTCCCCTCCCGACCCCGGCCCCGCCACCCAGTTTCTCCTCCCAGCTTGGCCCCGCCCGCCCAGTTTCTCCTCCCGAGCTTGGCCCCGCCCGCCCAGCTTCCCATCCCGAGCGAGGCCCCGCCCGCCCAGTTTCTCCTCCCAGCTTTGCCCCGCCCGCCCAGCTTCCCCTCCCGAACCCGGCCCCGCCCGCCCAGCTTCTGCTAACGAGCTCGGCCCCGCCCGCCCAGCTTCCCCTCCCAGCTTGGCCCCGCCCGCCCAGTTTCTCCTCCCAGCCAGGCCCCGCCCGCCCAGTTTCTCCTCCCGAGTCCGGCCCCGCCCGCCCCGCTTCCCCTCCCAGCCAGGCCCCGCCCGCCCAGCTTCCCCTCCCAACACGGCCCCGCCCGCCCAGCTTCCCCCCCCAGCTTGGCCCCGCCCGCCCAGTTTCTCCTCCCAGCACGGCCCCGCCCACCCAGCTTCTGCTAGCGAGCTGGGCCCCGCCCGCCCAGCTTCTACTCCCGAGCTTGGCCCCGGCCGCCCCGCTTCTCCTCCCGAGTCCGGCCCCGCCCGCCCCGCTTCCCCTCCCAGCTTGGCCCCGCCCGCCCAGCTTCCCCTCCCAGCCAGGCCCCGCCCGCCCAGTTTCTCCTCCCGAGCCCGGCCCCGCCCGCTCCGCTTCCCCTCCCAGCCATGCCCCGCCCGCCCCGCTTCCCCTCCCGAGTCCGGCCCCGCCCGCCCAGTTTCTCCTCCCAGCTTTGCCCCGCCCGCCCAGCTTCCCCTCCCGAACCCGGCCCCGCCCGCCCCGCTTCTGCTCCCGAGCTCGGCCCCGCCCGCCCAGCTTCTCCTGCCAGCTTAGCCCCGCCCGCCCAGCTTCTCCTGCCAGCCTGGCCCCGCCCGCCCAGTTTCCCCTCCCAGCACGGCCCCGCCCCCCCAGTTTCTCCTCCCGAGTCCTGGCCCCGCCCGCCCAGCTTCCCCTCCCGAACCCGGCCCCGCCCGCCCAGTTTCTCCTCCCAGCCAGGCCCCGCCCGCCCAGTTTCTCCTCCCAGCCAGGCCCGGCCCGCCCAGTTTCTCCTCCCGAGTCCGGCCCCGCCCGCCCCGCTTCCCCTCCCAGCCCGGCCCCGCCCGCCCAGCTTCCCCTCCCGAACCCGGCCCCGCCCGCCCAGCTTCTGCTAGGGAGCCCGGCCCCGCCCGCCCAGCTTCCCCTCCCAGCTTGGCCCCGCCCGCCCAGTTTCTCCTCCCAGCACGGCCCCGCCCACCCAGCTTCCCCTCCCAGCGTGGCCCCGCCCGCCCAGTTTCTCCTCCCGAGTGCGGCCCCGCCCGCCCCGCTTCTCCTCCCGAGTCCGGCCCCGCCCGCCCCGCTTCCCCTCCCAGCTTGGCCCCGCCCGCCCAGCTTCCCCTCCCAGCCAGGCCCCGCCCGCCCAGTTTCTCCTCCCGAGCCCGGCCCTGCCCGCTCCGCTTCCCCTCCCAGCCAGGCCCCGCCCGCCCAGTTTCTCCTCTCGAGTCCGGCCCCGCCCGCCCAGTTTCTCCTCCCAAGCGAGGCCCCGCCCGCCCAGTTTCTCCTCCCGAGCGAGGCCCCGCCCGCCCAGCTTCCCCTCCCGAATCCGGCCCCGCCCGCCCATGTTCCACTCCCAGCCAGGCCCCGCCCGCCCAGTTTCTCCACCCAGCTTGGCCCCGCCCGCCCAGCTTCCCCTCCCGATCCCGGCCCCGCCCGCCCACTTTCTCCTCCCAGCTTGGCCCCGCCCGCCCAGCTTCCCATCCCGAACCCGGCCCCGCCCGCCCAGTTTCTGCTCCCAGCTTGGCCCCGCCCGCCCAGCTTCCCCTCCCGAGCGAGGCCCCGCCCGCCCAGTTTCTCCTCCCGAGCGAGGCCCCGCCCGCCCAGTTTCACCTCCCGAGCGAGGCCCCGCCCGCCCAGCTTCCCCTCCCAGGTTGGCCCCGCCCGCCCAGCTTCCCCTCCCGACCCCGGCCCCGCCACCCAGTTTCTCCTCCCAGCTTGGCCCCGCCCGCCCAGCTTCTGCTAGCGAGCTGGGCCCCGCCCGCCCAGCCCGGCCCCGCCCGCCAAGCTTCTCCTAGCGAGCCCGGCCCCGCCCGCCCAGCTTCCCTTCCAAGCCAGGCCCCGCCCGCCCCGCTTCCCCTCCCGAGTCCGGCCCCGCCCGCCCAGTTTCTCCTCCCAGCTTGGCCCCGCCCGCCCAGCTTCCCCTCCCGAACCCGGCCCCGCCCGCCCAGCTTCCCCTCCCAGCTTGGCCCCGCCCGCCCAGTTTCTCCTCCCAGCCAGGCCCCGCCCGCCCAGTTTCTCCTCCCGAGTCCAGCCCCGCCCGCCCCGCTTCCCCTCCCAGCCAGGCCCCGCCCGCCCAGCTTCCCCTCCCAGCTTGGCCCCGCCCGCCCAGCTTCCCATGGCGAGCGAGGCCCCGCCCGCCCAGTTTCTCCTCCCAGCTTGGCCCCGCCCGCCCAGCTTCCCCTCCCGAGTCCGGCCCCGCCCGCCCAGTTTCTCCTCCCGAGCGAGGCCCCGCCCTCCCAGTTTCTCCTCCCAGCTTGGCCCCTCCCGCCAAGCTTCTCCTAGCGAGCGAGGCCCCGCCCGCCCAGCTTCCCCTCCCAGCTTGGCCCCGCCACCCAGTTTCTCCTCCCAGCTTGGCCCCGCCCGCCCAGCTTCCCCTCCCGAGTCCGGCCCCGCCCGCCCAATTTCTCCTCCCGAACCCGGTCCCGCCCGCCCAGCTTCTCCAAGCGAACTCGGCCCCGCCCGCCCCGCTTCCCCTCGCAACCTGGCCCCGCCCGCCCCGCTTCCCCTAGCGAGCCCGGCCCCGCCCGCCCAGCTTCCCCTCCCGACTCCGGCCCCGCCCGCCCAGCTTCCCCTTGCGAGCCCGGCCCCGCCCGCCCAGCTTCCCCTCCCAGCCAGGCCCCGCCCGCCCAGTTTCTCCTCCCGAGCCCGGCCCCGCCCGCTCCGCTTCCCCTCCCAGCCAGGCCCCGCCCGCCCAGTTTCTCCTCCCGAGTCCGGCCCCGCCCGCCCAGTTTCTCCTCCCGAGCCCGGCCCCGCCTGCCCAGCTTCCCATCCCAGCGAGGCCCCGCCCGCCCAGTTTCTCCTCCCAGCTTGGCCCCGCCCGCCCAGCTTCCCCTCCCGAGTCCGGCCCCGCCCGCCCAGCTTCTGCTAACGAGCTCGGCCCCGCCCGCCCAGCCCCCTCCCAGGCCCCGCCCGCCCAGCTTCTGCAAGCGAACTCGGCCCCGCCCGCCCCGCTTCCCCTCCCAGCTTGGCCCCGCCCGCCCAGCTTCCCCTCCCGATCCCGGCCCCGCCCGCCCAGCTTCTGCTAGCGAGCTGGGCCCCGCCCGCCCAGCTTCTGCTCCCGAGCTCGGCCCCGCCGGCCCAGTTTCCCCTCCCGAGCTCGGCCCCGCCCGCCCCGCTTCCCCTCCCAGCTTGGCCCCGCCCGCCCCGCTTCCCATCCCGAGCGAGGCCCCGCCCGCCCAGTTTCTCCTCCCAGCTTGGCCCCGCCCGCCCAGCTTCCCCTCCCGAACCCGGCCCCGCCCGCCAAGCTTCTCCTAGCGAGCTCGGCCCCGCCCGCCCCGCTTCCCCTCCCAGCCAGGCCCCGCCCGCCCAGTTTCTCCTCCCGAGTCCGGCCCCGCCCGCCCCGCTTCCCCTCCCAGCCAGGCCCCGCCCGCCCAGCTTCCCCTACCAGCTTGGCCCCGCCCGCCCAGCTTCCCATTGCGAGCGAGGCCCCGCCCGCCCAGTTTCTCCTCCCAGCTTGGCCCCGCCCGCCCAGTTTCTCCTCCCGACCCCGGCCCCGCCACCTAGTTTCTCCTCCCAGCTTGGCCCCGCCCGCCCAGCTTCCCCTCCCGAGTCCGGCCCCGCCCGCCCAGTTTCTCCTCCCGAACCCGGCCCCGCCCGCCCAGCTTCCCCTCCCGACTCCCGCCCCGCCCGCCAAGCTTCTCCTAGCGAGCCCGGCCCCGCCCGCCCAGCTTCCCCTCCCAGCCAGGCCCCGCCCGCCCAGTTTCTCCTCCCGAGCCCGGCCCCGCCCGCTCCGCTTCCCCTCCCAGCCAGGCCCCGCCCGCCCAGTTTCTCCTCCGGAGTCCGGCCCCGCCCGCCCAGTTTCTCCTCCCGAGCCCGGCCCCGCCCGCCCCGCTTCCCCTCCCAGCTTGGCCCCGCCCGCCCAGTTTCTCCTCCCGAGCGAGGCCCCGCCCGCCCAGTTTCTCCTCCCAGCTTGGCCCCGCCCGCCCCGCTTCCCCTCCCAGCTTGGCCCCGCCCGCCCAGCTTCCCCTTCCAAGCCCGGCCCCGCCCGCCCCGTTTCTCCTCCCAGCTTGGCCCCGCCCGCCCAGCTTCCCATCCCGAGCGAGGCCCCGCCCGCCCAGTTTCTCATCCCAGCTTGGCCCCGCCCGCCCAGCTTCCCCTCCCGAGCGAGGCCCCGCCCGCCCAGTTTCTCCTCCCGAGCGAGGCCCCGCCCGCCCAGTTTCACCTCCCGAGCGAGGCCCCGCCCGCCCAGCTTCCCCTCCCAGCTTGGCCCCGCCCGCCCAGCTTCCCCTCCCGACCCCGGCCCCGCCACCCAGTTTCTCCTCCCAGCTTGGCCCCGCCCGCCCAGCTTCCCCTCCCGAACCCGGCCCCGCCCGCCAAGCTTCTCCTAGCGAGCCCGGCCCCGCCCGCCCAGCTTCCCTTCCAAGCCAGGCCCCGCCCGCCCCGCTTCCCCTCCCGAGTCCGGCCCCGCCCGCCCAGTTTCTCCTCCCAGCTTGGCCCCGCCCGCCCAGCTTCCCCTCCCGAACCCGGCCCCGCCCGCCCAGCTTCTGCTAGCGAGCTCGGCCCCGCCCGCCCAGCTTCCCCTCCCAGCTTGGCCCCGCCCGCCCAGTTTCTCCTCCCAGCCAGGCCCCGCCCGCCCAGTTTCTCCTCCCAGCCAGGCCCCGCCCGCCCAGTTTCTCCTCCCGAGTCCGGCCCCGCCCGCCCCGCTTCCCCTCCCAGCCAGGCCCCGCCCGCCCAGCTTCCCCTCCCAGCTTGGCCCCGCCCGCCCAGCTTCCCCTGGCGAGCGAGGCCCCGCCCGCCCAGTTTCTCCTCCCAGCTTGGCCCCGCCCGCCCAGCTTCCCCTCCCGAGTCCGGCCCCGCCCGCCCAGTTTCTCCTCCCGAGCGAGGCCCCGCCCTCCCAGTTTCTCCTCCCAGCTTGGCCCCTCCCGCCCAGTTTCTCCTCCCGAGCGAGGCCCCGCCCGCCCAGCTTCCCCTCCCAGCTTGGCCCCGCCACCCAGTTTCTCCTCCCGAGTCCGGCCCCGTGTGACGGCGCGTTGGGGGTTCCCCGTCTCCTGCACCCCGAAATGGCACAAACAGACTGCACCAGCCAGTGGAATTGAGGGTGGTTTATTGCTCCTCCAGCACAGCGCAGCACATATGTAATCTGGTTACAGGAACTGGGCTAGGATGCCTCAGGCCCCCTTGAGATGGGGGAGACTGGGCCCCTAAACTCCAGCCCCTTCTCCTAGGCTCTCCTCCATGCCCTCCGACAGCCAGCAACCAACTCCCTAACTTCCAGCCCTGCCCCCCAGCCAAGGCAGCATTCCACCTTCCTTTGTTCCTCTCCATGGGGGGTGTCTGGCCACTGGTTTGCATAGTGACTCATCCTGTTTTGCTGGGTCGTGGTACCCACGGCAGCCAGTGGGGGTTCCCCCAGAGCCAGCAGCATAGAAACCAGCCAGGTACCCCCACTACGTCACAGTTCTCCCCCCTCCGAGAGCGAACTGAGCAGGGTCACTCCGCTCGTGACCTAGGGAAGTTCGGGTCCTCTGCGTGGGAACCCGCCCTGGGGACATGGGTGCTCCCCTTGACTCGGGCCGGCCGTGGCGAGGCCCCACATGAATTGGCTTCCCTCTGTCCACTCGCCGCCCCGCTCCAGGGCGACTGGCACAGGCCTGTCCTCGGGGGTCAAACCCACCCTTCCGCTGGCCTTGATCTCTGGCCAGGGTGTCTCGGGCCGGGGCCATGAGCCCAGCGAGCCTTCTCTGGACAGCCAGGGCGGCTTCCACCCCCGATGCTCCATCCAGGGAGGTCTTCCCCTCCCATAGCTCTCTCAGCAAGCCCAGAGGGTCTATCTGGGGTAGAGACCCCCAAGCCGCTTTCCTCCTGTCTTGGGCCTTCCCGCCCCTCTGGCAGGAGTCACAGGACCGGCAGTACCGCTGCACGGCTGTAAAGATTCCCGGCCAATAGAAGTGCTGGAGCAGCTTCAGCCGGGTGCTCCGGATCCCCCGGTGGCCCCCAACGGGGACATCGTGGGCCAAATACAGCAGCTTGAGGCGATACTTTCGGGGGACGACCAGCTGCCGCTGGACCCTCCATGCCCTCACCTTCCTGGGGGGAAGCCATTCACGGAACAGGAGCCCACGCTCCCGCAGGAATCTCTCCTGGCCACCTCTCCCCCGGGGCTGAGCTGCATGGAGGCCAGCCTGGTCCCTCAGCCTCTGCAAGGAGGGGTCTGCCTGCACCTCAGCCTGGAATTCAGCTGCTGAGGCAGGGATCGGGACCTGTCCCCCACCTCTGCCTAGGTCCGGAGTCCCAGCCTGGCTGGACCCCGTGTCCACTGGGATGGGACCCTGAGGACGCTGCCAGGAGTCCTTCCCTGGACCCAGGTTGTCAGCCCCCCGCTGGCTCTGGCTCCCGGTAGTGACTAGAGCCCGCTGGGATTCATGGGGCCACTCCTCTAGGTCATTCCCCATCAGCACCTCAGTGGGCAAGTGCGGGTGCACCCCCACTTCCTTGAGGCCTTCCTTCGCCCCCCATTTCAGATGCACCCGGGCTACAGGCACCTTAAACGGGGACCCATCTATGCCCTTCAGGGTCAGCTGCGCGTGGGGTAGTATCCGCTCCGGGGCCACTATGTCGGATCGGGCCAGAGTCACCTCCGCCCCCGTGTCCCAGAAGCCCGTCACCTTCCTACCATCCACCTCCAGGGGTATGAGGCACTCGCTCCGCAGGGGCCGTCCTGCCCCCACCCGGTACACGGAGAAATCCGCCTCCTGAGAATCAGACCTCCCAGGGGAGGTGCACTGAGCATCCTTCCCCTCTCTCTGAGCTGAGGTTTGCCTGCCAGCCCCTGCCTCTGGGGCAGCCTGCCCTTCCTCCCGCCCCAGCCAGTTAACCCTGGAAAGTCCCCGGTCCTGGGACCTGGTGCACTGAGCCCTCTTGTGGCCTTTTTGCCCACAGCGATGGCAAGTTAGGCTTTGGGCTGTCTCTGTCCAGGCCCTGGCTGGTTCTCTGGGGCACAGACGACCTGTTCCTTGGTCTCTCCCCGTAGTTGACTCCCTCCGTCGCTCAGCCGAGATCCGGTCTCTGCGCGGTTCCCTCTCTCTCCGGGACTCCCGTTCACACCCGGACCGGCTCTCCGTGAACTCATCCGCCAGTCTCCCGGCCTCCTGGGGGTTCTCTGGTCTCCGGTCCTTGAGCCACAGCCTCAGTTTGGGTGGGCACGCTTCATAGAACTGCTCCATCATGACCAGCTTGAGCAGCTCCTCTGCGGTCTGGGCTCCGACTCCAGACACCCACTTGCGGCAGTATTGCGCCAGGCGGGAGGCCAGGTCCACATAGGTCTCCCGTGGCCCTTTCTGTACCCCCCGGAACTTCTTCCTGTACATCTCGGGGGTCAGCCCGAACTTGTGCAGCAGGGCCTCCTTGACTCGGTTGTAATCCCCTGGCTGTAGGTCCTCCAGCTGACTGAGCACTCCGGCCGCCTCCTGGTTCAGTGCGGGGATGAGCTCCTGCAGCCAGTCAGCTGGGGGGACCCGTTGCAGTCCACAGGCCCTCTCAAAGGCACTGAGGAACCCGTCTATGTCACCCATGTCCTTCAGTTGGGCCACCACGAGCCTCTCCAAGCGTCTGGCAGTCCTGGGACCCTGGGGCCCATCCGCACTTGGCGCAGCCGGTGCCCCGCCGGTTCTCCGCTCTGCCATGGCCAGCTCATGCTGCCGCTGCCTCTCTCGATCTTGGCGCTCCTTCTCTCGGTCCTGGCGGTCCTTCTCTCGGTCCTCTACTTCCAATTCCCTGATCCGCAGCTGGATCTCCAGGCGCCGCAGCTCTGCTGGGCTGGCCCCTGCCCTAGATAGGCTGCAGCTTGCAGGCCTCCCGGGAGACGCTGTCTCATCTCTCCTGTGGGTTCCAGCGCTCCTCCCCCTCTCTGAGCCTGACACACTCTCAGGGGGGGTCTGGCTGCTTCCCCTGGGGACAAGATCCTGGCCCTGTGGCTGGTCATTATCTTCTAGCTGGGCAATCAGCTGGGCCTTGGTTGCTTTCCGCACAGGCAAGCCCCTCTCTCTGCACAGCCCCACCAGCTCTGCCTTCAAGAGTCGGGCGTAGGCCATCTGCCCGCTGGGCCCCTCGGTGCAGACTCACCAGTCTAGTGCTGCAGCGCCCCACGATTCCCAGGAACCGCTTCGCTCTGTCTCCAGCACGCCTGGCTCCAGGGCTCTTGCTTCTACTGCGCCTTGTCGCTTGCCGCTGGAAGCTCCATCCACGGGGTGCAGTGCATCCCACCCCTGACACCAGTGTGATGGCGCGTTGGGGGTTCCCCGTCTCCTGCACCCCGAAATGGCACAAACAGACTGCACCAGCCAGTGGAATTGAGGGTGGTTTATTGCTCCTCCAGCACAGCGCAGCACATATGTAATCTGGTTACAGGAACTGGGCTAGGATGCCTCAGGCCCCCTTGAGATGGGGGAGACTGGGCCCCTAAACTCCAGCCCCTTCTCCTAGGCTCTCCTCCATGCCCTCCGACAGCCAGCAACCAACTCCCTAACTTCCAGCCCTGCCCCCCAGCCAAGGCAGCATTCCACCTTCCTTTGTTCCTCTCCATGGGGGGTGTCTGGCCACTGGTTTGCATAGTGACTCATCCTGTTTTGCTGGGTCGTGGTACCCACGGCAGCCAGTGGGGGTTCCCCCAGAGCCAGCAGCATAGAAACCAGCCAGGTACCCCCACTACGTCACAGTTTCCCCTCCCGAGTCCGGCCCCGCCCGCCCAATTTCTCCTCCCGAACCCGGTCCCGCCCGCCCAGCTTCTGCAAGCGAACTCGGCCCCGCCCGCCCCGCTTCCCCTCCCGACTCCGGCCCCGCCCGCCCCGCTTCCCCTAGCGAGCCCGGCCCCGCCCGCCCAGCTTCCCCTCCCAGCCAGGCCCCGCCCGCCCAGTTTCTCCTCCCGAGCCCGGCCCCGCCCGCTCCGCTTCCCCTCCCAGCCAGGCCCCGCCCGCCCAGTTTCTCCTCCCGAGTCCGGCCCCGCCCGCCCAGTTTCTCCTCCCGAGCCCGGCCCCGCCTGCCCCGCTTCCCCTCCCAGCTTGGCCCCGCCCGCCCAGTTTCTCCTCCCAGCTTGGCCCCGCCCGCCCAGCTTCCCCTCCCGAGTCCGGCCCCGCCCGCCCAGTTTCTCCTCCCGAACCCGGCCCCGCCCGCCCAGCTTCTGCAAGCGAACTCGGCCCCGCCCGCCCCGCTTCCCCTCCCAGCTTGGCCCCGCCCGCCCAGCTTCCCCTCCCGAACCCGGCCCCGCCCGCCCAGCTTCTGCTAGCGAGCTCGGCCCCGCCCGCCCAGCTTCTCCTAGCGAACTCGGCCCCGCCCGCCAAGCTTCTCGTAGCGAGCTCGGCCCCGCCCGCCCCGCTTCCCCTCCCAGCTTGGCCCCGCCCGCCCCGCTTCCCATCCCGAGCGAGGCCCCGCCCGCCCAGTTTCTCCTCCCAGCTTGGCCCCGCCCGCCCAGCTTCCCCTCCCGAACCCGGCCCCGCCCGCCAAGCTTCTCCTAGCGAGCTCGGCCCCGCCCGCCCCGCTTCCCCTCCAAGCCAGGCCCCGCCCGCCCAGTTTCTCCTCCCGAGTCCGGCCCCGCCCGCCCCGCTTCCCCTCCCAGCCAGGCCCCGCCCGCCCAGCTTCCCCTCCCAGCTTGGCCCCGCCCGCCCAGCTTCCCATGGCGAGCGAGGCCCCGCCCGCCCAGTTTCTCCTCCCAGCTTGGCCCCGCCCGCCCAGTTTCTCCTCCCACCCCGGCCGCGCCCGCCCAGTTTCCCCTCCCAGCTTGGCCCCGCCCGCCCAGCTTCCCCTCCCGAGTCCGGCCCCGCCCGCCCAGTTTCTCCTCCCGAACCCGGCCCCGCCCGCCCAGCTTCTCCTAGCGAGCCCGGCCCCGCCCGCCCAGCTTCCCCTCCCAGCCAGGCCCCGCCCGCCCAGTTTCTCCTCCCGAGCCCGGCCCCGCCCGCTCCGCTTCCCCTCCCAGCCAGGCCCCGCCCGCCCAGCTTCCCCTCCCACCTTGGCCCCGCCCGCCCAGCTTCCCCTCCCAGCCAGGCCCCGCCCGCCCAGTTTCTCCTCCGGAGCCCGGCCCCGCCCGCTCCGCTTCCCCTCCCAGCCAGGCCCCGCCCGCCCAGCTTCCCCTCCCACCTTGGCCCCGCCCGCCCAGCTTCCCATCCCGAGCGAGGCCCCGCCCGCCCCGCTTCCCCTCCCAGCTTGGCCCCGCCCGCCCCGCTTCCCCTCCCAGCTTGGCCCCGCCCGCCCAGCTTCCCCTCCCGAGCGACGCCCCGCCCGCCCAGTTTCCCCTCCCGAGCCCGGCTCCCGCCGCCCCGCTTCCCCTCCCAGCCAGGCCCCGCCCGCCCAGCTTCCGCTCCCGAACCCGGCCCCGCCCGCCCAGCTTCTCCTCCCATCTTAGCCCCGCCCGCCCAGTTTCCCCTCCCAGCTTTGCCCCGCCCACCCAGTTTCTCCTCCCGAGATTGGCCCCGCCCGCCCAGCTTCCCCTCCCGAGTCCGGCCCCGCCCGCCCAGTTTCTCCTCCCGAGCCCGGCCCCGCCCGCTCCGCTTCCGCTCCCAGCTTGGCCCCGCCCGCCCAGCTTCCCCTCCCACCCAGGCCCCGCCCGCCCAGTTTCTCCTCCCGAGTCCGGCCCCGCCCGCCCAGTTTCTCCTCCCGAGCCCGGCCCCGCCCGCCCCGCTTCCCTTCCCAGCTTGGCCCCGCCCGCCCCGCTTCCCCTCCCGATTCCGGCCCCGCCCGCCCCGCTTCCCCTCCCAGCCAGGCCCCGCCCGCCCAGTTTCTCCTCCCGAGCCCGGCCCCGCCCGCCCAGCTTCCCCTCCCAGCTTGGCCCCGCCCGCCCAGCTTCCCATCCCGAACCCGGCCCCGCCCCCCCAGCTTCTCCTCCCATCTTAGCCCCGCCCGCCCAGTTTCTCCTCCCGAGCACGGCCCCGGCCGCCCAGCTTCTGTTAGCGAGCTCGGCCCCGCCCTCCCAGCTTCCCCTCCCAGCTTGGCCCCGCCCGCCCCGCTTCCCCTCCCGAACCCGGCCCCGCCCGCCCAGCTTCTGTTAGCGAGCTCGGCCCCGCCCGCCCAGCTTCCCCTCCCAGCTTGGCCCCGCCCGCCCAGTTTCTCCTCCCGAGCTCGGCCCCACCCGCCCCGCTTCCCCTCCCAGCTTGGCCCCGCCCGCCCCGCTTCCCCTCCCGAACCCGGCCCCGCCCGCCCAGCTTCCCCTCCCAGCTTGGCCCCGCCCGCCCAGCTTCCCCTCCCGAACCCGGCCCCGCCCGCCCAGCTTCCCCTCCCAGCTCGGCCCCGCCCGCCCAGCTTCTCCTCCCAGCTTGGCCCCGCCCGCCCAGCTTCTCCTCCCGAGCAAGGCCCCTCCCGCCCAGTTTCCCCTCCCGAACCCGGCCCCGCCCGCCAAGCTTCTCCTAGCGAGCCCGGCCCCGCCCGCCCAGCTTCCCCTCCCAGCTTGGCCCCGCCCGCCCAGTTTCTCCTCCCGAGCTCGGCCCCACCCGCCCCGCTTCCCCTCCCAGCTTGGCCCCGCCCGCCCCGCTTCCCCTCCCGAACCCGGCCCCGCCCGCCCAGCTTCCCCTCCCAGCTTGGCCCCGCCCGCCCAGCATCCCCTCCCGAACCCGGCCCCGCCCGCCCAGCTTCCCCTCCCAGCTCGGCCCCGCCCGCCCAGCTTCTCCTCCCAGCTTGGCCCCGCCCGCCCAGCTTCTCCTCCCGAGCAAGGCCCCTCCCGCCCAGTTTCCCCTCCCGAACCCGGCCCCGCCCGCCAAGCTTCTCCTAGCGAGCCCGGCCCCGCCCGCCCAGCTTCCCCTCCCAGCCAGGCCCCGCCCGCCCAGTTTCTCCTCCCGAGCCCGGCCCCGCCCGCTCCGCTTCCCCTCCCAGCCAGGCCCCGCCCGCCCAGTTTCTCCTCCCGAGTCTGGCCCCGCCCGCCCAGTTTCTCCTCCCGAGCCCGGCCCCGCCTGCCCCGCTTCCCCTCCCAGCTTGGCCCCGCCCGCCCAGTTTCTCCTCCCGAGCGAGGCCCCGCCCTCCCAGTTTCTCCTCCCAGCTTGGCCCCGCCCGCCCCGCTTCCCCTCCCAGCTTGGCCCCGCCCGCCCAGCTTCCCCTCCCAAACCCGGCCCCGCCCGCCCCGTTTCTCCTCCCAGCTTGGCCCCGCCCGCCCCGCTTCCCTTCCCGAACCCGGCCCCGCCCGCCCCGCTTCCCCTCCCAGCTTGGCCCCGCCCGCCCCGCTTCCCCTCCCGAACCCGGCCCAGCCCGCCAAGCTTCTCCTAGCGAGCCCGGCCCCGCCCGCCCAGCTTCCGCTCCCAGCCAGGCCCCGCCCGCCCAGCTTCCCCTCCCAGCTTGGCCCCGCCCGCCCAGCTTCCCATCCCGAGCGAGGCCCCGCCCGCCCAGTTTCTCCTCCCAGCTTGGCCCCGCCCGCCCCGCTTCCCCTCCCAGCTTGGCCCCGCCCGCCCCGCTTCCCCTCCCGAACCCGGCCTCGCCCCCCAAGCTTCTCCTAGCGAGCCCGGCCCCGCCCGCCCAGCTTCCCCTCCCAGCCAGGCCCCGCCCGCCCAGTTTATCCTCCCGAGCCCGGCTCCGGCCGCCCCGCTTCCCCTCCCAGCCAGGCCCCGCCCGCCCAGCTTCCGCTCCCGAACCCGGCCCCGCCCGCCCAGTTTCTCCTCCCAGCACGGCCCCGCCCACCCAGCTTCCCCTCCCAGATTGGCCCCGCCCGCCCAGCTTCCCCTCCCGAGTCCGGCCCCGCCTGCCCAGTTTCTCCTCCCGAGCGAGGCCCCGCCCGCCCAGCTTCCCCTCCCGAACCCGGCCCCGCCCGCCCAGTTTCTCCTCCCGAGCGAGGCCCCGCCCGCCCAGCTTCCCCTCCCGACCCCGGCCCCGCCACCCAGTTTCTCCTCCCAGCTTGGCCCCGCCCGCCCAGCTTCCCCTCCCGAGTCCGGCCCCGCCCGCCCAGTTTCTCCTCCCGAACTCGGCCCCGCCCGCCCAGCTTCCCCTCCCGACTCCGGCCCCGCCCGCCCAGTTTCTCCTCCCGAGCGAGGCCCCGCCCGGCCAGTTTCTCCTCCCAGCTTGGCCCCGCCCGCCCAGCTTACCCTCCCGAACCCGGCCTCGCCCGCCAAGCTTCTCCTAGCGAGCCCGGCCCCGCCCGCCCAGCTTCCCCTCCCGAGTCCGGCCCCGCCCGCCCAATTTCTCCTCCCGAACCCGGCCCCGCCCGCCCAGCTTCTGCAAGCGAACTCGGCCCCGCCCGCCCAGCTTCCCCTCCCGACTCCGGCCCCGCCCGCCCCGCTTCCCCTAGCGAGCCCGGCCCCGCCCGCCCAGCTTCCCCTCCCAGCCAGGCCCCGCCCGCCCAGTTTCTCCTCCCGAGCCCGGCCCCGCCCGCTCCGCTTCCCCTCCCAGCCAGGCCCCGCCCGCCCAGCTTCCCCTCCCAGCTTGGCCCCGCCCGCCCAGCTTCCCATCCCGAGCGAGGCCCCGCCCGCCCAGTTTCTCCTCCCAGCTTGGCCCCGCCCGCCCCGCTTCCCCTCCCAGCTTGGCCCCGCCCGCCCCGCTTCCCCTCCCAGCTTGGCCCCGCCCGCCCCGCTTCCCCTCCCAGCTTGGCCCCGCCCGCCCAGCTTCCCCTCCCAGCCAGGCCCCGCCCGCCCAGTTTCTCCTCCCGAGCCCGGCTCCGGCCGCCCCGCTTCCCCTCCCAGCCAGGCCCCGCCCGCCCAGCTTCCGCTCCCGAACCCGGCCCCGCCCGCCCAGCTTCTCCTCCCAGCTTAGCCCCGCCCGCCCAGTTTCTCCTCCCAGCACGGCCCCGCCCACCCAGCTTCCCCTCCCAGATTGGCCCCGCCCGCCCAGCTTCCCCTCCCGAGTCCGGCCCCGCCCGCCCAGTTTCTCCTCCCGAGCCCGGCCCCGCCCGCTCCGCTTCCGCTCCCAGCTTGGCCCCGCCCGCCCAGCTTCCCCTCCCACCCAGGCCCCGCCCGCCCAGTTTCTCCTCCCGAGTCCGGACCCGCCCGCCCAGTTTCTCCTCCCGAGCCCGGCCCCGCCCGCCCCGCTTCCCTTCCCAGCTTGGCCCCGCCCGCCCCGCTTCCCCTCCCGATTCCGGCCCCGCCCGCCCCGCTTCCCCTCCCAGCTTGGCCCCGCCCGCCCAGCTTCCCATCCCGAGCGAGGCCCCGCCCACCCAGTTTCTCCTCCCAGCTTGGCCCCGCCCGCCCCGCTTCCCCTCCCGAACCCGGCCCCGCCCGCCCAGCTTCTGTTAGCGAGCTCGGCCCCGCCCGCCCAGCTTCCCCTCCCAGCTTGGCCCCGCCCGCCCAGTTTCTCCTCCCGAGCTCGGCCCCACCCGCCCCGCTTCCCCTCCCAGCTTGGCCCCGCCCGCCCCGCTTCCCCTCCCGAACCCGGCCCCGCCCGCCCAGCTTCCCCTCCCAGCTCGGCCCCGCCCGCCCAGCTTCTCCTCCCAGCTTGGCCCCGCCCGCCCAGCTTCTCCTCCCGAGCAAGGCCCCTCCCGCCCAGTTTCCCCTCCCGAACCCGGCCCCGCCCGCCAAGCTTCTCCTAGCGAGCCCGGCCCCGCCCGCCCAGCTTCCCCTCCCAGCTTGGCCCCGCCCGCCCAGTTTCTCCTCCCGAGCTCGGCCCCACCCGCCCCGCTTCCCCTCCCAGCTTGGCCCCGCCCGCCCCGCTTCCCCTCCCGAACCCGGCCCCGCCCGCCCAGCTTCCCCTCCCAGCTTGGCCCCGCCCGCCCAGCTTCCCCTCCCGAACCCGGCCCCGCCCGCCCAGCTTCCCCTCCCAGCTCGGCCCCGCCCGCCCAGCTTCTCCTCCCAGCTTGGCCCCGCCCGCCCAGCTTCTCCTCCCGAGCAAGGCCCCTCCCGCCCAGTTTCCCCTCCCGAACCCGGCCCCGCCCGCCAAGCTTCTCCTAGCGAGCCCGGCCCCGCCCGCCCAGTTTCTCCTCCCGAGCCCGGCCCCGCCCGCTCCGCTTCCCCTCCCAGCCAGGCCCCGCCCGCCCAGTGTCCCCTCCCGAGTCCGGCCCCGCCCGCCCAGTTTCTCCTCCCGAGCCCGGCCCCGCCTGCCCCGCTTCCCCTCCCAGCTTGGCCCCGCCCGCCCAGTTTCTCCTCCCGAGCGAGGCCCCGCCCTCCCAGTTTCTCCTCCCAGCTTGGCCCCGCCCGCCCCGCTTCCCCTCCCAGCTTGGCCCCGCCCGCCCAGCTTCCCCTCCCAAACCCGGCCCCGCCCGCCCCGTTTCTCCTCCCAGCTTGGCCCCGCCCGCCCCGCTTCCCTTCCCGAACCCGGCCCCGCCCGCCCCGCTTCCCCTCCCAGCTTGGCCCCGCCCGCCCCGCTTCCCCTCCCGAACCCGGCCCCGCCCGCCAAGCTTCTCCTAGCGAGCCCGGCCCCGCCCGCCCAGCTTCCGCTCCCAGCCAGGCCCCGCCCGCCCAGCTTCCCCTCCCAGCTTGGCCCCGCCCGCCCAGCTTCCCATCCCGAGCGAGGCCCCGCCCGCCCAGTTTCTCCTCCCAGCTTGGCCCCGCCCGCCCCGCTTCCCCTCCCAGCTTGGCCCCGCCCGCCCCGCTTCCCCTCCCGAACCCGGCCTCGCCCCCCAAGCTTCTCCTAGCGAGCCCGGCCCCGCCCGCCCAGCTTCCCCTCCCAGCCAGGCCCCGCCCGCCCAGTTTCTCCTCCCGAGCCCGGCTCCGGCCGCCCCGCTTCCCCTCCCAGCCAGGCCCCGCCCGCCCAGCTTCCGCTCCCGAACCCGGCCCCGCCCGCCCAGTTTCTCCTCCCAGCACGGCCCCGCCCACCCAGCTTCCCCTCCCAGATTGGCCCCGCCCGCCCAGCTTCCCCTCCCGAGTCCGGCCCCGCCTTCCCAGTTTCTCCTCCCGAGCGAGGCCCCGCCCGCCCAGCTTCCCCTCCCGAACCCGGCCCCGCCCGCCCAGTTTCTCCTCCCGAGCGAGGCCCCGCCCGCCCAGCTTCCCCTCCCGACCCCGGCCCCGCCACCCAGTTTCTCCTCCCAGCTTGGCCCCGCCCGCCCAGCTTCCCCTCCCGAGTCCGGCCCCGCCCGCCCAGTTTCTCCTCCCGAACTCGGCCCCGCCCGCCCAGCTTCCCCTCCCGACTCCGGCCCCGCCCGCCCAGTTTCTCCTCCCGAGCGAGGCCCCGCCCGGCCAGTTTCTCCTCCCAGCTTGGCCCCGCCCGCCCAGCTTACCCTCCCGAACCCGGCCTCGCCCGCCAAGCTTCTCCTAGCGAGCCCGGCCCCGCCCGCCCAGCTTCTCCTCCCGAGCAAGGCCCCTCCCGCCCAGTTTCCCCTCCCGAACCCGGCCCCGCCCGCCCAGCTTCTGCTAGCGAGCTCGGCCCCGCCCGCCCAGCTTCCCCTCCCAGCCTGGCCCCGCCCGCCCAGTTTCTCCTCCCGAGTCCGGCCCCGCCCGCCCAGCTTCTGTTAGCGAGCTCGGCCCCGCCCGCCCAGCTTCCCCTCCCGAGCAAGGCCCCTCCCGCCCAGTTTCCCCTCCCGAACCCGGCCCCGCCCGCCCAGCTTCTGCTAGCGAGCTCGGCCCCGCCCGCCCAGCTTCCCCTCCCAGCCTGGCCCCGCCCGCCCAGTTTCTCCTCCCGAGTCCGGCCCCGCCCGCCCAGCTTCTGTTAGCGAGCCCGGCCCCGCCCGCCCAGCTTCTCCTCCCAGCTTGGCCCCGCCCGCCCCGCTTCCCTTCCCGAACCCGGCCCCGCCCGCCCCGCTTCCCCTCCCAGCTTGGCCCCGCCCGCCCCGCTTCCCCTCCCGAACCCGGCCCCGCCCGCCAAGCTTCTCCTAGCGAGCCCGGCCCCGCCCGCCCAGCTTCCGCTCCCAGCCAGGCCCCGCCCGCCCAGCTTCCCCTCCCAGCTTGGCCCCGCCCGCCCAGCTTCCCATCCCGAGCGAGGCCCCGCCCGCCCAGTTTCTCCTCCCAGCTTGGCCCCGCCCGCCCCGCTTCCCCTCCCAGCTTGGCCCCGCCCGCCCCGCTTCCCCTCCCGAACCCGGCCCCGCCCCCCAAGCTTCTCCTCCCGAGCGAGCCCCGGCCCCGCCCGCCCAGCTTCCCCTCCCAGCCAGGCCCCGCCCGCCCAGTTTATCCTCCCGAGCCCGGCTCCGGCCGCCCCGCTTCCCCTCCCAGCCAGGCCCCGCCCGCCCAGCTTCCGCTCCCGAACCCGGCCCCGCCCGCCCAGCTTCTCCTCCCAGCTTAGCCCCGCCCGCCCAGTTTCTCCTCCCAGCACGGCCCCGCCCACCCAGCTTCCCCTCCCAGATTGGCCCCGCCCGCCCAGCTTCCCCTCCCGAGTCCGGCCCCGCCTGCCCAGTTTCTCCTCCCGAGCGAGGCCCCGCCCGCCCAGCTTCCCCTCCCGAACCCGGCCCCGCCCGCCCAGTTTCTCCTCCCGAGCGAGGCCCCGCCCAGCCAGTTTCCCCTCCCGAACCCGGCCCCGCCCGCCCAGCTTCTGCTAGCGAGCTCGGCCCCGCCCGCCCAGCTTCCCCTCCCAGCCTGGCCCCGCCCGCCCAGTTTCTCCTCCCGAGTCCGGCCCCGCCCGCCCAGCTTCTGTTAGCGAGCTCGGCCCCGCCCGCCCAGCTTCCCCTCCCGAGCAAGGCCCCTCCCGCCCAGTTTCCCCTCCCGAACCCGGCCCCGCCCGCCCAGCTTCTGCTAGCGAGCTCGGCCCCGCCCGCCCCGCTTCCCCTCCCAGCTTGGCCCCGCCCGCCCAGCTTCCCCTCCCGATCCCGGCCCCGCCCGCCCATGTTCCCCTCCCAGCCAGGCCCCGCCCGCCCAGTTTCTCCTCCCAGCTTGGCCCCGCCCACCCAGCTTCCCCTCCCGAACCCGGCCCCGCCCGCCAAGCTTCTCCTAGCGAGCCCGGCCCCGCCCGCCCAGCTTCCCCTCCAAGCCAGGCCCCGCCCGCCCCGCTTCCCCTCCCGAGTCCGGCCCCGCCCGCCCAGTTTCTCCTCCCAGCTTGGCCCCGCCCGCCCAGCTTCCCCTCCCGAACCCGGCCCCGCCCGCCCAGCTTCTGCTAGCGAGCTCGGCCCCGCCCGCCCAGCTTCCCCTCCCAGCTTGGCCCCGCCCGCCCAGTTTCTCCTCCCAGCCAGGCCCCGCCCGCCCAGTTTCTCCTCCCGAGTCCGGCCCCGCCCGCCCCGCTTCCCCTCCCAGCCAGGCCCCGCCCGCCCAGCTTCCCCTCCCGAACCCGGCCCCGCCCGCCCAGCTTCTCCTCCCAGCTTAGCCCCGCCCGCCCAGTTTCTCCTCCCAGCACGGCCCCGCCCGCCCAGTTTCTCCTCCCAGCCAGGCCCCGCCTGCCCAGCTTCCCCTCCCGAACCCGGCCCCGCCCGCCCAGCTTCTGCTAGCGAGCTCGGCCCCGCCCGCCCAGCTTCCCCTCCCAGCTTGGCCCCGCCCGCCCAGTTTCTCCTCCCGAGTCCGGCCCCGCCCGCCCCGCTTCCCCTCCCAGCCAGGCCCCGCCCGCCCAGTTTCTCCTCCCGAGTCCGGCCCCGCCCGCCCCGCTTCCCCTCCCAGCCAGGCCCCCCCGCCCAGTTTCTCCTCCTGAGTCCGGCCCCGCCCGCCCCGCTTCCCCTCCCAGCCACGCCCCGCCCGCCCAGCTTCCCCTCCCGATCCCGGCCCCGCCCGCCCATGTTCCCCTCCCAGCCTGGCTCCGCCCGCCCAGCTTCCCATCCCGAGCGAGGCCCCGCCCGCCCAGTTTCTCCTCCCAGCTTGGCCCCGCCCGCCCAGCTTCCCCTCCCGTACCCGGCCCCGCCCGCCAAGCTTCTCCTAGCGAGCTCGGCCCCGCCTGCCCCGCTTCCCCTCCCAGCTTGGCCCCGCCCGCCCAGTTTCTCCTCCCGAGCGAGGCCCCGCCCTCCCAGTTTCTCCTCCCAGCTTGGCCCCGCCCGCCCCGCTTCCCCTCCCAGCTTGGCCCCGCCCGCCCAGCTTCCCCTCCCAAACCCGGCCCCGCCCGCCCCGTTTCTCCTCCCAGCTTGGCCCCGCCCGCCCAGCTTCCCCTCCCGAGTCCGGCCCCGCCCGCCCAGTTTCTCCTCCCGAACCCGGCCCCGCCCGCCCAGCTTCTGCAAGCGAACTCGGCCCCGCCCGCCCAGCTTCTCCTCCCGACTCCGGCCCCGCCCGCCCAGTTTCTCCTCCCGAGCGAGGCCCCGCCCGCCCAGCTTCTGCAAGCGAACTCGGCCCCGCCCGCCCAGCTTCTCCTCCCGACTCCGGCCCCGCCCGCCCAGTTTCTCCTCCCAGCTTGGTCCCGCCCGCCCAGCTTACCCTCCCGAACCCGGCCTCGCCCGCCAAGCTTCTCCTAGCGAGCCCGGCCCCGCCCGCCCAGCTTCCCCTCCCGAGCAAGGCCCCTCCCGCCCAGTTTCCCCTCCCGAGCCCGGCCCCGCCCGCCCAGCTTCTGCTAGCGAGCTCGGCCCCGCCCGCCCAGCTTCTCCTCCCAGCCTGGCCCCGCCCGCCCAGTTTCTCCTCCCGAGTCCGGCCCCGCCCGCCCAGCTTCCCCTCCCAGCCTGGCCCCGCCCGCCCAGTTTCTCCTCCCGAGTCCGGCCCCGCCCGCCCAGCTTCTGCTAGCGAGCTCGGCCCCGCCCGCCCAGCTTCCCCTCCCAGCCTGGCCCCGCCCGCCCTGTTTCTCCTCCCGAGTCCGGCCCCGCCCGCCCAGCTTCTCCTCCCAGCTTGGCCCCGCCCGCCCAGCTTCCCCTCCCGAACCCGGCCCCGCCCGCTCCGCTTCCCCTCCCAGCTTGGCCCCGCCCGCCCAGCTTCCCCTCCCGAATCCGGCCCTGCCCGCCCAGCTTCTCCTCCCAGCTTGGCCCCGCCCGCCCAGCTTCCCCTCCCGAGTCCGGCCCCGCCCGCCCAGTTTCTCCTCCCGAGCGAGGCCCCGCCCGCCCAGCTTCCCCTCCCGAACCCGGCCCCGCCCGCCCAGCTTCTCCTCCCAGCTTGGCCCCGCCCGCCCAGTTTCTCCTCCCGAGCGAGGCCCCGCCCGCCCAGTTTCTCCTCCCAGCCAGGCCCCGCCCGCCCAGTTTCTCCTCCCGAGTCCGGCCCCGCCCGCCCCGCTTCCCCTCCCAGCCAGGCCCCGCCCGCCCAGCTTCCCCTCCCGAACCCGGCCCCGCCCGCCCAGTTTCCCCTCCCAGCCAGGCCCCGCCCGCCCAGCTTCCCCTCCCGAACCCGGCCCCGCCCGCCCAGTTTCTCCTCCCAGCACGGCCCCGCCCGCCCAGTTTCTCCTCCCAGCCAGGCCCCGCCCAGCCAGCTTCCCCTCCCGAACCCGGCCCCGCCCGCCCAGTTTCTCCTCCCGAGCGAGGCCCCGCCCGCCCAGCTTCCCCTCCCGACCCCGGCCCCGCCACCCAGTTTCTCCTCCCAGCTTGGCCCCGCCCGCCCAGCTTCCCCTCCCGAGTCCGGCCCCGCCCGCCCAGTTTCTCCTCCCGAACCCGGCCCCGCCCGCCCAGCTTCTGCAAGCGAACTCAGCCCCGCCCGCCCAGCTTCCCCTCCCGAACCCGGCCCCGCCCGCCCAGTTTCTCCTCCCAGCACGGCCCCGCCCGCCCAGTTTCTCCTCGCAGCCAGGCCCCGCCCGCCCAGCTTCCCCTCCCGAACCCGGCCCCGCCCCCCAAGCTTCTCCTAGCGAGCTCGGCCCCGCCCGCCCCGCTTCCCCTCCCAGCCAGGCCCCGCCCGCCCAGTTTCTCCTCCCGAGCGAGGCCCCGCCCGCCCCGCTTCCCCTCCCAGCCAGGCCCCGCCCGCCCAGCTTCTCCTCCCAGCTTAGCCCCGCCCGCCCAGCTTCTCCTCCCAGCACGGCCCCGCCCGCCCAGTTTCTCCTCCCAGCCTGGCCCCGCCCGCCCAGTTTCTCCTCCCGAGTCCGGCCCCGCCCGCCCCGCTTCCCCTCCCGAGTCCGGCCCCGCCCGCCCGGTTTCTCCTCCCGAGCGAGGCCCCGCCCGCCCAGTTTCCCCTCCCGAACCCGGCCCCGCCCGCCCAGTTTCTCCTCCCGAGTCCGGCCCCGGCCGCCCAGTTTCTCATCCCAGCTTGGCCCCGCCCGGCCAGCTTCCCCTCCCGAGCGAGGCCCCGCCCGCCCAGTTTCTCCTCCCGAGCGAGGCCCCGCCCGCCCAGCTTCCCCTCCCGAACCCGGCCCCGCCCGCCCAGCTTCTCCTCCCAGCTTGGCCCCGCCCGCCCAGTTTCTCCTCCCGAGCGAGGCCCCGCCCGCCCAGTTTCTCATCCCAGCTTGGCCCCGCCCGCCCAGCTTCCCCTCCCGAGCGAGGCCCCGCCCGCCCAGTTTCTCCTCCCGAGCGAGGCCCCGCCCGCCCAGCTTCCCCTCCCGAACCCGGCCCCGCCCGCCCAGCTTCTCCTCCCAGCTTGGCCCCGCCCGCCCAGTTTCTCCTCCCGAGCGAGGCCCCGCCCGCCCAGTTTCTCCTCCCGAGTCCGGCCCCGCCCGCCCAGTTTCACATCCCAGCTTGGCCCCGCCCGCCCAGCTTCCCCTCCCGAACCCGGCCCCGCCCCACTCCTCTCTACTGCGTAGTTGCGTAATGCTTTGCTGGTACCAATGTTCACGCAGTGTGAGTGTGTCTACTAGCCAGGCAGTACACAAGTATGTACCGATACTCATGATAATAATAAAACTTAATTAGAAAATACCAGACATTTCTATGTCCGGTATTTTCTCCATTTGTTTCCCGGACAGAAAGCTCAAATATGGGACTGTCTGGTTCAAAACCAGCCCCCTGGCAGCCCTAGGCATTGTGGAGTACAGGGCTGTTCCTGTGATTTTCCAGGGGCTAAATGTAGCTGCTGGGATGCTTCCGGCATGCCATGCTCTGTGTCTCAGCTCCCCATCTGGCATAAGGGTAGTAGCGCTTTCCTGCCTTGCTGAGAGTCCCGCCGAAACTAGGTGGCTGAATGCTAACAGTCCATATTGCTTGTGGGTGGTATGTGAGTGGCTGTGTGCTCTAGTGGCTAGAGCACTATGCTGGGACTCAGAGGGCCAGAGTGCTAGTGGCTTGGACCAGACACAGGGCTGCCCCATATCTTGGTCCCTCCCCCCAGTATGGTCCTGAGCTCCTGGAAGTGCTAAGTCTTGCTAGAGTGGTGAAATGCAGCTAGAGACAGGCCTGCAGTGAAACTGACTCTGCATGAGCAGGCTTCTAGCAATCCTGCACTGGTAATCGAGTCAGCTGGCCAATCCGACATGGGCTCGGCCATGTGATGAAAGTCTGTGCAAGCCTCACTGCTACTCATACTTTGCCCGCCAAACCCAGGGGAGCTGGTTTGCAGCCTCAGACAGCCCCATTTCCCCCCCCTTTCGCCCCAATGCGCTGCACAGCCACCCTCCGATGCAGCACAGTGACTACAGTGATGACGTGGGCAAAAGGCTGGAGAGACGCGTTATCTGTGCTGTTAGCCTGAGGCAAGCGCTATATTTAGCTACTCCTGGAGCACTTGTGTAGCCTCCTGGGTGACCCCGGCATGGCTCACCCACACTGACTGCAGCTTTCCAGCTTGCAGTTGGGGAGGTGGGGCTCTCTTTTCCTCGGCATTGCCTGCAGCTGGCGGTGGGACGAGGGGAGAAGAGCTGTCCTGTGAGGCCGGGGACGGACCCAAACCCAAACTCCAGATCCAGCCCCACCAAAGACTGCGGAGGCCAGGACCCGGAGCGGCAGGTCAGAGCAGCGCTTCTGGCTCCAGTGAAGTGAAGTGCTCCAAACCCTTCCCTCCCTGTCGCCTGCATCACACTGTGGAGCTGCACCCACACAGCTACACTGCTACAGCTGCACAGCTCCCTACTGCAGACCAATGTTCCCTCTCGTTTTTTCCATCCAGATGTGGAATACATTTTGTGCTGTGCACCGAGGCACGTGCAGATGTGCTCCACTGGTAGAAATGCTGCCGGCTGTGGGTGCTCTGCTCATCAGCTGGGCGGCACCTGAGTCCCTCCTGGGCTGCCGCCCAAGTGCTCAGCTTACAGGGAACACTGCTGCAGACAGGGCCTTCGGCAGGACCTAGGGTCCGAATCCCCCGCGTCCTTCACTAGGCTATTCAATCAAAGCACCTGCATGTTGAATGCAAGGCCAAAAGGGGCACGACCAGGTGGTCGTGGGGCTATCAGAATAAAATGAAACACAGGCTGGTGCAGACCCAGCCAGCCCCTCCCCCAGCAGCCAGCGCTCTGGGAATGAAAGGTTCGGATCTTGCCGGTCAGAGTTCAGAGCTCAGTAAGAACATTGCATCCAACCAACTCTTGTTTTGTTTGGCCTGCAGTCAAACATAACCCTCAGCCAGGAAATGCCAGAGAAAGAAGCCTGGGAGTGAACTCAACGTCAATAGGGAGCTAACGACCCAGGCAGTCTCAGGCAGTGGTCCTGCCAAAGGCAAACAGAGGGCCAAGTCCGGCGGCATGCATCACAGCGAGACTGGCTGGCAGGGGCAGTGAGGCTGTGGGAGAACAGGCCTCCCCTCTCCCCCAGGGGCCAGCCCCTGGGCGGGCGGGGCCAAGCTGGGAGGAGAAACTGGGCGGGCGGGGCCTGGCTGGGAGGGGAACATGGGCGGGCGGGGCCGGGCTCGGGAGGAGAACCTGGGCGGGCGGGGCTGGAGTCGGGAGGGGAAGCTGGCCGGGCGGGGCCGGGCTCGCTTGCAGAAGCTGGGCGGGCGGGGCCGGGTTCGGGAGGAGAAACTGGGCGGGCGGGGCCGGACTCGGGAGGGGAAGCTGGGCGGGCGGGGCCAAGCTGGGAGGGGAAGCTGGGCGGGCGGGGCCGGACTCGGGAGGAGAAGCGGGGCGGGCGGGGCCGGACTCGGGAGGAGAAACTGGGCGGGCGGGGCCAGGCTGGGAGGGGAAGCTGGGTGGGCGGGGCCGTGCTGGGAGGGGAAGCTGGGCGGGCGGGGCCTGGCTGGGAGGGGAAGCGGGGCGGGCGGGGCCGGACTCGGGAGGGGAAGCTGGGCGGGCGGGGCCTGGCTGGGAGGAGAAACTGGGCGGGCGGGGCCAAGCTGGGAGGGGAAGCTGGGCGGGCGGGGCCGAGCTCGCTAGCAGAAACTGGGCGGGCGGGGCCGTGCTGGGAGGAGAAACTGGGCGGGCGGGGCCGGACTCGGGAGGGGAAGCGGGGCGGGCGGGGCCTGGCTTGGAGGGGAAGCTGGGCGGGCGGGGCCGGGCTCGCTAGGAGAAGCTTGGCGGGCGGGGCCGGGTTCGGGAGGGGAAGCTGGGCGGGCGGGGCCAAGCTGGGAGGAGAAACTGGGCGGGCGGGGCCGGACTCGGGAGGGGAAGCGGGGCGGGCGGGGCCTGGCTTGGAGGGGAAGCTGGGCGGGCGGGGCCGGGCTCGCTAGGAGAAGCTTGGCGGGCGGGGCCGGGTTCGGGAGGGGAAGCTGGGCGGGCGGGGCCAAGCTGGGAGGAGAAACTGGGCGGGCGGGGCCTGGCTGGGAGGGGAACATGGGCGGGCGGGGCCGGATTCGGGAGGGGAAGCTGGGCGGGCGGGGCCTCGCTCGGGAGGAGAAACTGGGCGGGCGGGGCCTCGCTCGCGAGGAGAAGCTGGGCGGGCGGGGCCAAGCTGGGAGGGGAAGCGGGGCCGAGCTCGGGAGGAGAAACTGGGCGGGCGGGGCCGGACTCGAGAGGAGAAACTGGGCGGGCGGGGCCTGGCTGGGAGGGGAAAACGGGCGGGCGGGGCCGGGCTCGGGAGGAGAAACTGGGCGGGCGGGGCCTGGCTGGGAGGAGAAACTGGGCGGGCGGGGCCGTGCTGGGAGGAGAAACTGGGCGGGCGGGGCCGGGTTCGGGAGGGGAAGCTGGGCGGGCGGGGCCTGGCTGGGAGGAGAAACTGGGCGGGCGGGGCCGTGCTGGGAGGAGAAACTGGGCGGGCGGGGCCGGGTTCGGGAGGGGAAGCTGGGCGGGCGGGGCCTGGCTGGGAGGAGAAGCGGGGCGGGCGGGGCCGGACTCGGGAGGAGAAACTGGGCGGGCGGGGCCTGGCTGGGAGGAGAAACTGGGCGGGCGGGGCCAAGCTGGGAGGGGAAGCTGGGCCGGCGGGGCCTCGCTCGGGATGGGAAGCTGGGCGGGCGGGGCCAAGCTCGGGAGGAGAAACTGGGCGGGCGGGGCCAAGCTGGGAGGAGAAACTGGGTGGCGGGGCCGGGGTCGGGAGGGGAAGCTGGGCGGGCGGGGCCAAGCTGGGAGGGGAAGCGGGGCCGGGCTCGGGAGGAGAAACTGGGCGGGCGGGGCCGGACTCGAGAGGAGAAACTGGGCGGGCGGGGCCTGGCTGGGAGGGGAAGCTGGGCGGGCGGGGCCAAGCTGGGAGGGGAAGCGGGGCGGGCGGGGCCGGACTCGGGAGGAGAAGCGGGGCGGGCGGGGCCGCACTCCGGAGGAGAAACTGGGCGGGCGGGGCCACGCTGGGAGGGGAAGCTGGGTGGGCGGGGCCGTGCTGGGAGGAGAAACTGGGCGGGCGGGGCCAAGCTGGGAGGGGAAGCTGGGCGGGCGGGGCCGAGCTCGCTAGCAGAAGCTGGGCGGGCGGGGCCGGGTTCGGGAGGGGAAGCTGGGCGGGCGGGGCCTGGCTGGGAGGAGAAACTGGGCGGGCGGGGCCTCGCTCGGGAGGAGAAACTGGGCGGGCGGAGCCAAGCTGGGAGGAGAAGCTTGGCGGGCGGGGCCGGGTTCGGGAGGGGAAGCTGGGCGGGCGGGGCCTCGCTCGGGAGGAGAAACTGGGCGGGCGGGGCCGGACTCGGGAGGGGAAGCTGGGCGGGCGGGGCCAAGCTGGGAGGAGAAGCTGGGCGGGCAGGGCCGGATTCGGGAGGGGAAGCTGGGCGGCCGGGGCCAAGCTGGGAGGGGAAGCGGGGCGGGCGGGGCCGGGTTCGGGAGGGGAAACTGGGCGGGCGGGGCCGGACTCGGGAGGAGAAACTGGGCGGGCGGGGCCTCGCTCGGGATGGGAAGCTGGGCGGGCGGGGCCAAGCTGGGAGGGGAAGCTGGGCGGGCGGGGCCGGGTTTGGGAGGGGAAGCTGGGCGGGCGGGGCCTCGCTCGGGAGGAGAAACTGGGCGGGCGGGGCCAAGCTGGGAGGAGAAACTGGGCGGGCGGGGCCAAGCTGGGAGGGGAAGCTGGGCGGGCGGGGCCTGGCTGGGAGGGGAAGCTGGGCGGGCGGGGCCGGGCTCGCTAGGAGAAGCTTGGCGGGCGGGGCCGGGTTCGGGAGGGGAAGCGGGGCGGGCGGGGCCAAGCTGGGAGGGGAAGCGGGGCGGGCGGGGCCGGGTTCGGGAAGGGAAGCGGGGCGGGCGGGGCCAAGCTGGGAGGAGAAACGGGGCGGGCGGGGCCGAGCTTGGGAGGGGAAGCTGGGCGGGCGGGGCCAAGCTGGGAGGGGAAGCGGGGCGGGCGGGGCCAAGCTGGGAGGAGAAACTGGGAGGGCGGGGCCTGGCTGGGAGGGGAAGTGGGGCGGGCGGGGCCGGGCTGGGTAGGGGAAGCGGGGCGGGCGGGGCCAAGCTGGGAAGGGAAACTGGGCGGGCGGGGCCGAGCTGGGATGGGAAACTGGGCGGGCGGGGCCAAGCTGGGAGCGGAAGCGGAGCGGGCGGGGCCGGGCTCGGGAGGAGAAACTGGGCGGGCGGGGCCTGGCTGGGAGGAGAAACTGGCCGGGCGGGGCCTCGCTCGGGAGGAGAAACTGGGAGGGCGGGGCCAAGCTGGGAGGGGAAGCGGGGCGGGCGGGGCCAAGCTGGGAGGAGAAACTGGGAGGGCGGGGCCTCGCTCGGGAGGAGAAACTGGGCGGGCGGGGCCGGACTCGGGAGGGGAAGCTGGGCGGGCGGGGCCAAGCTGGGAGGGGAAGCTGGGCGGGCGGGGCCGGACTCGGGAGGAGAAGCGGGGCGGGCGGGGCCGGACTCGGGAGGAGAAACTGGGCGGGCGGTGCCCTGCTGGGAGGAGAAGCTGGGCGGGCGGGGCCGGGTTGGGAGCGGAAGCTGGGCGGGCGGGGCCAAGCTGGGAGGAGAAACTGGGCGGGCGGGGCCGGACTCGGGAGGGGAAGCGGGGCGGGCGGGGCCTGGCTTGGAGGGGAAGCTGGGCGGGCGGGGCCGGGCTCGCTAGGAGAAGCTTGGCGGGCGGGGCCGGGTTCGGGAGGGGAAGCTGGGCGGGCGGGGCCAAGCTGGGAGGAGAAACTGGGCGGGCGGGGCCAAGCTGGGAGGGGAAGCTGGGCGGGCGGGGCCGGGTTCGGGAGGAGAAGCTGGGCGGGCGGGGCCTCGCTCGGGAGGAGAAACTGGGCGGGCGGGGCCTGGCTGGGAGGAGAAACTGGGCGGGCGGGGCCGTGCTGGGAGGAGAAACTGGGCGGGCGGGGCCGGGTTCGGGAGGGGAAGCTGGGCGGCCGGGGCCTGGCTGGGAGGGGAAGCGGGGCGGGCGGGGCCGGACTCGGGAGGAGAAACTGGGCGGGCGGGGCCTGGCTGGGAGGAGAAACTGGGCGGGCGGGGCCAAGCTGGGAGGGGAAGCTGGGCGGGCGGGGCCGAGCTCGCTAGCAGAAACTGGGCGGGCGGGGCCGTGCTGGGAGGAGAAACTGGGCGGGCGGGGCTAAGCTGGGAGGAGAAGCTGGGCGGGCGGGGCCGGGTTCGGGAGGGGAAGCGGGGCGGGCGGGGCCGGACTCAGGAGGAGAAACTGGGCGGGCGGGGCCTGGCTGGGAGGAGAAACTGGGCGGGCGGGGCCAAGCTGGGAGGGGAAGTTGGGCGGGCGGGGCCGAGCTCGCTAGCAGAAGCTGGGCGGGCGGGGCCGGGTTCGGGAGGGGAAGCTGGGCGGGCGGGGCCTCGCTCGGGAGGAGAAACTGGGCGGGCGGGGCCAAGCTGGGAGGGGAAGCTGGGCGGGCGGGGCCTCGCTCGGGATGGGAAGCTGGGCGGGCGGGGCCTGGCTGGGAGGGGAAGCGGGGCGGGCGGGGCCGGACTCGGGAGGAGAAACTGGGCGGGGGGGCCTGGCTGGGAGGCGAAGCGGGGCGGGCGGGGCCGGACTCGGGAGGAGAAACTGGGCGGGCGGGGCCTGGCTGGGAGGGGAAGCGGGGCGGGCGGGGCCGGACACGGGAGGAGAATCTGGGCGGGGGGGCCTGGCTGGGAGGGGAAGCGGGGCGGGCGGGGCCGAGCTCGCTAGGGGAAGCTTGGCGGGCGGGGCCAAGCTGGGAGGAGAAACTGGGCGGGCGGGACCTCGCTCGGGATGGGAAGCGGGGCGGGCGGGGCCAAGCTGGGAGGGGAAGCGGGGCGGGCGGGGCCGGACTCGGGAGGAGAAACTGGGCGGGCGGGGCCAAGCTGGGAGGGGAAGCTGGGCGGGCGGGGCCGAGCTCGGGAGCAGAAGCTGGGCGAGCGGGGCCGGGTTCGGGAGGGGAAGCTGGGCAGGCGGGGCCTGGCTGGGAGGAGAAACTGGGCGGGCGGGGCTAAGCTGGCGGGAGAAGCTGGGCGGGCGGGGCCGGGTTCGGGAGGAGAAACTGGGCGGGCGGGGCCTGGCTGGGAGGGGAAACTGGGCGGGCGGGGCCAAGCTGGGAGGGGGGGCTGGGGGGGCGGGGCCGGGCTCGCTAGCAGAAGCTGGGCGGGCGGGGCCGGGTTCGGGAGGGGAAGCTGGGCGGGCGGAGCCAAGCTGGGAGGAGAAACTGGGCGGGCGGGGCCGGACTCGGGAGGGGAAGCGGGGCGGGCGGGGCCAAGCTGGGAGGGGAAGCGGGGCCGAGCTCGGGAGGAGAAACTGGGCGGGCGGGGCCGGACTCGAGAGGAGAAACTGGGCGGGCGGGGCCTGGCTGGGAGGGGAAGCGGAGCGGGCGGGGCCGGGCTCGGGAGGAGAAACTGGGCGGGCGGGGCCTGGCTGGGAGGAGAAACTGGGCGGGCGGGGCCGTGCTGGGAGGAGAAACTGGGCGGGCGGGGCCGGGTTCGGGAGGGGAAGCTGGGCGGGCGGGGCCTGGCTGGGAGGAGAAACTGGGCGGGCGGGGCCGTGCTGGGAGGAGAAACTGGGCGGGCGGGGCCGGGTTCGGGAGGGGAAGCTGGGCGGGCGGGGCCTGGCTGGGAGGAGAAGCGGGGCGGGCGGGGCCGGACTCGGGAGGAGAAACTGGGCGGGCGGGGCCTGGCTGGGAGGAGAAACTGGGCGGGCGGGGCCAAGCTGGGAGGGGAAGCTGGGCCGGCGGGGCCTCGCTCGGGATGGGAAGCTGGGCGGGCGGGGGCGGGGCGGGCTCGGGAGGAGAAACTGGGCGGGCGGGGCCAAGCTGGGAGGGGAAGCTGGGTGGGCGGGGCCGTGCTGGGAGGAGAAACTGGGCGGGCGGGGCCAAGCTGGGAGGGGAAGCTGGGCGGGCGGGGCCGAGCTCGCTAGCAGAAGCTGGGCGGGCGGGGCCGGGTTCGGGAGGGGAAGCTGGGCGGGCGGGGCCTGGCTGGGAGGAGAAACTGGGCGGGCGGGGCCGTGCTGGGAGGAGAAACTGGGCGGGCGGGGCCGGGTTCGGGAGGGGAAGCTGGGCGGGCGGGGCCTGGCTGGGAGGGGAAGCGGGGCGGGCGGGGCCGGACTCGGGAGGAGAAACTGGGCGGGCGGGGCCTGGCTGGGAGGAGAAACTGGGCGGGCGGGGCCAAGCTGGGAGGGGAAGCTGGGCGGGCGGGGCCTCGCTCGGGATGGGAAGCTGGGCGGGCGGGGCCAAGCTGGGAGGGGAAGCTGGGCGGGCGGGGCCTCGCTCGGGAGGAGAAACTGGGCGGGCGGGGCCTCGCTCGGGAGGAGAAACTGGGCGGGCGGGGCCTCGCTCGGGAGGGGAAGCTGGGCGGGCGGGGCCAAGCTGGGATGAGAAACTGGGCGGGCGGGGCCTCGCTCGGGAGGAGAAACTGGGCGGGCGGGGCCAAGCTGGGAGGAGAAGCTGGGCGGGCGGGGCCGGGTTCGGGAGGGGAAGCTGGGCGGGCGGGGCCTCGCTCGGGAGGAGAAACTGGGCGGGCGGGGCCGGACTCGGGAGGGGAAGCTGGGCGGGCGGGGCCAAGCTGGGAGGAGAAGCTGGGCGGGCAGGGCCGGATTCGGGAGGGGAAGCTGGGCGGGCGGGGCCAAGCTGGGAGGGGAAGCGGGGCGGGAGGGGCCGGGTTCGGGAGGGGAAACTGGGCGGGCGGGGCCGGACTCGGGAGGAGAAACTGGGCGGGCGGGGCCTCGCTCGGGATGGGAAGCTGGGCGGGCGGGGCCAAGCTGGGAGGGGAAGCTGGGCGGGCGGGGCCGGGTTTGGGAGGGGAAGCTGGGCGGGCGGGGCCTCGCTCGGGAGGAGAAACTGGGCGGGCGGGGCCAAGCTGGGAGGGGAAGCTGGGCGGGCGGGGCCTGGCTGGGAGGGGAAGCTGGGCGGGCGGGGCCGGGCTCGCTAGGAGAAGCTTGGCGGGCGGGGCCGGGTTCGGGAGGGGAAGCGGGGCGGGCGGGGCCAAGCTGGGAGGGGAAGCGGGGCGGGCGGGGCCGGGTTCGGGAAGGGAAGCGGGGCGGGCGGGGCCAAGCTGGGAGGAGAAACGGGGCGGGCGGGGCCGGGTTTGGGAGGGGAAGCTGGGCGGGCGGGGCCAAGCTGGGAGGGGAAGCGGGGCGGGCGGGGCCAAGCTGGGAGGAGAAACTGGGAGGGCGGGGCCTGGCTGGGAGGGGAAGCGGGGCGGGCGGGGCCGGAATCGGTAGGGGAAGCGGGGCGGGCGGGGCCGGGCTCGGGATGGGAAGCTGGGCGGGCGGGGCCAAGCTGGGAGCGGAAGCGGAGCGGGCGGGGCCGGGCTCGGGAGGAGAAACTGGGCGGGCGGGGCCTGGCTGGGAGGAGAAACTGGCCGGGCGGGGCCTCGCTCGGGAGGAGAAACTGGGAGGGCGGGGCCAAGCTGGGAGGGGAAGCGGGGCGGGCGGGGCCAAGCTGGGAGGAGAAACTGGGAGGGCGGGGCCTCGCTCGGGAGGAGAAACTGGGCGGGCGGGGCCGGACTCGGGAGGGGAAGCTGGGCGGGCGGGGCCAAGCTGGGAGGGGAAGCTGGGCGGGCGGGGCCGGACTCGGGAGGAGAAGCGGGGCGGGCGGGGCCGGACTCGGGAGGAGAAACTGGGCGGGCGGTGCCCTGCTGGGAGGAGAAGCTGGGCGGGCGGGGCTAAGCTGGGAGGAGAAGCTGGGCGGGCGGGGCCGGGTTCGGGAGGGGAAGCTGGGCGGGCGGGGCCAAGCTGGGAGGAGAAACTGGGCGGGCGGGGCCGGACTCGGGAGGGGAAGCGGGGCGGGCGGGGCCTGGCTTGGAGGGGAAGCTGGGCGGGCGGGGCCGGGCTCGCTAGGAGAAGCTTGGCGGGCGGGGCCGGGTTCGGGAGGGGAAGCTGGGCGGGCGGGGCCAAGCTGGGAGGAGAAACTGGGCGGGCGGGGCCAAGCTGGGAGGGGAAGCTGGGCGGGCGGGGCCGAGCTCGCTAGCAGAAGCTGGGCGGGCGGGGCCGGGTTCGGGAGGGGAAGCTGGGCGGGCGGGGCCTGGCTGGGAGGAGAAAATGGGCGGGCGGGGCCGTGCTCGGGAGGAGAAACTGGGCGGGCGGGGCCGGGTTCGGGAGGGGAAGCTGGGCGGGCGGGGCCTGGCTGGGAGGGGAAGCGGGGCGGGCGGGGCCGGACTCGGGAGGAGAAACTGGGCGGGCGGGGCCTGGCTGGGAGGAGAAACTGGGCGGGCGGGGCCAAGCTGGGAGGGGAAGCTGGGCGGGCGGGGCCGAGCTCGCTAGCAGAAACTGGGCGGGCGGGGCCGTGCTGGGAGGAGAAACTGGGCGGGCGGGGCTAAGCTGGGAGGAGAAGCTGGGCGGGCGGGGCCGGGTTCGGGAGGGGAAGCGGGGCGGGCGGGGCCGGACTCAGGAGGAGAAACTGGGCGGGCGGGGCCTGGCTGGGAGGAGAAACTGGGCGGGCGGGGCCAAGCTGGGAGGGGAAGTTGGGCGGCCGGGGCCGAGCTCGCTAGCAGAAGCTGGGCGGGCGGGGCCGGGTTCGGGAGGGGAAGCTGGGCGGGCGGGGCCTCGCTCGGGAGGAGAAACTGGGCGGGCGGGGCCAAGCTGGGAGGGGAAGCTGGGCGGGCGGGGCCTCGCTCGGGATGGGAAGCTGGGCGGGCGGGGCCTGGCTGGGAGGGGAAGCGGGGCGGGCGGGGCCGGACTCGGGAGGAGAAACTGGGCGGGGGGGCCTGGCTGGGAGGCGAAGCGGGGCGGGCGGGGCCGGACTCGGGAGGAGAAACTGGGCGGGCGGGGCCTGGCTGGGAGGGGAAGCGGGGCGGGCGGGGCCGGACACGGGAGGAGAATCTGGGCGGGGGGGCCTGGCTGGGAGGGGAAGCGGGGCGGGCGGGGCCGAGCTGGCTAGGGGAAGCTTGGCGGGCGGGGCCAAGCTGGGAGGAGAAACTGGGCGGGCGGGGCCTCGCTCGGGATGGGAAGCGGGGCGGGCGGGGCCAAGCTGGGAGGGGAAGCGGGGCGGGCGGGGCCGGACTCGGGAGGAGAAACTGGGCGGGCGGGGCCAAGCTGGGAGTGGAAGCTGGGCGGGCGGGGCCGAGCTCGCTAGCAGAAGCTGGGCGAGCGGGGCCGGGTTCGGGAGGGGAAGCTGGGCAGGCGGGGCCTGGCTGGGAGGAGAAACTGGGCGGGCGGGGCGGAGCTGGGAGGAGAAGCTGGGCGGGCGGGGCCGGGTTCGGGAGGAGAAACTGGGCGGGCGGGGCCTGGCTGGGAGGGGAAACTGGGCGGGCAGGGGCAAGCTGGGAGGGGAAGCTGGGCGGGCGGGGCCGAGCTCGCTAGCAGAAGCTGGGCGGGCGGGGCCGGGTTCGGGAGGGGAAGCTGGGCGGGCGGAGCCAAGCTGGGAGGAGAAACTGGGCGGGCGGGGCCGGACTCGGGAGGGGAAGCGGGGCGGGCGGGGCCTGGCTTGGAGGGGAAGCTGGGCGGGCGGGGCCGGGCTCGCTAGGAGAAGCTTGGCGGGCGGGGCCGGGTTCGGGAGGGGAAGCTGGGCGGGCGGGGCCAAGCTGGGAGGAGAAACTGGGCGGGCGGGGCCTGGCTGGGACGGGAACATGGGCGGGCGGGGCCGGGATCGGGAGGGGAAGCTGGGCGGGCGGGGCCAAGCTGGGTGGAGAAACTGGGCGGGCGGGGCCTGGATGGGAGGGGAACATGGGCGGGCGGGGCCGGATTCGGGAGGGGAAGCTGGGCGGGCGGGGCCTCGCTCGGGAGGAGAAACTGGGCGGGCGGGGCCTCGCTCGGGAGGAGAAACTGGGCGGGCGGGGCCAAGCTGGGAGGGGAAGCGGGGCCGGGCTCGGGAGGAGAAACTGGGAGGGCGGGGCCTCGCTCGGGAGGAGAAACTGGGCGGGCGGGGCCAAGCTGGGAGGGGAAGCGGGGCGGGCGGGGCCGGGATCGGGAGGAGAAACTGGGAGGGCGGGGCCTCGCTCGGGAGGAGAAACTGGGCGGGCGGGGCCTGGCTGGGATGAGAAACTGGGCGGCCGGGGCCGGACTCGGGAGGAGAAACTGGGCGGGCGGGGCCGGGTTCGGGAGGGGAAACTGGGCGGGCGGGGCCTCGCTCGGGAGGAGAAACTGGGCGGGCGGGGCCGGACTCGGGAGGGGAAGCTGGGCGGGCGGGGCCAAGCTGGGAGGGGAAGCTGGGCGGGCGGGGCCGGACTCGGGAGGAGAAGCGGGGCGGGCGGGGCCGGACTCGGGAGGAGAAACTAGGCGGGCGGGGCCAGGCTGGGAGGAGAAACTGGGCGGGCGGTGCCCTGCTGGGAGGAGAAGCTGGGCGGGCGGGGCTAAGCTGGGAGGAGAAGCTGGGCGGGCGGGGCCGGGTTCGGGAGGGGAAGCTGGGCGGGCGGGGCCAAGCTGGGAGGAGAAACTGGGCGGGCGGGGCCGGACTCGGGAGGGGAAGCGGGGCGGGCGGGGCCTGGCTTGGAGGGGAAGCTGGGCGGGCGGGGCCGGGCTCGCTAGGAGAAGCTTGGCGGGCGGGGCCGGGTTCGGGAGGGGAAGCTGGGCGGGCGGGGCCAAGCTGGGAGGAGAAACTGGGCGGGCGGGGCCAAGCTGGGAGGGGAAGCTGGGCGGGCGGGGCCGAGCTCGCTAGCAGAAGCTGGGCGGGCGGGGCCGGGTTCGGGAGGGGAAGCTGGGCGGGCGGGGCCTGGCTGGGAGGAGAAACTGGGCGGGCGGGGCCGTGCTGGGAGGAGAAACTGGGCGGGCGGGGCCCGGTTCGGGAGGGGAAGCTGGGCGGGCGGGGCCTGGCTGGGAGGGGAAGCGGGGCGGGCGGGGCCGGACTCGGGAGGAGAAACTGGGCGGGCGGGAACTGGCTGGGAGGAGAAACTGGGCGGGCGGGGCCAAGCTGGGAGGGGAAGCGGGGCGGGGGGGCCGAGCTCGGGAGCAGAAACTGGGCGGGCGGGGCCGTGCTGGGAGGAGAAACTGGGCGGGCGGGGCTAAGCTGGGAGGAGAAGCTGGGCGGGTGGGGCCGGGTTCGGGAGGGGAAGCTGGGCGGGCGGGGCCTGGCTGGGAGGGGAAGCGGGGCGGGCGGGGCCGGACTCAGGAGGAGAAACTGGGCGGGCGGGGCCTGGCTGGGAGGAGAAACTGGGCGGGCGGGGCCAAGCTGGGAGGGGAAGTTGGGCGGGCGGGGCCGGGCTGGGGAGGGGGGCGGGGGCGGGGCCAAGCTCGGGAGGAGAAACTGGGCGGGCGGGGCCAAGCTGGGAGGGGAAGCGGGGCAGGCGGGGCCGAGCTCGCTAGGAGAAGCTTGGCGGGCGGGGCCGGGTACGGGAGGGGAAGCTGGGCGGGCGGGGCCAAGCTGGGAGGAGAAACCGGGCGGGCCGGGCCTGGCCGGGAGGGGAACATGGGCGGGCGGGGCCGGGATCGGGAGGGGAAGCTGGGCGGGCGGGGCCAAGCTGGGAGGAGAAACTGGGCGGGCGGGGCCTGGCTGAGAGGGGAACATGGGCGGGCGGGGCCGGGGGGAGGGAAGGGGCGGGCGGGGCCTCGCTGGGGAGGAGAAACTGGGCGGGCGGGGCCTGACTGGGAGGGGAACATGGGCGGGCAGGGCCGGATTCGGGAGGGGAAGCTGGGCGGGCGGGGCCTCGCTCGGGAGGAGAAACTGGGCGGGCGGGGCCTCGCTCGGGAGGGGAAGCTGGGCGGGCGGGGCCTGGCTGGGAGGAGAAACTGGGCGGGCGGGGCCAAGCTGGGAGGGGAAGCTGGGCGGGCGGGGCCGAGCTCGCTAGCAGAAGCTGGGCGGGCGGGGCCGGCTTCGGGAGGGGAAGCTGGGCGGGCGGGGCCAAGCTGGGAGGAGAAACTGGGCGGGCGGGGCCTCGCTCGGGATGGGAAGCTGGGCGGGCGGGGCCAAGCTCGGGAGGAGAAACTGGGCGGGCGGGGCCGGACTCGGGAGGGGAAGCGGGGCGGGCGGGGCCTGGCTTGGAGGGGAAGCTGGGCGGGCGGGGCCGGGCTCGCTAGGAGAAGCTTGGCGGGCGGGGCCGGGTTCGGGAGGAGAAACTGGGCGGGCGGGGCAAAGTTGGGAGGGGAACATGGGCGGGCGGGGCCGGGATCGGGAGGGGAAGCTGGGCGGGCGGGGCCAAGCTGGGAGGAGAAACTGGGCGGGCGGGGCCTGGCTGGGAGGGGAACATGGGCGGGCCGGGCCGGGATCGGGAGGGGAAGCTGGGCGGGCGGGGCCAAGCTGGGAGGAGAAACTGGGCGGGCGGGGCCTGACTGGGAGGAGGAACTGGGCGGGCGGGGCCGGCTTCGGGAGGGGAAGCTGGGCGGGCGGGGCCTCGCTCGGGAGGAGAAACTGGGCGGGCGGGGCCTCGCTCGGGAGGGGAAGCTGGGCGGGCGGGGCCAAGCTGGGATGAGAAACTGGGCGGCCGGGGCCGGACTCGGGAGGAGAAACTGGGCGGGCGGGGCCGGGTTCGGGAGGGGAAACTGGGCGGGCGGGGCCTCGCTCGGGAGGAGAAACTGGGCGGGCGGGGCCGGACTCGGGAGGGGAAGCTGGGCGGGCGGGGCCAAGCTGGGAGAGGAAGCTGGGCGGGCGGGGCCGGACTCGGGAGGAGAAGCGGGGCGGGCGGGGCCGGACTCGGGAGGATAAACTGGGCGGGCGGGGCCAGGCTGGGAGGAGAAACTGGGCGGGCGGGGCCGTGCTGGGAGGAGAAGCTGGGCGGGCGGGGCTAAGCTGGGAGGAGAAGCTGGGCGGGCGGGGCCGGGTTCGGGAGGGGAAGCTGGGCGGGCGGGGCCTGGCTGGGAGGGGAAGCGGGGCGGGCGGGGCCTCGCTCGGGAGGAGAAACTGGGCGGGCGGGGCCTCGCTCGGGAGGGGAAGCTGGGCGGGCGGGGCCAAGCTGGGATGAGAAACTGGGCGGGCGGGGCCTCGCTCGGGAGGGGAAGCGGGGCGGCCGGGGCCGGACTCGGGAGGAGAAACTGGGCGGGCGGGGCCTCGCTCGGGAGGGGAAACGGGGCGGCCGGGGCCAAGCTCGGGAGGAGAAACTGGGCGGGGGGCCGGACTCGGGAGGAAAAGCGGGGCGGGCGGGGCCGGACTCGGGAGGAGAAACTGGGCGGGCGGGGCCAGGCTGGGAGGGGAACCGGGGCGGGCGGGGCCCAGCTGGGCGGGCGGGGCCTGGCTGGGAGGGGAAGCGGGGCGGGCGGGGCCGAGCTCGCTAGGAGAAGCTTGGCGGGCGGGGCCGGGCGGGGAGGGGAAGCCGGGCGGGCGGGGCCAAGCTGGGAGGAGAAACTGGGCGGGCGGGGCCTGGCTGGGAGGGGAAGCGGGGCGGGCGGGGCCGGACTCGGGAGGAGAAACTGGGCGGGCGGGGCCTGGCTGGGAGGAGAAACTGGGCGGGCGGGGCCAAGCTGGGAGGGGAAGCGGGGCGGGCGGGGCCGAGCTCGCTAGGAGAAGCTTGGCGGGCGGGGCCGGGTTCGGGAGGGGAAGCTGGGCGGGCGGAGCCAAGCTGGGAGGAGAAACTGGGCGGGCGGGGCCGGACTCGGGAGGGGAAGCGGGGAGGGCGGGGCCTGGCTTGGAGGGGAAGCTGGGCGGGCGGGGCCTGGCTGGGAGGAGAAACTGGGCGGGCGGGGCCAAGCTGGGAGGGGAACATGGGCGGGCGGGGCCGGGATCGGGAGGGGAAGATGGGCGGGCGGGGCCAAGCTGGGAGGAGAAACTGGGCGGGCGGGGCCTGGCTGGGAGGAGAAACTGGGCGGGCGGGGCCATGCTGGGAGGAGAAACTGGGCGGGCGGGACTAAGCTGGGAGGAGAAGCTGGGCGGGCGGGGCCGGGTTGGGGAGGGGAAGCTGGGCGGGGCGGGGGGGCCGGACTCGGGAGGAGAAGCGGGGCGGGCGGGGCCGGACTCGGGAGGAGAAACTGGGCGGGCGGGGCCAGGCTGGGAGGGGAAGCTGGGTGGGCGGGGCCGTGCTGGGAGGAGAAACTGGGCGGGCGGGGCTAAGCTGGGAGGAGAAGCTGGGCGGGCGGGGCCGGGTTCGGGAGAGGAAGCTGGGCGGGCGGGGCCTGGCTGGGAGGGGAAGCGGGGCGGGCGGGGCCGGGCTCGGGATGGGAAGCTGGGCGGGCGGGGCCAAGCTGGGAGCGGAAGCGGAGCGGGCGGGGCCGGGCTCGGGAGGAGAAACTGGGCGGGCGGGGCCTGGCTGGGAGGAGAAACTGGCCGGGCGGGGCCTCGCTCGGGAGGAGAAACTGGGAGGGCGGGGCCAAGCTGGGAGGGGAAGCGGGGCGGGCGGGGCCAAGCTGGGAGGAGAAACTGGGAGGGCGGGGCCTCGCTCGGGAGGAGAAACTGGGCGGGCGGGGCCGGACTCGGGAGGGGAAGCTGGGCGGGCGGGGCCAAGCTGGGAGGGGAAGCTGGGCGGGCGGGGCCGGACTCGGGAGGAGGAACTGGGCGGGCGGGGCCTCGCTCGGGAGGAGAAGCTGGGCGGGCGGGCCAAGCTGGGAGGAGAAGCTGGGCGGGCAGGGCCGGATTCGGGAGGGGAAGCTGGGCGGGCGGGCCTCGCTCGGGAGGAGAAACTGGGCGGGCGGGGCCGGACTCGGGAGGAGAAACTGGGCGGGCGGGGCCGGGTTCGGGAGGGGAAGCTGGGCGGGCGGGGCCAAGCTCGGGAGGAGAACCGGGGCGGGCGGGGCCGGGCTCGGGAGGGGAAGCTGGGCGGGCGGGGCCAAGCGGGGAGGGGAAGCTGGGCGGGCGGGGCCGGGCCGGCTAGCAGAAGCGGGGCGGGCGGGGCGGGACTCGGGAGGAGAAACTGGGCGGGCGGGGCCAGGCTGGGAGGAGAAACTGGGCGGGCGGGGCCGTGCTGCGAGGAGAAGCTGGGCGGGCGGGGCTAAGCTGGGAGGAGAAGCTGGGCGGGCGGGGCCTGGCTGGGAGGGGAAGCTGGGCGGGCGGGGCCTGGCTGGGAGGGGAAGCGGGGCGGGCGGGGCTCGCTCGGGAGGAGAAACTGGGCGGGCGGGGCCTGGCTGGGAGGGGAAGCGGGCGGGCGGGGCCGAGCTCGCTAGGAGAAGCTTGGCGGGCGGGCCGGGTTCGGGAGGGGAAGCTGGGCGGGCGGGGCCAAGCTGGGATGAGAAACTGGGCGGCCGGGGCCGGACTCGGGAGGAGAAACTGGGCGGACGGGGCCGGGTTCGGGAGGGGAAACTGGGCGGGCGGGGCGGGCTCGGGAGGAGAAGCTGGGCGGGCGGGGCTGGAGTCGGGAGGAGAAGCTGGCCGGGCGGGGCCGAGCTGGCTGGCAGAAGCTGGGCGGGCGGGGCCGGGTTCGGGAGGAGAAACTGGGCGGGCGGGGCCGGACTCGGGAGGGAAGCTGGGCGGGCGGGGCCAAGCTGGGAGGGGAAGCTGGGCGGGCGGGGCCGGACTCGGGAGGAGAAGCGGGCGGGCGGGGCCGGACTCGGGAGGAGAAACTGGGCGGGCGGGGCCAGGCTGGAGGGGAAGCTGGGCGGGCGGGGCCGTGCTGGGAGGAGAAGCTGGGCGGGCGGGGGCTAAGCTGGGAGGAGAAGCTGGGCGGGCGGGGCCGGGTTCGGGAGGGAAGCTGGGCGGGGGGGGCCTGGCTGGGAGGGGAAGCGGGGCGGGCGGGGCCGGACTCGGGAGGAGAAACTGGGCGGGCGGGGCTGGCTGGGAGGGGAAGCGGGGCGGGCGGGGCCGGACTCGGGAGGAGAAACTGGGCGGGCGGGGCCGAGCTGGGAGGGGAAGCGGGGCGGGCGGGGCCGAGCTCGGGAGGAGAAACTGGGCGGGCGGGGCCAAGCTGGGAGGGGAAACTGGGCGGGCGGGGCCGAGCTCGGGAGGAGAAACTGGGCGGGCGGGGCCAAGCTGGGAGGGGAGCTGGGCGGGGGGGCCGAGCTCGCTAGGAGAAGCTGGGCGGGCGGGGCCGGGTTCGGGAGGGGAAGCTGGGCGGGCGGGGCCAAGCTGGGAGGAGAAACTGGGCGGGCGGGGCCTCGCTCGGGATGGGAAGCTGGGCGGGCGGGGCCAAGCTCGGGAGGAGAAACTGGGCGGGCGGGGCCGGACTCGGGAGGGGAAGCGGGGCGGGCGGGGCCTGGCTTGGAGGGGAAGCTGGGCGGGCGGGCCGGGCTCGCTAGGAGAAGCTTGGCGGGCGGGGCCGGGATCGGGAGGGGAAGCTGGGCGGGCGGGGCCAAGCTGGGAGGAGAAACTGGGCGGGCGGGGCCTGGCTGGGAGGGGAACATGGGCGGGCAGGGCCGGATTCGGGAGGGGAAGCTGGGCGGGCGGGGCCTCGCTCGGGAGGAGAACTGGGCGGGCGGGGCCTCCCTCGGGAGGGGATGCTGGGCGGGCGGGGCCAAGCTGGGATGAGAAACTGGGTGGCCGGGGCCGGACTCGGGAGGAGAAACTGGGCGGGCGGGGCCGGGTTCGGGAGGGGAATCTGGGCGGGCGGGGCCTCGCTCGGGAGGAGAAACTGGGCGGGCGGGGCCTCGCTCGGGATGGGAAGCGGGGCGGGCGGGGCCAAGCTGGGAGGGGAAGCGGGGCGGGCGGGGCCAAGCTGGGAGGGGAAGCTGGGCGGGCGGGGCCGGACTCGGGAGGAGAAGCGGGGCGGGCGGGGCCGGACTCGGGAGGAGAAACTGGGCGGGCGGGGCCGGCTCCGGGAGGAGAAACTGGGCGGGCGGGGCCGTGCTGGGAGGAGAAGCTGGGCGGGCGGGGCTAAGCTGGGAGGAGAAACTGGGCGGGCGGGGCCGTGCTGGGAGGAGAAGCTGGGCGGGCGGGGCTAAGCTGGGAGGAGAAGCTGGGCGGGCGGGGCCGGGTTCGGGAGGGGAAGCGGGGCGGGCGGGGCCTCGCTCGGGAGGAGAAACTGGGCGGGCGGGGCCTGGCTTGGAGGGGAAGCTGGGCGGGCGGGGCCAAGCTGGGAGGAGAAACTGGGCGGCCGGGGCCGGACTCGGGAGGAGAAACTGGGCGGGCGGGGCCGGGTTCGGGAGGGGAAACTGGGCGGGCGGGGCCTCGCTCGGGAGGAGAAACTGGGCGGGCGGGGCCTGGCTTGGAGGGGAAGCTGGGCGGGCGGGGCCAAGCTGGGAGGAGAAACTGGGCGGGCGGGGCCGGACTCGGGAGGAGAAGCGGGGCGGGCGGGGCCGGACTCGGGAGGAGAAACTGGGCGAGCGGGGCCAGGCTGGGAGGAGAAACTGGGCGGGCGGGGCCGTGCTGGGAGGAGAAGCTGGGCGGGCGGGGCTAAGCTGGGAGGAGAAGCTGGGCGGGCGGGGCCGGGTTCGGGAGGGGAAGCTGGGCGGGCGGGGCCTGGCTGGGAGGGGAAGCGGGGCGGGCGGGGCCTCGCTCGGGAGGAGAAACTGGGCGGGCGGGGCCTGGCTGGGAGGGGAAGCGGGGCGGGCGGGGCCGAGCTCGCTAGGAGAAGCTGGGCGGGCGGGGCCAAGCTGGGATGAGAAACTGGGCGGCCGGGGCCGGACTCGGGAGGAGAAACTGGGCTGACGGGGCCGGGTTCGGGAGGGGAAACTGGGCGGGCGGGGCCGGGCTCGGGAGGAGAACCTGGGCGGGCGGGGCTGGAGTCGGGAGGGGAAGCTGGCCGGGCGGGGCCGAGCTCGCTTGCAGAAGCTGGGCGGGCGGGGCCGGGTTCGGGAGGAGAAACTGGGCGGGCGGGGCCGGACTCGGGAGGGGAAGCTGGGCGGGCGGGGCCAAGCTGGGAGGGGAAGCTGGGCGGGCGGGGCCGGACTCGGGAGGAGAAGCGGGGCGGGCGGGGCCGGACTCGGGAGGAGAAACTGGGCGGGCGGGGCCAGGCTGGGAGGGGAAGCTTGGTGGTCGGGGCCGTGCTGGGAGGAGAAACTGGGCGGGCGGGGCTAAGCTGGGAGGAGAAGCTTGGCGGGCGGGGCCGGGTTCGGGAGGGGAAGCTGGGCGGGGGGGCCTGGCGGGAGGGGAAGCGGGGCGGGGCTCGGGAGGAGAAGCTGGGCGGGGCCGGGCTGGGATGAGAAACTGGGCGGGCGGGGCCAAGCTCGGGATGGGAAGCGGGGCGGGCGGGGCCAAGCTGGGAGGGGAAGCGGGGCGGGCGGGGCCGAGCTCGGGAGGAGAAACTGAGCGGGCGGGGCCAAGCTGGGAGGGGAAGCTGGGCGGGCGGGGCCGAGCTCGCTAGCAGAAGCTGGGCGGGCGGGGCCGGGTTCGGGAGGGGAAGCTGGGCGGGCGGGGCCAAGCTGGGAGAAGAAACCGGGCGGGCGGGGCCTCGCTCGGGATGGGAAGCTTGGCGGGCGGGGCCAAGCTCGGGAGGAGAAACTGGGCGGGCGGGGCCGGACTCGGGAGGGGAAGCTGGGCGGGCGGGGCCAAGCTGGGAGGAGAAAATGGGCGGGCGGGGCCGGGGTCGGGAGGGGAAGCTGGGCGGGCGGGGCCTCGCTCGGGAGGAGAAACTCGGCGGGCGGGGCCAAGCTGGGAGGGGAAGCTGGGCGGGCGGGGCCTCGCTCGGGAGGAGAAACGGGGCGGGCGGGGCCTCGCTCGGGAGGAGAAACTGGGCGGGCGGGGCCTCGCTCGGGAGGGGAAGCTGGGCGGGCGGGGCCAAGCTGGGATGAGAAACTGGGCGGGCGGGGCCTCGCTCGGGAGGAGAAACTGGGCGGGCGGGGCCAAGCTGGGAGGAGAAGCTGGGCGGGCGGGGCCGGGTTCGGGAGGGGAAGCTGGGCGGGCGGGGCCTCGCTCGGGAGGAGAAACTGGGCGGGCGGGGCCGGACTCGGGAGGGGAAGCTGGGCGGGCGGGGCCAAGCTGGGAGGAGAAGCTGGGCGGGCAGGGCCGGCTTCGGGAGGGGAAGCTGGGCGGGCGGGGCCTCGCTCGGGAGGAGAAACTGGGCGGGCGGGGCCTCGCTCGGGAGGGGAAGCTGGGCGGGCGGGGCCTGGCTGGGAGGGGAAGCGGGGCGGGCGGGGCCTCGCTCGGGAGGAGAAACTGGGCGGGCGGGGCCGGGCTCGGGAGGAGAACCTGGGCGGGCGGGGCTGGAGTCGGGAGGGGAAGCTGGCCGGGCGGGGCCGAGCTCGCTTGCAGAAGCTGGGCGGGCGGGGCCGGGTTCGGGAGGAGAAACTGGGCGGGCGGGGCCGGACTCGGGAGGGGAAGCTGGGCGGGCGGGGCCAAGCTGGGAGGGGAAGCTGGGCGGGCGGGGCCGGACTCGGGAGGAGAAGCGGGGCGGGCGGGGCCGGACTCGGGAGGAGAAACTGGGCGGGCGGGGCCAGGCTGGGAGGGGAAGCTGGGTGGTCGGGGCCGTGCTGGGAGGAGAAACTGGGCGGGCGGGGCTAAGCTGGGAGGAGAAGCTGGGCGGGCGGGGTCGGGTTCGGGAGGGGAAGCTGGGCGGGGGGGGGCCTGGCTGGGAGGGGAAGCGGGGCGGGCGGGGCCGGACTCGGGAGGAGAAACTGGGCGGGCGGGGCCTGGCTGGGAGGGGAAGCGGGGCGGGCGGGGCCGAGCTGGGAGGAGAAACTGGGCGGGCGGGGCCTCGCTCGGGATGGGAAGCGGGGCGGGCGGGGCCAAGCTGGGAGGGGAAGCGGGGCGGGCGGGGCCGAGCTCGGGAGGAGAAACTGGGCGGGCGGGGCCAAGCTGGGAGGGGAAGCTGGGCGGGCGGGGCCGAGCTCGCTAGCAGAAGCTGGGCGGGCGGGGCCGGGTTCGGGAGGGGAAGCTGGGCGGGCGGGGCCAAGCTGGGAGGAGAAACTGGGCGGGCGGGGCCTCGCTCGGGATGGGAAGCTGGGCGGGCGGGGCCAAGCTCGGGAGGAGAAACTGGGCGGGCGGGGCCGGACTCGGGAGGGGAAGCTGGGCGGGCGGGGCCAAGCTGGGAGGAGAAACTGGGTGGCGGGGCCGGGGTCGGGAGGGGAAGCTGGGCGGGCGGGGCCTCGCTCGGGAGGAGAAACTCGGCGGGCGGGGCCAAGCTGGGAGGGGAAGCTGGGCGGGCGGGGCCTCGCTCGGGAGGAGAAACGGGGCGGGCGGGGCCTCGCTCGGGAGGAGAAACTGGGCGGGCGGGGCCTCGCTCGGGAGGGGAAGCTGGGCGGGCGGGGCCAAGCTGGGATGAGAAACTGGGCGGGCGGGGCCTCGCTCGGGAGGAGAAACTGGGCGGGCGGGGCCAAGCTGGGAGGAGAAGCTGGGCGGGCGGGGCCGGGTTCGGGAGGGGAAGCTGGGCGGGCGGGGCCTCGCTCGGGAGGAGAAACTGGGCGGGCGGGGCCGGACTCGGGAGGGGAAGCTGGGCGGGCGGGGCCAAGCTGGGAGGAGAAGCTGGGCGGGCAGGGCCGGATTCGGGAGGGGAAGCTGGGCGGGCGGGGCCTCGCTCGGGAGGAGAAACTGGGCGGGCGGGGCCTCGCTCGGGAGGGGAAGCTGGGCGGGCGGGGCCTGGCTGGGAGGGGAAGCGGGGCGGGCGGGGCCTCGCTCGGGAGGAGAAACTGGGCGGGCGGGGCCTGGCTGGGAGGGGAAGCGGGGCGGGCGGGGCCGAGCTCGCTAGGAGAAGCTTGGCGGGCGGGCCGGGTTCGGGAGGGGAAGCTGGGCGGGCGGGGCCAAGCTGGGATGAGAAACTGGGCGGCCGGGGCCGGACTCGGGAGGAGAAACTGGGCGGACTGGGCCGGGTTCGGGAGGGGAAACTGGGCGGGCGGGGCCGGGCTCGGGAGGAGAACCTGGGCGGGCGGGGCTGGAGTCGGGAGGGGAAGCTGGCCGGGCGGGGCCGAGCTCGCTTGCAGAAGCTGGGCGGGCGGGGCCGGGTTCGGGAGGAGAAACTGGGCGGGCGGGGCCGGACTCGGGAGGGGAAGCTGGGCGGGCGGGGCCAAGCTGGGAGGGGAAGCTGGGCGGGCGGGGCCGGACTCGGGAGGAGAAGCGGGGCGGGCGGGGCCGGACTCGGGAGGAGAAACTGGGCGGGCGGGGCCAGGCTGGGAGGGGAAGCTGGGTGGTCGGGGCCGTGCTGGGAGGAGAAACTGGGCGGGCGGGGCTAAGCTGGGAGGAGAAGCTGGGCGGGCGGGGCCGGGTTCGGGAGGGGAAGCTGGGCGGGGGGGGCCTGGCTGGGAGGGGAAGCGGGGCGGGCGGGGCCGGACTCGGGAGGAGAAACTGGGCGGGCGGGGCCTGGCTGGGAGGGGAAGCGGGGCGGGCGGGGCCGAGCTGGGAGGAGAAACTGGGCGGGCGGGGCCTCGCTCGGGATGGGAAGCGGGGCGGGCGGGGCCAAGCTGGGAGGGGAAGCGGGGCGGGCGGGGCCGAGCTCGGGAGGAGAAACTGGGCGGGCGGGGCCAAGCTGGGAGGGGAAGCTGGGCGGGCGGGGCCGAGCTCGCTAGCAGAAGCTGGGCGGGCGGGGCCGGGTTCGGGAGGGGAAGCTGGGCGGGCGGGGCCAAGCTGGGAGGAGAAACTGGCCGGGCGGGGCCAAGCTCGGGATGGGAAGCTGGGCGGGCGGGGCCAAGCTCGGGAGGAGAAACTGGGCGGGCGGGGCCGGACTCGGGAGGGGAAGCGGGGCGGGCGGGGCCTGGCTTGGAGGGGAAGCTGGGCGGGCGGGGCCGGGCTCGCTAGGAGAAGCTTGGCGGGCGGGGCCGGGATCGGGAGGGGAAGCTGGGCGGGCGGGGCCAAGCTGGGAGGAGAAACTGGGCGGGCGGGGCCTGGCTGGGAGGGGAACATGGGCGGGCAGGGCCGGATTCGGGAGGGGAAGCTGGGCGGGCGGGGCCTCGCTCGGGAGGAGAAACTGGGCGGGCGGGGCCTCGCTCGGGAGGGGAAGCTGGGCGGGCGGGGCCAAGCTGGGATGAGAAACTGGGCGGCTGGGGCCGGACTCGGGAGGAGAAACTGGGCGGGCGGGGCCGGACTCGGGAGGGGAAGCTGGGCGGGCGGGGCCTCGCTCGGGAGGAGAAACTGGGCGGGCGGGGCCGGACTCGGGAGGGGAAGCTGGGCGGGCGGGGCCAAGCTGGGAGGGGAAGCTGGGCGGGCGGGGCCGGACTCGGGAGGAGAAGCGGGGCGGGCGGGGCCGGACTCGGGAGGAGAAACTGGGCGGGCGGGGCCGTGCTGGGAGGAGAAGCTGGGCGGGCGGGGCTAAGCTGGGAGGAGAAGCTGGGCGGGCGGGGCCGGGTTCGGGAGGGGAAGCTGGGCGGGCGGGGCCTGGCTGGGAGGGGAAGCGGGGCGGGCGGGGCCTCGCTCGGGAGGAGAAACTGGGCGGGCGGGGCCTCGCTCGGGATGGGAAGCTGGGCGGGCGGGGCCAAGCTCGGGAGGAGAAACTGGGCGGGCGGGGCCGGACTCGGGAGGGGAAGCTGGGCGGGCGGGGACAAGCTGGGAGGAGAAACTGGGTGGCGGGGCCGGGGTCGGGAGGGGAAGCTGGGCGGGCGGGGCCTCGCTGGGGAGGAGAAACTGGGCGGGCGGGGCCAAGCTGGGAGGGGAAGCTGGGCGGGCGGGGCCTCGCTCGGGAGGAGAAACGGGGCGGGCGGGGCCTCGCTCGGGAGGAGAAACTGGGCGGGCGGGGCCTCGCTCGGGAGGGGAAGCTGGGCGGGCGGGGCCAAGCTGGGATGAGAAACTGGGCGGGCGGGGCCTCGCTCGGGAGGAGAAACTGGGCGGGCGGGGCCAAGCTGGGAGGAGAAGCTGGGCGGGCAGGGCCGGATTCGGGAGGGGAAGCTGGGCGGGCGGGGCCTCGCTCGGGAGGAGAAACTGGGCGGGCGGGGCCGGACTCGGGAGGAGAAACTGGGCGGGCGGGGCCGGGTTCGGGAGGGGAAGCTGGGCGGGCGGGGCCTCGCTCGGGAGGAGAAACCGGGCGGGCGGGGCCGGACTCGGGAGGGGAAGCTGGGCGGGCGGGGCCAAGCTGGGAGGGGAAGCTGGGCGGGCGGGGCCGGACTCGGGAGGAGAAGCGGGGCGGGCGGGGCCGGACTCGGGAGGAGAACGGGGGCGGGCGGGGCCAGGCTGGGAGGAGAAACTGGGCTGGCGGGGCCGTGCTGCGAGGAGAAGCTGGGCGGGCGGGGCTAAGCTGGGAGGAGAAGCTGGGCGGGCGGGGCCTGGCTGGGAGGGGAAGCTGGGCGGGCGGGGCCTGGCTGGGAGGGGAAGCGGGGCGGGCGGGGCCTCGCTCGGGAGGAGAAACTGGGCGGGCGGGGCCTGGCTGGGAGGGGAAGCGGGGCGGGCGGGGCCGAGCTCGCTAGGAGAAGCTTGGCGGGCGGGGCCGGGTTCGGGAGGGGAAGCTGGGCGGGCGGGGCCAAGCTGGGATGAGAAACTGGGCGGCCGGGGCCGGACTCGGGAGGAGAAACTGGGCGGACGGGGCCGGGTTCGGGAGGGGAAACTGGGCGGGCGGGGCCGGGCTCGGGAGGAGAACCTGGGCGGGCGGGGCTGGAGTCGGGAGGGGAAGCTGGCCGGGCGGGGCCGAGCTCGCTTGCAGAAGCTGGGCGGGCGGGGCCGGGTTCGGGAGGAGAAACTGGGCGGGCGGGGCCGGACTCGGGAGGGGAAGCTGGGCGGGCGGGGCCAAGCTGGGAGGGGAAGCTGGGCGGGGGGGGGCTCGGGAGGAGAAACGGGGCGGGCGGGGCCGGACTCGGGAGGAGAAACTGGGCGGGCGGGGCCAGGCTGGGAGGGGAAGCTGGGTGGTCGGGGCCGTGCTGGGAGGAGAAACTGGGCGGGCGGGGCTAAGCTGGGAGGAGAAGCTGGGCGGGCGGGGCCGGGTTCGGGAGGGGAGGCTGGGCGGGGGGGGCCTGGCTGGGAGGGGAAGCGGGGCGGGCGGGGCCGGACTCGGGAGGAGAAACTGGGCGGGCGGGGCCTGGCTGGGAGGGGAAGCGGGGCGGGCGGGGCCGGACTCGGGAGGAGAAACTGGGCGGGCGGGGCCGAGCTGGGAGGGGAAGCGGGGCGGGCGGGGCCGAGCTCGGGAGGAGAAACTGGGCGGGCGGGGCCAAGCTGGGAGGGGAAACTGGGCGGGCGGGGCCGAGCTCGGGAGGAGAAACTGGGCGGGCGGGGCCAAGCTGGGAGGGGAAGCTGGGCGGGGGGGGCCGAGCTCGCTAGCAGAAGCTGGGCGGGCGGGGCCGGGTTCGGGAGGGGAAGCTGGGCGGGCGGGGCCAAGCTGGGAGGAGAAACTGGGCGGGCGGGGCCTCGCTCGGGATGGGAAGCTGGGCGGGCGGGGCCAAGCTCGGGAGGAGAAACTGGGCGGGCGGGGCCGGACTCGGGAGGGGAAGCGGGGCGGGCGGGGCCTGGCTTGGAGGGGAAGCTGGGCGGGCGGGGCCGGGCTCGCTAGGAGAAGCTTGGCGGGCGGGGCCGGGATCGGGAGGGGAAGCTGGGCGGGCGGGGCCAAGCTGGGAGGAGAAACTGGGCGGGCGGGGCCTGGCTGGGAGGGGAACATGGGCGGGCAGGGCCGGATTCGGGAGGGGAAGCTGGGCGGGCGGGGCCTCGCTCGGGAGGAGAAACTGGGCGGGCGGGGCCTCCCTCGGGAGGGGATGCTGGGCGGGCGGGGCCAAGCTGGGATGAGAAACTGGGCGGCCGGGGCCGGACTCGGGAGGAGAAACTGGGCGGGCGGGGCCGGGTTCGGGAGGGGAATCTGGGCGGGCGGGGCCTCGCTCGGGAGGAGAAACTGGGCGGGCGGGGCCTCGCTCGGGATGGGAAGCGGGGCGGGCGGGGCCAAGCTGGGAGGGGAAGCGGGGCGGGCGGGGCCAAGCTGGGAGGGGAAGCTGGGCGGGCGGGGCCGGACTCGGGAGGAGAAGCGGGGCGGGCGGGGCCGGACTCGGGAGGAGAAACTGGGCGGGCGGGGCCAGGCTGGGAGGAGAAACTGGGCGGGCGGGGCCGTGCTGGGAGGAGAAGCTGGGCGGGCGGGGCTAAGCTGGGAGGAGAAACTGGGCGGGCGGGGCCGTGCTGGGAGGAGAAGCTGGGCGGGCGGGGCTAAGCTGGGAGGAGAAGCTGGGCGGGCGGGGCCGGGTTCGGGAGGGGAAGCGGGGCGGGCGGGGCCTCGCTCGGGAGGAGAAACTGGGCGGGCGGGGCCTGGCTTGGAGGGGAAGCTGGGCGGGCGGGGCCAAGCTGGGAGGAGAAACTGGGCGGCCGGGGCCGGACTCGGGAGGAGAAACTGGGCGGGCGGGGCCGGGTTCGGGAGGGGAAACTGGGCGGGCGGGGCCTCGCTCGGGAGGAGAAACTGGGCGGGCGGGGCCTGGCTTGGAGGGGAAGCTGGGCGGGCGGGGCCAAGCTGGGAGGAGAAACTGGGCGGGCGGGGCCGGACTCGGGAGGAGAAGCGGGGCGGGCGGGGCCGGACTCGGGAGGAGAAACTGGGCGAGCGGGGCCAGGCTGGGAGGAGAAACTGGGCGGGCGGGGCCGTGCTGGGAGGAGAAGCTGGGCGGGCGGGGCTAAGCTGGGAGGAGAAGCTGGGCGGGCGGGGCCGGGTTCGGGAGGGGAAGCTGGGCGGGCGGGGCCTGGCTGGGAGGGGAAGCGGGGCGGGCGGGGCCTCGCTCGGGAGGAGAAACTGGGCGGGCGGGGCCTGGCTGGGAGGGGAAGCGGGGCGGGCGGGGCCGAGCTCGCTAGGAGAAGCTGGGCGGGCGGGGCCAAGCTGGGATGAGAAACTGGGCGGCCGGGGCCGGACTCGGGAGGAGAAACTGGGCTGACGGGGCCGGGTTCGGGAGGGGAAACTGGGCGGGCGGGGCCGGGCTCGGGAGGAGAACCTGGGCGGGCGGGGCTGGAGTCGGGAGGGGAAGCTGGCCGGGCGGGGCCGAGCTCGCTTGCAGAAGCTGGGCGGGCGGGGCCGGGTTCGGGAGGAGAAACTGGGCGGGCGGGGCCGGACTCGGGAGGGGAAGCTGGGCGGGCGGGGCCAAGCTGGGAGGGGAAGCTGGGCGGGCGGGGCCGGACTCGGGAGGAGAAGCGGGGCGGGCGGGGCCGGACTCGGGAGGAGAAACTGGGCGGGCGGGGCCAGGCTGGGAGGGGAAGCTTGGTGGTCGGGGCCGTGCTGGGAGGAGAAACTGGGCGGGCGGGGCTAAGCTGGGAGGAGAAGCTTGGCGGGCGGGGCCGGGTTCGGGAGGGGAAGCTGGGCGGGCGGGGCCAAGCTGGGATGAGAAACTGGGCGGGCGGGGCCTCGCTCGGGATGGGAAGCGGGGCGGGCGGGGCCAAGCTGGGAGGGGAAGCGGGGCGGGCGGGGCCGAGCTCGGGAGGAGAAACTGAGCGGGCGGGGCCAAGCTGGGAGGGGAAGCTGGGCGGGCGGGGCCGAGCTCGCTAGCAGAAGCTGGGCGGGCGGGGCCGGGTTCGGGAGGGGAAGCTGGGCGGGCGGGGCCAAGCTGGGAGAAGAAACTGGGCGGGCGGGGCCTCGCTCGGGATGGGAAGCTGGGCGGGCGGGGCCAAGCTCGGGAGGAGAAACTGGGCGGGCGGGGCCGGACTCGGGAGGGGAAGCTGGGCGGGCGGGGCCAAGCTGGGAGGAGAAAATGGGTGGCGGGGCCGGGGTCGGGAGGGGAAGCTGGGCGGGCGGGGCCTCGCGCGGGAGGAGAAACTCGGCGGGCGGGGCCAAGCTGGGAGGGGAAGCTGGGCGGGCGGGGCCTCGCTCGGGAGGAGAAACGGGGCGGGCGGGGCCTCGCTCGGGAGGAGAAACTGGGCGGGCGGGGCCTCGCTCGGGAGGGGAAGCTGGGCGGGCGGGGCCAAGCTGGGATGAGAAACTGGGCGGGCGGGGCCTCGCTCGGGAGGAGAAACTGGGCGGGCGGGGCCAAGCTGGGAGGAGAAGCTGGGCGGGCGGGGCCGGGTTCGGGAGGGGAAGCTGGGCGGGCGGGGCCTCGCTCGGGAGGAGAAACTGGGCGGGCGGGGCCGGACTCGGGAGGGGAAGCTGGGCGGGCGGGGCCAAGCTGGGAGGAGAAGCTGGGCGGGCAGGGCCGGATTCGGGAGGGGAAGCTGGGCGGGCGGGGCCTCGCTCGGGAGGAGAAACTGGGCGGGCGGGGCCTCGCTCGGGAGGGGAAGCTGGGCGGGCGGGGCCTGGCTGGGAGGGGAAGCGGGGCGGGCGGGGCCTCGCTCGGGAGGAGAAACTGGGCGGGCGGGGCCGGGCTCGGGAGGAGAACCTGGGCGGGCGGGGCTGGAGTCGGGAGGGGAAGCTGGCCGGGCGGGGCCGAGCTCGCTTGCAGAAGCTGGGCGGGCGGGGCCGGCTTCGGGAGGGGGAACTGGGCGGGCGGGGCCGGACTCGGGAGGGGAAGCTGGGCGGGCGGGGCCAAGCTGGGAGGGGAAGCTGGGCGGGCGGGGCCGGACTCGGGAGGAGAAGCGGGGCGGGCGGGGCCGGACTCGGGAGGAGAAACTGGGCGGGCGGGGCCAGGCTGGGAGGGGAAGCTGGGTGGTCGGGGCCGTGCTGGGAGGAGAAACTGGGCGGGCGGGGCTAAGCTGGGAGGAGAAGCTGGGCGGGCGGGGTCGGGTTCGGGAGGGGAAGCCGGGCGGGGGGGGCCTGGCTGGGAGGGGAAGCGGGGCGGGCGGGGCCGGACTCGGGAGGAGAAACTGGGCGGGCGGGGCCTGGCTGGGAGGGGAAGCGGGGCGGGCGGGGCCGAGCTGGGAGGAGAAACTGGGCGGGCGGGGCCTCGCTCGGGATGGGAAGCGGGGCGGGCGGGGCCAAGCTGGGAGGGGAAGCGGGGCGGGCGGGGCCGAGCTCGGGAGGAGAAACTGGGCGGGCGGGGCCAAGCTGGGAGGGGAAGCTGGGCGGGCGGGGCCGAGCTCGCTAGCAGAAGCTGGGCGGGCGGGGCCGGGTTCGGGAGGGGAAGCTGGGCGGGCGGGGCCAAGCTGGGAGGAGAAACTGGGCGGGCGGGGCCTCGCTCGGGATGGGAAGCTGGGCGGGCGGGGCCAAGCTCGGGAGGAGAAACTGGGCGGGCGGGGCCGGACTCGGGAGGGGAAGCTGGGCGGGCGGGGCCAAGCTGGGAGGAGAAACTGGGTGGCGGGGCCGGGGTCGGGAGGGGAAGCTGGGCGGGCGGGGCCTCGCTCGGGAGGAGAAACTCGGCGGGCGGGGCCAAGCTGGGAGGGGAAGCTGGGCGGGCGGGGCCTCGCTCGGGAGGAGAAACGGGGCGGGCGGGGCCTCGCTCGGGAGGAGAAACTGGGCGGGCGGGGCCTCGCTCGGGAGGGGAAGCTGGGCGGGCGGGGCCAAGCTGGGATGAGAAACTGGGCGGGCGGGGCCTCGCTCGGGAGGAGAAACTGGGCGGGCGGGGCCAAGCTGGGAGGAGAAGCTGGGCGGGCGGGGCCGGGTTCGGGAGGGGAAGCTGGGCGGGCGGGGCCTCGCTCGGGAGGAGAAACTGGGCGGGCGGGGCCGGACTCGGGAGGGGAAGCTGGGCGGGCGGGGCCAAGCTGGGAGGAGAAGCTGGGCGGGCAGGGCCGGATTCGGGAGGGGAAGCTGGGCGGGCGGGGCCTCGCTCGGGAGGAGAAACTGGGCGGGCGGGGCCTCGCTCGGGAGGGGAAGCTGGGCGGGCGGGGCCTGGCTGGGAGGGGAAGCGGGGCGGGCGGGGCCTCGCTCGGGAGGAGAAACTGGGCGGGCGGGGCCTGGCTGGGAGGGGAAGCGGGGCGGGCGGGGCCGAGCTCGCTAGGAGAAGCTTGGCGGGCGGGGCCGGGTTCGGGAGGGGAAGCTGGGCGGGCGGGGCCAAGCTGGGATGAGAAACTGGGCGGCCGGGGCCGGACTCGGGAGGAGAAACTGGGCGGACTGGGCCGGGTTCGGGAGGGGAAACTGGGCGGGCGGGGCCGGGCTCGGGAGGAGAACCTGGGCGGGCGGGGCTGGAGTCGGGAGGGGAAGCTGGCCGGGCGGGGCCGAGCTCGCTTGCAGAAGCTGGGCGGGCGGGGCCGGGTTCGGGAGGAGAAACTGGGCGGGCGGGGCCGGACTCGGGAGGGGAAGCTGGGCGGGCGGGGCCAAGCTGGGAGGGGAAGCTGGGCGGGCGGGGCCGGACTCGGGAGGAGAAGCGGGGCGGGCGGGGCCGGACTCGGGAGGAGAAACTGGGCGGGCGGGGCCAGGCTGGGAGGGGAAGCTGGGTGGTCGGGGCCGTGCTGGGAGGAGAAACTGGGCGGGCGGGGCTAAGCTGGGAGGAGAAGCTGGGCGGGCGGGGCCGGGTTCGGGAGGGGAAGCTGGGCGGGGGGGGCCTGGCTGGGAGGGGAAGCGGGGCGGGCGGGGCCGGACTCGGGAGGAGAAACTGGGCGGGCGGGGCCTGGCTGGGAGGGGAAGCGGGGCGGGCGGGGCCGAGCTGGGAGGAGAAACTGGGCGGGCGGGGCCTCGCTCGGGATGGGAAGCGGGGCGGGCGGGGCCAAGCTGGGAGGGGAAGCGGGGCGGGCGGGGCCGAGCTCGGGAGGAGAAACTGGGCGGGCGGGGCCAAGCTGGGAGGGGAAGCTGGGCGGGCGGGGCCGAGCTCGCTAGCAGAAGCTGGGCGGGCGGGGCCGGGTTCGGGAGGGGAAGCTGGGCGGGCGGGGCCAAGCTGGGAGGAGAAACTGGCCGGGCGGGGCCGGGCTCGCTAGGAGAAACTTGGCGGGCGGGGCCTCGCTCGGGAGGGGAAGCTGGGCGGGCGGGGCCAAGCTGGGATGAGAAACTGGGCGGCTGGGGCCGGACTCGGGAGGAGAAACTGGGCGGGCGGGGCCGGGTTCGGGAGGGGAATCTGGGCGGGCGGGGCCTCGCTCGGGAGGAGAAACTGGGCGGGCGGGGCCGGACTCGGGAGGGGAAGCTGGGCGGGCGGGGCCAAGCTGGGAGGGGAAGCTGGGCGGGCGGGGCCGGACTCGGGAGGAGAAGCGGGGCGGGCGGGGCCGGACTCGGGAGGAGAAACTGGGCGGGAGGGGCCGTGCTGGGAGGAGAAGCTGGGCGGGCGGGGCTAAGCTGGGAGGAGAAGCTGGGCGGGCGGGGCCGGGTTCGGGAGGGGAAGCTGGGCGGGCGGGGCCTGGCTGGGAGGGGAAGCGGGGCGGGCGGGGCCTCGCTCGGGAGGAGAAACTGGGCGGGCGGGGCCTCGCTCGGGATGGGAAGCTGGGCGGGCGGGGCCAAGCTCGGGAGGAGAAACTGGGCGGGCGGGGCCGGACTCGGGAGGGGAAGCTGGGCGGGCGGGGACAAGCTGGGAGGAGAAACTGGGTGGCGGGGCCGGGGTCGGGAGGGGAAGCTGGGCGGGCGGGGCCTCGCTCGGGAGGAGAAACTGGGCGGGCGGGGCCAAGCTGGGAGGGGAAGCTGGGCGGGCGGGGCCTCGCTCGGGAGGAGAAACGGGGCGGGCGGGGCCTCGCTCGGGAGGAGAAACTGGGCGGGCGGGGCCTCGCTCGGGAGGGGAAGCTGGGCGGGCGGGGCCAAGCTGGGATGAGAAACTGGGCGGGCGGGGCCTCGCTCGGGAGGAGAAACTGGGCGGGCGGGGCCAAGCTGGGAGGAGAAGCTGGGCGGGCAGGGCCGGATTCGGGAGGGGAAGCTGGGCGGGCGGGGCCTCGCTCGGGAGGAGAAACTGGGCGGGCGGGGCCGGACTCGGGAGGAGAAACTGGGCGGGCGGGGCCGGGTTCGGGAGGGGAAGCTGGGCGGGCGGGGCCTCGCTCGGGAGGAGAAACCGGGCGGGCGGGGCCGGACTCGGGAGGGGAAGCTGGGCGGGCGGGGCCAAGCTGGGAGGGGAAGCTGGGCGGGCGGGGCCGGACTCGGGAGGAGAAGCGGGGCGGGCGGGGCCGGACTCGGGAGGAGAAACTGGGCGGGCGGGGCCAGGCTGGGAGGAGAAACTGGGCTGGCGGGGCCGTGCTGCGAGGAGAAGCTGGGCGGGCGGGGCTAAGCTGGGAGGAGAAGCTGGGCGGGCGGGGCCTGGCTGGGAGGGGAAGCTGGGCGGGCGGGGCCTGGCTGGGAGGGGAAGCGGGGCGGGCGGGGCCTCGCTCGGGAGGAGAAACTGGGCGGGCGGGGCCTGGCTGGGAGGGGAAGCGGGGCGGGCGGGGCCGAGCTCGCTAGGAGAAGCTTGGCGGGCGGGGCCGGGTTCGGGAGGGGAAGCTGGGCGGGCGGGGCCAAGCTGGGATGAGAAACTGGGCGGCCGGGGCCGGACTCGGGAGGAGAAACTGGGCGGACGGGGCCGGGTTCGGGAGGGGAAACTGGGCGGGCGGGGCCGGGCTCGGGAGGAGAACCTGGGCGGGCGGGGCTGGAGTCGGGAGGGGAAGCTGGCCGGGCGGGGCCGAGCTCGCTTGCAGAAGCTGGGCGGGCGGGGCCGGGTTCGGGAGGAGAAACTGGGCGGGCGGGGCCGGACTCGGGAGGGGAAGCTGGGCGGGCGGGGCCAAGCTGGGAGGGGAAGCTGGGCGGGCGGGGCCGGACTCGGGAGGAGAAGCGGGGCGGGCGGGGCCGGACTCGGGAGGAGAAACTGGGCGGGCGGGGCCAGGCTGGGAGGGGAAGCTGGGTGGTCGGGGCCGTGCTGGGAGGAGAAACTGGGCGGGCGGGGCTAAGCTGGGAGGAGAAGCTGGGCGGGCGGGGCCGGGTTCGGGAGGGGAAGCTGGGCGGGGGGGGCCTGGCTGGGAGGGGAAGCGGGGCGGGCGGGGCCGGACTCGGGAGGAGAAACTGGGCGGGCGGGGCCTGGCTGGGAGGGGAAGCGGGGCGGGCGGGGCCGGACTCGGGAGGAGAAACTGGGCGGGCGGGGCCGAGCTGGGAGGGGAAGCGGGGCGGGCGGGGCCGAGCTCGGGAGGAGAAACTGGGCGGGCGGGGCCAAGCTGGGAGGGGAAACTGGGCGGGCGGGGCCGAGCTCGGGAGGAGAAACTGGGCGGGCGGGGCCAAGCTGGGAGGGGAAGCTGGGCGGGGGGGGCCGAGCTCGCTAGCAGAAGCTGGGCGGGCGGGGCCGGGTTCGGGAGGGGAAGCTGGGCGGGCGGGGCCAAGCTGGGAGGAGAAACTGGGCGGGCGGGGCCTCGCTCGGGATGGGAAGCTGGGCGGGCGGGGCCAAGCTCGGGAGGAGAAACTGGGCGGGCGGGGCCGGACTCGGGAGGGGAAGCGGGGCGGGCGGGGCCTGGCTTGGAGGGGAAGCTGGGCGGGCGGGGCCGGGCTCGCTAGGAGAAGCTTGGCGGGCGGGGCCGGGATCGGGAGGGGAAGCTGGGCGGGCGGGGCCAAGCTGGGAGGAGAAACTGGGCGGGCGGGGCCTGGCTGGGAGGGGAACATGGGCGGGCAGGGCCGGATTCGGGAGGGGAAGCTGGGCGGGCGGGGCCTCGCTCGGGAGGAGAAACTGGGCGGGCGGGGCCTCCCTCGGGAGGGGATGCTGGGCGGGCGGGGCCAAGCTGGGATGAGAAACTGGGCGGCCGGGGCCGGACTCGGGAGGAGAAACTGGGCGGGCGGGGCCGGGTTCGGGAGGGGAATCTGGGCGGGCGGGGCCTCGCTCGGGAGGAGAAACTGGGCGGGCGGGGCCTCGCTCGGGATGGGAAGCGGGGCGGGCGGGGCCAAGCTGGGAGGGGAAGCGGGGCGGGCGGGGCCAAGCTGGGAGGGGAAGCTGGGCGGGCGGGGCCGGACTCGGGAGGAGAAGCGGGGCGGGCGGGGCCGGACTCGGGAGGAGAAACTGGGCGGGCGGGGCCAGGCTGGGAGGAGAAACTGGGCGGGCGGGGCCGTGCTGGGAGGAGAAGCTGGGCGGGCGGGGCTAAGCTGGGAGGAGAAACTGGGCGGGCGGGGCCGTGCTGGGAGGAGAAGCTGGGCGGGCGGGGCTAAGCTGGGAGGAGAAGCTGGGCGGGCGGGGCCGGGTTCGGGAGGGGAAGCGGGGCGGGCGGGGCCTCGCTCGGGAGGAGAAACTGGGCGGGCGGGGCCTGGCTTGGAGGGGAAGCTGGGCGGGCGGGGCCAAGCTGGGATGAGAAACCGGGCGGCCGGGGCGGACTCGGGAGGAGAAACTGGGCGGGCGGGGCCAAGCTGGGAGGAGAAACTGGGCGGGCGGGGCCTGGCTGGGAGGGGAAGCGGGGCGGGCGGGGCCGGACTCGGGAGGAGAAACTGGGCGGGGGGGCCTGGCTGGGAAGGGAAGCGGGGCGGGCGGGGCCGAGCTCGCTAGGAGAAGCTTGGCGGGCGGGGCCGGGTTCGGGAGGGGAAGCTGGGCGGGCGGGGCCTGGCTGGGAGGAGAAACTGGGCGGGCGGGGCCCCGCTCGGGATGGGAAGCGGGGCGGGCGGGGCCAAGCTGGGAGGAGAAGCTGGGAGGGCGGGGCCGGGCTCGGGAGGGGAAGCTGGGCGGGCGGGGCCTCGCTCGGGAGGAGAAACTGGGCGGGCGGGGCCAAGCTGGGAGGGGAAGCTGGGCGGGCGGGGCCTCGCTCGGGAGGAGAAACGGGGCGGGCGGGGCCTCGCTCGGGAGGAGAAACTGGGCGGGCGGGGCCTCGCTCGGGAGGGGAAGCTGGGCGGGCGGGGCAAAGCTGGGAGGAGAAGCTGGGCGGGCGGGGCCGGGTTCGGGAGGGGAAGCTGGGCGGGCGGGGCCTCGCTCGGGAGGAGAAGCTGGGCGGGCGGGGACAAGCTGGGAGGAGAAGCTGGGCGGGCAGGGCCGTATTCGGGAGGGGAAGCTGGGCGGGCGGGGCCTCGCTCGGGAGGAGAAACTGGGCGGGCGGGGCCAAGCTGGGAGGGGAAGCTGGGCGGGCGGGGCCAAGCTGGGATGAGAAACTGGGCGGCCGGGGCCGGACTCGGGAGGAGAAACTGGGCGGGCGGGGCCGGGTTCGGGAGGGGAAGCGGGGCGGGCGGGGCCTCGCTCGGGAGGAGAAACTGGGCGGGCGGGGCCTGGCTTGGAGGGGAAGCTGGGCGGGCGGGGCCAAGCTGGGATGAGAAACTGGGCGGCCGGGGCCGGACTCGGGAGGAGAAACTGGGCGGGCGGGGCCAGGCTGGGAGGGGAAGCGGGGCGGGCGGGGCCGGACTCGGGAGGAGAAACTGGGCGGGCGGGGCCTGGCTGGGAGGGGAAGCGGGGCGGGCGGGGCCGAGCTCGCTAGGAGAAGCTTGGCGGGCGGGGCCTGGCTGGGAGGGGAAGCGGGGCGGGCGGGGCCGAGCTCGCTAGGAGAAGCTTGGCGGGCGGGGCCGGGTACGGGAGGGGAAGCTGGGCGGGCGGGGCCAAGCTGGGAGGAGAAACTGGGCGGGCGGGGCCTCGCTCGGGATGGGAAGCTGGGCGGGCGGGGCCAGGCTGGGAGGGGAACATGGGCGGGCGGGGCCGGGATCGGGAGGGGAAGCTGGGCGGGCGGGGCCAAGCTGGGAGGAGAAACTGGGCGGGCGGGGCCTGGCTGGGAGGGGAAGCGGGGCGGGCGGGGCCGGACTCGGGAGGAGAAACTGGGCGGGGGGGCCTGGCTGGGAAGGGAAGCGGGGCGGGCGGGGCCGAGCTCGCTAGGAGAAGCTTGGCGGGCGGGGCCGGGTTCGGGAGGGGAAGCTGGGCGGGCGGGGCCTGGCTGGGAGGAGAAACTGGGCGGGCGGGGCCTCGCTCGGGATGGGAAGCGGGGCGGGCGGGGCCAAGCTGGGAGGAGAAGCTGGGAGGGCGGGGCCGGGTTCGGGAGGGGAAGCTGGGCGGGCGGGGCCTCGCTCGGGAGGAGAAACTGGGCGGGCGGGGCCAAGCTGGGAGGGGAAGCTGGGCGGGCGGGGCCTCGCTCGGGAGGAGAAACGGGGCGGGCGGGGCCTCGCTCGGGAGGAGAAACTGGGCGGGCGGGGCCTCGCTCGGGAGGGGAAGCTGGGCGGGCGGGGCAAAGCTGGGAGGAGAAGCTGGGCGGGCGGGGCCGGGTTCGGGAGGGGAAGCTGGGCGGGCGGGGCCTCGCTCGGGAGGAGAAGCTGGGCGGGCGGGGACAAGCTGGGAGGAGAAGCTGGGCGGGCAGGGCCGTATTCGGGAGGGGAAGCTGGGCGGGCGGGGCCTCGCTCGGGAGGAGAAACTGGGCGGGCGGGGCCAAGCTGGGAGGGGAAGCTGGGCGGGCGGGGCCAAGCTGGGATGAGAAACTGGGCGGCCGGGGCCGGACTCGGGAGGAGAAACTGGGCGGGCGGGGCCGGGTTCGGGAGGGGAAACTGGGCGGGCGGGGCCTCGCTCGGGAGGAGAAACTGGGCGGGCGGGGCCGGACTCGGGAGGGGAAGCTGGGCGGGCGGGGCCAAGCTGGGAGGGGAAGCTGGGCGGGCGGGGCCGGACTCGGGAGGAGAAGCGGGGCGGGCGGGGCCGGACTCGGGAGGAGAAACTGGGCGGGCGGGGCCAGGCTGGGAGGAGAAACTGGGCGGGCGGGGCCGTGCTGGGAGGAGAAGCTGGGCGGGCGGGGCTAAGCTGGGAGGAGAAGCTGGGCGGGCGGGGCCGGGTTCGGGAGGGGAAGCTGGGCGGGCGGGGCCTGGCTGGGAGGGGAAGCGGGGCGGGCGGGGCCTCGCTCGGGAGGAGAAACTGGGCGGGCGGGGCCTCGCTCGGGAGGGGAAGCTGGGCGGGCGGGGCCTAGCTGGGAGGGGAAGCGGGGCGGGCGGGGCCGGACTCGGGAGGAGAAACTGGGCGGGCGGGGCCTGGCTGGGAGGGGAAGCGGGGCGGGCGGGGCCGAGCTCGCTAGGAGAAGCTTGGCGGGCGGGGCCGGATTCGGGAGGGGAAGCTGGGCGGGCGGGGCCTCGCTCGGGAGGAGAAACTGGGCGAGCGGGGCCTCGCTCGGGAGGGGAAGCTGGGCGGGCGGGGCCAAGCTGGGATGAGAAACTGGGCGGGCGGGGCCTCGCTCGGGATGGGAAGCTGGGCGGGCGGGGCCAAGCTCGGGAGGAGAAACTGGGCGGGCGGGGCGGACTCGGGAGGGGAAGCGGGGCGGGCGGGCCTGGCTTGTAGGGGAAGCTGGGCGGGCGGGGCCGAGCTCGCTAGCAGAAGCTGGGCGGGCGGGGCCGGGTTCGGGAGAGGAAGCTTGGCGGGCGGGGCCAAGCTGGGAGGAGAAACTGGGCGGGCGGGGCCTCGCTCGGGATGGGAAGCTGGGCGGGCGGGGCCAAGCTCGGGAGGAGAAACTGGGCGGGCGGGGCCTCGCTCGGGATGGGAAGCTGGGCGGGCGGGGCCAAGCTCGGGAGGAGAAACTGGGCGGGCGGGGCCGGACTCGGGAGGGGAAGCTGGGCGGGCGGGGCCAAGCTGGGAGGGGAAGCTGGGCGGGCGGGGCCGGACTCGGGAGGAGAAGCGGGGCGGGCGGGGCCGGACTCGGGAGGAGAAACTGGGCGGGCGGGGCCAGGCTGGGAGGAGAAACTGGGCGGGCGGGGCCGTGCTGGGAGGAGAAGCTGGGCGGGCGGGGCTAAGCTGGGAGGAGAAGCTGGGCGGGCGGGGCCGGGTTCGGGAGGGGAAGCTGGGCTGGCGGGGCCTGGCTGGGAGGGGAAGCGGGGCGGGCGGGGCCTCGCTCGGGAGGAGAAACTGGGCGGGCGGCGCCTCGCTCGGGATGGGAAGCTGGGCGGGCGGGGCCAAGCTCGGGAGGAGAAACTGGGCGGGCGGGGCCGGACTCGGGAGGGGA